>NC_136528.1:28922420-30122420 GCF_910591455.1 Pholis gunnellus | reverse complement strand
GGGTGGGTTTTGTCTTTTAATATCCTTTGAGCTCTTCACAGGCTCTTCTTCGAACCAATATCACTGATGCTCAGTATGGGTATCGATGATGATCTTGGTGGTTTTAATCACCCGCTGTAGAGCCCTCTTGTCCTGGTCCCATGCCAGTTTGTAATATTTCCAGTCAGGATGCTTTCTATTGCTCCTCTGTAAAAGTTAACAAGAACTTTGCACAGACATTTTGCCTTCTTAGGTTTCCTTAAGGAATAAAGCCGTTTATGAGCTTTCTTCACCAGAATGGAGATGTGTGATGACCATGTCAGGATGTTTGTGATGCTGATTCCCAGGAACTTAAAATAAGCATCTCCATTTACAATTGAAATATTATAATATTTTATAGACTTATCCATCCATTTTCCCCCACTTATCCAGGGGCTGATTCAGACTTATCTCTCCCCTGCAACATTTTCCAGCTCATTCTGGGGGATCCCAAGGCGTTCCCAAACCAGCTGGGAGATGTACTCCCTCCAGTGTGTTCTGGGTCGTCCCCGGGGTCTCCTCCCAGTTGGACGTGCCCGGAAAACCTCCAGTGGGAGGCGCCCAGGAGTAGGGATGGGTATCGTTTGGGTTTTTTCCGATACCGGTGCTAAAACGATACTTTTAAAACGATACCGGTGGCTAAACGGTGCCTGAACCGATACTTTTTTTATTGCCAAGTCAAATTTTTTTTCTTTAAATTTAACAATATATTTAACTGTTTAAAATACACTATACATATTAGTGCTGGGCAATGATTACAATTTTTAATCGCGATTAATCGCATGGATTTTTTGCGATTAATCTCATTGTTATGGCAAAGTTCAATAATTAATTCAAAGGTAGTGTATTTTGCACTTTTATTTTAAAAGTACTGCTATATGAACAAAAGGTCAATAACATTTGGTTTGCAAACACTTTAAACAAATAAGGTTCTTTTTAACAGCAGTATTCCCTTTACACAGTAGCAGTTATATCTCTTCACTATCTGTGCTCAGTGTGTGACTTCATGTGAAACGTTCCACTGCTGTGCAACAGGAATACAATGTTTCATCACGTTTCATCTAAATGTGTGTCGTCTTCATGTCAGAGCATGTGAATGCAGCTGTAACTCAGAGGTGATGATGGTTACCCAGCGATCAAAGAATAAAGACACACTTACGCACAATGTAGGTGTATTTTCCCTTTAACTCACGAGATGCAGGTAGCATGTTTTATACTTAATGTGAATTTAATTCATACTTTGTTGGCATCTTATTCTGAAAACCGGATGTTCCTCTGAAGAAACCGGATGTTGTCTCACGTTAAATCTTTCCACTAACTTTCAAAGTCCTTCGCTCGCTCCCGATCTGTGCCGTTTGAATGCGTTTACCGTGAATTTCAGCGTATAGGTCACTAACATGTAAGTGTCTGCTGAGTTGACCACGGAGACCTGAGTGTCTGCTGACTTTACCGCAGCGATGTCCAGTAGTCTCCATTCCTCCACTGCTGCCAGTGAGCAACGGACTTTCAAAATAAAAACAGCCACACTTTTGACCGTTTACCTTTCGGCATTTTCTCTGTTAAAAGGTTGATGGCTAGCTAGCTGCTGTAGCTATACAAACGGTAGCTATCGTTACCTGCTGCCAGGACGAAGTCATCAGAGTAGTGTTAAAAAAAGTATTTCAATCGGCTCAGGCACCGAAAAGAAGCACCGAAATCTGCATTGCGTTTCGGTCCGGTAGGTACCGGTCGTATAGGTACCGGTGCCATATTGGCACCGGGTTTCGGTACCCAACCCTACTCAGGAGGCATCCTGATTAGATGCCCGAACCACCTCAGCTGACCCCTTTCGACGCAAAGGAGTAGCGCCTCTACTCAAAGTTCCATCCCGATGTCCGAGCTCCTTACCCTATCTCTAAGTCTGAGACCGGCCACCCTACGGAGGAAACTCATTTCGGCCGCGTGTAGCCACACCTTTCGGTCACGACCCTGAGTTCGTGACCATAGGTGAGGGTCGGAACGTAGACCGACCGGTAAATTGAGAGCTTCGCCTTCCGGCTCAGCTCCCTCTTTCCCAAGACGATCCATTCTCATCAGGAAGGCCTAGACGGTGTGTCCCCCTCCTGCCTGAAAGTCTGTGCTGCCTAGCTGGCCCCCATCTTCACGCAGATCTTCAACTGATCACTGGAGCTGTGTGAAGTCCCCTCCTGCTTCAAACGCTCCACAATTATCCCGGTCCCCAAGAAATCCTCTATCACAGGATTAAATGATTACAGGCCCGTCGACCTGACGTCTGTGGCCATGAAATCATTTGAGAGACTGGTGTTGACCCATCTGAAGAACATCACAAAGCTGAACAAGCTCGAAACTGTGGAGATGACAGTGGACTTCAGGAGGAGCCCCCCCAACACTCACCCCCCTCACCATACTCAACAACACTGTGTTTGTGGTGGAGACCTTCGGGTTTATGGGATCCACAATCTTCCAGGACCTGAAGTGGGCCCCCAACATCAACACCATCAGGAAAAAGGCCCAATAGAGGTTGTACTTCCTGTGCCAGCTCAGGAAGTTCAACCTGCCTCAGGAGCTGCTGATCCTGTTCTACTCGGCTATCATCCAGTCTGTTCTCTGTTCTTCCATCACTGTGTGGTGGATCGGCCACTAAACAGGACAGGAACAGACTACAACGGATTGTCAGGTCTGCAGAGGGAATCATTGGTTCCAGCCTGCCCTCCATCCTGGACTTGTTCACCTCCAGAGTCAGGAAACGGGCAGGTAAGATCACTGCAGACCCTTCACACCCTGAACACGAGCTGTTCCAACTCCTCCCCTCTGGTAGGCGCTACAGAGCACTGTACGCCAAAACCACCAGACACAGGAACAGCTTCTTTCTGCTGGCCGTCACGCTCATGAACAATTAATCAGTCATACTGCACTATTACCTCCATTCTGCACATCACCTTAATTCCATTGACACTGTTGTATATATGTTCATATATATAAATGTACTTTTTGGATATATATTCATATTTATATTGTACATAGTCGTTAAATGTTTATGCTTACATCTGTTCTATTTTTTTTCCTATTTTTTTTAATGTATTTAAATTTGTTCCTGTTTATTTGTAAATTATGTGTATGTACACGGAGAGCAATGAAAAACCGGAGTCAAATTCCTTTTAGGCGTACGCGTACATGGCCAATCAAGACCCCGAGATACTTGAACTCCTTCGCTTGAGGTAGGCACTCCGTCCCCACCTGGAGGGAGCAATCCACCGGTTTCCGGCAGAGCACCATGGCCTCAGATTTGGAGGTGCTAACTCTCATTCCTGCCGCTTCACACTCGGCTGCAAACCGCCCCAGTGAATGCTAGATGTCACGATCTGAGGAGGCCAACAGGACCACATTATCTGCAAACAGCAGAGAGGCAATCCCGAGACCCCCTGCGCCTAGACATCCTGTCTGTGAAAGTCACAAACAGGACACAAACTTGATGGATTTTGCAGTTTGATTGTTGTTGTTATTTTTTAACCTGACATCTTGGAGTTTCCTACAGCCCTGCACGGTGTTTACAGGTATTTCTGTCAGGATACATACAACCCCAGCAACCATCACTTCATTAAGCTCATTGCTTTGAGCACACAGTAATAACTGAAGACGTCTCAGACAAGCACATCAACATGGTGTCATAGCTTCTCCTCTATGGTGGCTGAACAGTAACTGGACGATGTTCTAAAATAATATATATATAATAATCATCGGAACAATAAAATTGAAGGGGTCACAAACAGGATATTGAAAAGTGAGCGGCAGGGTGCAATTTTATGGTAATGACTTTTGATTTGCAATTAGTCACTTAAAAAAATAAGTCCACAAAATAAGTAGCACAAAACATCAAGGTTCCAGTTGACCTTTTTTTCACAAAATATTTTTTTAAAAGCACAGGTCTAATTATTAACTAAAGATAATGGCTGCTGTTAATGTTATTAATTACAACCGGACCTTGAAAAAGCCTATTGGTCATTTCGCCTTTTGCCAACAAAAGTCCATTAAAACTGATTTGGCGGGAAAACAAAATCTAATATTCCATGTTTCTTTACTACTTTAAAGCATTCAATATATATAATATGAAATATAAGACCTTTTTAAAGCGTGGTGTGCATCCTTGCATGTAAACAACCATCAGGCCTGCGATGACGTCACGTCTCGATTTGTAAGAGTGTGTCATTTTGCCTCCTCACTGTGAACTCAAAGAACACGAGAGACGGCGAGATTCAGCTGAGCAACAGAACGGCCACTCATTCACTCCAATCAGGGCGGAAAATCGAGAGACAAGAGACCCCTTCCCTGCTGGACACACACATGCACACACACCCTCTCCCCCCCACACACACACACTTGCACAGTGAGCATGACTGGCTTCCTGTGGCCCTGGCAGCAGTTGAAAGCGGTCGGTGGGATCAGACGAAACGAGCCGGGCCTCTATTGTAACAGATGACTGGGACAGCCGTGTCACCGCTCTGAAGCTCCCCGCCACTCCGCTGAAGGGCGGTCGGGGCTCGTCAAAGGATGAGCTCATGTGCGTGGCGGTTGCTCTTGTTGTCATTATTTACTGCTGGTGTTTGGTTGAGCTGACATGCAGCTTCTTTGTGGACAGGAGCACAGATCAGAATGTATCTGTCACGGTCAGAAGCTATTATTGTCAGGTTCACCTCATCCTTTAGATGCTTATTGTTCTCAGCACGGAGATACATATTGCTGGAATACATCATGCTGAGCCATTGCATTGTTTGGCTTTGATCATGGAACCGATCAGTATGTCTGTCAGTCCCGGAAAAAACTGTTTAATTGTACTATGTACTATGCATGAGCTGATCAGATAAATACTTTATGTCTAACACACATAAGTTGGTTAAGCAAAGCTGCAATTTGTTTTTCTTGCAGTTCCTCTCCCCTCTACGGACCGCTTACTGTTGGTTAACTCTCACCACTCTTAATTGTGCTGTTTCCAGATCCTCTTAACAGTGAAAAAGGTTCTGATAAACCCAATATATTATTCTTGCCCCTCACCAAGGGGTTTTAAACACATGGTCAACATTGTGAACATTTTAATGAAACACAACAAAACTACTTGGTCAAGGTTTGGCTTAAAATATGTAATAAGTAAATATTAAGTGAGTAGTAAGTTACTGACGTAAATACAAACAAGTCAACATTGACTTGGACACAAACAGGGGTCTACTGGGTGAATGTCCTGTGCATGTTTGACCTGCCCCTCCACCTTTCTGTGTTGACTTCAGTGGACTATGGTTGGAAACGTAAATGTGATATGTTTAAAACAAGGGTAGATTGTGAGAAAATGTGTCTCCCTCAAAGCATAACTGACAATGCAGTTTTGTTGTGCGGGAACGTGATTGGGAGTCCAGGCTGAAACGGTTGGCAGATAGATAACGAATAGCTGGCGAACATGGTGGAGCATTTATCAGCTAAAATGCAAGATATTTGCTTCATTCTGCTGCATCAGGGCGATTGGTTCCCCCGTCGCTCAGAGGTCCCTGCGGCCGATCGACCCGGTCACAGCTGTTTTCTGTCCTGGCCCCACAATGGTGGAATGAACTTCCCACTGACATCAGGACAGCAGAGTCACTGCCCATCTTTCGCAGCAGGTTGAAAACTCACCTCTTCAAGAACCCTGAGCCTTCCACTTAGCACTCATTGTATTCAGATTAGTTTGTTGCACTTGTTTTCGTTTGTTTCTGCACTGTACGTTTGCTCTGGTTTATGCTCTTAGATGCTTGTTTAAAAAAGGAGATGCACTTATGACTTCTGGTGACTGGTAGTTCTCTTGAATACCTATGTTGAATACACTTATTGTAAGTCGCTTTGGATAAAAGCGTCTGCTAAATGACTGTAATGTAATGTCAAGTTATGGATACAACAATGGATGGGCTACCATGAGTTTCTTTCCTTTGTCAAGCAGTGGTCTCTTTGAAATGACAGAAAAGTCGCTGTGAAGGCAGAACTTACTGGCCATTGAAAACAGCACTTGTGGTGGCATGTTTTGTCAGGTTTTGGTCGAACATAATTCAACCCAAGCAAGATGGGTTAGTCTGAAACGTTTTGTGAACATATGGTAAACATTTTGGCCACCAGGCCATACCACAACTATGAAAAGCTGTCAGGGTGACACCTTTTCTTCAAGATCACAACAATAGCAGGCTGATCGTGAGGTGATTGTGATGTCACAACATTTTTCGACAAGCAATGTGTGCATTTGGATTGCCAACTTATTGACAATGCATTACGCTGTAAGAAAAATGTACTTCAGTTTGCTGGAAAACCTTATTAACAAGTCACAGTTTGAACATAGTGTTGGCGATTATAGAAGGTAAAAACATTTGCAGACATTAGTGGGTATGAACCTGGGTTGTCCATGTACAATGCAGAGCTTTCCACCCACTGTACTAGTTTAATAGTTCAGAGTATATAAACATCATGTACATTTTTCATGCACTGAGCATGTTGGCCCACAAAGTTTTCATCCACAAGAGCGGATATGGGGGCGGGTCGTCCTTCAATCAGAGAATCAGCAGATCGATCCTCAGCTCCGCTAGTCCATGTCAATGTGTCCTTGGGCAAGACACTTAATCCCAAATTACTCCCGTAGGTGTGTCAATGGGTTTGAATGTTAATTAGTCTGATGGGAAGGTGACACCTTGCATGGTAGCCCCTGCCATCAGTGTATGAATGGGTGTGAATGGGTGAATGATGACATGTAGTGTAAAATAGCTTAGAGTGGTCGGAAGAATAGAAAAGCGCTGTACAAGTACAGTCCATTTACCATTTATTGCAAAACACAAACAGGCTTATCAGCCTTCATTGTCTCTTGAACATGTTTCTCTTTTGGCTAACGCGTGTACAATCCACTGCCATCTTTTGAACCCAAGGCTTGTTCTGACATTAGTTTGTTACACTACTTTTGGATTTGCTCTAACATGCCACATGTATCTGCAAGCGGGGGAAAAGTATATCAGCTGATGATCAAAGAGTAGCAGGTGACGTGGCTGAAGCTGTGGGAACACTGCCTGCTGAGGATGACTCGAACAAAAGTGTGCTAGAAACAGCAGCTGCCTAAGAAGTCGGTCCTCCAAATGGCAAATTCAGCACAGTCATCTTCCCATTTGGATCCAGCCATGCAGAGCCAAATGGAAAATATACCAGTCTTCATTGTTTATTGGTAAGCCAACAGTTGGCGCTTTGTTTTCTTGCGGCACAAGCCTTCAATTCAGGTTTGTGAACGCCACATCCATCCTGCACGAGTCAGCACTTTGTGTTTTGAAGTCTTTCTCACTGCCACCGCCGAGCTTCATCAGCATGCTGCCCTACCACGCAAGTGTCCGTGTAACTGCCCGACTCTGTGACGTCACTCATGTCACGTGATGCTACACCTGTTAAATGATACATTTGTAAGAGCTGCATTACTTGACCGACCTTGAAAATATTAACGTTAAATATAAAAAAAGAAAATCTAGTGACAAGTTTCCCTGGGAGGCCAAACCAGCATCTTATGTGGCAGTTGCATGATGGATGTTTTGATACGGTTTTATTCCTATTCATCGGAACGAAGCATCTCGTCGTCTCACTGACACAAAAACTAACTTTTCAGATTTATGGGATCGTCTCACAAAACAAAAAGCAAAGAAGGGAGAGGAGGAGGGGGCTCCATGCACCAGGGAGATGAAGATGAGGAACACTTGTTACCTGTTGCTGCTCTCACTGTTTTGATCTGTTGCTCGATTCATTATGCTAGCCCTGGGGGCTGCATGCACATCGTGAAGCTTACATGTTTTCTAGAAATCTGTCTGAAAGTCTGACTTAACCTCAGTTATTTCAGAAAATTCATGAAAAAATACAGTTTTCTACATTCACTGTGCTTCATCGCTGACTTTAAGAGAACTTTCTGGGCTTACCGACCCTAAAAAACCTTGAGCTTTAGCTTTTGTTAACTCAGCAGGCTTGAGACTACATAGTGAAAAGACTGCATGGTGCAGCAATATCCTGCTCTGTGTTGTGTAGGTTGAGTAGAGTCAGGGAGGGACAATGAAGCTGGTGTGTGTGTGTGTGTGTGTGTGTGTAAACCCATTTGAAATGATCTCACCCCTCTTCAGGTCACTTCATCATTGAGGCCCTCCATCTTTTGTCCTCTCCTCTCTCTCGCTGTATTTCCTTCTGTGTTTTTCTTTTCATTGAAAAGAAAATGTACACGCACACACACACACATACAATCACACACACACACACACACACAATCACACACACACACACACACACACACACACACACACACACACACACACACACACACACACACACAAAACACACACATACTAGTGAGACGAGAGGAGATAGAAAAGTCAACATCGGCAGCAATAATCCAGCACTCTCCCCTTGGAGGACGGGGTGTCAGGGGTTTGTCTTTGCCCATTGTCCAGCCGTGGAGGCCAGAGACAGGGGAGGGTTTCCAGCTTCTGCCCCCAGACAATGGGGCCCTTGGAGGGGGCCAGGACTGACCAAGGGCCCTGGGTTCAGATAGAGGAGGTCAGAGGAGTCATTAGACTTCCCACCTCAACTTGTTGGTCTTTTGCTTTTGGCTGTCAGTTAGTGTAAAACCTTTCATGGACTCCAGTGTGAAGCTGTCTCTTCACAGAGCCTCTTGTTTAAAGTAGCTTCCCAAAGACGTTTCACATACAGCACTTCTCCAGTTCTCAAGCTGTGAAGGTCTTGCCAGTGAGACACCATTTAACATAAAGTAAATGACCTCCCTGTGGTTCAAAGTTCTCTCTTGCTCTCAGCTTCCTTTCTACTTTGTGGTGCATTTTACAAACAAGCAATACATATTTATAAGTATATCAAAGGGTGGCTCTTCCACGCTCGGTCAGTCAGAGAAGCCACAAATTGAGATCCATGTGTAGAAGTCAGTGGATGAGGATTATCCCTCGAAAGACAGCCTCTAAATACAGCAGGCCGACGTGCCTTCCCAACCGTCGCGCCCCGGTGGACCTGCTGGTTTCGCTGCTCCTGGCCGCTTGGTGTATTTTTACAAGAGATGTTTATCCTCAAAATGCTGGTTGAGCTGTAATTTTGGGCCGTCCAATCCGTCTCTGTGTCTGTCTGTTGCTCTCTGGGGGAGGAAGGAGGTTGTGGCTGCTGACCACTAGCACAGACTTGGGGCCTAGCTGCTCGCACAGCTTCCCCTCTGTCTGATACAGCGACTGTCGTGCGACGTGCATCACCTCTGACGTGCTTAGGACCCGGCTACTGGAGAACAACTGCTGCTTGTTTACTGTTTCATTTGAATTTGTGCTTTGAGGGCTGCAGTTCTGAAAAGAAGTATTTTGGTCTGATAACATACAGTTTAGCTATTACTCATGGAGCACGAGTCACCTGCAGTGCCTTCAAATCAGCTCCTTTAAATCAAGATTGATTTAAAGACTTTCCTGTTTGCTGCTGCTGCTGCTGCTGATATTAATACATTTCTGCATTTTACTATACTACTGTATTTTATTTCTTACACTGCTTTTTAGTGTTTTAATGACTGTTTTTAATGTTTCAATGAATGTTCTTAATTGTCTTTAAATCTCCTTTTCTTTTGCTTTATGCTTTGATGCTTTTAATGGTTTTATGTGAAGCACTTTGAATTGCCTTGTTGTTGAAATGTGCTATACAAATAAACTTGCCTTGTCTTGCCTTCAAACTACTGTAGAATATGTTCCATTGACAATCAATGGGGATAACAGTAATAACAGTAATAACACAAATTCACAAATCTTATATTTCAATTCACGACAGAATGAACTGTTTTTGGGGCGATATTAAGTTTTGATTTGAAATATTTGTAGGGCCGATTGGCAAACAAAGACTCAATCTATGCAAGATCCCATTGACGTTTTTACCACTGCTGTAAACTGGAATCTGGTCATATTACATACAATGATGGTGGCATTTTTACAGTCTATTTTCCATAATCAGTCCATTTCCCCGTATTGTTTTTTTGGGGTTTGGAAGTATTTGTTTCGGATTTGAAAGAAAAAAACAATTGGACAGAAAGATGACCTACATAGCTCCAATCTGAGTTCATTAGTACCACATCAGTCCATCCATCGAGTCCTTTTCTAAACCACTTCTCCTAGTCAGGGTTGACGTCACACCCTGGAAATGGTCTATCACGGGGCTATCACACACTGCAGGTACAGTGAAACACATTTACACTCATGTGCAATTTTAGAGATTCCAATTAATCTAAATGCCAATGTCTGCTTGATCCATTGCGTGTTTCGTCACGGCTCCTTTGGGTGCAGTTACCTCCCACAGTCCATGTCGGCATTCTGAATAATTACAAATAAAATACAAACGCAACATCACAGGACTTCCAAATGCATGGTTGAACCAAGTGCTATTAGTTTGAGACTTTTTACAGTGAACATTTGCAAAAACAGATTCCCAAATGTTCTCCAGATACTATATGGGAAATCAATGTCACATGTTGACAGAGATATGATTTGCAAACTGGAGCTATAGCGATAGCCTCATTATATAATGGATCATGACACATTTCGACAATGCTTATCAAATCATTCAAATCAGGTCCTCTTCAAACCAAGGTGTCAGCAGCAATCATATCAGTATGTGTCTAAAGTGTAGAACAAAAAAAGAGCCATGGCAGGCGGCAACTAGCCCCTTTCCCTGCACCATGACAGCACAGCTACGGACCTGCGCTCTGTCACGTCCCCCCAGAAAGCCATTGGGCCTGACTTGGCCAGCAAGAGGAGTGTAGCGTAAAGGGGTATTGGGGGTAAGGGGGACAAGCCATCGGTCTTGCACTAATGGTGAGCCAACAGGCCGTGGGCCATGTGATGAGTGAGATGGGTTTGGGGATGTGGAGGGCAGACATGAGGGACATTGGCTGGCGGCGCATCCCAGATGGAGAAAGATGAGCGCTGCCAGTTGTCACGTTGTCTTTGTAGCACGGTGGAAAACACAGAACCGCAAGTCTGGGGCCATTGGCTGGACCTCATTATCCCATCAGCTCTGAAGTGACTCACTGAGGCAGACTTTCTCTTTGCTGCTGTCACCGGCCTCAGTCTCCCTCTGTGTGCCTTCTCCACCGTTTTAACTGTTGCATCATCCTCTCTCTTTCATGGATTCACAAAGTTTTCCTGTATTAGGGTGTTTTCATAGTTTTGTATCAGCTAACTTGGCTGTCCACTTCAATCACTGTTTTTAAGTGAGACACTAGAAACATAAAGGCAATAAACTGTGTGTGCATAGTTCACATTTCAGTTCATATTTTCCGAATCAACTTTTCAAGTATTGTCGTGTGACACACCAGTATCCCCGTCATTTACATGGAATGTTACTGAGCTATCAGATGCCCATTTGATTTGTGTGTTTCTTGTTGTTCTTCCACGTCTAAAAGTTCCCTTCGGAGCTGTAAACAAAGCCAGTTTTGTTTACCGACAGTATTTCTCACAACACTAATACAAAATACTTTGTATTCGTCCAGAAGTTCAATCAAAAATGTTGTATACATTTCTCACCTCAAACAACATTTGCAAAGCACTTTGGGGGGATTTCTGTATGCCTGCATTGTCGACATGCAGATTTGATTTGTACTCTTTTGTGGTCTTACTTGATTCCTTTTTTAATTTAAATTAACTACAATATTCTACAAAAATATGTGAATATAATGAAGTAAATGTAGCTAACTCGTCTAGTTAAGGAAACGCAATCTGTCCTGAATGTTGGTACCAAATCCCCCTTCGAGCCTCACCAGCCTTTACACATTTGTGGTCTCTCTTTCTTCTTCTGCCACATCCTTGAGCTGCTCTGCCTCTCTAAACTCCTGTGCAACTAAACACCTCCGTACCAAACAAGGGAAGATATTGTGCTACCACTTTCCGTACTGTCGGCCAATGCATTTCACAAACAGCGCTGTCAGGAGAACAGCGTGTAAACTCACGATGGGTGAGGATCTGCAGCGATTGGTATTTTACCACTATGATAGCATTAAGACCAATATTTCTGTATTTTTTGACAGTGTAAACAATCATGAAACAGCTGTGAAATGTCTGCTCAGGATGCAATAACAAGTCTTGTTTTCCTTAAAACATTGCTCTACAGCGCCATTAGTGGTTGAAAATGTTACATGGCAATTTTAATGAGCTGGTAAAATCTATACAGGGCTTTCACCCAGGAATACGCTGAGACGTCTGGCGTGTGAAACCAAAAGTCAACGTTGTCTTCCTTTACCTTACCTCTGTTAAGTAACTTATATACTTAACTAACACTCTTACAAACATTACGTAACAAGGAACAGTTATTTTACATAACAAATGTACATATTTTAACCCAAACCACGATCTTCTTCCAAACCTAACCAAGTAGTTTTGTTGCCTATACAGGTTCTGCAACGCAGGGCCTTGCTGGACGCAGTTGCAGTCTGGATTATTGGAAATGCATGCCAGGTGGGAACTAACAACTTGTCATATGTCAACACTTCACTGACTGGGAAGTTTAATAAGTTTAATACATTATACAGTCAGTGGTGCTCTAAGCTAAATGCTAACATCAGCTTGCTAGCAGATTTAAAATGGTAATGCAAACATGCTGATGTCATTGCTATGCTCACTAAAAGAATCAAAGCTAGATGAACCGTTGCTATTCAAAAGACACCTCATCAAGATGAGTGAAGTGCCGGAGAGAAAACGTTCCAGATTGAAAGACTAATAACACGCATTCCTGACTCAAGGCAAGACATTTTGTTTAATTTCCCCTTTAGTGGATGTCTGTGTCTGTGTGCTTCCCACAAGCGGAGCTGTCCTGAGAGGTGCTCAGGCAGGTACCGTGTTGTGCTGTGATCTGAAGGCTTTAACAGGAGGCAGAAAAAAAAGAAAAAGAAAGGGAAAGCAGTCTCCTGAAAAGACCTAGAAATGAATAGAATAGTGCTGACTGGGAGGTTCTGCCAAACACTAACTCTTTTTATCACCTGTCACCTGACGCCTGTGTCTCTGTCTGTATAAAGCCATTAAGCAGATATCTGAGGCCGCCAGGGCGCCGTGTGACACAAAACAAACGCCCTCTGTCATTCTTTACCTGCAGTTCCTGAGGGAAATGGAGTGAGGTAATGCTGCTCCGCTTACATATGTGCACATGCAGATAACTGCTCTCTGTCTTCCACAAACACGTATTTTCTTTACACGTACATGGAAACAAACGTGCCCACATATGTCATAAACCTTTATTGTCTGATGGATAAACAGAGTGGGTCAACTGTCCCATGTCAGGCTGGTCTTATCCAACATCTGAAATTACTTTTGTATGTTATCATCGATGTTTTTGTCACATAACTTTCCTAATTAGTTACGGCACATTCGTGGTTATTTGAACCCAAACTATGAACCTTTCCTAAACCTAACTAACTAGTTTTGTTGCCTCAACCTAACTGAGTTGGTTCCTGTGAAGACGGAGGGTTATTCTGAAAAGACTGTATTCATGTAACGAGCAGAAATGGACATGTGTTGGTTTCGTAGGAAAACACACGGAAATTGAGCAGTAACTTTTCGTTACCATACAAACTGTTGTATGAGTTCTTTCTGGGACAAACTTTGCTCAGTGAGTCTGTGCTTCACTGCACCACCAAATATGCCTCGTCTTACCTCGGGCTCAGGCTTGCCCTCTTCTTGAGGAGCATTAAGATATCAACGGATTACCACTGTAGTCTGCCTTGTAAATATATGGTCCAATAAAGGTTTATTCAGGGCTTCCTTTTAGAGCGCGGATAAGGGGAGGGGTTGACAGCTGCTTGGATTTCCTTTCATTGGCACAGTTTATACCTTTCAGCCTCACCATCCTCCTATTCATCACTGACATAATACTTGGCCAACTTCACTATTGAGTCATCTCTCGACAGAGTGTCTGCCAACTTCCTGTTTGACTAGATATCTGTGTGTTTGTGTCTCTGTGATATTGTACAGGCAAAGATCAGATTTTGGATTCATTGGAAGAACACCTTCTTTAGAATTGAATGTTTTAAATTTGCAAAAATTGCATAAGTTGTTAACTGCAAAAGCTGTGCCCGTGCAAATGTATTACAAATTAAATTCAACCAGACGTCAAGTATCAATACGATACGCATAAAATGATTTTCTAATCACAATTCCGGGGATGATTTTCTCTCCAGTGGAAAACAGAGAGTCAGTCAGAGGTTAGTCAGAGGTTTTGTGTCTGAGTAGAATATCACAAACCTTTTACATTTGATACAGACTTTGTGTTCTGTATACTGTATTATTGACAGCAGGGTGTAACTGGAGAATGGATTAAAAATATGGTGTGTAAGAAGGCATTGCTAAAACAACAGATGTGGTTTAATCATTTCCTGAAAGAGAAGCAAACCTCAAGCTGCCTATCAAAGTCAGGTTTTAAAATAAGCCATCATCACTGCAAAATCACCGCGGTCACGTGGCCGGTTCGTAATTTGGTCATAAACAAGCCAGACTCTTGCCGTTCCCAGAATTTGTCTGAAGATTATGGAGTCTGCCCTTGCCGACAGAAGTACCTGAAATCTCATCCAGACGTGTTTATTGGCATCTTTGGCGTAAATGACCCCTTCTTCTTCTTCACCCTTGGATGTTTGTATTCTTCCAGTTTCACACCGGTTACATGCAAACATCATCAACACTTGTGCGTATTCTCCGGACAATGAGCGTCTCCATTCACACATATGTGCAATTGGAAATTACACAGGCTTTGTTCTCGGGTACTGGCTCCAACTGATTTGGACATTTGTGTTCTCTCAAACAGTTCCTACGGGTGAAGTCTTGAAGTTTAGGGTTGGAGTGAATGTGTGAAAGGGACTTAAAGATAGGACTGGTAACCTTGAGAAACTAGCAAGAGTACGCTTGATTTAAAAAAAAAAAAAAAGATCCAACCAGGGTTGCCAACTCTTTTCCAATGACAGTAGCTAGCAACGCTAGCTCCAAAAGTTGCTAGAAGTTGCAAGAAGGTCGCCAAGTTGGCTACACTGACAGCCCGTTCCTTCAGGCCCCCTCCAAAGAGTCTCCCCCAAATTTATCATTATGAACATAAACGACCAAATTGGCTAATGTTAGTACTCACAGCTGTTGGGCCAGCAGCTTGTGGAAGACTGATGTCTAGCAATGAGTGCAGAGGTAGAATACGCGCAGGTAGTCAGGTAGTCAGGTAGTCAGGTAGCCCTTTTAAATAATTTCAATTGGGCCGAATGAAATGCTTGGATGGGCTTATTACAGTCCTGTGACAGCTATACATTTTTGTCTTTTTTTGTCAGAGCATTTGATTCATTGATTGCTGTCAAGAAAGTTTTTGAAGAAGATTACCTGCTAAGACAGTGAACCTTTAGGGGCTCAGTATGCTTGAAACAAAGTGGTTCTTACATCATGTTGTCCAGCCATGTCTGAGGGAGAAAGTGTTTGTACCTGTTTCCACTGGCCACACTTGAGGGCGAGTTCATAGCGTCCTCCTGGCTGCATCTCACTGCCTCCCCTATCTCACTTTAGGAGCTCTGTGTCTTTTGCTCTGTGTCTTTTAGTTGTCTTTAAAGGAGGGGATCTCTGTCTGTCTGTGTGTCATTTGCAAATCTCGAGAACCGCTCATCTGCTCATCTCCTTGACACTTGGCAGGTGTAATGCTGGGGACCCAAGGGAGTACTTTGTAAGTAGTCCAGCATGTTGTCTGCAGCGGGCAGATGGTGGCTCTGAAGTTCACTTTTACAACGAATACTACACCTTTTTAGAAATGATCTCTGCTAAGTGTATTTCTCTGATGGTTCAGATCATGAGCAACCAAGTCTCGGATGTGTTTCTCAGAGGCGGATGTAGTGATTTAGGGCACTTTTCTCCCAACTTTTTTGAAAATACATATATATGTATATATACAATGTATAAAACTGTTCTATAAAATATATTAAACAGTTTTATATATATATAAAACAGTATCTTTAAGTATTCCATAAAGACGTTAATTTAGCCAGCAAAGTTAACGTCAGTAAAGTTAATCGCCAATTGCAGTGTGAAGATGTAATGTTACCTAAATATGTTTATTTGTGCTCTTATAGAGCCAACTGTAGAACTCCAAACCAGAAGGAACGGGACTATGTTCAAATGGGAGTGGAGACAGAAATGCAAAAGTGTGTTTCAAGACGATGAAGAAGTAAGGCAGTCAAATCCTCTCTCTCTTTCTCCTTCTCTTCTCTCTCTCCTTTACTCATGCAGGTCACGTTTACATGTGTTAATGTGTGTGTAATTATCTATTTTTCCAGTACCTCTTCATTATGGTTACATGCTGGTATATATTGTAAAATTACCGTAAGACCCAATGATACTATCACATACTGTAATACACTATACGATAAGGTGCTGTACAAATAAATTACGGTAGCTACACTGTAAAATAACAGTATATTGCTGCCGTCTATGTTGCCAGTATTTTACAGTTATTTTACAGTGAAATTGTTTGTCGTTGATGTTTTTTACCTGAACTAGAGTGTATTTCACCTGTGTTTCTGACCGGGAGGTAACAGACAGGGTGTGTGTGTGTGTGGGGGGGGCCTGCCACATACAGTGGAACCCCAGGGCAGCACCAGACCGTATCTAATGGGAATTAAACAGTGTATTAAAACATCACCCAGTCATCTTTCTGCCCAGCCTCATCACAACAGTTGAACCTCCTATGCTTGGCTGGTGGACAAGCTCCAGCTGCTTTAACTTGGAGCAGTGCGTGCTGTTTAAATTAAGTGATAAAGTGAATGTGCAGAAATGAAAAGTGAAGAAAGAAAATTCAAAACGTCTCCATTACCATCTTGTAAGACAGTGCATTCTTCTAGTATTAAATCTTGAATTGAAAAAAGAAGAAGATTGAATTGTAGCAGTGTGCCAGCAGTAAACCCAGACTGGTAGTCACTCTATACCTGCTTCATCATTGAATTTGACATTCAGGTACAGTTTGTATTTCAGAAAAAATTGTTCTGAGATGATGTATGCTGCTGACATTTTCAATGAAGTGCAAATCCCTTCCTTCCACGGTGCAGTGTATAAGGAGCCAAACACACCTGCAGAGCAGAATTGTGTTCGTCCCTTCAACATGACCACCCAGACTTTCTTTTCTTCTCACTGGATCAAATTTGACATGTCGAATATACTGCTTTAAGGTTTACAGATGTCAACTTTAAATACAATGTAATACCAAACATTGGTAACGTTTAGATTAATGGATTTCGGGAACTAAATTCAATAAATCATTTCTCTATCATATGAAGTGGATACATTAAAAAAGAAAAGAAGTTCCTCTCATTCAATTAGGATTATCCTCAGGTTTAAAAAACAGACAATTGTATCTCCCTGACTTTGAATGGAGTTAACAGTAATTTAACATATCAACCTGGTCATTGATTTACTCTTCTTACATTTATTACATGAATAAACATTAGCCTAAAGATTGAGTACTTGTCAACACATTGTTACAAAGTGCTTTAGGAGACAATTAATTGGTCACAGTCAGATGGGAGTGACAGCGCTCCACCAACATTGCTCATTAGCTGAGTAATAGAAACTGGACGGATCAATACTGGAGCAGCAGAGCCATGAAGATGGGTATATATTCTTGTTGGTTTTAATCTCCAATAGGCCTTTCAAAAATCACAATCTTAAAGTTTTGAGACACAAAGAGTAACTGCATAAAGGTTAAATCCCTACTGTGTTATAGCACTGTGCTCAGGGAACAGTCATTCAAAGGAGGGTATCTTGAATTCATACTACAATCATTTTTATTCATTCACAAATAAGTGGTCATTTCAGATTATATGAAAGGACAAGGAAAAGTGTTTAAATGGATGTGGGTCTGTGTGTGTGTGCAAATGTGTGTGTGATTTGAATTTCAAGCACAGAAATTAATCTGAGACTAGTCTGGCCTGGTGCCACAGGAGCAGCAGGCTTTTATTCTGCCTGGCAACAAACCTTGAGACACATCAAACACACACACACACACCGGGCAGTTATCACCTCCACCGGCATGGGCCTGTGTGATGTCATCAAAGACAGAAGTCCCAGGTGCTGATGGGATAGGAAATGGTCTCTCTAGCTCTCCCCCGACTCCTGGCACCTGGCTGACAACTGATGACATCTCCCTTTTCATGTAATGATCCCCTTGACTTCAAAGTGAAAGTAGGGGAATCCCTCCTCAAACACACACACACACACACACACACACACACACAAGTGCAGGTACACAAAGCATAAAGATATGTATTCATCTCATTTTTCTTCCAAGTGGGAAGGTGTGAGATGACTATAGCTGGTTTTCCCTTTTGGTAAATATTCTTTAGATGTCAAACTACTCTCCAATACAGGCGTGTCTTATGATATTATGGTCACTTTTTGGGAAACCGAAGACATTTCACAACATTTTCATGATAGTTTAAAAGATTTCAGAAATATGCAGACATACCACCTGAAATGAACATGCTAACCGACTAGCCCCATCCCGTCCTGTCTTGTAATATCACTTGTTCCACGAGAGGCAATAGTGAGTTACTGTAAAAACATTCTGCAGAGAATGAAGTAGAGCTGCGCCGAGGGCCTGTCAATAATACATCCATGGTCCGTGTACGTTTTGGTAGTTTGTTTTATTGGATTAAATTGAAAGTGGCAGAAACAAGAAAACCACTCACACTAACGCCTCATCCTACCCAGCACACTGGTTGTGGGCCTCAGAGGCTATTACTCGGAGTCTGGTGGCTTTGAAGAGGGCATAGATAAGTTTCTCTTTCAGTTTCGTTCGGATTAAGGGCTGTCTGATGGCCAGTTAAGAGGGTGAAATGTTGTTTGTACTCCTGTTTTGTTTCTCCAAACAAGGGCGTGCAGACTACCATCAACTGTGGGTCATACAATGATTATGGATACCCAAACTATCCATTTAAGTGACATTTTACTGTAGTAGTTAGTCAAGGTAGAGCTTACTATTTTATAACTTTTTAGTAGTTTATCTTTATTTCTGTAATGTAGCTACACCTTTCTCTCTGAAATGTAGAGTAGAAGTCCCCACAACACTCGCCCCCCCCACACACACACACACACTCCTCATACACCCTAAAACCGCCCCCACCCCCCAACTTGTCCTTCACAACTTTCCAGGTGAGAAAAGAACTGAGAAGGATCAAAGGTGAGAAAGGCCACGGGTCCAGACGGCATCAGCTCAAGGCTCCTCAGGTCCAGCGCAGACCAGCTGTGCGGGATAGTGGAGCACGTCTTCAACTTGAGCTTGAAGCTGGGGAGAGTACCACAGCTGTGGAAAACATCCTGCGTGGTACCAGTCTCAAAGACCCCACGACCCAAGGACTTCAAGAGCTTCAGGCCGGTGGCCTTAACATCCCACCTGATGAAGATGCTAGAGAGGCTGGTCCTTGGGCATCTCCGCCCCCTGGTGAGCTCATCTCTGGACCCACTCCAGTTCGCCTATCAATCTGGCACCGGGGTGGATGACGCGCTCATCTACCTGCTACACAGATGCCTTTCTCACCTGGAAAAGGCTAGAAGCACTGTGAGACTCATGTTTTTTGATTTCTCCAGTGCCTCCAACACCATCCAGCCGTTGCTTCTGAGGGACAAGCTGGAGCAGACCAGGTGGACCACCACCTCACTGCATGGATCCTGGACTACCTCACCAACCATCCACAGTATCTGCGGATCACCATATACACCTCAGACTTCACACTCTCCTAACTGCCACCTGCAAAAGTTCTCTGACGACTCTGCAATCGTCGGCCTCATTTCCGCCGATGATGACAGGGAATACAGGGAACTGAACCAGGACGTTATTGGTAAAATCAAAGAGCTGGTGGAGGACTTCCGCCGGGGTAAACGCCCTCCTGCGGTACCAGTGAACATCCAGGGAAACTTTGAGATTGTGAGATCTTATAAGTACCTGGGTGTTCACTTGAACAATAAACTGGACTGGATTGATCACACACATGCACTTTATAAAAAGGGTGCAGCTCCTTCAGCCACCGGTTGATTCCCCCCGGTGTGTGAAGGAGAGGTACCGCAGGTCCTTCCTTCCTGCTGCTGTCAGGCTGCGCAACCAGCTGTGCTCCCAGTACACCACACAACACCAAAAACACTAATAATCTGTGCAATAATTACACTGTGCAATACAAAATACTCTGTCTGTATATATAATATTCTTTTTATTTCTTTTTTTTTTCTTTTGAGTTTATTGTGGATTTCTTTGTACTTTTTTGTACTTATTTGATATTCTTTACTGTTTAACATTTATATTACTTGTCGCTCTTGTTTTTTTTTACCATGTATCTTGTGTGCACTGTCCACTTTGCTGCTGTGATCCTGTAAATTTCTTCACTGCGGGACTAATAAAGGATTATCTTATCTTATAAATTAAATTGAGTTAGTTTACAATCTGTTCCTTGGCTTTGGAGTACACTCAGATACTACTGTAGACAGCAGAATAAACACACTGTCAAATTCATTCCTCACTTTTGTTCGTGTGTTTTTGGCTCGGAAAAGCTAAAAAAATATACACCACCCTTCAAACTCTTAAAGTACAGTTAGAATATGGTGTTGCTCTGCTACAGTGGAGAAATCCTGACAAACCCGCTGTGCATTGCTGAGCTATGATTGGTCAGTCTAACTTTGGGGTAGGGGTTACGCAAACAGTCAGTTGGCATGATTCACAGTTAATCTATAAAAGATATACCTCAGGAGAATTTTCCTCGTCCTTTTGACGAGATAGAGACAGGTCTAAGATCATTTTCATAAGACTGTAAGCTGAGGTCAGACATCCACTGTGAAGCCCTATAACCTTAACTGTACCGCTCTCTTAAACTCTGGATGACTGATATCACAGATGCTGTTTCAGAATTCTAGATGGACCATCTGTGAGCTAAACTCTAGCATGTCACGTCTTTGATGCTGGTGGGGGGTAGAGACAGATGCCAGAAGGCCTGACTGCAGAGGAGCTACTCCGATGGGTGTCAGTGACACTGACTAACACTGGAAACAGCCTCTCAGAGGCATACACTACCTGCATGCATACACATTCATAACGAGATGGGCTCTAAAACTAATATGTAAAAATAAAGTTGTGTTCTCGTCCCTTTCCTTTAGACATTTTCAAAAGCTAAATTCACCTATTTAATGACATTTCAGATTATTTTTCCAAGCTATCACATCCCTACACATACACATATGTGTGTAGGGTAGGCTGTATGTGGTTGGCCCACTCTGGATCTATTTCTATCTGCATGCAGGAGGAGATCAGGCAGGGCTGCAAAGGACGAGACGTGACTGACAGGCGAGCAGATGCCTGCCGCTGTGGCAACCGCTGACACAGCCAAAAATAATTCTGGAAGAACCGGCGGAAATTCACCCCCAAAAAAGCTTCCACAGATACAAGTAGCAGGGTAATTATGAGGTCTGAAATGAGGACCAGATACAGGACAAGAGCACAGGACAGGAGAGAGGAGGAACGTCTGGAGCCGGAGTTGTACATTCTGGAGTCCACTGCTGGAAAAAGCAGTGCCACATGACAGGCAAAACAAACAAACAAAAGCACAGTGAAAGGGGGATGAATCAGGGAAAAAAGCTGACATATTCCTGAGCTTGCCCCACTGAGGGATGACTGTGGCTCAGTAGTAGAGCAGAGGATCGATCCCCGGCTCCGCTAGTTGATGTCAATGTGTCCTTCGGCAAGACACTTAACTGCAAATTGCTCCCGCAATCTGTGCCATCAGTGTATGAATGGCTGTGAATGGGTGAATGATGACATGTAGTGTTAAAGCGCTTTGAGTGGTCGAAGACTAGAAAAGTACAGTTTATTTACCATTTATTGCAAAACACAAACAGGGTCACCAGCCTTCATTGTCTCTTGAACATGTTTCTCTGAAACTCTGGTGTGGACGCTCAGTGTAGCAAAGGATATGCGTTTTCAAAGGGAAACGTAGTAGTGTGGACATGGCCTTACTCGGCCAGCGCTACACCCAACCTGGAAGGTTACTGTGGAAAAGTGTAGTCTATTAACAAACGTGTAAGTGGTGATGAGTGTTTTTTCGGACGAGAGCAGCCAAGCCTGTGCCCTAAACCAAAGACTCACTCATGGTGTGGGGTCTGGGGTCAACCTGCAGCTTAAAGGGGCCTCCAGCTAAATAGAAATATTAAAGGTGCTGCATTAACACTTTGCCATTAGTTAAAGGTTCTCTATTTAATATTCAGAGCATTATTATAGCTGCAAAAAGCTAATTTCTATAAATATATAGTGGAGTAATGTCAGCACTGTTGCCACTATTTACACCGTTAGCTGAGCTCAGCTACGTTAGCTCATCCGTCGCCATGTTGAGAGCCACATGCAGGAAAATAGATTTGTGCTGAATTTGGTATTGGGAAACTTTAATCTCATATTCTTGATCATATATTTAAATTTGTTTTAAATAATCACATTTTGAGGAGCTCAAGATTGAAAATGTCTCATTGTAGATCAGACTATGCTTCTACATTTACATAGCGCCGGGTCACGCGAATGTTCACCATCATAATAAAGAGCTTTGAGAGCCACCTTGAAAGTAAGTATTTGTGTTACCCTGAGTTCAGATATGCCTGTGTAGGTATATTTTGTGCAGTCTACTACTTCGATACCATTAACTTGTCAAAGGGGATTTGACTCTGGTTCCTCTCACATCGAGTTCCCAGGACAGAAGGCTCGGGGGATCGACCTCGTCTTAGTGTGGTTTCTAAATCTTACAATCTATTTCCATCCTTAGCCGGAAAACTCAACTGCTTATACTTCCCGTTGCAACCAGATATGTTGTATTCCTTTTGGGATACAAACAACAGACTGGACTGACAGGCCCCCGGTAACTCAACAACCCATCTGGGGGGGAGAGACATTATGAGAAAGAGAGAGACTACTAAGGGCTTCAGACAGTTGGTTTAGCGTGCTGTAAATAAACACATTGTCTGTCAACACAGTGGCACGGTGCAGCGATCAGCAGTGTGCCGGGGTGTAACACTGTTCAGATTTAAGAACATCTGTAGCCACCGCCGACAATACAAACTACATTCTCAGAGGGAGAGAAGGATCATTTATCCGTGCGGAGAGAAACACGTCGGTAGAGGAAAGGAGATAGCAAAAAAAGAAAGGGCTTAACGTTGTTGTTTCGTCAAGGCTCTGCTCATGAGAACAGATAGGTGGGTCAGAGCAATCAATTAGCCGGAGACATGAGTATGGTTATACAACAACTCAGGGACCTTCAACGAGAACCTGCGGAAGCAGTGCGGTTGTGTTTCCTCACTGACTCTACATCACACTGTGCAGATGACAGTGCAATTAGCCTCCAAAGTACAGAGCAGGGAATTTCCCAGCTACCTCAAAGCACTGACACTCACACACTTGGCTTCGCCAAGTACAGGGCCACCAAAATTGCATCTTAGACCTTAACGACAAGGAGACGCTGTTATGAGCCAATGAGGTATAATATCACCATAAGGTGATTCACATGAAGAGATTGGTTCCATAATGTGACATCTCATGTTGGAAGAGGGTGAAACTAGTTATTGAAGGCTTACTATTAAGAAACTCATTATATATTGTAATGGATAGTAAATTATTTCTCACACTGCCTTCGTCCGCCAATGTGCTCTAATGGTTACACCCGTGCTTAGCATTAGCAGCATCTTCAAGTTAATGCTGCATTCCCATTTCCTTAGCATGCTTCACTACTAGTGTACATGCTCAACAGTGGACTAAAGAGAAAGTGACAGTTGTTACAGCCTCACCCTGTTCAGCTTTCACTAGTTTTTCAGGATGGTTTGAAGGTTGTAGAAGTAGCTTCTACAATCAAACCTAGGTTCATGTTCATTATGGATGAGATAGCTAGACCACAATGACAGAGCGGGGAAGAGTACCATCAAGTAGATGGTTTACCCGTCGCTTAATAAGTAATGAATAGTTCAATTTCAACTTGCACAAACACTGCTGCCAAAAATGTTGCTCTTATGTCTATTGCATGCTTTGGCATGCCGCGAGGAATGCAAAGTTCTTGTCAGACGCTTACAGCAACTGTTTGCCTCTTATTAAAGTGAGATGTAGCAGGTCCCTTCAGGGGCAGAGTGGGACCCACTTTCAGAGTGAGCAGAGTGGCTCACTAATGAAACCTCTAATCTGACACAGCTCCAAACCAATGACCAGACTTTTTATCAGAGATAGTTAGATGTAGATACTTGACCTTTTTTTTATTATTCAAGTGTTCTGACATGATATGAATGCACAAAGAGCAGAGTTGTGGAGTCTGAAACCACCCGGCAGGAATGATCTCCACTATCGCTCCTTTACACACCAGGGTTGAATCAGTCTATTGCTAAAGTCGCTCTTTAGCTTGGCTGTCATGGTGTGTGTCTGTGATCCGTGAGCAGGGAAGCCAGCAGTTTTGCCAGTATTCTGTATTTCGCCACCTCCTCCAGTGTGACCAGCTTGGAGCCAATGAGCCGGCCTGCTCTATGATTTTGGTAGCGTCCTTTGCTTTGATGCACTCGCCCCAGCACACCACAGCAGACAAGATGGCGCTCCCAACAACAGGCTGATAAAACACGTGGAGCATCCTGTTGCAGAAACTGTAGCACCTGAGACTTCTGAGGAAGTTAAGTGGACTCAGACGTTGGTGGACCATTCCAGTTTGTCGTTCAATTGGATGCCCAGGTACTTGACGGACTTGACCTGTCGCTCCCACTGATGGACCAGAGAAGATGGGGCCTTACTCTTCCCACAATCCACCACGATCTCCTTTGTTTTGACAATATTAAACTGGTTTCTTTCCACACAATTTCTGTAGGTGATGCGATTCTGAGTTGTATTTAAAGTTGACGTGAAAAAAAAAAAATCTATTTTAACAATTTAATTTGCACTTGCACCACCCACCTGCACAGAATGTCTGTTTGGTGCACTTGGCGGCATCCTGCTCCAATATTTTTAACACATATTTGACAACCATTTCCTGCCACCTGCTCTCTGCACCCACCCACATGCCCAGTGTACGTGAATCGTCACGTGATATTCGTTTTCAGGCATTTTAGTCTGGACGGAGATCATTTAGAAAACGATGCTGAAATGCCGTGTGGACGGAGATCGTTTTCATTTGTTCAAACTCTGTTTCAAAAACGAAAAGGTAGTAGTGTAGCTGTAGCCTCAGGGAGCCGCAACAGAGGGGCTGAAGAGCCACATGCAGCTCCGGAGCCGCGGGTTACCGACCCCTGGTTTAAACCGAAGCAAATCTCAATATTGTTTAACCCACAGTACCGACCCTATGGTACTGGTACGGTTCCTTTCCTCCGGGCTCTTTGACTGGTGGTCTGATCGATCTCCTAGAGCAGTTGTTCCAGGGTTTTAACTAAGTCTGGGCTGTGTGGGGTTTCTCTGTCCACACCAGTGTCTGCACATGTGGACTGGGTATTTGCGCAAAATGGGATCCTCTGCAAGTTTGTGTTTGACACCTCAAAGAGGCATGCGTTGGGTGAACATCTCATCTACGTTTAGTGGGGATTGCATTAGAATACAATCTTGATCAGGATCAACAAATGTATAGTATTTACCCTTGAAACTATTACATTTATAACAGCAAAGTGTCATTGCACCTGTCCTAATATTGTAGGACTAATACCATGAATGGTGATAAAGACACCATGAATGGTAAGTAGCGCAGACATTAATAAGCCCCATGAGAATACTGCGGGGGTTATTAAGGTGATGTTGTGTTCGGGCTGCGCTTTGTGCCCTGCCAGAAAAGCTGGCAGGAGCTGTGAGAAGCCTCATTATGCTCGGCGGACTGTGAATATCTGTGTAGTGAGCTGGCTGTGCGCTTCAGCTGTTTGTTCGGTGCATTCCAGCAAACCTGTCCAGGTGTTTACCAACTACCAGAATGGAAAAGGCGACTGCAGGACCACCTGTTCACAACACACAGGCTAACAATACGAGCCAGTGAAGTGTGTGTGACCTTCACTCACTTGGCCATGACAGATTTAATTATGAGACTCACTAACTGAGCTCACTTAAACAGTGTGCTTCCATTTGGCTAGTTAACGAGAAAAAACTGATTGACTGAGCAAAGTCCATGCATAGACAACATGATGTGTCTGATATGGTTTTAGGCACTGCAAAACACTTTGTGATGGGTAGTCAACTAAAACATTTAGAAGACACATGCAGAACACATTTAGTACAAGCTCTCACAGTAAAAATATCTTTAAATCCTTGTTTTTATGAAGCTAAGTATTGGTTTTCAATTTCATGTATCTGTATTATTTATATGTGTCTGCATGTTTTATTCACATGCATTGTTATATTGTTTTTGTTGGTATATTGACAATGTTACTTGTAACCACCTGACAGTTCCACATTCGCAGAAGAAACAGTGCCTAATGTGGTCGACACAGGTCAGGGAATCCTGCAAGAGATCATGTGATGCTAGAATGGATAAGTATTGAGCCCGAGGCAGCATCTTGTTTGTGCAGCTTAGATGCTAGAGGTTAAAGTGCAACTGCAACTTACAAGTAATTCTGCAACAAAGAGGACTGAAATGAAATATCCTCTGTGTGGAACTGAGGGGAGACTGAGGCAGACCTGTAGGACAATAAAAACAAAACGTTGCTATTGAACATATGGACCGTAACCAAAGGTTTGGGTGTGACCTGCCCCGATGAGGACTTTCCACTTGAAGTGGAAACACGGTGGTCTCAAGCCAGGACTCAGTGAAAACATTTGTACCTGTTTCCGGCTTTGAAGTGCCCCGGATTCTTCTGTCTGTCAGTTCTGACCAGTGATTAACCTGACCAGCACCTGAATGCGGCTGGTTTTTTTTCTTCTTCTTCTTGTATTTGTTGCAGGTGTGGCTCAGAGGTAGAGCGGGTGGTCCTCAGTGGTTTGATCGATCCCAGGCTCCTCCAGTCCAGTCAAAGAACCCCAAATTGATGCATTTGAATGTGCATTAGAAGGTGGGACCAAGTCCATTTACCATGGCGGAGGAAATATTAAGATAATGAAATTAAAAACACACTGGATTTTCTTTCGATTTTATTTATAAAGCCCAATATATATGTGCCAAAATACAGCATTTCCTTGTTAGAGCACCACCATCTGGTCGATGATCTGTATGTTGTTGTTACCTGAAAAGTGGGGGAGATAGGAAAGCAAATTATACTGGTATCAAACTTCAAGTCTTTATGGCAGTGGTGGAGGAATAGCCTCCAACAATCTAAAAAACACTCCACTTCAAGTAAGTGATTGCTTTTTTAAAGGGTTACAATACAGCAACAGCAACAACAACAAAAAGAAACCGCTTCATCTTAATCTTAAAGTCACCCGTAACTATGTCAGATAAATGCAATGGAGTACAATATATCCTTCTAAAGGTCAATCATTTAGCACGAAAAATAAATACTTAAGTGAAGTGAAAGTATTCAATTCTACAGTACTGACTTACTGTCCATCAATGCTAGTTTTCACCAAAGCGAAGCAGGAGAGCATGACAACTTTATAAGTTGATAGTGTGTCTGTATTGTGCAGGTCTTTGTTCAACAAAAAAGAACTGAAATAGTAACGCGTGTATTTTGTCCACTTCATTCTGCCACTGCAAAGAAAAACCCCAACCTCCCATTTTAAAAAAACATACTGCTCACGAAGCTTTCAAAGTCGAGATTTACGAGCAGCACCTGAAGGCAGCCAGGAGGAGAATCTCCCTTTTCTTCTCTTTTTATCTGCGCGTGGAAAATGATGCTGCGCGCTGATTGGCTGCTGGCTTGCTGACTTGCGCTCCATCCTGCACGCCGACTCTTCACAGAGCCGGGACTGAGCGCTCAATCCGCGCGCTCCTCCTGGTGATCCCCGACACTGCGACCCACCGCTCCTCCTCACACACACACACATACTCACACACACTCATGAGTGCGCGCGGCGTCCGTGCGCACCACCGGCTCCTGCAACCGGCCGACTTCACCTGAACGAGTAAAGCGTAGGGGGGGACAGAGCCACTAAACAATGCGTGCATATTGCATTATGCGATACCGCAGGTTATTACTACTTTTGCGCTCTTTTAGGAGGTAACGGCGGAGGAGGAAGCTTGCATGCCATCACCATGGATTGCCTTTTTCTTCTGATCTGGACTTTACCCATCCCGCTGGTCGGCTGCAGCTCAGTCAAGCTCCTGTCCACCCTGTTGTCCTGGAACATTATCAAGGCATGTGGCAAACGCATCCACTCTTACAATCCAGCACATGCAACGATCTGGTGCTGGGACCAATTTGTTTGTTATCAGCGGCACGGTGGCGCATGCACTGCTGTGCTCTCTGACTGTGGGTGAAAAAGTTAGACAAGTGGTTGTCATCCCAAATTAAACCTGAGTGCAACTCGTGTTTCAACAGAGGAACTCCATTTATCATCTTTTCGGCTTCCACGTCTTTCAGTGCTTGTAACCTGTTGCTACCTGTCCGTTGATAGCATTTTTTTTTCATGTTTTTTGCAGACGCTGCACGTTTACTGCTCACACACCGTCACGGCTGGCTATTCCTCCAGCGACAGACACGGATTAAATCACGGTGAGTGCTCATCTCTTGACATCTATGGAGGTTTCTTCCAGCTGGCGTGCTTCCACGTTTGTAGAGAGAATGTGAGTAGAGTGAGATATGGCAGTGATGGGCTCAGTGATTGGACCAGTGGTTCCCAAAGATGGTTCTTCAATGAAGCAATTAGGAATATTAGAATGCCATTTTTGATCGGGGTGCTTATTAGGTAAACAATGTTAGGAACCCCCTCTTTGGTCTTTATGATGTGGGGCTACTTTAATGTCTGTGGAGGCACAACCCAGATCCATGAGTGCAGGGATTCCCTGTCGGCTGCTTTGACCTGAAAATAAGGAAACAAGTGAAGATGATTTACTCACTTCCTACTGAGGGGAGAAGGGGTGTTTTTCTCTGGTTGTGAAGGGAGCATCCTGTTTCTCCCAGTCACTCTATTGAAGGGTTTAGTTGAAGAACATACAGACACTCAGATCTTTTGCCAGAGCTGAGAGAGGAAAGAATAAAAAAAAATGTTGGAGTTTGTTGTACATTTCTGCTTTTACTGTGGAATCTGTATTGAAGTGGTTAGTAAATACATGACTCTGGCGTTTCATTTGACTGCAGCACCATGACAACTATGATATAATCACAACCTCTGGCTCTGAAGTATTGACCCCATATCTAACATGCGTGGAAGTATGATGTCAGACCTATGGCTTCTGTGGAAAGTCATCTGTGACCTGCATGAAGTGCTCCGCTCTGAGCAACAGCTGAGTGCTTCACCTTTCCCTCCCAACACACGCCGGTCGTCTGGGTGATGCATGATGGCTTTCTGGGTGCATTTCCGGTTAGACCTGGCTAAATGTGATTGCATCTCTGATGTCGTAGATGAAAATCAGTTTTTTTCCCCAGCTATTTAAAATGTCAACAGTAATTAACATGCAGCAAACATATTTTTGAGGTGTGAAACAGCGTCTCCATCAACATCAGCTTTACGGGAATGAAAACCAGAATGCAAGTGTTTACTTTTATACTTTTAGTTTGGTGTCATTGTCTCTCTCCACTGACACGTACAAGCAACGGCTAAATCTTATTCTGGAACATGTTAGAAATAACTAACTGAAGCTGAAAGAGATGAAGCAAGCTGTTATAATTGTGTGAACGCCAGAGAGCACAAATCCTTCACAAAATAACCGCGGTAGCAGAATCATCAGAGCGTTAGATGTTGTCTGTCTTATGACTCTCTCTTCCATCACTCTCGTCTTCAGACTACGTGTTTGTAACCCCCGTGGAGGTGGACTCTGAGGGGGGATACCTGAGCCACGATGTGACCAGGCAAAGCCATCGCAGCAGGAGGTCCCTCTCTTCCTCTCTGCACTACCGGCTCTCGGCCTTCGGGCGGGACATGCACCTGGACCTGCGTCCGTCCTCTGTGGTGGGCCCGGGGTTCACCGTGCAGATGCTCGGCTCGGATGGCATTGCCACGGTGATGGATGATGTTGGGTTTCACGACTGCCTGTATCAGGGATTTATCCGGAACCTGTCGGCCTCCTCAGCAGCCATTTCGACTTGCTCTGGACTGGTAAGTGTCTGCCCGTGACTTTTTGATGAATCGCAAACTTTTGTTCCGTGAAAAAAGTTGTTGTATTACTTTTATTACATGGTTATCTCCTGAAGTGGATAATGTGGTTTGAGAAAACATATCACCCCTTGGGTTGATGAAACATTACCAAACTATTTCAAATGATCTCAAACATGCTAATGAGGATGTTTTTCATTTTGCTGAAAAGTTTCGAGGACTTTTTTTGGAAATAAAAGTCTCTCATCCAACATATTTTGAGCTCCACCCTTACATCAAGCTCTGTTCCTTTATGCCCTAAAAGACGTCTGTCCTGTAATGACCCGATGGTTTTGCTGCATCATTGTCTGCACAGTGCAGACCTTGGTTATATGGGTGAACTGTAACATGACATCATTACCCATGAGTGTAAGCATCAGTTTCTCGGGCTTTGTGAGGCACCTCTTTGAACGACGGGAGGTTGGGAGGAGTGGGAAAAGAAAAGAGAATGGAAGGATGAAAAGAGGAGAGCAGGAGAGGAGAGAAATGTTACACTGCTGACGGTACAGCACATGAAAAAGGGCAATGATTCAGTTGAACTGTTATTTGTAGTGCCAGCACACATGAGAAAAACACCCAGCGTACTGACCAGAGGACAGTCTGAGGAAGAGAATACTGACCACAAGTAATTCCTGCAGGAGCTAATTTAACAGTTTGTTGCAGACAGTGCATCTTTGGAAACAACATTGCTCAACATTGGCTTTGGAAGTAACATGGTGAACAGTCTAGCTGGCCCACAAGTCCAGCTGTTCACACCAGCACTAATTGTATGATGGTCTAGAAGTGTAGAACTGGTTGTGCGGCCTTGTGGGAAAGTGTCTTCATCACATTTTCCATGTCATTGCCGGCGTTCATGTATCTATGCTAAGGTTTGGTCACTGCTATTTCCAGTTCTTCTCAGTCACCACACCCTCTGGTGTTCTGTGTAGATGAGTATTATGAAAAAAAAACAGCTCAACATTTTGGGAAATTAGCCTTCTTTCAAAAAATGAAGATCAATAACCTGTCTGTGTGTTTATTGCTGACATGGAGTCAGAATGAAGTCATAATTAGCTTAGCTCATTTCTAATGGGGCGACTCCTCTGGTTGTATAGAAGTCTCTCTTGATTTATTACCTCAGTAAACATTGTAAACATGAGTTTATGGTCTCAATATCTAGATTCAAGTTTTCTTCAATACAGCATGATGTTCATTTAGTAAATGATGGTCCATTTAGAGTCAAACAGACCATAAAGCAGGGGATGCTTTAGGGCGGGGCTACCTTGTGATTGGCGACGGCCAAAATGACGAACTCAAAGCTTTGATGCAGTCCACAAACCAATGGGTGACGTCTTAATGACTTGGCCCACCAGCACACACACATTCCTTTACACATCCCACACCAGCCTGGACCAGATGGACACACTACACCTCCATAAAAGCCCTACCTCCATTTATCATCCAGGCGTTCATACCTCCTCTTGCCTCTTCTGACTGCGCTCATCCTGCTCATTTGTCCTCCGTTTGCCCTGCCTCCACATCTCCTCTTGTTGCAGCAATTAAAGCCAGGGTGAAGTTTGAGCCGCCTCCCCGGCACTGCTAATCTTCACATTGTCCCTTTCATTAGGCTAGCTCCCACTCACAACAAAACACCGCTGACCCGTCCTCTTAAAAGTGCTGTGGGAACACAATGTGATTGCGTCGTGATTGCATCTGAATGGGCCGCGAAGAACACTTTGATCTTTATTTCCCTCCTCACAAGCTTTTGCCTACTTTTTAAAATGTTGTTTTCGTCTTCTTCCTCTCCCAAGTGAGAGGAATTGTTGAGGCATTGTTGAGGCATTGTTGGTTGGATGTTCACTCCGCCTGTTAAATGGACTCATGTTGTTGTATTGCTGGCAGATGAGCAACATTGTTAGGAAAATGAAAGATGACAGATTTTCTGGGCCTTCCCCTCGTCTCTCTGTTTCTCTGGGTTTACGCTGTTGGACTGCTGTGAGGCTTAGAACAACGAAAGCAGTTGACCCTCGCTTTTCATCTACAAAAGTACAAATGAGGAAAGAGCCATTCAAGCCTGCCCGATGCAGTGGTGGGCTCGAGAAAGAGATTAAGCTGGGATTAAAAACAATGGTTAAGGGGAAGAAGTGAAAAAAAGAAGAGGAAGAAGAAGACAGGGAGATCCAGGAAAACACCAGAGAGAGAATTACAAAGAGGGTGAAACACTGAATGACTGGGCTGGGCTGGGAGCACAGCGCTACAGATAGAAAGTGTTGTGCAAGAATAATGTGAATTGACTGTCTGGGGTGGAAGATCCCAGGGTGTCTGGATGGTTTCTTTATAGAGACTTGGAGAGATGGACTGTTTATATCAAAGGGCTTTGGTGGAGAAATGGGGGTGAGAGCGAGAGAGCGGGAGAAAAAAAAAGCTTCCTCTTACTTCATGTCATTGTCTCCTTTCAACAGAGCAGAGGAAAGAGGAGAGAAGGGAAAGGAAAGTGTCTGAAATAGGGTTTATTTGGGACTTGAACCTGCTCGTTAAATGCAGCAGAGGTTTCAGCACCGGCTTCTGGACCAAGCCTTTTTTTTTAAACATGGCTCAGGCCAAGCAGATGGAAGAGATTCAGCTGTTAAAATGAAGAGCAGGGCGAGATGGTATTAAGAGCAGGGCTGAAAGGATGACTGGCAAAGAGGGATTTTCTACTGTAAATCCTCATTAATTGAACATGGTGTTATTTGCTGCTTTTTAATTACTCTCTCCGTGTCCTCGTTGAAGCACCAACCTCATTTGTTCAAGGGAAATAAACATGTCTGTCTCTACAGCATGGACGAGATGTTTCACATGTAATGCGCTCTGATTCGTAAGAGGGGGGGGGGGGGTCCTCGCTCTTTCTTCTTTTGAGGGTTGCTTTGCTCGTTGACCCCAATCCTCTCTGCTCATGGATATGGGGGTGTGTGTGGGCGGTGTCAACCTGGACTCTCACAGGTTCTTTGTATGTAAGGTTCAGAGCTGCTCGCCACTCGTGTGAATGCAGAGATGAGAGGTGATTTACTGCTCCCCTCTGTTCTCCAAGCCCCTTCCCAGGATAGGATTCTTCTCCCTGGGGTGACGAGGGCAGGTCTGAGACCTGCGCTGCCGGGCCTGTGAGAAAAATAGTCAGCCTCAGAATGTCATCAGAATGTTGACACCTGTTTGCAGCTTGCGAATGAACAATAAAGTGCAGTAGACAGACAAATATGCAAACTGTTGATTTTTATATCCAGTCAATATTTTTGGGTTGATTTTAAGATTATTTGTACTACATAATATCAGAAAAGAGCGAAAAACAAACCATAATAAGTCCTAAACCTGAAGATGTTCAACCGACAGTCATATACTGTAGCACAGAAAAAGAAGCAACTCCTCAAGTCTTTGAGGGAAATATATGAAATACCTTTTCAGACGTCAGCATCTGAATTTGGAATTTTTATTTTGTTGTCCGTTAGCTATGCAGCTACATCCAAGATGTTGTAATTGTATATACAAGTGTTGTATAGGACAAGATGCAACATTTTTCCAAGTTGTCCTGTATGACTGCTATGAATAATACTTTAGGTCATTACTCACATCGTGACATGTCTTCATAACGGAAACATTTGAGTGTTGGATACACAACACGACAGGCTGGCTGTTCACGTTGTGGCCGAGACGACCGTGACCGTTACGGTGACCTTTCCCAAGCCCCTTAAGGCCAGGTCAGAGACAGGTTAGGCTCTATGGAAACTGACCTCGGTCAGGCAGACCAATAGGTGCAATTCGTGGGATCAGTTGTCCTTGGGTTGATACCCCATGTGCATGGTATCCAGTTGTGAATAAAAGAAACACTTTTATTAAATATTTTCATCTTCAGGGAAATGAAGCAGAGGCCACATTTATAATAAGTGAGCTGACTGTTTAGAGGAGACCATCATGTAGCAACTACATGAGACGAGACGCGTCACAAACTGCTGGATGCAGTCTGATTTGACTCAGTGATTCACATTGTATGACAGAAATGGGTGTTTTGAAGTGTCCCAGTTCTCTTTCCTCTGTTTTAAAACCTTTTCAAACTTAAATTTGGTTTTACTCTTCATATTCATACAGGTATATTACAAAGCAATGTGTGTTTTTTTTTTTTTTACCACGGTATAGTTTCGGATACGCTTGGGGAGACTTCATAGATTTACCCCCAGGTATCACAGTTTACAGCTTAAATGAGTGTCTGCGCACCCATGTGAGAGAGAAAAGAAACACCAGAGAAAGTGTCAACACACACCTCCTCTTTACTGCCCTTCATCTTTTCAAGCAGCTCAGATCAAACCCCGTCTGACGGTCGTCGTTGACGCGGTGCCGCGTGTTGTGGCAGCCACCGGTGACTGTTGTAAGAGTGGAGCTCAACCTACGACCTCTGTCTGTCTCTACCAGGCATGGGGCTCCCTGTGGTGTGAAGAATGCCTTTGCTCTTTTCCCAGGCCGCATATATTGTGGCCTCTGGAGGTGCTTGTGGTTGTAGAACCCATCACCATGTATGAATACAGGTTGGAGTTCCATTACTTGTTTGGGAAGATGTGACATCCTCTCTTGTGAAACAGTTTCTGGCATCAAAGCCTCTTATGTTTTCTGGTTGTGTTGTAAAATTGAATATGTATTACAGGAACAATTGATGATTTAAAAGTCAGTTCCACTCCAAAACTGCTGTACGGGATTTTACAATGACATTCAAACATCTGAAAAAAGGGTTCATAAACTACATCTGGAAAATAAAACTATGTGGGCCAATAGTCATACATTTAAACACTCACTTGTTCTGTTTGAATGTTTAACATGTGTAGATGGTAATCCCATCAGACTCCTCTTGGAGCTTAGACAATATATGATTACTCATTCGTAGGGCTCGGAACCGAGACAACATGTGATGTGTGCGTGTGTGTGTCAGTGTGCTCCAAATCCCTTTGGCCTTTAGCAGAGTTAAAATGACACGTGAATGACCGATTTCCAGCCAGTGCCCGGGCCATTTGTACCTGTCTGTTTTCTGTAAAAGGCCAACAAATTGGAATGTCTCCCCACTACAATATGCCTCTCTGGCTTGGCCATAATTCAGCGACTGGGCTGGGCCACAGAGGAGCTCAGAGCCTGGCTCTACAAGAGGAGAGTGGCCCGGAGCCGTTCCCTGGTGGTCTGAACGCTGACAGTGATGTAGTGCCCACTGTTAGATGCCAGCAGGAGAGGGGGGTCAGGCTCTCAGCATGGGCGTGGGATGTTGTGTGTGTATGTGAAAGGGACAGAAGAAAACTGTGTGTGTGTGATCGTGTGTGTGATCGTGTGTGCTTGTACGTCCTTTCTAGGCTGTACAAGGTCTTACTCTAAAGACTAATGGCTGGTGTCGAGGTCTTCAAGTGGATGCTGCAACCTCCACGAACAGAGCCAATACATCAAATCTGACCTACTATTGTCACCACTGCATCACATTGACTGGTGCTGTGGTAAAACAGTCCAGGCTAACAATAAAGTACCAAGTGCTGCCTGGTTGATAAGCAGTACCAATGTGTTTCTTGTTCTCATGGCTTAGTCTTTGTTGGCTGGGATGAAAGTTTAGTTCAGAATAAAATAGAATCCTTTTGAATATTGAAGCCCGAGTTCTCAACTGGCGAAAAGCAACCTTTCAGCCCCAACCATTACATAATAGTACAATCTATTTGGTATGCATTTCAGTTCCTGGTAGAGCAGAATCTAGGCTGAATGGTGCGAGGGGCACAATCTTGTCCTTGTGTTTCAGACTGCTGGGTGAGGATCATGGGTAAAATGACACAACCGTGGTGGCTTCCTTGGGTCAGGGGGCAAATGAAAAGGTTGTTAATCGTAAAGGTGGATATATGGCCCTTCAGGCCTAGGTTGGACCTTCCCAGCACCGGGTGCTGTTGCTGGAAAATGGAAATTCTCTTACAGCATTTCTTTCAGCTCATTTGCACGTTCACATCATTTGCATTGCAGTAGCCCTGCATTTCTACGTCAGCAAAAGCGTTAGGGCTGCACTGTAACCCAGTTAAAGATCAATTAATGGTGCTTTTGATTGAGGAGGACATTTCCATGTGTATGGCCTGGTGTGGGAGTAATCCTCCTGTTCCCTACTGTGTCCACACGGGATGGCAAATGGGACCATGCCCAACGACTCCAAATGACAAAAGACTCATCTAACACCATTAGGTTTGTTCTCTTTGTGACTGCCCACCTCTGCTTTGTTCCCAGACATGCTTAGAGAGTGTCAGTAGGTTGTTCAAAGACAATTAGTGAACCCAAACAAGGGCTGCAGGACCCCGGGCTATTGCCACATGTGATCCTAATGAGTCTTTCATGAAGAGGGTTATCCAGACATACTAGAACTAATGGGGTGGCTGCAAACGACCTGGCTGAACACTACTGTGCACTGGGAAATACAGTAATTTGAAGTCAAAGGAGGAGAAATTCAATGACAGGGTTATGCCCTGTCATTGCTGCTTGGCTCATGTCTGCTGTGCCATCTTCTTCTGATCCAAGATCCAAAATAACTGCCTCTCCTCGACCCAGTTCTAACCCCATTTTAAAGACACATAATTCACTCGAGCAAACCGTAATTACTCAGATTGTGATGCCGTTGAATAAGTTTGATGCCTGAAGGGCCTCTCTGCTCCTGTATGATCCCCCCCCCCCTCACCACACACGTGATCCTCTGCTGAGCTGGAGTGCAGATGTGCTTTAGAGCTCAGTAATCACCAGCTTGGGGCTTCTTGCCGCTCGGCACCAGTCTTTAACAGCATGTAAGCACTTACTCATTTGCCTTATAATATCATGGTAGGAAACCTTAAAAGAGAGTACAGTTTATACAGAGACAAGCTAAAGGTTCTGTCTCCCCTGACATAAACTGTTACGTTGCCAAAGAGAGAGAGAGAGAGAGAGAGAGAGAGCTGTTTGTTTGAGCGGCTTGGTTTGGCTTTACCATAGTTTTTCTCATGTAGAAAAATAGCTCGTTGGTTGTGGCCTGGTTCAACCTGTAATCTTGACTGTGTGAATCTGTGTGTTAGAGTTAGAGAAATGTGTGGGTCTGCATTATGGGAGGAAGGTAAAGTGGCATTTCACAGAGGGTTCATCCCTTTAATTTAGCCAAGTGTTAATGTACTGAGATAACTAGAGATCTGCTGTATCAACGCTACAGATGGCCCTTCTCTGGTGTCTGCGGAGGGCGCTGTGAAACTCTACAGCTCATATATCTTTTTTCATCGCGCATCATGAAATGTATCGGCCAGCACTTGAAAGCATTGGGTTTGACACAGGGAATAATGTGGTACATGTAATACTTGCAAGATGCTTCATATTCTAAAGCTCAGAGTTTAAATGTGGTGTTGATCCATTGATGCAGTTCTGCTGAGAGCTGCAGTAGGTGATGTGTCGGACAACAGAAGATCGGACTGGGTCAGTTGATGAAGCCTAAACCACTGCTCCAGCTCTATTCTTATTCTATACTTAGTACCTATTGGTGTCCCGATGATGTTTGCAGAAAGCACTGGCATCAGACAGAGTTCGATGCAATAGAGTTTATTCTTCAAGCAAAGAATTCAACCCGAGCTTACTCCCTGGAGAGCAACGGATTCATTCTGTTCTTTAGTCGTATATAGTGTGGCTGACATCGCCTCTTGGTCTTTAAGCTCTTCCTCTGTTTCCTTGGATACAACAATATTTTTTAAATACACCCATTTTACCTCATTCTGTTGGAATCTCAGAGTGTACCAAACTTTCCCTTTTCATACCCCCTTTCAGTAATTAACATCTTTCTAATGCCCCCTTTCCTTAGACAACATCTTTCTAATGGGAGTTGAAAAACTCTCCAGCCCCGGGCTGGAGCAGCCTTCCCCACACCTGTTGTGACTCCAGTAGCGTCAGTGTTGCTGAAGAGTGATGTTAAACAATCCAAACCACACTATTCCCACTAGTTTTCAGTATATAGATATCATATATGCAAGTTTTAAACGTTTAGATATAATCAATGGTGCTAAGTCTATTATGCTAAATCGAACTGCAACAGATGTTTTACCTTGTTGGGTATGAAAGGCATGTAATTGTAATGCTGTAATAGTTGTTCTGTCTTGTACTCACTAAAACATACAGTGCATACTGACCAAAGAAAATGTGACTGCACACACACCCACACTACAACATCATTACCATCCCTGCAGATGGAATAGGTTTTCCTGTCATTATCATCACAGACACATCCATCTGCTAACTGCTGGAAAAGAAAGTGGAGAGCTGGCAGATGTTACGATACAGCGAGAGAGAGAGACAGAGAGAGATAGAGAGTGAGGGAGACATAGAGAGAGTGAGAGAGAGATGGAGACAGAGTGAGAGAGAGATGTAATGGATGTGAGTTGTAAGTTAATGAAGTAACTTCTGTCGGTTGGATCTTCATAGACTTATTGTTTGGATCCAGTGGTTGCCTGGCAGGTTGGACGTCACCATTTACACCACCTTTGTATCATGACAAATTAGATGATATGCATTCCGAAAAGACAATAAAATACAAGATAATCTCATATTACGTTTATGAAGCTAATTTTCATGTTATCTTGAAAAGCTCAGTGAGATGTTCTAAAAATGTTAGTTGATGGGAGACAAAATATGAAGTTATCTCCCAGTGTTGCGGGATGATTACACTGATATTGTTTGTCAGATGGAGCTGTCAGAAAAAAAAACATCTTTAAAAGAGGAGTATTTGATGAGGTGTATGTTTGACCTCCTCGAGCTCTGTTTTGAATTCTAATCTATTTTGGGAAGCTGCAGTCATTTTTGCCAAGGACCTTCTCTTTCTTAATTCAAGTGTTCGATTCGATATATTTAGTCCATGGCCCAAGGGGACATCTTCTTGCAGGTTGAGCCTTTCAGTGTGATTGTGCAGGAACAGGTAGCTGTTAAGTATCTAGCTCAAGGATGTTTTGGCAGATATTGATGTGCGGAGGTTCAAGCCATTGACACAGCAGAACAAAAAATTCCCAACCACTGGACCGTGTGCACCTGACACATAGTCAAAATAACGAGGTTTGACAACTGACTTCCTGTAAAAGTTACCATCGCACCAGGGAAGATTGATGGATGAAGAAAATGATTTATGAACAGATCAAAGATGTGCTGGCAGCTGAAAGGTTAGAGGGATGGATGGATGGATGGATAGATATATGGATGGATAGATGGATGATAGATATATGGATAGATGGATGATAGATATATGGATAGATATATGGATGGATAGATGGATGATAGATATATGGATAGATATATGGATGGATAGATGGATGATAGATATATGGATAGATATATGGATGGATATATGGATGGATAGATGGATGGATAGATGGATGATAGATATATGGATAGATATATGGATGGATATATGGATGGATAGATGGATGGATAGATGGATGATAGATATATGGATAGATATATGGATGGATAGATGGATGATAGATATATGGATAGATATATGGATGGATAGATGGATGATAGATATATGGATAGATATATGGATGGATAGATGGATGATAGATATATGGATGGATATATGGATGGATAGATGGATGATAGATATATGGATAGATATATGGATGGATAGATGGATGATAGATATATGGATAGATATATGGATGGATAGATGGATGATAGATATATGGATAGATATATGGATGGATAGATGGATGATAGATATATGGATGGATATATGGATGGATAGATGGATGGATAGATGGATGATAGATATATGGATAGATATATGGATGGATAGATGGATGATAGATATATGGATGGATATATGGATGGATAGATGGATGATAGATATATGGATGGATATATGGATGGATAGATGGATGGATAGATGGATGGATAGATATATGGATGGATGGATGGATGATAGATGGATGGATAGATGGATGATAGATTTATGGATGGATAGATGGATGATAGATATATGGATGGATAGATGGATGATAGATATATGGATGGATAGATGGATGGATGGATTGATGGATGGATGGATATATGGATGATAGATATATGGATGGAGGATAGATGGATGGATGGATGGATAGATAGAAGGATAGATGGATGGATGGATGGATAGATAGAAGGATAGATGGAAGGATAGATGGAAGGATAGATGGATGGATAAGTGGATGGATAGATATATGGATAGATAGAAGGATGGATGGATGGATAAGTGGAAGGATGGATGGATGGATAGATGGAAGGATGGATAGATGGATGGATGGATGGATAGATAGATGGATAGATGGAAGGATGGATAGATGGATGGATGGATAGATGGATGGATGGATGGATAGATAGATGGAAGGATGGATAGATGGATAGGTGAAAGGATGGATAGAGGGACAGATGGATGGATAGATGGATGGATGGATAGATGGATGGATGGATGGATAGATAGATGGATAGATAGAAGGATGGATAGATGGATGGATGGATGGATAGATGGATGGATGGATGGATAGATAGATAGATAGATAGAAGGATGGATAGATGGATGGATAGATGGATGGATGGATAGATAGATGGATAGATAGAAGGATGGATAGATGGATGATAGATATATGGATGGATATATGGATGGATAGATGGATGGATAGATATATGGATGGATGGATGGATGATAGATGGATGGATAGATGGATGATAGATTTATGGATGGATAGATGGATGATAGATATATGGATGGATAGATGGATGATAGATATATGGATGGATAGATGGATGGATGGATAGATGGATGGATGGATATATGGATGATAGATATATGGATGGAGGATAGATGGATGGATGGATGGATAGATAGAAGGATAGATGGATGGATGGATGGATAGATAGAAGGATAGATGGAAGGATAGATGGAAGGATAGATGGATGGATAAGTGGATGGATAGATATATGGATAGATAGAAGGATGGATGGATGGATAAGTGGAAGGATGGATGGATGGATAGATGGAAGGATGGATAGATGGATGGATGGATGGATAGATAGATGATAGATGGAAGGATGGATAGATGGATGGATGGATAGATGGATGGATGGATCGATAGATAGATGGAAGGATGGATAGATGGATAGGTGAAAGGATGGATAGAGGGACGGATGGATGGATAGATGGATGGATGGATAGATGGATGGATGGATGGATAGATAGATGGATAGATAGAAGGATGGATAGATGGATGGATGGATGGATAGATGGATGGATGGATGGATAGATAGATGGATAGATAGAAGGATGGATAGATGGATGGATGGATGGATGGATGAATGGATAGATAGATGGATAGATGGAAAGATGGATAGATGGATAGATAGAAGGATGGATAGATGGATTGATAGATAGATAGATAGATAGATAGATGGAAGGATGGCTAGATGGATGGGTGAAAGGATGGATAGAGGGACGGATGGGGCTGATGATGGCAGTCTGCCATGTATCCAGTCACTGTTTTGACAACAAGAGCCTTGCCATGGCTTCTCTTTTGTCTTGCCTCTGTTTATTTTGCCACCTGCTACTCTGGGGGGGAATGGGGTCAGCTCAACAGGAGCAGGGGTCCTGTCAAACACACACTAACACACACACACACACACACTTCAGTAGGTTGCTGGGGAAGCAGATGACTCAAAAACACACACACATACACAAAGAGGTCAGAAGTCACTGGGTCAAAGGGTGCATGTGTATGTTTTTGATAAAGTCAGTGAGCGTGTGTGGATGTGTGTGTGTGCGTCTGATTGATTGCACAGCTATTTTGTGTGCATTCGGCGGGTTGTGGAGTAAATTGGGTAGAACTCCGTGGTCAGACGGAATGTTTATTGTTCAGTAGCTCAGTTTCTCAGTTTAGAGGGCAGCTAAGGCCACTCGACTAAACCAGAGACCCAAAACACGGAGCTAGTCTGCTGCTCAACAACATGGTAGTGAGCTGGACATGTTCATTCGCTTTGTAACATGGAAACAAAGGTGGGATCCATTCAGATCTTTCCCATTTATATAGCAGAAAATGGGTTGACTGGTCACTTTCACTGGTGAAAAATGTAGAAAGAAAATGAATGCAGCCATATATGCATGTCCACATTAAGTACAATGTGTCAGGTAATGGATGAAGCAGTGAATGATAATTATGCTTTTTTTGTCTGTATTTAGATCCTAGATTAACAATTCCAGGAGCAAAAGATGTATCAAAAGTATTATTATTATTATTATTATTAACATGTTTTACTTCTCTATTTATATCAATCTTTTATTTATATTTTTTCTGAATTTCCCCTCTGGGGATAAATATAGGCTTATTTAATCTTGTGTTATCTTATGTCAACAAATGTTGTCTGCCATCAGTTAATCATGCTCTGAAGTAATAATAATAATAATACTTACAGTTTATATAGCGCTTTCCTAAGTACCCAAAGACGCTTTACATAGGGCAGAGACAAACAAAACAAACAAACAGAACATCCAAGTAAAGTCCTTTCTTGGATTGAACCCATTGTTGTTGCAGAAATGATTTAAATGTTGCTAAAATCAATTAAAAACATAGCTCAGCTATTATGTTTTCCAGCTAAATAAGACACCTCCTCCACTCAACAACTGTATGTTCTTGCACAGTGCACATCTGCCTAATGGTAGGAAAGAGTTTGGTGGTAAGTGTAGCTTGTCTGGAAGTCTTAGCCCTCTCTGTATTGAATATAAATGACTGCTGGCTTCATTCAACAGCTGCTGGTTTTCTTTAAAAGCAGTAACTCAAGAAACAAATGATGGACAACATAGAAAGAGTTCCATTGTCCATGTCTTTTGTTTTTGTGTCTTCCAGTCAGGTTTGATCCGCGTGTCTCAGGAAGAGTATTTCATTGCCCCGCTACCCCAACATCTGGCTGAACAACACAGCTACAGCGCCCCCGATGGTCACCACCCGCATGTCGTCTACAAACGCTCAGCGGAACACATTGTGCACAGAAGATCCAGCAGCTCATCCAGCACCGGTTCTTCAATGCCTGACAACCCGTATCTTCACCATCAGCATCATCAGCAGCAGAATCATCACCATGACTACCAGCATGGAAAGCTGCAGAGGCAACACTTCTGCGGACGCCGCAAGCAATGTATGTAAGGGAACCTTATATTCCTTTTACTTATTTTATTACGTGCACCTTTCATACAAATGTTACAGATCCAAATGGTAGATGGACTGTACTTAGACCGTTTCTAGTTTTGCGACCACTGAAAACGCACTACATGTCATCATTACTGTCATACAGTCATACACTAATGGCAGGGGCTACCATGCAAGGTGCCACCTGCCCATCAGGACTATCTAACATTCATACACCACAGGAAAAGCCTGCGGGAGCAATTTGGGGTTAAGTATCTATCGACATGGACTAGCGGAGCCTGAGAGGAACCACCCATCCTCTGATTGAAGGAAAACCCTCTCTGGTGTGTTGTGTGTGATATACATCAGCTGACCAGCATTTTTAGCCTCATCAGCATTACACTCATTAGCTATATAATCACTTCAAAACAGGTCGCACTCTCACTTTGAGTGGGGGGTAGTGCGTTTGGGCTGTGGCGGTTGACACCACTGGGGATGCAGGAAGAAAACGAAGCATCCTTTGGCAGAAAAGTTAAAACAGACTCAACTGTTACGCTGCCCGACTTCACGCTGATTAAATGGATGCACGTTGTAGCAATTCTGTGCAGAGTTTGGTAGTGTTTTTCCTGCAACAAGCTCCAGCACAAGACACGGCCCCTCATCTTTTCTTGTCCAGCTGCTGTGACATGACTGAAGCTGTGCGGTTGGAAATTTCAAGATTATAACCCCCCTCCCCCTTTTAGAAAACAATGTAAATTATTTACTCAACTTGGGGGGTCAAACTTCACAACATGACGTCACACAAATGGGTTATTTACACTCCTACATCGCCGCACAACCCACACAATTGCCGGATTTGGTGTGAATGCACCCTAACTCAGTCACCAATTCTTTTTTTTAAACATACATCTGTGGTTTACAGACACACGTTGTAAAAATGCATGCAACTGTTATATGGATAATTCAGATAAGTATGCAGTTAACACGGTCAACTGCAAGTATGCAATTACAACATGCCATCATGGTTTTACTTTTTACTTTGCTATTGTGATTTATAATGTAATCGATCAAAGCAACAATGTATGAAAATAATAATCATATGTCAATATAGGACAGACTCAATGGAATTCACCCTTGTGGATAAGATGCAATTATGTACTGGACAATCAGCATACATTCTAACAGAGTATTGTGATATGTGGTATACAGTGTAGGATCCCACAATGCAATACATTTTGACTTGCCATGGACTTTCTTGCCTTAGTATTATTAATCTTTAATTTAACATTATTTCACAATCTCTTTACCAAAAAGGACAATTTTATTCAAATTCTATTTTTGCCAGGGAAGAGAAGCCACAGAAAAAAGCAGTTAAACCATTAGGCGATATAAGAAAGCGTTAGCCTAACCCTAAAATCTTAATCTTCAACATAAAGCATTGCATAGCATTATTTTCACCACTTCAAAACATGAAAGTGTTTAATATTTTAGAAAGCGGTTAACTCTAAACCACTGCAGTTTCTAAATATGTCCATTGTAATAGGGCTACATTAGCCGGAGGCTACTCAGCCCACAGGCTAGTTAACAGTTGTATCTCCCCTTCTCATGGTGAGAGGTAGGAAGCAGTGTGGGGAGTGAATTTCCTGTCCTTTCAACACCAGAGCCTGTGCCCTTATCACCCGGCACGAGCGAGGAAAAAGACTGCCAAGTTCTTTCTCTCTCTCGCTGTATTTATCTCTCTCCCTCATGGTCTCTCTGTCCCTCCTCCCTTCCTGTTTTGCCCTCCTAGACGCTCCCAAGCCTCCCGCTGAGGACAGTTTCATCATGCCTGACGAGTTTGCGATACCTGAGGTGGAAGGACCAGGAAGGGCGAAGAGATCGCCCATTAACTCCAACAGAGTGGGAGGTCTGAATGTGGAGACCCTGGTGGTGGCGGACAGGAAGATGCTGGAGAAACACGGCAGGGACAACGTCACCACCTACGTCCTCACCGTCATGAACATGGTGAGGGGTGGGAGAAGGCAGGAGAGGGAAAGGAGGAGGTGTCACGCAACATATGACAGTGATGGTTTGAAGATGCACAGAAAATCTGTTGTATTGCTCTGTTCCTCCCAGGACGTGTTCATTTATCTAACATGGGAGATTCAACAGAGCAGTACGACCTGCAAGGCAAGGGTCACGTGACGGACCACGTTAGACGAGCTAGCTTTAAGACTAGCAAGCTAATCTGCTAGCATAGTTTTTTCCCAGCCAGACATTTTGTAGTCTTCTTTATCAGAATATAGATACAAGTCATTTACATTTAAGGTGAGCTGATGGAACTTTTAAAAGAAGAAATAGGATGCTCACTATCCTACAAATGAAAAGTTGAATTCATAAGCATTAAAACGTAGCCTTAGGCTATAGTCAATGCACTGAAGGGTTGTGATGCTATTGCTTTAACTGGTCTGCAGCAGTTTAGAGTGACTAATGTCATCAAATGTTGACATTACCGAGTCTGTTGGGTGACTTTGTAAACCCGCTCTATTTGTGCTACATTTTAACTGTCACATTCTAATCGCTAAATGTTGCCAACATTTAAGAAAGAAAAATCGGATTAACTTGAAGTTACATTTGAATGAATATTCCTCGTGGATGAAATGTCAAATCTGGGGAGAAGTAAGCAAATCTGTTTCAAGTTTGTTTGTTCTATCATTTTAAACATTTTATTTTTCAAATCACAATTTGTGAAAATGTTATTGAATGTGAAAGGAGAAGGAAACAGGTTGATCAGCTAGCATTACTGCACTTTTTGCTGAACAGAGTTTTGCAAAATTTCCGAGGACAGATGTTGTTTCCCATTAAACATTGTCTAGCAGACAAACAAGCAGGGCTGCTTCAAAGTAGCTTCTGGATGTCTTCAGTCTGTCTTCAAAAATGTAAAGTTTGACCTTTACCCTCTATATTTGCAGTGCAAGACATTTTCATGATATAGGAAGTCTGCTGTTCTACCCATAAGCTAACCCAGATAAGAGCGGTGCATACATCTTACTTAAGGCTAAACATTATACTGTATTTCTGATAATAAGATGAGCGCACAGGACAATTAGAAAACCATAAATATTAGATTTTGTTCTACTCTTTTGCAGGTCTCCAGCCTTTTCAAAGATGGCACCATTGGGACGGACATCAACATTGTGGTGGTCAGCTTGTTGCTACTGGAACAGGACCCGGTGAGCTGATTCAGACTATAATTCTGCCAAAATATGTTGTTTTGCACTTATTACTGCCGAATGATGAATTCACTCTTGCTCTGTATCTGTTTTTTTCCAGCTGGGCTTAACCATCAATCACCATGCTGACCAGTCCCTCAACAGTTTCTGTCAGTGGCAGTCAGGTCTGGTCGGGAAAGGTGGCAAACGGCACGACCACGCTGTTCTCCTCACTGGATTGGACATCTGTTCCTGGAAGAATGAGCCCTGTGACACCCTGGGTAAGACAGCTCACCATAACAAGCCAAACATCCTACTTCTTTAGCCAAGTGGGAAGCATCAGTTAACAGAATGGAGTATAATGACAGAGTTCTGTGAGATGTGGGAGCTGTCTTCGACGGTTGTCAGCTGTCTTGCGGTGACAACATCCCACAATCCCTTGCACGAGTTATGTTGTAATTTTGGCCATGTAGACAGGGGAAGAGGTGATACTGTGGGTGTAGACATTACACCAAGGAGTAAAGGAAGACAGGTACAAGCTGAGGAGATTGAAGAATGGCACTCATTTATCACTGTGACCAAAAGCTACATTTTACTGGGAGTGTTGAAACACTGACGTAAACCCAAGCATGCGTGATTTTAGATAGTGACAGTGGAGATGCAGACAAGAAACATGAAAGGGGGCGTAACATGCATCAAAGGTCCTTGGCCAGAAATGCAAATATCACCTTGATTAACTGTCAATTAAGAAGAAAAGAGCTCATTGAAAAGTATCCTGCCATGGTAGTCCTTCAAATCTGTGTGAAAAACAACCATACGTGTCAAACACCAAGGTCTGGATAAGCTAAGTTGAACAAAGAAACAAATGTTGACCAAGAATCATGCCTCACCATGCGTGAAGTGACCATGTTGCACTTTAGGATGAGCTTATGTTCAGTTTATTCATAAATCTTAACGCGTGTAGGAACAAAAGGCAGCTGGAACAACATCAACGCAGCCAGCTAAGCTTGACTAATACCATAATCATATTGCTTTCACACCACTAACTGTTAGTAATCTCAGAGCAGCACCTTATGTTATTAACTGCATGAGGTAAAAAAAAAAAGAAAAGGTGAAAGGTGACTCATGATTAGAATGATTTATTAACTGTATGTTGTTAAAGTTAAACATCATTTAATTCATATTCATCAACCATATATTGATGTTTTTACTATACATGTTCTTATATCTTTGGGTCCATTAGGTAGTAAGAATATTTTCATCAGCTTGTCTGTTCCAGTAAATCCCACATCTAGGATCGCTTATCTTATTCCCTAATGTGGTCCGGTCCACCATCAGCAGTAGTCCTTTAAACCGAGCGGCTATCAAAGTCTAGGGACAAACTTAAGTCCAGTTGGCCCGGGCTTGGAGGTTGCAGCTGGTCTGAAGGCCTACACCATGCATTTATGTACGCAATACGCAGATGTGTCAGATGTTCGTTGTCTGCCAAATCTGTCAAACATTCTAACGGAAACAATGCGCTCAGTTACCCCAAAGGAAAAAAGCCAAAAGGATTTTATGGTTGGATGTTTGAATTTCTTACCCTTCAGCTTTTTATGTTGTCCGTAATAGCCAAATTCCTGTCTACACGTATACAGATATTCTTTTCCTCTACCTTTTGGCTTCTCGTCCACATGTTTTAAGTTACTGAAACAGATATTTTTGACTTCTACGGCGTTACTTTGTACCTGAGTGGACATGTAAAACGAAGTGTTTGGTAAACGATGAAGTCATCTTTTCTAATTAGCGCGTGCCCATTTCCCAACATTCTCAGAGTCTTCCTTGGCAGCAGACTGTTCCTGAAAGGCCATTTTTGCATTCTAGTGTGAATGGAGATATTTGGTAAAACGAATGTTGTGTGGACATCATTTTATTTGTTCTATATACGTGTAGACAGGGCCTTAGTATCTCATAATGCTAACACCTTTTCCCTCTCCCTCTTACTTTCTCAATGCAGGTTTTGCTCCCATCAGTGGAATGTGCAGCAAGTACAGGAGTTGCACCATCAATGAGGATACGGGACTAGGCTTGGCCTTCACCATCGCTCACGAATCTGGACACAAGTATGTTTGACAAAATCTGCAGCCATCTTAACTCTTATTTTAGTTTTGGTACACCACATGAGACCACACAGACCAAAACAGATGAAACTATGTCAGACCGTGGTGTCATTTTAGAGCGGTACAGTATACCAGTCACTCTATTGGCTGTGTGCTGTGAGTGGCTGTAATGAATATATATTTAATAAAATAAATGTGGTCTAATTTAAAGAAACAAATATTCTCTGAACTAGGAGCATTACGTCAGAGCACAACCTCATCCACTCCATGACACTTCATGAGAGACTAATGGAAACTGCCTCTGGCCACATGGCTCAGTGTTTGTGTTTCCATACGTTTCCATTGAGATAGAAGGCTGTCGATTTCATGTTGGGCTAAAACTAAAACACTGCAATATGTCAGAATATATATAAAATGCAATATCCTGATGAATTTGGTCAGCTTGCCCAGAAACACGATGTCTCAAGGCTTAAAACTGTTCATGGCAGATAAATTAACAAAGAAGTAACATGTCGCAGTGATGAATGAGTAAGTAAGTATCAGCAAGCGTGTGTGATTTTCTGATGACCGTAATGAGCGATATCTTTATTTTACTGTATCGTGTGAGTAAACAATGACATCAGCTTGATCAGTTGAAGAATAACCGTCATGTTCTTTTTCTTGGAAGTCCAAACTTCTACTCATTAAGGGACTTGCACTACATGTCTTTCTTTATAAACTATAAAGTTACGTGGTTCTTTTTTTGCTAGTTTTGGGATGATCCATGATGGTGAGGGGAACCCTTGTCGCAAGACAGAAGGCAACATTATGTCTCCAACTCTGGCTGGAAACAACGGGGTCTTCTTCTGGTCCACCTGCAGTCGGCAGTACCTCAGCCGCTTCCTTGGGTAGGTCTCATCGCCTCGTGCAAGTGCACAAGCACTTTCAGCTTTGCTAGTCCCATTGCTTTCTCCTTGACCGACACGATTGGTTTGCTGTGTTCACCAGAACAGCCCAGGCATCCTGTCTGGTGGACGAGCCCAAGCAGATTGGTCAGTACAAGTACCCTGAACAGCTTCCCGGGCAACTGTACAACGCAGACACGCAGTGCAAGTGGCAGTTTGGTTCCAAGGCCAAACTGTGCAGCCTTGATTTTGTCAAGGTGAGATCTTCACTTTATACACTGTTAGCATGGCGGCTATAGTCTGCTATTGGTTCACTCTCACTGCTCGCATCAGGGATGTTTTCCCCTGCAGCACCCAATTTCTTTTCAGCAAAAATGCTAAATAAAAATGTGCTGCCTCCCCAGCACCAAATATCAAAGTTAGAGACTGGCTGGTGATCAAAGTGGAGCATTTCGCAGCTAAAGCCAGATGTTTTTCTCAGGAGTTAAACAAAAAAAGAATATTGGACTTACATTCACAAATATTCAAACTGCCAAAAAACTCAAAATGCTCGTGTTGCTCCATACCTGCTGTATGTGTCAAATGGCAACTGTTTAATGACAATCAATCAACCATATCAACTGAAAAGGTGATGATATGTTGGACATTTCCTGCTGCTGTTTCCAAAGAATACGTTTTTCAGGTTTTAACCGGGATGCTCACTAGACACGATCTGTGCTAAGTCTCCTTTTGGAGAAAGGTCGGCCAACAAAGACACTATACACCAAAGTAAGAAGAGTAAGGAAAAGAAGAAGGATGATTCCTAAAAGCGGATCATTAAACTAAACCTGTATTGTGCCGTTACAAAGAACCAAATCTATAGCAGTATATGTGAATCGTCCTGGTTTTACGTGGAGCCCAACATTCCTAAATCAAGCATCATTCATGTGTCCCTTTGCCTAAACTAAGACTCACTAGATGAGCCTCCGGCTGGAGATGGAGCACCCGGATCACACAGGGGCTGCAATTGTCTGCTTTGCAGCGCTAATGGTGCAGTGCTTAATTGGCACTTTATTAATTAGCATGATCTTTGCACAACAACCCCGAACCCCCCACATTTGACCCACCTTTATAAATGCATTCTACAATCTGAATGGGAGTCCTCAGCCTTTACCCCCACCCCTCCGAAGCCTTGTGGTATGAGCCTTTATGTTGGGTGCAATCACTGGTGTTTATTCACATGTAAATACTGTTTAAAATACTACGGGGTATCCTCTCCAGGGCTGTAATTGCTGGGGAATCGACTTGGCCAAATCGTGTATATGACGGATTAGCACGCACTTCATCGCCTTGGCTATTCATGATCTCTCCAAATCCCTGCTATGTTTCCCTCACAGAAGATCAAATACTACATCTGCATTTGGGTACAAGTCAGTGGGTGGTAAATGAACCTACACGCTGATTAGCAGATTTAGGGCTGCCTTTCACAGTTGTTTTTTTTGTCCCTGATAGGCTCATGTAGAATGATTTTCAGCATGCTGGTATGGCTGTCAATCACCTGCTCGGCGTCAGAGAATAAGGACAAAGACTCAAACACACACCGGAGCGGCCTCTCCTGCTCCCTCCTTTCTGGGTTCTCTCTTGTTGTCAGTTGCAGTTGGGAGGGTTGCCAGACTCTGCCGCCTGTCTTTCGACCCGGGCTCTCCCTCTGTGCTCACTCGCTCGCTCTGTCTCCGTATTGTTGGGTCAGATGACACATGCAATTATAGCCTGTTTCATTAAAGAAGTACAGTGATTCGATTTGACACCAAGGCTTTGTGGAGGAGCTTATCCCCGGCGGGGGCTTATTGACCAGCGTGATGGTGGTCCTGGCAGGAAGCAGGTGCTAGCGGGTCAAGGAAGAGGAGAGAGGGGAGGAAGACGATGCCAAAAGGCTGTCAGTGTATGGACAGAAAGAAAACCGATGATGGTAAAATAAGACCGTATCTGATAGACACCTCATACTGTGTGTGTGTGTTTTGTGTTTTTGGCTTGTTTGACAGGACATCTGCAAGTCGCTGTGGTGTCATCGCACGGGGCACCGGTGCGAGACCAAGTTCATGCCTGCTGCAGAAGGCACCAGCTGTGGACCTGACATGGTGAGGAAATAGTGCATATGGTGCATACACCAATGAACAAAGTTCACAGTTCATATATTTATACGGTCAAATATGGACCGTATATATGGAGTGTCTTCTTTGAAACAGGAACAAATTAGATTCAGCACACTCTTGGTCCCTACGCTGGATAAAACATGAAAAGTGTCCTTTTTATTCAATTGTTTGCCTCTGCTGCAAAGGTTTACTTCCCACTTATAATATCGTATCAATTCATTTAACTCTTTCCCCAAAGGCTTAACTATTGCTTCAAACTAATTCCGAGTGACTAATATTTATGTGAGAGAAATTGAGGGCAAACCTTAAATTTACTTTCAAACTATCTGTTGAATTGATTTATCCCAGTTTACAGATCGACTTACTTACTTTGATGTGATGTGCTTGTTGCAGCTGTGGGTCCAAACACTTTTCCTGTGTAACGGCAGATTATTACCGACATTTCGGGTGGCTTGGATAAATCAGCCTTTGTTGTCAAGATGTCATGGTGTCCCCAGATCGCTGTAACTACTTCAGTGAGTGAAATGTTACAATAACTGTTAGAAATATTGGCTGTGAGTATAACAGCCAAGGTGTGATGAATTGCAATCATCCTTTTAAGTTAAAGTATTCAAACTTTCCTTGAGCCAAAGTAAATCTTGGCTTAAAAAGGTAGAGCAGACGGCTCGTGTGCCTGCATGTACCTGCAGAAGCATGTTTGCGTCTCCCAGCTGGACGCAGAACGGCCGTACCTCTTCACATGATCCAAAGATGATATTTAGAGAGACGGAGAGGTGATGATGTGTGTGAGTGCAGTGTTGTGCTTGGATCGACCCGGGTGTGGTGCATGTGTGTGTGTGTGTGTGTGTGTTTTGGCTGTAGCTAGAGAGTGTGGGTGTCCAGGTGTGGTGCCGGGCATTTGTCCAAACCACGAAACTCAGGCGAGAGGCCCGGGCCGACTCTCAAGTTCTGATAAGAGAGCTATTTCTGTGCGTCTTTTTCCTCTTCATTTGTTCCCTTATCTCTCCTTTTTCTCCAGTGGTGCCGGAGGGGTCAGTGTGTTAAATACGGGGAGCACGGTCCCAGGGCGGTCCACGGCCAGTGGTCGGCCTGGTCTCAGTGGTCTGACTGCTCCAGAACCTGTGGAGGAGGGGTCATGTACAGGGAGCGCTCCTGCTCGAGCCCAAGGTATCCACGCTAGCACACACTCACACGATCATCTGATTCATCGACTCCTTTTTAATGCTATCAACGAGCCAAACGGATGACAAAGTGATTCATGTTGTCATGTAGCTGCTTCTACAGTGAAACAACTGAGTTTGGGCCCAAAAGCAATTCATGAAAGCCTCACGTCCCAAAATCCTTCCTTTCTGAACACCTGAAAGCGCCGTCTGCCAGGTAGCTGTCAGCACAGACATGCAAACACACACACTGTACGTGCACACCCACACCCACACACACATACATACAAGTAGCAGATAACGGCTCTCATCAGTCAGGCTGACAGTCCAGACAGACAGACAGACAGACTGTGTCTCCCCGTGCTCCTCCTAACATCATGCTCTTTTTCTCTGAAAGCCGTCGAGACAGTCAGCAAACGTCCCCTTTTGCTCACTCACACAAACATAATTCTGCAGACCCAGATCCCACAGTGCTTATCTCTTTGTTAGCAAAATGCTCGGTGAATGTTCGTACAAGCACGTGAGAGATCCTCAGTTTTACTGTTGTTTCCTAAATGCCTTGTTGTTATCCATCAGAACAATCTGGAGATTTATTGGATGTTTTTAGCCTCTATTTCACTTTCATACAACCGATCTCTAGATTTATTAGAAATCTGAAATAAAGTTGTTGTCACAATGCTATGCACAGTTGATTGATTGTCATTGTCTGCAGAAGCCAGCAAGCACCGACAACACTGGCCCTTTAAATCTGAGGATGTCTGCAAGAGGATATTTAGAGAATAGATTTATTTCCAGATCATAAATGCCATTTCAGCCCCTCCTGCCTTTTTCTGTGTAGTATCTGTAATCAATAGTCCGTCTTACAGAGCATACTGACATTATGTTGTTGTTTTCCTTGAAAAATGTGTGTTTATACTGGTAATTTCCCCCATACTGTAACTCAGGAAGAGTCATGATGGGGATGGGGAAACCAGTTAACTGTGATTTTATTTTCACCTGTGGGAGCCATGGCCAATCAACAGGAAACAAAGTCAACACAAATTCCCAGACAACCCCTCTAATGTTCTTCTATTTGTGTGTCCAGCAAGCTGTCAAGAGAATTTGAAGCACTCCTGATATTTAATATTTAAAAACTGAAGATAAATTGGTTCCTATAACTAGCGAGATTCGGCTCAGCTAATGTTAAGCGAATTTCATGCTGTTTGAGGACAAATGTTTCACTCGATAATGGAACAACCTGTTGCTCTTCAACAATCAAAGGAAACAGCATTGCCAGGAATGCAGAACTCGTATTCATGCATGAGCACACACATCCACACTTACAGTACAACCAGAATCTCATACCACACTAATAAGGATTATGAGTATGACTGATGTCTAACATCCAAGGCCACTGCACCACCTTGATTGGTGGATTCATCTCATAATTCATCACACAAAATCTGCTGTTTGGTTTGTACTGTTCATGAGTGCCATCATTTAGGAATTGTTGGCGCATTGCTATCTTAAGGCAGCAGAAAGCGATTGTGCCATTGACCAATAAAAACCTGGTCTTAAGTCTATGGCGCAGTATTTTCCTGCTATTTAAAGGGCACATTATTCAGATAGAAAGATGTTCCTACATGCAGGTTCAAAACTAAAATGTTGTGTCAAACATTTAATTTCCTGAATTGCAATGCACTAATTTAAAGTGGAAATGTTTTTATTTATGTGAAGGGAAAAACAAATTCCTCTGTCCCACACTCGGAGGCTTCCCCCACACATGTTATTTGTCCAACAGTATGTGTAAGGAATCCGTGAGTGCTTTTTTTATGCCTCGCATGGAAGGTGCACACACACCTCAGTCTGAACTCAGCGCCTCCCCTCCTCATCCCTCTGTGTGTGTGTGATACTGGATTGGTGTGAGAGTTTAAATGTAAGGCTACTTCAAAGTTTGCCTGCCCTCTCCCCCTAAACGGCTGTGTTTTGAGCCCTAACTGCAAGCCAGCGCGTTATGCAGCCTCCGGATTCAGGGCCCCCTCCCGTCAATGGACAATGCCCAAAACACACCTGGTATCAATTACGAGACTAAATACAACCCACTTGGCCATTGCGCCTTACTTTGTGCCCAGATTCTGCACCATTTAACTAGCGAAGGTGGAGTTGGACATGCCCTAATTACACTTGTGCCATGGAGATCATGCACCATAGATCATTTGAATAGAGCCCTTCCTCTCCAATTAGCTATTCAACAGCTTTCAGTGCTTACAAAACTGACAGTTTCACTGCTTTCATTTCTTAGTCCTTATCATAGTTCTTATGCTTTCTGTGATTACACTTCAGCTGAAGTCTGAACTCACTTTATTACTTCAAAGTACAGGAGAGTACCCTTTCAAGTCTCAGGTTCACCTTTGGAAAAAAACTATGTTTCAGTTTTTCTAACTCTCACAACTTCCACTGTTTAATCACTCATTACTCCAACTGCTTTCAGTGTTTACATTTCAGCTGACACTTTAACTGACATCATCTTTCAGTTTTTACATTTGAACTTGCACTAATTTCTTTCAGGACTTTGACTGACTCCAGGCCAATTTATCTTCTTCACGTTCAACTCCCTTCTGTGCTTTATCTTCCTTTGTATCTTCAACTCCTTTCAGCACTTTCCCCCCAACTGATACTTCAACTTTACTCAAGGCGTACATTTATATTGACACTTCAACTTCATTAAGCACTTACACTTAAACTGGATGTTGAACTTCTTCATCACTTCCATTTTAACTTTTTTCAGTAATTGTACATTGACTGCCTACTATGACTTCAACTCTTTCAGTGTTTCAGATATTTCAAATGTTAAAATAGTTTTTACTGTGTTTCGTCACTGCTTACTTAACACTGATGTAGATATTCCGTCCGTCACAGCCGACTCGTCTCTTAATCCTTGTGAGGGATCAAAGACCAAAAGGGTTCAGAGGCAGACCGGCCCTCATATGATACACATTATACACCAGAACTGGCACACCAAAAAGGGCCACAGAGTCCTTTAAACCAGGTTAGCTGTCAAGTTCATCTGTCATTCCTATAGATAGATGGAAAGATGGGGAGGGCTGAATATTTATTCCAACAATGCCAGGTCATGATACCATTTTCAAAAAGATACAATGGGTCAACTAGTTGCCAGATCCCTCTCATGTAAAGACAACATAATTAGTCTGGTGTATGTGTTATGGCATCTCTTCCCCTCTGTCACCATCCTCAACACATTCTTCCACCAGACCACACTCAGACCGTATCACAACTGCAGCATGTACCCCTGAGTCATGTTTTAGTCCCTGACTCAGAGTGTTCAGTAATCTCTGCGATTATTTTGGCAGGGCTCTTAATCTGAGCAGAACAAGAAGGATTAGCCCGAATCTTCAACCCCAAAATGAACTGTCTGGACACTATGGGTGCTATTCCTCAATGACGCAATTTAAACATATAGTTTCTTGTCGGACTTGAAGTATGTGTAGATACAATTTATAAATGTATGGGAATCAATGTCTCAAATGTTGTCAAAATCTAATAAAATGCCACGTTGTTTGGAAGTTGACCATAAGGACATGACAGCTTCTTGTAGGTTTTCACCTCTGCCCTACTACAACATTTTCACTCAGCAGGAACAGTCTTAAAAATCCTTTCATTTGATTCTGCACAAACTCATCCATTTTATGAGTCCAGCAAGTATCTTTTGGGGAGGCTTGTAAAAGAGTTCTATTGGATCGGAGTATCGGAGTTGCTCCCAGACAGAAAATGAATCTTCTTCCATCCCTCCGCTTCCTTGTAGACCACCTGCCAGATCAAACGCGGTCAACATAATCCTCACCAAGAAGCCTGGGAGATTAGGTTCACAATCTTGACCTGGTTTTGTTGGGAGCACATTTTGTTGCACACTGCATTTCAAGCGAGTGGGGAGGGGGTAGGGTGAGGGGGCGATGGTTGGTGTGGTCTCTCGGTAGACTTGTAAAGGAGATTTGCTTGGCCCGTTGCAGAGCAGTAGAATAAGGATCTATTTGGGAAGTTATGAGAGAGGCAGAGAGGGGGGGGGGGGGGACTCAAGGAGAAGACAAGACTAGACATGATGACCTCTGACTTGCAGGAGTTCAGTCTCAGCTTCTGTCGCTGGGCAGATTTACCGGCCTCCCGAGGCATTTAAGCATCCTTAAGAGGCCTGAGGGCTCCGTTGGAGTTGGGGTGTAGAGACAGAAGAATAATAACTGAAACACAAAAAATTGATATTTGACAATTTTGGTTTCTGTCTTGTTCTTGGAAGTAGATTTACAGTTGCAAAGATAATAGATGATCGAGGGAAAGGAGAGGAGCGGAGAAAGACAAAGAAGAAAAGAAGTTGAGAAACCAGCACGGTTGTGAAACTCAGGCTGTCCAGAATCCAGGAATTGCATTCAACTTTCTCAAGTAAACTGTCCCTCATCCATGCTCGGCTCTGATCAGAAGGCCTTGACTGATGCGGTATACAGTGTAGTCCCCCACTGGCCTGCCGTAAGCACATTACCATATGGGCTGCATTTGTCTGCAGCTAAGTCTTAATAGGATCAGGCCTACGAAAACCTGGGCCAGATCCCCCACCCCCCCTCCAACAAGGAAAACGAGATCAGGACCGAGCAGATTTACACACATACACACACACAAACACACCTTGAGGAGCTCCATCACTCTTGGCAGCTAGGAAACTGTTTGATTGAGTCCAGGTCTGAATGCAGGGGATGAGCAGTTGGAGTTGAATAACAATGCAGTGAAACAACATGCAGCTTTTATTACTGATTGTGGCTGACATTCGTTTGATTCAGACATGTTCAAAACTGTTGCACTGGTGCAAGAAATACTAAAAGAAATATGCCTCCAGTTGCATTCTCTTGCTGGTGTTAACCGTTTAATCGTTTTGCAGTTCCTTTTCCAAAGTGGTTCATTACGCTGCAACACTTAGTGAATTGTTTTTATTGGACGTGTTTGATCAGCATGGTTCCCCAGTCTCTCAGTGTGTGCTGACCACTTTGGTAAATAGCTAAACTCAATTTTCTCTGCTGGTGGTTGAGTTGGAATCCGGAAGAAGTCAGACGTGGCATCCTTATATTGTCTAACTGTCAGGACTCTGCTTCTCTCAAAGTAGTGATTGCTTTTATCCCTTTTAATGGCATATTAAGTCTCCATTACCTGTTTATGTTGTGTACCAGCTATTTCCGTGTGGTTAAAGAAGCCTTCATTTGGTATGGTGTGCAAACTTCTCTTTGACAGTCGCATTAAACCAACATGATCTTTAGTCCTGCTTAAAACTCCAATATCCTGACACTACATTGGTGGATGAGATGGAATCATTTTAGTGAGTTAAGGCAGCATATTTGTTATGGATGAAAGGAAATGTAACAGAGAAACTGTTAAATGTTACCATCTTGGATTTTATTATGTTCTTCTCAGCTCGTCAGTCACAAAGATTGGGACACAAAGTTGCCTCTCGAAAGCCTTCAAGATGCTCTTTTAAGTTTTCTTATCAATACATAAAAGTTTATGTTTTATTCTTGTATGAAAAACAAACAAAAAAATGTCAAATATAATAGTATGTGAACCTTTTGTTCACTGATAAAACAATCCACTTAAACAAATTGAGTGTATATTTGAGGTGTCATCAACATGTTGAATGTATTTTATAACTCGTTTTATTTCAATATTTGGCAAATGTTCTCGGCAGCACGACCTCATACCTAAACGATAGAATAGGTCAATTGTCAAAGTCTCCCAAAACAACAGATATAGCCGTCGCAGTTTTAAACACAAAGTTAACTTGGTAAGTTAAGTAAGTTAACTTAAATACAAAAGTTAAAATAAGCCAACGTTGACTTCACAAGGGAGGTTAACACCGGTCTCCTGGGGAAAAGTCTTGTGTTTGTATGACCCATCCATTCACCCCGATCTCCTCACTATGCAAACTTTTTCACTCTTTGTACTACATCACCTGACTTCCTTCTTTGGGTGGTCTTGTTCCCTGATCATCTTGTCAGTACAGCTGTATATCATTATAGAACTTTTGGTCAGTGCGGTAGCTGTAATGTTTTGTAATTGTCTTATTGGTATAGTATGGTTATGATCAACAGACCTGTAAACCTTTTCTTCTTCTTCTTCTTCTTCTTCTTCTTCTTCTTCTTCTTCTTCTCTGTCTTGTCCTGTCTTCCACCCAGGCCACAGAACAATGGTAAATTCTGCTCGGGCTCCAGCCGTCTCAACCAGCTGTGTAACACTCGGCCGTGTCCTCTTAACTCTGTGGACTTTCGGGCCCAGCAGTGTGCCGAGTACAACAGCAAGCCCTTCAGGGGCTGGTACTACAAGTGGAAGCCCTACACCAAAGTGGACGGTAAGGTGATCAGTTCATGTAAGACCCAACACGTACAAAGTCTGTTCTGTCTTGTGGTTCATTGCCTCATTTGCCCGGAGGTTGTTTTGGTTGTTATTTTTCTTGTCTCTTCTTCTTCCATTATTGAGAGATCTTTTTGTATCATTTTTCTTTCTCTATTGTAAAAAAGACACATATCCAAGGACTATGAAGACATCTCCACTGTATTCTTGGCACGTAATGCGCAAGAAGAGAAACCTCATTGTTCAAAGAACATGGCGCTGCTAAATACACAGCATTTCAGCATGCTTAGTGCAGGCTTTTTCTTGTCTTAATTCCGTAGATCTTTTCATTCTGAACCCCGCTGTACTCTGCGAGGTCTTAATCTTTTTCATAAAGTGTTTCTGTAATGCCAACCTCTATTTACTGCTGCAATGATTAGGGCCAAAAAGCTGGAGGAAACTATCACTCTGTGTAATGTGCATGGGAGACATGTAGCCACCTGCACCCTCTGACACAGAGGGGATGGATTTAAAGAGGAAGCCTACGGGCCAGCTTTGTTACACAGAGCGAGGGAGAGAGTGCAGTGGAGGGGAGCAGTGCGTTTGGCCGTCATCCCAGGCCTGTTTAAGCTGTTGATGAATGGGAGGTGATGTCGAGAGGAACAGATTCTGAACTGCCTTCTGGGACCTTGGGCCAAGTCACCTTCACCGTCATTTATTTTAATCAAAGACTGCTGTAGAGACTTGTCTGTGATAACTGATCTGAACCACATAATAAAACTGCAGCCTCACATGAATACCCCTGGGTGCATTCATATTCAGTTCCTGTCTTTTCCAATTCAGCTTCATCAGGAGCTGTGCATACTCCGTGTTTAACAGGTTGGAGCACAGTAGCCACAATTTGAGTTCACCAAGTCATAGAAGAACTTGTGAATCAGTAAAGTGAAGTGCCATTCCACCCAAAAGTTGCACTTTTTCCTGCTGCTACCCTTTTTTTTTTTTACTGTTACTGTATGTATCTATGTGTTCTGTGTGCAGATGAAGACATCTGTAAGCTGTACTGTATTGCAGAAGACTATGACTTTTTCTTCGCCATGTCTGGCAAGGTGAAAGACGGCACCTCCTGCTCAGAGCACAAAGGAGACGTCTGCATCGATGGAGTGTGTGAGGTACACTGTCTGGATGGGTTCAGCGTGCTGTACGGAAAAACGTACCGGTCCGACTTTCTTCAGTTGCGATACCCATACCGTTACCTGGGCTTTGGGTACCGGCTGATACTGTGTACCTATCTGATATCAGTGTTTTTTTATTATTATTATTTAAATTATATAATACAAATAATAATAAAAATAAATACATAGATGTAAATGTGATTGTATGGTTTGATTAAAACGAAGCAGTCATGTTGTTTGCCATACATTTAAGGAGTAATTCTTGCCAATATGACATATCATTTCTTATAATATGCACAAGGGCATTATAATAAAGAACATTTCTTTGTCCCAGCATGAATTTACTTCAGCATGTTAAATGCTGCAGTGAGATGCGTGCGAGCAGGTGTTAACAACCCGGCTAATGAAGTGTAATATCCCTCAATTTGTTTTGGGGGATTTCTTTGAACAAAACAACTCTAACATCTACATTTTATTCCATATTTCTCCACATTCAATCTTTGAGGTAATGCTGCATCACCCCACCATTGCTATATTTTCCTTATAAACCAGATGTCAACTAATAATACATTAGTTGATTCCTCTTAATTCTATGTCTGTCCACATTCATGGCATGTGTGTGTGTGTTTTTTTGTGTGTGTGTGTGTGTGTGTGTGTGTGTGTGTGTGTGCAGGCCGTAGGCTGTGACCAGATCCTGGGCTCTAAGGCCTCTCTGGATGCCTGCGGAGCCTGTAAGGGAGACAACTCCACTTGCAGGTTCTTCAAGGGCCAATACACCCTTCAGCACAGAGCCAACGGTAAGCCTGTCTTTGTTTGTAGTGTGTCTGTGCATGTCGGTTAGCATAAACTTCTGCAAGACAAAGGGAGACTTAAGCAGACAAACAGAGACATACAAAATCCATGCACAGACAAATGCATCTAATCCCACTTCATAATGGACGGATTCACTTCATCCACTAGCACACATGGACACGGAATAAAGTTAAGCACATGATGGGGTAGAGCCGGGATGGTGGTGTGTGTGTGCGTGTGCATGGGTAGCAGGAAGAGTGAGAGAACGGCATTAAAGAATTATCTCGGCATGATTCAGCCTTGACTTTCTTTCCTTATCCTTTTTTCCCCAGAGTACTACTCCATGGTTGCAGTCCCGGCCGGGGCACGAAGCATTCTTGTTCAGGAGATGGAGGTGTCCACCAGCTACCTGGCTGCCCGCTCCCTCAAGAGGAAGTACTACCTGACCAGGGACTGGACTGTGGACTGGCCGGGGAAGTTCCACTTTGGTGGGACCGTGTTCGACTACCAGCGCTCTTTCAACAAGCCAGAGAGCCTTTATGCTGCCGGTCCTACTAATGAGACGCTGGTGTTTGAAGTAAGCCGCCGCTGCCGAGTGATGTCCGTTCGGGGCAATTGACAGTGACAGGGTCCCTGGCAGAGCTGCCGCGCCTCTGTTTTTTTTATACGTCTGGATATGAATAGGCTTAGATGAAAAAAGGAGTTTGGGGTGGTAGGGAGAAGCGGGGTGGTTGTAACTGTCTGTGGTGCCTCTGTGCGATGCTAATTGTGTTCGGTGATTGGTTACGTCGGGGATGATCTGGGGATGGGTGGGTGGAGTGGAAGGCTTTAATCAGATAAATTGGGGGGTTCAAACCGCCTGTCCTGTGCAGAGCAGCCCTCTTTGTGGGTTGAAAGAAAGAGACTATAAGGCTAAAAAGTGGAAGAAGAAGAAGACAAGAAAGGTTCGTGACATGTCAAGGATTAATTAAAATCAAAGTCAACAGTTTAAATGGTCGGTTCACCCAGAACAAACTGTCAAAGTGAATTTAAGACGGTAGTCTCAATAATCACCTCCTCCCCTCAATCTCTGCCACCCTGGTGACTGTCCATTAAATGCAATCGCACTGCTTTTAAAATCCACTTTAGAGTCTGTCTGAACACAGTGTAAATAATTCAGTGCTATTCTCCAGAACATTTTAGAGGTATCTTAAAACCTGGAGAAAAATAATAGATACACCTGCATGGACAGATACTAATAAGGTTAAGTGAGAAATTATGTTTTGTGCAATTTAGTCGAACCAATCCCTTCAGCATCAATAGAATAATGCAGCCACCAGGAAGAGGGGGATGTAGTACAGTGGGTCTAAATCAGCCTTGGTGCCACTTTCACCATTCAGCTCAGTCTCACATGGCAGAAGCCTGCCTCTTGTTTATATGCAGTGCAGTTACTTGGTACTGCCGGCTCCAGCATAACACAGTCACGTGTTTGTCCACGAACACACACTCACAGCCATGGATGTGGCCCCCATGGCCGCTGATCTCAAAAGTGCTTTGTTGCAGCCATGTGATTCATGGCTAATAGAGCGAGTAAAATCCCTAAGTCAACTGCCCCGTTAGAGGCAGGGATGAAAAGTATGAAATGAGATGGTTGCTTTGACTGAGATGTTTTGCATAGTATGCACATGTGATTTAAGAGCTGATGGTCCCTTTTTTTTGCCCGACTTTTGTTATCAGTGTTGTGTCAGAAACCGGAGCTCCGAGGGGAGGACGAGTCTTTACCCGTCCTGAAGCAGCAGAATGTGATGCTGGACAGGCCTATCCTCCAGAGAGAAAAACAATTATTCCACAAGTGGCTGAGTCATTATCTTTATGACTTTAGGGCTTAAGTGAATGGTGGTGGGATGTTCTTCTCACATAACTTTGTCAGCGAAAGCATTTATTTTCTTTTGAACTCTGAACCCTAGGTGTGGAAACAGAAGTGGAAACCAGGTGAAGAGTAGACATGTGGGTTTCATTTCCTCCATGGGTGAAGTGGTAGTCGTGTAAAAGCTCTTCTCCCCTCCGTCCCTTGGGCTACTAAAATTGTTCGACCATCAGGAAACATCTAAATGTTTGTTCTAGCTATTTTAGAAAAGAGACTTCTGGTTGTGGGCAGTTTAGAGGAGCAGCTGCTGTAGTTGGCATTTGAACAGCCCATTGTTGTGCAGACTAGTAACAACAATCTAGAAATGTCATCCCAAAAGACCTTGCAGGGTACATTTTATGATAAGTTCTGAGAAACTTTGCAAACAATTCTGCTTCAGCAATTTTTGCATTCTGCAATGCCACAATCTTGTTTTCACTGAGCGAGAGATGATTCAGGTTTGTTTCTTTCTTTTAGGAATGGAAATCAGTATGTCAGTAGGTGGGACAGTTTGTTGGTCCACACTGAATTATCTCAACTGCTATTATATGGATGGCCATTACAATGACACGAGACACATCTCATCATCTACTTGATGGATTAGCACAACGTTGGGACAAACATGAGCCCAGGTTTATGATGAAGTAACTAATGCCGTTCCCATCAGCCTTGGCTGTACTTGTGGGTGATGCTGATTAGCGAGTAGTAGCATGCTAAAGAAAGATGGATAACACGGTGAATTAGTACCAGCTACCGCTGTGCCTAAGTATAGCCTCACACAGCCTCACACAGCACAGAATGCTAGAGCAGCGTTTTTTAAGAAGCTACCACGTTAGTCGTCAAACTTATTTGGAAGAGAAATACAAATTAAATTGTATAACTGTCTGTAAGTTTGTTGATCAACCTCCTGGTTCAAGTTTGACCTGCAGGACTTGCGCGTCGTTGTGCGTGTTTCCTGTGCAATGAGAGAAACATAGGGACATTTTCAGGTGCACTCAAGTCTGGGTTTTACTTCCAAAATGAAGTGATTTAGATAATGGTGCTGAACTACTGGTTTGCGCACATCTGATCGTCGGACCATTCGGGTTTCTTGCCCTGTCGTACTTCATGGAGGCGATGCCACCGCATTCACCACTTGTGAGTACAGCGTTATCATAAGCAATAGAAACAATTACCCAAGACCCAATTTTGAATAACCCTAAATATTCTTTAAAGAAGAGACTTCGCTTGGTCTGACAGAGCTCCTCCTGCTTGTCCATGTGTCCCAGTTATACATCTGCTGCAGATCTGCAGATGACACGAGCATAATCTCTATAAGTATGTCCTGTAATTACAAAACGGAGAAACAGAGTTGATAGGGTGAGAAGGATAGAGAGAGGCGGGAGAGTGAGATTAAAAGATTAGGAATTCTGCAATTGAACTCTTTGAATGTGAGACGTTAAGGTCAGGGCACGGGGACTTTAACTGCAAATGGAAAGAGCCAAATGAAGGAAAGCGAGGAGGTTTTTTTTTTTCCACTGCTGATCTGAATCAGTTTCACACATTCTACTTAACTCGCGCTGTCACAAGAAAATGGAGAGAGTACGTGGGGGAGGGTATACACATCAGTCACTCACAGACCCTTACTCAGCTTGAAACTCCAAGGAAAAAAATAAATACCGAGGAGTGTGAGTGCAAACTGTGACAAGGGGTTCACATCTATACAGCTGCTCAGCTGGTAGGGGGGAGGAAGGAAAGGGGGGTTGGGGGGGTAGCTAACAAGAGGACGAGGAACATATGGCTGAGGTCTCAGAGGATACAGAGAAGGATTATTCCCTCTGAATTGACATTCTTGTGGTATGGCGAGGGTGACGTCATGCCAGTCCAGGGCAAAGCATTGTGGGCCCACATGTCAGATAGACAGATGTCTGCCATATTCTAATTCATCATCATCTCATCTGACCTGATGAGTGGTGTGGTGGCTGGGTTGTGAAAACCAAGACACACTGTGGTCTGATGTACTGTAGGAACGAAGGGTCCCATCAATCACGCATCGGGGACTCGGCAGGCACACTATTCACATTTCTGTGAACCAAAGGAATCCAGTTTGAATTTAAAGCTTTTTAGGACAGTGCATTTGAACTGACTGGACATTAAGAGGCAGAGAAGTTTCTTTATTTTTTTAATCACATGCTCATGTGTCTACTTTCTACAACTTTTAAGTTTCTTTTGTGAAAGTCTTCTGATCTAATTATGAAGTCATTCACTTTGCTTCCACCCTGCTAGTCTGCTGCCACGGCAACTCTTTGCTTGTCTGATTTTTTTTTATTTGAACTGATGCACCTTATCCTGTTAATTCACAACAATATATTAATATTCTCATAATGCATGTAAATAGGCACCTTTGCTCAGCGTTGGTATCATCCTCTGCCTCATGCTCTATCCATTCTTTATTTCTGCTTTCTCATTCTTCTGTATTCTGTCACGTCTCCCCGGGGTTAACTTGTTTGCTTTGCTAGTTCTCTTTATACATCCATGGCTGGGATCGAGAGTGCACGTGTGTATGTGGGCATGGGACGGGTCCTGTCCATGTGTGTACGTGTTGATCTGATGGATTTTTATTTATAGATATTATTCATGTTATTTCTATGCAAACTGGGTCTATCCAACCGGACAAAAAATGAAACCCGAGGCAACACTTTCCACAAACCGCAGACCTAGCAACACTTTGTACTTACAAATGTTATATATAACTTCCAAGATGCATTGTGGCTGGAAACATCCAATCAGAGAGCTTTAAATGTTACTAAGTATGCTGCAATGGGTGGAAGCTACTGAATACAGAATTGAGAAAACAGATAATGCAGTCTGCAGCTTCACTTGTTCCCAAATACAGAGATAAAGCGTTGTGAATTGTATTGGCCACTTGGCAACTTGAGATCTTGCAAAGGAATATGGATTATCGAACCCAAATGTAGCTGTAGAAAGCTTTAAAAATATTAAAGTTAAAGATTCATTTATTGTCATTCTAAAAAAGGCTTTATGTTTACCTTATGTTCAGCTTTGTGATCGGTCAGAATGCACTTTCTGTCCTCGGCTCGCATACTGCTGATGCAAACTGCAGCCTGAGGAAAGAAGCCTGGTGGTACGACAGCGGATACTTCTGTGTTCGCTTGCCCGACGGCATCAGGGTGTTGCTGGGGTAGGTATTGTCCCCAACTATCCTTTGGACCCTGCGTAGGAACCTCACCTCACCAATATCACGGAGGCTTTGTCAGTATGTCCATGTCAAAGTATGTCCATAAAGTGATAGCAAGCATGAAGTCATTGCTGCTATTGTGACTGATTTGCAGGAGGTTTGTAGGGTTTTGGTTGGTCGTACGGGGAGGTAGGATGTTTTTCTCTGTTTTTATTGGATTTGGTGTTTGGTTTTGACAGCTGTTGTCCCAGACTGAAGAACTAGAGCGGAACAGGTTTGGATATGTCTGAAATTATTAATTAAATCTCCTCTTACACAATGTTAATGCTGTGGTTGATTGGCTGTAAGTTATTCAACTTTGCGGATGGCTTAAGAAAGACTGATTGGTTGTCTCTATTAAATGGATTACAAAGAATTCCAGCTGAATGTTGTTTTCATAGCTGCTGATTTACATCATTGGCAATTGTTTGGCAAAGAAGAATGGGCATAAAGACCTGGTGTGGCTCGTGGTGGTCATTGTTTCATGGCAGTGGGTTTTGGTTTGGTTGGGTGATAGTATCAGCAAAGGAAGTGTGGGCGGTAAACAGTTGCTGGTTCTTATTCAGTTTATAGTAAAATAGGCCAGGGCCACCATTTCAACATCAGACAGTGCTTTATGTGCCTGGTGTGAAATGAAGCAAACCTTTGGCTCTAGTCTAGTCTATATTGCTGTATTAGTGCTCGGTGGTGTGAAAAAATCCAAGCACAAAACGTCTCTGCACTTGGGTTCAGAGTTACATACATTTCTCTGATCAATGCAGAATATTATGCACAGCAGGTTTCAGCATGCAAGCCTACATCAGTCTGATTAAACTGAAGCTTTGTCTGAGTTTTGAATGAGAATACAGATAACAGGACAAGTTTGTTTGAGCGCAGAGGACCTGTGTCCCCTGGACCAAATCGTGACTGCCCACTCCAAAACTACAGATCCTTTAGGGGTTGTTAACAGGAAGTGTAATGGGGCAATTGATTCAAAGAGTTGCCGACAAATTTATGGCATTTTGTCAAACTGGCACTATTATTTGGAATTAGCTATTTGCAGTTCCTGTTAACTATTACTGAATTACTTTGACACTGACGAACATTTAAGATTTATTCATTACAAATTCCTGTTGCTTTTAGAACACTGCCATGCACCAGACCATTTCATCTCAAGCAGTATCTTTGCCTCACGTCTCTCCCTACGCGGCCCTCCGTTTTAATGGGATATAGTTTGCATGTGAATGCGCCTGTCTGGCTGTCCTTCCAGCTGTTCACAAGTCTGTGAACACTGTACCAACATATGTAGATGTGTTCGTCTGACATTGGACAGCTCTGTGATTCTTGCTACATAAACACATCTCTTTTTGCCTCCTGTCTGGAGCCGGGCCAACCATACACATGGACGAGTATACATGCAGCAGAAGGTGATTGGTCCAGTCCGTGGATGCACCCCAGGACTGTTGCATGTGGATTGAACCCAGAAGATGCTTGGCTTTATAAGTTGGATGCTTGATGGTAGATTCCCCCTCCTTTAGAATATACCCCAAAGAAAATACACACTAATTATGGCAGATATTGATAGACTTGGTGAATGGCTGTTGACAGTTGGATTTAATACAATTTGCCAAATGGATTAAGGATTAATACCCACCCAACCTGAACTTAATTGAGGTGGGCTTTAAAAGAAACATAACTGCGTAAAGCACAGTCCATTGCAGCATTTTGAAATGAGTCCAAATGACACACTATTAGCTGACTATTCAAATTCTTCACATTGGCAGTGAATCCTCATGGTTGCTGTAATGATAGCCTGATGCTTCTCCTGTAATGGGTAGGTCTGCTTTCGTTCATCTGTTAGACTCTGCTTGACTGGAATATCCAAATAAATCTCCCGAATAGAAAAAGGTAACTCAGAATTACCAGCCCGTATAAAGGATGTGGTACAAAAAAGAGCTAACGAGAATGGAAATTGTCCCTCAATTGTGCGCTCTACTGTCAAAACAAAAAGACCGTGTAATGGTGTGGTCAGCCAGTTTGGACTAGAGATGGAACATAGTGCTCCTTAATGTCTCTGGAGCCAGCTGGTTAGTGGGTAGTGGATCTAACAGCTCAGTGGGACCTCAATGGCTGAATTTGGCTGCCACGTTGTCAGTGCTCTTACCTTTAGTTTCTTGCAGTGGAATCCATAACAGATGGACCGTTTGTGTCTGCTCTCCTTTCACTGCAGATGAACCTTTTGGTCTAGACAGTGTGTGGCATACTGTATATATTGTTGGAGTTCTACCAATATAGAAGAAATTACTGATAATGATTAAAGTCAAAGGCAAAATAATAATAGATATGTAGTTTTCACCCAGTTTCATTGAGAGAAAACCAGTGTTTCCACACCAGCAAACCAAACGTTTTGTCAAAATAACTACACAACAGCACTGAACAGTTAGAGGTTTGAAGCTAAATTTGCTTAAGTGGTGTGCCCACATTTTACAAAAATGTCTTCTGTGTCTGCTGCTCTTCAATGTAATTGAATATGTTAACTCTAATACAGTGCGTGGCCTGAGTAGAAAGTACACAGGTATGAATTTGCCCTGTATGAATTTTGATTACAGCATGCTAAATAAAGCCTTGACATGCACATATGGATCTGCTGCTGGAATTTCATTCCCAGAATGTTCTGGGAACATTTTATTAAACTTTTCTCCATGATGTTAAAACAACACATTTTCCTGTCGTAAAACCAACATTATTGTTTCGTTCACAGAACGATCTGGTTCGGTTATTTGAATGTTCCAAGAACGTTACGTTAACGTTTCCCCATAACGTTCCCTAGATGTTCAAACTGCAGGTTATGCTGACAATAAACAAACCTTATTGTTACGTTCCCAGAATATTCTGGGAAGGTTAGTTGAATGTTCCAAGAAGGTTACTTGAATGTTTCGCCTTAATGTTCCCTAGATGTTAAAACGAAATGCTTTTCTGATTGAAATACGTTATCGTTAAACGTTATTTGAATCTTCCTAAAGGGTTACTTGAAAGTTTACCCATAGATGTTTGAACTGCAAGTTTTTCTGATTTAAAACCATTGTTGTTACGTTCCCAGAAATATATATACACACACACACACACACACTCACACAGTGTATATCTATATATATATATATATATATATATATATATATATATATATATATATATATATATATATATATATATATGTATAATTCACATATGGGACACTTTTCTGATGTACTGTGCTCTTGCCTGACAGATCCTTCTGCAGGGAAAGAACCCGGGTGTAGTGTGGGAGTACACCCTGCCTCGCACTGAGAGGAAACCCGACTACAGCTGGGGCGTGGTGCGCTCTGACTGCTCTGCTCCGTGTGCTGGAGGTGAGACTGTGTGTGTTTGTAAGTGGACCTGTACATGTTTGTCTGGAGAATGACTCTCCAAATACTTTGTTATGCGTCGTGTATAGTTTGTTCGCTAAACCCCTCACTTGGATGGCAGTTTTCCAACTTAACAGCTTGGTTCGGCTTTGGATATCTCCACATGCACACACAGAAGCATGAAGTAAGAGCAGCAACTTGGTATAGAAAGAGTTTGGAGTTTTGCTACTTTGTTACTCAAGATAGAGTTACATTTGCCAAACACATCAGCTATTCCTCTTCTTTAAAGTTGTTTCTCTTGTTGCATTAAAAGTCAAAACATACTGTTTGAAAACACAAACATGTACATATATGCAAGCTTAGTAGCCAAACAGGGTGACATTAGAATAAAGTAAGTATCATCTTCAATTATTCCCTTATACTACTAGCTTTACACTGCAACACCAGATCAATGCTGCTTCTTCAACTGGTATGAATGCTGACTCTTTGTCCGAGACATTCAGCTTCAGCCTCAGTCTCTGAGCACAATCTAATGCACGGAGCTGTCAAGTGAATATTTAACACCCCTTCTACAACAGCATTTTCAAACAAGCCATGGAGCATAATAATATCTTAATTAGATAACTTATTTTTGTAATAGCCAACAATCTCGGCAAACAATTAGAATAAAAAAGTGGTCGAAATATATGCATATTCCTAGGTATACTCCAATGTGCATGTGTGTCAGATTTTATATTCAACCTTATTTCCAAACACATGAGTCCATATTTTATATCTCTGTTTGTGTATGTTGCGTTCCTGTAATCCAATTCTGTCCAGGACATGTATTAAGGCTAATGAAAAGCACCTTTGACAACTGAGAATATCAGACTCTGCAAAAGACTCACAGCAACCCCCTGCTTACTTAACAGTGGATGTGTGTGTGTGTGTGTGTGTGTTTGTCAATGACCCTTACATATTTCCATGTTGATGGGATGCATGTTGAAGTTGTCAAATTGTATACAAGAACTACATCAACTCTCATGTTTTTCCATCAGGTCGTATCTCGACCAAAGCTATCTGTCTGCAGGACCAGAAGGTTCAGGTGAACTCCACCATGTGTAATCCCCACACCAGACCGACACTGGGCTCCCATCTCTGCAACACGCAGCCCTGCCCTGCATAGTAAGTGCTGCGAGAGTGCAAGTGTGTGTGTGGGTCAGGGCATTGCCTCGTGTACAGTTGGCTGTGGGATCTGTGGCATGGGTCTTATGTTGCCAAATCTTCAGGAACCCTAGGCGCTGTTTTTACTACAGGCACACACACTGTGGTTGAGCAGTCTAGAGGTTGCCTGTGGTCCATTTGCTGTGGCCAGCCACCACTTTTGCTCAGCCTGTGTTCTTCTCCTCTCTCCCTCTTCCTCCCTTCTCTGCCCACTCTCTAATTTTTTGGGAGGTTTTTTTTCTCCATTTTCCGATGTGAGAAAACGCATGAAAGCCTCTCTCTCTGCTGCCTTTTCGCACCACTCTTTACTTATTGTTTTCTCCAGCTGTATGTCCACCTGTGTGTCAAGTGAAATTGAATCACTCTGACATGAGCGAATCTTTTTTCGTCATGTCTGTTGTTGAGCTTTGTCTTACCACTTGATGACAACAGGTTCCAGACGATCTAGCTCATTATGAACTGCCTACCAAGTTTCCAGTAGTGGAACTTTAATCTAAATACATATTGTAAATCTAATGGTTTAAAATATGCAAGAAATATATATAAATATATTTGTCATAGCTACGGGATGTGATAACGGAATGTTAGATTTTTAAGACCGATTCTGGCTTTTTTTTTTACTAAATTAATATATTAATATTGACTTAATATTTTACTAAGATTAGGTATAAAGAATAAAATCTATCAGTGAAATTGATGAATAAAATATAAAATGTGTGTCCTCAGACTTTCCCATCAGCCTCAGCTACACTCTGTGTCATACATTTACATTACATTACAGTCATTTAGCAGACCCTTTTATCCAAAGCGATTTACAATTCAGATTATATCATAATTCTACACCGTAGGCACAGATACAGGAGCAATTTTGGGGTTAAGTGTTTAGCTCAAGGACACATCAACATGCGACTAGCGGAGCCTGAACCGGGGTTTCAACAGCCGATCCTCTGATTGAAAGACGGCCCTGCTATCCACTTTGCCACAGTCACAATGAGCAAACGTTAGCATGCTACCACCGAAAACTAAGATGTGAATATGACCAACAGTTTACGTGCTAAACGTTGGCCTGACGCTGTGGCCATGTTAGCGTGCTAACATTAGCATGTAGCTCAAAGCAGTGCCTCAGTACAGCCTCACAGAGCTGCTCGGCTCTCCGTCTCATTTTAGAATACTTAGAGCTTTTACAGAGTTTGGTTAGTAGCTAGTCAAACATTTCTTAGGTGGGTGGGGTTCTGTCTGAGAATTTGGTATTTCTAAAAGCTGTCTACGGCCCTGTCGGAGACATCTTATTCCAATCTAACCACATGTTTTTTTTGTTATGTAGTAAATTCAGCACAATGTTTCCAAGTCTGTAATGGACCTTTCACTATAGCGAACACTTGAGAATTACAAAGAGAGACAAGAAAGAGAGGAGGGAGACATCGAAGCCAACTCGGAGTGATTGTTGCTTTTAGTGTGCATCATCCCTCCCAAAGATTCTCAGCCCAGAGCGCCCTGTCTTTCTCCGTGGCAAAATCATGCCCATGTTATCTCAGCTTTTGTCTAGACATTGTGCTTAATGGCATGCATTTTTAAAGGAGACTGTGCATTCAGGGACCGGTGCAGCAAGCACAGAAGGAAATCAGGCTAAAGTGCAGCGGAGTAACAAGTTGAAACGGCATTAAAGAAATGGCCTCTTTCCTACGTAGGCCTTCGGCTGAGGGAACTGGAGCTACCCTGATTTACAGCGCTGCTCCAAAGAACAGGCAGGGAACCGTGTCTTGGGTTCAGAAAGAGTACACATACACACACACGCAGGGTGGCATGCACAATTACAGTTCATATGCACTGTATGACGCTGAAATATGTATTTCAGATCCGAACCATGGGGTAAAATTAGAAAGACATGCTGCTTCTGTCTGATGTTAGCGGTGTTGTCATTTCGTCGACCATTAGCTACAGCAAGTCCAAACTGAACTTCCTCCAGTGTCAGGGGTTGAACAAGCCAGACAGCTATCGGTTACACCTCCAGCACACAGCCTCTGTTTCTCACTAAGTTTCCCACCACCCGAGAGGGCATTTCCTGCCCCTAATCCTGGGCATACCGTATCTCTTATCTTGGCGAAAGGTATTAAACAGCCCCGTTGTCAGTGTTCTGACCTCCCCCCTTTGTTGAAGTAAAGAAAATGGTATAGCCAGATAAATAACATCAGTGTGGTTGTCCGTTCAGGAATATAAAGCAGTGTTAGACACCCGTGGATCTTATTATACAGTAGCTGACACCATTTCCCAACTGGTTATGTGCATGGGCCAATTTATGGGCGCTGCACAGGAAGAAAGTTGAGTTGAGGGAGCAGCATGAAAGCTTTAATGACTGCATTAAGAGCTCCAGGATGTACGGGCGCACATTCAAGAAGCCGGCGGTGAAAGGATAAATTGACAATGATGTGAGATGCATGTGCGCTCTGTGTGTGAGTCTGTGTGTCTGACAGGAGGGGGAATGTAAAAGTGCCTGCTTATCTCTGCAGCGTGTATCTCGGGTGCTGACAGGCCTATCCATGTTTTATTGTGCAGAGACGGCAGGATTCCCACGGGGCCTGGCCAGTCTAGCCACGCAGAGCCAGTAAAACCCAGCCCCCCCCCCCCCACACACACACCATCACACACCCTCACCCCTTCACTCCCATCGACCCCCTGTTGCTTTAAACCTTCACTCCCTGGGATTCTCGGCTGTGGTGAAGCAGCAGTTTTCTGGACATAAAAGAGGGATACAAGGAGAATATTAAGAAGCCAGTTCAATCTTCCTGCCCAGTGTGCAGTTAGGAAGAGATATGCTCATATTTCATAGAATAACTTAAAAGGTTTTTGTCTTTTTTTCTCCACAGCACAGCCCGTCCCCATCTCCTTCCACTCCTTCCTCTGCTGTTCTGTGTCTTAAAGTTATTTTGCTCTTTCTTTTGGCAGAGACCATCTGTAGAGTCACTTACCACTGGTTGGGATATCTCTGTGTGTCATACAGCGACATGCTGGATGTCGATAGATCAGAGAGAGACATGGCGTACCTGTGCCAGTGAAGATGTACAGGAAGATGTGCACAAGATACTGAGAGTGTTTTTGAAAAAACTTTTATTTCAGTGAAATTATTATCTCAAGTAACAGTTTACATGTAAAATTAACCACAGGATTTATAAGGTATGTAATATAAAACTCATGAATGAATGAATTAAATAATAGGAAATTGGGTCACGGTCAGAGACGGGGGAATTTAGTACCGCATTGACAAGATTTATTTTTGCTCTATACCATGTGATCATAGTCCTGAGTTACATAACTTAGTGAATGACTGCATGAAGATTAATTGCAAACAAAATGACAAACAGTTGCAAAATTCTATCAAATATGTGTTTGGAGCTCAAGAGAAATCTGATAAATAGCTTTTGTTCTTAAGAATAAATATTGCATTCAAGTGTCAAGTGTTCAAGTAAAGGCACGGTATGGTAGTGTGACAGTATGCAAGTCATGCCAAAGACCCTGAAGCAGCTAAATGGAATTCAGCCATCCTTAATTTCATTATTTATTCCTGTGCTTTTTGCCATTATTTTATGTCAACATGTCTTCAGTAAAAATGACCTATTTCAGTCCAGTGATATCCAGATAAACCTTCAATAAGTGCTACAGAAACATTACCACATGCCCACATTGTAAAGGACTAATTCAAATGTTGGCGCCTGTTGGAGCCATTGAATGACCATATTGGAGTGAAATACTGAGAAAAGAAAATAACACAAGGACCGAGATGGAAAGGATGTTTATACAAGCAAAATGAGTGCAGACGGGAAATGTCACCAAAGTACACCAAACCACACAAATGTAAATATGTACAAACCTGGGTTTAAAAGAAAAACATTGTTTTGATATAAATATAGCAACCAGTTTGGCAGAGATGTTCATTTTGTATTTAATTAAGCAGAAAAACTTAACTTGATATTAGGTATCGAGTAAATGTTCATTCACTGGTGGTAACTGGTGTGCAGCCATACACATGCTAACAATGCATGGGTTAGCCTCTAAGAACCTCCCCTACAGCATTGCAACTTTCTACCTCAAAATATGTCAGCTATTGAAACATTTCAGTGATACAAATTACAGCTAGGTCAGTGGTGGTTTGCAGCCACTTGAGCCACTTTTCCCCAATGATATATTGTTATTTATAAGCCAGGCAAAACAGAGAAAAAAAGCAAACAACCCCCAAAAGATCCCTAACCGATGCTTTTGGGTCCCAATGGTTCACATCTCTCCAATTTCCAAATTGCAGTTTTGTCCCGCTACTTCATTTTTTCTGTGGCGCTTGACAGAGAATGAAAGCATTTTTCTTCCCCTGAAGCAGGTCGGCGGCGTGGAGGAACGGTCTTTGTGGTAGCATGTCGTCTCAGAACTGGACTGAGCCATCTGCCCATCTCTCCATCTCCCTCCTCTTAAGCCTGCGGTTGTCACACCACTCATTTGCTGTAATCTCCCCCTTCAGCCCCAATGCCAAGACAGGAGCTATTTTAGAAGCAGCAGTAGGCTTTCATCAGTGGCAAAGCAGGATTTCGAAGAAAGGAGAGGACAGAAGAGGCAAAAAAAAAAAACACCAGACAAAAAGAGAGGAGATTGGAAATAAAATGAATGAAGGAGAGAAAAGACCCAAAGAGAAAGAGAAAAAGAAATGAGAGAAGAGAGGAGGGAGGGATTGTAGTCTCTCCGTAGCCTTATTGTATGTTGTATATTGCGGTTGGCCTTGGGGGACATGGCAAAGCTGTTATGGAGAGTTGTATATGCAATATGGCCGCCGTGTTTAGTTACAGATCCGAATAGAACTTGGAGAAATGGATGGATATGGATATATATTTCGTCCTGTGTATTTTCTTTGTCTGTCCTTAACTACCAATCTGTGGTATGACAAAGTGTCAGTGTGTGAAATATATTGTGAGTATTTTAAAAGCAGCAGGTCCAGGTTTTCATGAATCATAAAATTTAAGAAAAGCAAGAAAGACACAGTTGGAAGTTTTTAACCGCCTAATAATAAGTGGTTTCCTTTCGACTTTGGTGTAATAGTCACTGGGAATTTAGGGTGAAATGGTGTTTTTTCTGTGTGTGTGTGTTTGGGTGGGCCCAAAATAAGTGCCCAACCTGTGGTTGGCTGTCCTGATTAGGAGCTCAGTAATGTGGTTGGTATGCATGTAAGATGTAGCATATGCCCGATCCCCTCTCTGACATTCTCCCTCTTGGTGTCCCACCACAGCTGGGCGACGGGAGACTGGGACTCCTGCAGTCGCTCGTGTGGAGGAGGTCAGCAGACCAGGACACTGCGCTGCCTGAGGAAGGTGACTTATCAGAGGGAAGAGGTGGCGGTGCACTCCCTCTGCCCCGTAATCTCGCCGGCCCAGGTCCAGCCCTGCCACACTCAAGCCTGCCCGCCCGAGTGGAGCACCGGATCCTGGTCACAGGTGGGTTTGTGGCAGCGTTTGAATTTTTGTTGTCAGGTTTTGTGACGTTTGGTTCAGTTGTTCATGTTCCCCACGGGCTGAATTGTAAAAACTTTGGTCACCCCCTCACTTTTTATTGAGCATGCCAAGTCAAATTTCACATTTGTTGGATTTAGTTTATTTGCCAAATAACGGCAAAACTAAGGACAATGAGTCTCACCCGATCTTTGTGTTAAGTGGCAATTATCAAATGTTAGCATGCCACCACGCTAAATGAAGATCATCACCTTTGAAAAATCACCACATGAGCATGCTGACATTAGCATTTAGCGCAGTGAAACTCTGTGCCTAAATACAGCCACAGAGAGCTGCTAGCATGGCTGATGAGTGCTACTCTAGTTATAGTTTCCTACATAAGACAATCTTGCCAGGAGAGTTTGTTTTGGAAACTACAGGACAACCTCTGTTTTAATGCACATGCCTACCAGGGCTCAAGCCCCGGGGCCCGACGACGTGACGGGGCCCAAAAGGCTGGCGGGCTTGACTTTGTGTAGCATTCCTGACTGAAATGGACCGGGACAGAGGACTCTGGGTTACAGGGCTCCTTAGCTAGCTAGCTAGCTTTCCAAGCAGCTCTACGGCCTGAGATTGACTGCTTGAGTCAGTGAAGAGTGAGAGGCGAGTGACACTCTTAAAAAGAAGGTTGTACTCCTTTGACGCGCTCTCTCCCTCTGTGTGTGTGTGTGTGTGTGTGTGTGTGTGTGTGTGTGTGTGTGTGTGAGTGTGAGTGTGTAAGTGTTCAAATACGTGCATCGTGTGTGAGACCTTTTGGTGACGCAATTTCTGTAACATACTTGTATGCATCACTATGGACTTATAATGATTATTGTAAATGAAACGGCTTTCATGAGTGATTGCTGCTATACTATTGTATTCAAATTACGCGTGACTGATGTTTGTGCAGGCTGGACAGTTGAGTCATGATGGTGGGGGAGCGTGGGTGAGTAGGGGATAGGGCCTTGAAAAAGTGAACCTCTAGGCACAATACTAGGAGCATGAAACTGAAGCAGCTAAATAGAATTCATCCATTGTTGATTTGACTATTGACACCTGTGCTTTTCCCACTGTGACGTGTGAAAAAGACCAATAGCTACCTTTCTACTCGCTGTTCAAACAGAAAAGTAGAGTAAAGTGCTGACTTTCATACCTGATGATGAAACTCTTCCACTGTTCCACTTTGTTTGATGTAAAATCATTAATTGTGCTGTGTTTGCAAGTTACATGTGCCCACTGTCATAATTCATTTTCTCTGCAAAAAATGATCATCATCCATCGACAGGTTTTAACAAAGGTGCATGTTAAGACATCTGCATGACAGAAATCTCTCTCTCTCTCTCTCTCTCTCCCCCTCTCTCTCTCTCTCTCTCTGACACACGCACACACACACACACATGCTCACACGCTGCGTTTCCTATGCGAGTTGTCAGAGCTCATGCTCATGCTAAAACAAACGCTCTGCTGCCCTCTGTTGGACATGTGAAGAACATTGAACACAAACTACAGAACTGAATAGTGTGCAACTTGTCTAAATACAAATGAGCCACTTGTCAACTTTTATCCTCAGACATCTGCCCATGTCCTTTTAATATGGGAAATGTAATTTAAACGGTTGAATCACAATGAAATACCTGAAGGTAGTAACCAAACATGCCTTTGAATCACAAAACAGCTTTGATTAGGCTTTTTAGTCCTATGGCTATTAACCAAGTATGACATGATGGTTTTGGCATCTGCATCCACAGTGCATCACACACTAGACAGGGCTTTTATTTGCTCATTATGCTGTATACAATATTAATAGCCTGGCAGCAAATCTGCAGATGTGACCTGCACAGCCCGGACACACAGCTGTCATTCAGCCATTGCTCAGGACGCAGGCGTTGTGCGCCTGGACTATTTTGTCACACTGGTCCGAGTTCAGTCGGCGGTCACGCAGAGGCAAGGCCAGTATCTGTGAAAACATCAATCTAAACTTTCAGTGACAAAAGGACAACTGGGATGCGTGTTCGCGCACGGCTGTGAGTGTGAATTGGTATGCACAGATGTGCATGAGTCTTTTCTCTCATTGATTAATGTGATGCTGTCACATTAACTGCCCTGACGGCTGTGGTTTTCAGTCCCGGCAGAGCAGTTTGACACTGTCCACCTCTGCTTTTCAGTTGGAGTTGACAGCGGCACTGTCTGCCGTTGGTGGATACTTTGATGGGTCGGGGTCACATTCATCTGCGAGTTATTGGTGTATTGTATTTAATGTTAGGCCGTAATGGGCTGTCGTCAAAACCGTGACCTTCTGTTTGCTCCTACACCATGTGGTGAATAACAAAAGCATTAACAGAGTCCGTGCCAAGGATTTAACCTCTGCTAAACGTGATGAAAGCTGAAGGTTAAAGCGATATTAGAAAGTACAGTGCATGCATGTATGATTTAATATGTGTATGGTCATTTAACTTCTGCCCATTGAATCACCACACTCCTGAGGATTCACACATCTGTGTTATCGACTTTCGTGTCCACTCACAGTGCTCCAAGACCTGCGGCCGCGGACTGAGGAAGCGGAGCGTGTTTTGCCGCAGCACCGATCCCGGGGCCAAAGCGGTGGTGGTGCCCGACAGCATGTGCCGACAGCACCACAGGCCCAGAGCCCAGGAGACCTGCGTCCTGCGCCGCTGCCCAAAGAACGAAAGGCTGCAGTGGATCACTACTGCCTGGGGAGAGGTAGGAACAAAAGAGACATGAAGCTCAAAGTGAAGTAGTGGTAGAAGAGAAATGTCTTCAGAAATGTTCTGTTTCAAAACCCTAAAACACACATGTTATAAGAAACAAAACGCTTTAGATGAAGCTCATTGCTTTGTGGGTCCATTTTGTTGCCTGGTGGTGATGTTTGTCTCACTCCAAGCTATGATTTGCAGCCTTATAAAACATCGTCATTCAAAACATTACTCGTCCAGAATTAAGAAAATAAAAGCTTCGTACTCTCGCTCTCTGTTTTCAAAAATATTCAACAATCATACAGGGAGAAATCCAGCAGCCTCAATAGACCAGAATGCAATGCAATATCAAGAATTCTGCTTCATCTGGACTGAACTATCAGCACTGCACAACGTCACATCCCTTCACTGGACTTGTTGAAAGGCAAAATAAAAGGATGAACTGGATTGGAAGCTGAGGAAAAAAAGTTTAAAATACAAAAAATGTACAATGCGTTTTTCACAAAATAACTTGTGGGATAAAGATAATTGTGATTTGTAAAGCTATTCTGCTGAGTCCGACCTCTTTGCCACCAATGCAAGGTGGAAAAAAGCAGTTCATTCTAAAACAACATACCCAATTTAACTGACTCCAACTGATTACTTGATTAATTTTAAAAATCAATTTAAAAAGATAAAAGATTATCTTTTTAAATTGATTTTTTATGATAGAAAATAGAGAGAGATGCAATAACGTGAAAATATGTTACAAAAACAATAAAAACATGTCTTACATCTGGGCAGTATTTGCAAACGCCAGGCTGTCGGCCACCTGTCTGCCTTTCAGTCCGCTATAATGTCCACATTATATTTGCATCTTTACTCTGGAATCTTGCCAGTTTAGTCCTGGGATTATGATGGGTTCCATGGCAACACATTGTGTTGTTGGATGATGTACTCCATCAAGGATTCACTTATCATTTCCAAGATATGCCAAAACGATTCCAAACTGTCCTTGAAACAACTGGGAGGTGTTGCTTATGATTTTTAAAGAATTATTTCTATATCTGCGAAGTTGAAGCTCTGTTTTAATGAATCTGTACAGTATAAATCTAGTATTACTGTGTGACGGCCTCATCATGTTGCCCATTATTTAATCATGGATTCAGAGTGTTTAGTGAACTCTTACCTGGCTTGGTTCTGTAAATTCGTCTCTGTCCTCATTCATGTTAAGTGCAGTAGTTTGAGTGAGCGAGAGGGCACTCAGTGAGTTCATGCTGCTGAATATGGAATGTAAAATGTCAGCGTAAAGGTTAGGTTTGCAGCGCAAGACTACCGAGATAAAACACAGGGAAGCTGCCACAACGTCGGTTTGGATTGTGAAGAAGAGCCAGAAGCATGTACACTTTCTAACACATACACGTATGCTCTGCTCTGCTCATCAGATAAAATGACTGAAGAAACACATTATTTTGACTCCATTACTACAATGATAGGTGACATGGTGGTGTCTGCTGCTATGGGAACCCGCCGCACTACACAATCAGAGAGTTCATCTTGTAAAATTGTCCCTCCTGCCTGCACTCTTGTTTCAGTGCTCCAGGTCTTGTGGCTCAGGCATCCAGAAGAGAGAGCTTCACTGCGGGGAGAGAGACTCACTGGGAGGGTATGTGCCTTCAACTGCACACCAAGACACTTTAATAGATCTGATGCTTTAGACCCCACTGTGTCATCTGTGTAGTGTACTATCCTCTGAGTCTGAATGTTCTCAAAATTGGACGCTCTGTAGGAAAAGTCATTTTGAGCCGACAACCTGTCCTCTCCCGCACAGGTCTGTGGAGTTCCCCATACGGAGGTGCAGGAATATAGCGAAACCTTTGGTGGATCTCCAGCAGGGCTGCAACACAGGTCCGTGTCCAGAGCTCCCTCGGGCTGTCCCGGGCAGAACCAGCTCCAGTGCTGTGTCCTTAGGCTGGTACTCCTCTCCCTGGCAACAGGTACATTCGCTCAGGCTTTGATCATAATCTTTCTTCATGAGAGACCTTTAGTGATATACGCGTTCCAGCTGACTGTCTTCCGATTTGGAGCTTTTCTTCCCACATGTGGCACAATTGTGAAGCATTTGGTAGAAAATCCAGTGATATGTCACGCATTGCCATCACAGGCATGATGGAACTTAAATCTTACATCAGTCACCTGCACAGGGACTTGAAGTAGAATAACTACTTTATCTGTTTTTGGAAGGATGGCTAAAGTCAGTCCAGGTTGGTGAAACCACCGTCTCCAAGGTAATGCAAGAACTGTCACTTTGAACTGGATTAAAGCTGGATACGGTTTCCATCCATATGAGCTAAAATCCCTTGACCTCCAGCCATCCAATCATAGCTTAGTAACCAGAACTATAAGGCAGGCCTATTAAGCATTTTATTTCTCCACATGAAGAAGTGGTAACCATTGGGCTCTAGAAATAGAGATACTCTACATTTTCTGTGGAGGATGTTGTTCTTTCTTTCAAGTCCTTCCATAACCAAAAACACAAGTGTAAAATAAATTGAGTAAACAGTGTGTTAATCTACTCTAAAATAATCTGCGATCGTTAGCCTGACCCGCCAACCATCATACTACCTACAGAAGCAACAAGCAGTATACTGTCAGCTAGCTACATTAGTTTGTGGGGTTGCAGGTTATGTTAAAACAGCTCTGATCACAACTGGCGCATCCATTTGGTATTATTTTGCCGGTCCAGGATGCTATCTAGTTCACAGTAATGCCCTGCTCTTTATTGGAGGTGCAGCTTGATCCTCAGTCTTTTAGCACTACATTGCTACGTATCTACAACCCCATTTAACTACATTCTTATTTAAAACCATGCGAGCTGACATTAAAACTCAGCCACGGATGACTGAAGCTAATATTAGCCTTTCAACTAGCTAGCAACAGCTGGTCATTTCAAGTGGAAATATCGACAGTCACTGACTAGAAATGAGAAGCCTACTTGTGTCTACCCCTGTCTGATATCAAGGACACACTGTTTCAAATATTACTCATAGTCTGTATATAAGAAGTGAACGTAGTAGTCGCGACGTCACCCATTGGTTCGTGGACTGCAGTTTTGAAGCCGTCGCCATCTTTTTTTTATGCAACCAGTGACCATGTCTGACGTATACGCCTCTGGTAGCACCCTCTCAATCACAAGGTAGCTTCATCATCTCTTGGGACTAGCGATTGAGACCATGAACTACCGTTTACAATGTTATGAATCAAGTCAGAACCAGAGTCATTTTCTAATAGACGTGTGTACAATCAGACTTCTTTTTGCAGCCAGAGGGCCCTAATGGCCGGGAGAAAGAATGCAGGTTTGAGACACTTTTGGGTTTGCTTTTCAGAACCAGAGGTTGCCGCTGGATATTACTCCAAATGTAAAGGGGTGTTAAGTTACGTGCAAGAACAGAAAGCTTGACAGGCTTAGCAAACAGCAACTGAGCTTTTGAAAATTGAAAGTGGAAAAAAGTGTAATCGAAATGTGCCTGTCGAATTAAATTGCTCAAACTGAAGTCAGCAAGTAGTGGGAAGTGGGTATTATACTCTGCTGTCAATATAATTAGTATTCTTTAAAAGTAGCTTTGAGCAAAATCATCACAATCGGGTGTTCGGTTGCTTCTAAACCAACAAATCTAGTGAAAAGGGTTCGTCCGATTCAAATTCATTTTCCACCTCACCGTCATTGGCCGGGCACGTTTTTCTGGGAGGCCCCGTCATGATGAGGAAGACAACACAGTGTCTGGGTCAAAACAATCATTCAATATGATTGAAAGATACATGACCATGGGTGTTCTGATATCTGTTTCCCCAAAAACAAACTGTTCAGTGTAGGTGGTGGTAGTTTGCAGACATAGCATAGTTCTTGTGTGTGGAATGGGCCTCAGATGCGATCCAAAAAGCTCCACTCTGATACAGAGTCTATCGGGGCAGGTTGTGTAGGCTATGTGTTATATCATCTATTATGCAAAGTCTTGAGGGCAAACTCTTATAGCACTGTGTGGTATTCTGCTTGATCTCAAGCTTGTGATCCCGGTATGTTTCCACCAGAGAAGAGATCTGCTGACAGCTCGCTGGAGGGCAAGTACATGCTGGATGGGATGTTTGTTTTCTTCATCTGTTCTTTGTCTCTGCACTTTTCCGCCATCCCTCTTCTGCTCCTTTTCTCTGTGCGCTCCGACATTTCATCTCCTTCTCCTATTTATACCTCTGTGCTTTTTTCTCACATCTCTCCATCTCGTTCTGCATTTCTATTTGTTTCCGTCGCTCTGTCTCAGTGCTCTGTGTCCTGTGGTGGAGGAGTCCAGACTCGGTCCATCCAGTGTCTCCGGCAGGGTCGCCCCGCAGCCGGCTGCCTGCCCCACCAGAGGCCCGTCACTTCTAGGGCGTGCAGCACACACTTCTGCCCCGCTGCTCCCCTGGCTCCGGCACAACGCCCCGGCCGGGTCACAGCTGCTGGACCAACACTGAAGGGTAAAGTTGAAGATGAGAATCAAGTTTTATTTCCTTTGTAACTGTTTGTGTGTGGAGTTTGCATTCCCTGTTTTCGGTGGGGTTTTCTGACTATAGTAGTAGCTCAAGTGAATACAATGTAAATGTGAATAAAATGTTTCTGTCACGCATATTACGTTGCACAATACACAGTCAAATTTAGCCTCAGCATTTTACCCAACCTAGTTTTAGGATGCAGTGCGCACTACATATACAGCACTGGGGAGCAGTTTGAGGGCACCTCAGCAGGGCCCATGAGGTGAACTGGCACCTCTCCAGCCACCATTCCACATTCCATACTTGTTCCGTGCAGAGACTTGAATCAGCACCCCTCCGGTTCCCGATCCTACGGAGTGAGCTGCTGCCGCACCAACAGCACATCTGCACAGTAGCTGATTTGTCACCTGCTGCCATCATATTCAGCTCTATGCCTACTTTGTGTTTATTGCTAGATTACAACAGTCTGTACTAAGATTTACGTGGTAAACAATAAACCTGCTAAAAAATCTTGTTATGTAAAAATGTTTTGCAAAAGTGTTAGCGTTGCCATTGTGAACATGAGATTAGCATTTAGCTCAAAGGACTTGTGTTAGGTCTGAGTACAGAGCTGCTTGTTACTTGCCTGGTTTGTATTTGATTGAACTATAGTTTTGAAATGATTAGTTGAATAACTGATATTTGATCTAATGAAAAATCTGTTTCTTATATTCTGTCGTTATCAAGTAAAAACGCTTCTGAATTCTTGTATTTTCTGCTTTTAAATAAAGAAACATGGTAAATTGCTTATATTTGGGTTCTAGACTGTTGGTTGGTGGTTTCTGGGAAATATGACGGCTTTTTCTTATTGATTTTCTCCCTATTGATAGGCAGAACAATTAACAGATGTAATCATGAATTGTAGCTCATGACAAGTCTACAAATCATTTTCAGTGGACGCAGGGGACATAAAGCTACAAGCTGACGCCCAACACTTGCTGCTGGCCTCAACTTTTTCCAGCACACCGATGACTCGGCGAAGCACCAACAAGTCAAATGTTTTTGTCTTACCGTTTCAGGTCTCCTTGTCTCTCCACATTATTCCTCTTCTGTTCCTTCTAAGAAATGGAAGCCTTTGATGTCAGTTCTCAGTGCTATTTAACAACGCTACCACATCAACGAGCGCTTGAGCAATGCTAGTGGACATAGCAGAAGTTGAACTGCTACTAAACACGTGCCTTATTTTATTTTTTCCTGCAGATGAACACTGCGTGGACCATTTCAGCTGGTGTCACTTGGTTCCACAGCACGGCGTTTGTAACCACAAGTTCTATGGACAGCAGTGCTGCAAGTCCTGCTCCAGCAAGCGGCAATAGAGCCCTGATACCCTTGAATCTGTGGCTTCTGGCCTCCCGAGGGATACAACACCACAGGAGCCACTTGGTGGCTATTACTCACAACACACAGAACTCTTCCTGGAGTACTTGACTTATGAATTTTGAAAAGAAGTGAAAAAGAGAAACCACGGACTCCTTTTGTTTAAAGCAGACGGTGTGGCTGCTGATGTTCATCTGCCAAAGCGCTAAAGTCATCATTTCATCCATCACATTTTGACTGGAAAGACGATGCAAACAACAAAAGACTTGTTGATGTAATATATATATGTTGTTGTCCTGTGTTCCACCAGGAGAACAGGAAAGGACACGAGCGTTTCAGTTGGCTTATATGTTGTATTTTTAAAGGCGTCTGGTGTCATACGCCTTTTTTTTAAGTTATTATGGTTCGTAATATATGATTTTACATTTTGTCAGGTGTACAGTGGATCTGTGACATGTTATTTCTATGTTTGATATACCAGAGGACTGTGCCAGTCACCCTTGGATCCACTTTTTTATGAGGCATTAACACTCAGTGGTCAGATGCCTCCTACACTTCCTCCCTCACACACTCTCCGCTTGTTGTGTTTAATGCTGTGGGATCATTTTTGGAGCAAGCTGGTACACATTTTTCCTGTGCATTCCGTTCACATTAATGCTACGAAAACATGCCTATTTGTGTACGTAAAACATGTTATCCAGTCACGTTGTAAGTGGTCGCTCTCCTGTACGGTTTGTGGTAAAACAACTCGATCATCCGTCTGTCTTTCTTTTCTTTCCTACATTCTCTCTATCGATTACAGCCACAATGGGGAGTGTGTGTGTGTGTGTGTGTGTGTGTGTGTGTGTGTGTGGGGGGGGGGGGGGGGGGTAATGTGCTGCATTGTCTGTGGGTCTGGAGGAGAGGAGAGTAGGGTGAAGAGGGAGAGAAGGAGAGAAGGAGATGATTGCAGGGTGAGCGTGGGTACAGTCTAGATAGCGTGAGGTTTTGCTTTTGTTCACAGTGTAGCTGTGTTCTCCACAGAAGTCGGGTCAGAACGCCCCTCTGACACATTGAGCAATGTGACGCCTCAGTCACATTGCACAGAAAACATGGCTTCAATTGACTCATAGATACAAACGTGTGTGTGGCCGTTGCACATTGGTCCTAATAATAGATCAAGAGATTTAGATTTTAAATATTCCTCCTGTTCCACGCATCCATAAACATCCACATTTAGTACCAAACCAATCTCTTGAGCCAGTGATTTAAAGGTCAAAAGACAAAAGAAAACTTTGGGTTTACATCGGCCATTGGGGGGGGGGGGCACTCACCATGGAGACCGCTGTTCGTGTTCATGTGTGAAACCAAAAGGAAACGTCTACTTTACAGTTGTTGCATAAAGTTGCTACGCTTTTAACGCTAGAAAGTCCGTCGTTGTTATTACTGCTCGTTATATTGTTACAGTTGTTTCGTTAGCTCGCAGTTTTGTTGCCTAAAGCTAACCAATCCTTTCACAATGTTAACCACGTGTCATTGTGCGACTGTGATACAAGGCTGATATGAGACGTATTTATGAAACATTCTTGGCTCAGAAACTAGGTTGGTTATATTTAACCTAATTGTCTAAAGAAATGTTCACAACAGATGTTTTTTTGTACCTGTAGCACACTAAATCAATGCTTCCTGCGCTCTGCAAATGTATTCAACCTTTTGCTTGTATTCAACCCTTATTTATACAGGATGAAATGATGTTACATGGTGAAAGTAGTAAAGCAGTGATACAAAATGAAACAGAATATCACATCAATGAAAATGGGGTTCTATTTGTTTCAAAGAACTTGAAAAAAGCAGCACAGAGCTTACACAAATAGAAAATCATTGAAGTGTTTTGTGTGAAATGACTTGGTCACTTATGAGTTTGTGCTCAAAATCAAATGTCTCGTGGGCTGAAGTGAAGCAAACGTGTTGTGCTTCATTTGCTAAATAATTATTTCACATCATCTGACAACTGGAGCAATGTTTTCTTCTACACCTTTATTTCCCACCAACCAGTGCCAGCATATCCACTTCTTCAGTTAAACCCAACCAGCTCTCGAAAGAAACCCAAATAATTCCAACCAATTAGTCCAGATGCTTCTGTACAAATGTTGCAAATTATCCCAACACTACTATGAAAAATCATTGAAAACACTTATTAGAGAATTGAGAGTGAATCAAAGCTATACAACCAAAACAATGAGCTTAAAGATGCTAAAACCGCAGCGTGTGATGTAGGCTTATCACTACGAAAGACCTTTCACATTCATTCAATTCAATTCAGTTTATTTTGTATAGACCAAAATCACAAATTTGCCTCAGAGGGCTTTACAATCTGTACACATGCGACATCCTCTGTCCCAGGACCCTCACATCAGAACAGGAACAACTCCCCCAAAAACCTTTAACGGGGAGAAACGAGGGAGACCTGTGGGAGAGCAACAGAGGAGGATCCTCTCCCAGGATGGACAGAAGTGCAACAGATGTGTACAGAATGAACAACATAACAGAGTTACAACACATTCAATGCATAGGACAGAAATGATTCATATAATGAGAGCAGTGAGCAGAATAATGATGGAAAAGTACGACTACTAGTAATAACAGCAGAAGTGGATATAGTAGAATACCAATGATAACAAAAGCAGTACGTATGCTCATTAAATCCATTGGTGCTGTTTCCTTGTATGCTGAACTGTGTCTCCCTCCCCGTGAATACAGTGATTATTTTGCCCAGTTAGACCCACTGCCGCTATTTGTCCAGCAACTCAGTGGGAATCCACTTGCACTATCATTGGCCTCTTTGGCAACTGCAGACAACTTTTTGCCACCCCTCGAAACTTTCATAACTTGAAGCGTGCAGAGATTTATGCTACCAAACGGTGTTTTCTTACGGTGATTACACCACCCTTTCTCACACCGTGGGGGCAGCGATTGCTCTTTAATCAACCCGTCTGCATGAATCACGGAGCCTGGAGTCCCCACATTGCCTCGGCTGCACGCTGTTTACCGGCATGCTGCGAGCCAGACACCACAAGCTGGGGCCCACGCACATGCACACAAATATGTCGGCTCGGGTAGCACGCACAAATATAACGTGTTCGTTCAGCGTCAGGCTGGCTGTGAAGGTGTGTATTTACTGTGCTTAGAATGTGTGTGGGGTTAGAGCATGCTTGTGCAATTTGGGTGAGCAATGCGTGCATGTTTGGCATGCTTTCCTTGGGTGCACGCCTGTGTTTACTGGTTGAATTCATGCATTTATTGTGTGTGAGTGTGTGTGTACAATACATATGTATGTCCCCACAACCCAGCTTATGATGTCTCCCTCTCAGTGGGGCAGCAATGTTACTGCTGAGCTGATGTGAGAATTTCCTATTTCTCCACCCTGCTTTCATTTCCAGATGGGACTCAATATCCCTCGTCCATATTGGTTCATAATGACATATTTTGATTATCTTAGCACGGGGAGCCACATCAACCCTGAGCTTTACTGCAGCAGAGAAATAAAGAGATCAAGACATGAATAAAGAGACAGGAACTGAGGGGTGTTTTTATTTGGTAATTCTCTCCTGAGCTTGGATCTGTACCCACGTGTAGGGCTGTGTTATGCACCTCGTTACAATTTTTAGTACCGACCAGAAATGTGTTTGTAGCATCTATTGAAAACTGCCAAAAGTTGGTATCAAACGCTTCCTCAGACTCATTGTTAACTTGTTCTTTGAGCAGATCATTCTCTACTTAAATCATGGTCAATTTATGTTCATGATGTTGTTTTGCTGCTGCTGATGCGCTCACTGATGGAACGGGAAAGTTGGTGAATAGAAAAAAGGCTTTCATAGACAAACAGTAATATTCCTCAATGTGAGGTGTAACAAAGCGTATTGTTTGGGTATGGGTGCGGAAAAGCACGTTCGGTTGGCATTGGTAGCGAAAAATTAAAAACACCAAGCTCTACTGATGTGGAGAAGTCTGAGGGACGGTTAGGTCCACCGCTTTGGCCCTGACTGAAATATCTGTTGCATGGATTGCCATTAAATTGCCTTTGGGAAACCCCTCGACATTGTTTTTTTTAGTGAAATGTGTCTACTACTATGGAACACAAATGTCTCCATATAGCACCATCAGGTCCCACTCTTTATTTGTCCAATACTTTCAAATTCCTGCAAACCAATAGCATTCCAGCTGCGCTTTAACTTTAGTGCCAATTACAAACTACGTTAGCATTTAGCTGGAGCCCCTGCTGTTCCTCAGCACTCCCCTCACGGAGCAGCTCTTTGTCTTGTCTCAAAATTCCCATGTCGTCGCTTTCTTTATTTTCAAGAAAAATGTAACAACCCTCTTCTATGAGAAAAGCTCGTCTGAAGCAAAAGAAGTGCACCAAATCACCCTTTTTGGAAAGAGGGTACACAATGTGCTCGCCGAGCCAAAGTAGAAGCCCTGCTCTGTCAACTCCAAAATAGGCCTGTCTCTCTTAATACCTTCCCTAGCCAGGCTGATCGATGCAGGTATTTCTTTCCTGTTTTCAACATGCTCTCCAGGTCCATCTTTTTTCTTTCTTTTTTTCTTCTAGTTGGCAAAGCACCAGCGGTTGTCGGTCCAGCTTTAAGTCAGGACCGGCTGTTATTTCCAGCTTCAACATCCCTCTACTAGCCGACTGTCAGGCAGGCCGGCTAAGACGGCCATTTGTGTGCGCTTGGTGTGCAGTGAACCCTGATAGGACCCTCTCACAACTGACAGTCAGCCTAATCACATCTTAACAGAGTTCCCTCTTAGTGTGTGTGTGTGTGTGTGTGTGCGGACTGAGAGAAAGTGAGACTGATCTCTCTATTTCTTGCAGGGCTTACTCTGAGGGCAGGCTTCAGAACAAGTGAGAGCTGTCATATTTCAGCGCCACCTCACCCGTCTCATCCCTCCAGAGTTCACCGAGCGCGTGCCCACACATACAGAAAGATAACAGACACACCCCCCACCTCTGGCTTTCTCTCATCCCTTTCTCTCCCTCTCTCTCACACACACACACACACACAGAGAGAACGTGGCTAACGGCACAGGGGAGAGCCTGGTATTTGCTGCAGGGTGATAGCAGGTGGATCACAGAATCGGCGAGGCTTTGGAGGTGTGCGGTTGCGTGGGAGTCGCGGTGTGGGTCTTATTTGTTGCTGCCAGGCATCTCCTCCGACGTTAAGAGGTCTACCCCTCGCAGATCTCCGTGATTAACAGCTCAGAAGACGACTGACAGCGCTGCGTCAAACCAGGCCTTTGTGTATCCGTCACGCTGGGTGATTTAAGAGTCGGGTAAAGACCCGTGGATATCCGACTAAACCTCCTCGGCTCTCCTGAACCCTCGACCCGATCTCTGCCCATCACACACCCAGCCTGCCTCTCATCAGCCTCCTCCTCTATCCGTCTCCATCTGTTTGTTTTCTTTTGTTTTACATCTTCTCCATCTATCCACTCCTCTCCTCTGCAGCGCCATGGCCCTCCTCCTCCTCCTCCTCCTCCACATCGATTTCCCCTAACCCCCATCGCCTTCTTCACCTTTCTCTCGCTCTTTTCATCTCATTACCCTTGCTTTTGTAAACTCTGAAAAGTTTGTAGTGTTTGGCTTGTGGAGCACCCAAATCACTTTATAACCCCACCTGCTGTGTGTTTTCTGTCTGCAGTGGGTGTCATCTGGGAGTCAGCCACAGCTGGTGTCGATGCCAGTCTTTAAATTCAGTTTTAAAGGGAAAGCCTCTCCCTCCTCTCAAGCTTATCTATTCTGAAGCTAAACTTTATAGAAATGAACCTTTGACCCCACTAATTTGATCTGTCATCGAAGAAGAATACAAGAATCTTTCATCATTTTTATCTTTGAACATTTTGCACTAAGATCTTTGCACCATCCCTGTTTGTCATACTGCAGCAGAGGCAGCACTATTCCCGCTGGTTGAGCTCCACACAAAAATGTTTTTTCCCGTTTAATTGTTTTTCAGGTTATCAACCCCACGTGTGTACAAATGAACTAGCCAGCAGTACAGAGCATTTGTCATCCTCCCTCTGTAGTTATGCTTAATTAAAAACCTTGACAATAGACGATATCTTTCTTTTTGCTCATTTTCTCTCCATCTCTCCAGAGCACTGTTTCACACTTTTCTTTACCTAACTCACAGCAGGTCTATAAATCGTGGCAAGTGTTGCGACATCAGTTCAACCAACAGAATGTATGCTAGCCTTTCACATTAGATTCAATGTAAGTCGGCTACAGTTATCAGAATGATATGAACATGCAGGCTACCTTGCGTGGCTCAAAGGTAGACTGCACTTTTAAAAGACTATGGGAGGTATTCAATGGAAGAAATTCGTCAAATTTATTTGGTGATCTAAAAAAACATCCTGCGACCCACCAGTGTGTCTGGTCTTTGGGATTGACTTCTCCAGAGCATAAAGGTGGACGTACCAGCTGTGTCACTGAGCATCCCCGCTCACATCCATCGAGTAAAAAGCTTTTACTTAACATATTTTCTCCTTGAGGCTATGAATATTATTGATCTGTGGTTTTGCTGCAACTCTCTCGCATACATCTTCCTTTGAGCAGCCACTTTCTCATCACTTTCCCCTGAAATGTCTGATTAGGATCCTCGGGCCCCGTAGGCACCAGCTGTAGCAGTGCCCACCTGCCTGTTAACCCTCCGACCTTGAGGAAACAGCATCCAAGTAGCTGCAAAAAGCACCGCGCTCCCTGATTCTGTCTCTCTCTGTCTGCCCTTCTTGTCTTTGTGGTGTTCAGGGTTTGTTCAGAGCGTGTTTGTATGTGAATTCATCAATGTAAAGTGGAGAGCTCATCCATTTCATGCTCAGAGGAGTTTGTCCCGCCTCCTCCTCCTCCTCCCTGGAGACGCGCTGCTGTGCTATGACATCAGTTTATTCATATAGATCCATATAGAGTACATGTACACACATGTATAGGAATATGCTCACAGGCTACCTTTGAAATGACATCCAGCAGTGTTTGACAATGGAACCAGCTTTAAGCTGCCACACACACACACACACACACACACACACTGAGGGAGCTGCTGTGGAAATGAGATCAGTTCCTTGCCTGCCCACCAGAGGGCAATGCTTACCCAATAAATACACTACGATGGACTTTTATCTCCCTCTTCCTCCACATTTTAAATGCAAATGACGAACAACGACATAAACAAAGAACAACTACAGCAAGATAAATCATACTCTAACATCTATGCTGGATATGCAAATATATTCCCTTTGATTTCCATCTCTCCCAAAACAGAAAGCATTGACTTCTCTGACCTCTGTCCCCTACTTAAACATTATCACTATGTGCACATTCCCAAACTTCATTTTGACAGGCGTGATTTCAATATTTGTTTCTCAGACATAGTCATATTTTATTGATGAACTGCGCACTCACGCTGGCCACGGGGAATGCAATTGCACAACAGATATGTAAATTCCAAAACCTATCAATTTTTCAGACTTTCTTTCCGTGCGTGATGCCAGCTGAATTTCGGAGCTGATCCTTCATTTTCGCCCCTTGTGGATAAAAAGATGAATGGGTGAAAAAAAACCCAGCCAGGTTTGATTTTGTAGACCACCAGTGATTTCCTAAGTAAATGAAGTGCTCTCGAGCTCGTTGAGGGCAAAGATGAATTACAAATAATCAAATAATCAGGGGGAAACATCATCAGACGGAGAGAAACAAGGTCAGAACTACTACCAATTAACTATTACTTTTTTTGTGCAAGGCAAGCAACAAAAGTGTAAGCAGGGAAGCCATGCTAGTGCTTCAAACAAGGACACAGCAGTGGTCACATTACAGCACATTATTTTCAGACACACTTTAGTTGCCGTCGTCCTCAAACATAATGACTGCACTTCCCACCGCTGGCTAGCACTCCCCATTACTTGACCTCCCACGAAATGTTCTGTTGTATTGAGTGGCACACACATACAGTAGCAGACGAAGATCCCCCCCACATCAGGGTAGCCTTCATCTAATTGAGGCCTTTATGAGACTGAACAGATTGCATTTTGAAAGTGAAAGGCCCTATGCTTGAACAAAATGTCTCTGAAGTCATTTCAGAGGGAGATTCGCTTTAGCTGCTGCTATTTCAACTCGACGGAAAGATGTTCTGAATCGCTCTGAAAGGACAAATTCTCCATCGCTGCTGTGTAAAGTTGATCTTTCCACAGCTCAGATCAGCTTAATGGATCAGAATAACTTGATAAAAATCTCAAAGTCATCCCATGAGCCGAGGCAAGTTTAGACAAAGTCAAATTTGACGCTGCGTTTCATCCTACCTCCGCCTCACATTTCCTAACTAACTTGGCTCTGTGCGCGGCCTTTCAGAAAAAGAAATAATCTACATTGTTTACAGGACGCTTCAGAAAAACTGGTTTCAAAAAGGCGCCAAAGGAGTCCATCTGTATGCTGTCTGGTGTACAGTAAAGCAGTAAATTAGCCCCAAAAAAAAGCACTGACGCTGTTGTTTAGTGACGTCTCAAACGGCACAAGCAGAAGCAATTTACTGCAGTTAACACTGTGCGTGTGTGTGTGTGTGTGTGTGTGTGTGTGTGTGTGTGTGTGTGAATGAGCTGGTTTTTATTGCGTGTGCAGGCATGCATGAGTTCAACGTTTCCTAAGACAATAGTGACAATTGCAGGTGGATCTCAGTCGGCTGTCAGAAACGGCTCTGAAATGTATGTATATGTATATATATATATATATATATATATATATATATATATATATATATATATATATATATATATATATATATATATATATATATAGAGAGAGAGAGAGAGAGAGAGAGAGAGAGAGAGAGAGAGAGAGAGAGAGAGAGAGAGAGAGAATGCGACAGACAGACAGAGACGGAGTGAGAGAGGATTCTGACAGATTTCTGTGACAATGGGCCTTACAGCCACTTCCTCACTGCTTTTTTACCCGGTGCCTCTGGTGAAGTACACACATGAAAGTGGAGGAGGCATCGCATGCGAACGGCACCATTAGGGATACAAAACAACTGTCACCTGAAGCCAGAGTCAGCGGATTTGACGGCTCACCTTTTGTTTGCAGTGAAGTTAAACAGTGTAAATATGATAAGCTTAAAACATCCATGGAACTCTTGATAACAGCAAGATAATTAGATCCCATTTTTACAAATGATTCCTTTTATTAGGAGTAGCACTTGTAGCAACTGGAGCATTCTCTAAATATATCCCCACCTCTTTTTTCTTCTCTCAGGAGTTTGTATGAACCTCCGTCGCCAGCAATCACAACAGCAACAGCTACGAATCCAAATGAAGCAAATCAATCAAACCGCCTACTCCTCTTCCTCCTCCCTCCTCTCCCACCAGCAGAGAAAACAGCTGCCGTTAAAGTGGAGCTAAAAATGGGAAAGTTTGCTTCCACTCGGGGTCGGGTTTCCTTCGGAGAGCAGTGGGGTGTGAGCAGGGAGGCAGGGAGAGGTGGGCAGGTGCGTCTGGCTGTGCTGGCGACGTTCATTTTCCTTGTTACCTTTGCTACACCTCGGCTAATCATCTAACTCAGTGGTCGGTCCACCCAGCAGGGGCCTCAAATGCCTCGCCCCTCCCTCCGCCCTCCCCGCGTTGGCCTCAATTAGTGGGGAATTAAAGTCCTGCTTCACGGATGCGATTCATGGGGGACACTGCTCCTTAATTACAGCAGCTCTTCATGTGCTGCTGGGGACTGATTGCAAGGCAAGTCATCCCCCAACCCAGCACCACCTCAGCCCTATTTGGGAGTGTCAGGGATGTAGCCTTCTTGAAATCAGCAGGCAGATGCAGATTAGTTATTCAGCTGGTACGATAGCGCAGAGCTACAAGTGCCGCTGTCATTTTTTTTCTCATCCTGCTGCCTCCAACAAGTCAAGGGAGAGAAGAGTATTTCCTTTGTTCTAATGCAGAAGCAGTAGACAGCACAGCTGTGAGGGAAGTTTTGTTTGGAGGCCTCGCTTTTGTTACAGTTTGTCCAAGGCTGGCAAAAGAACAGATAACAGACTTTTTGGAGACTAGAATCTTCTTCCCACCTACATTTGGGCTAATTGTCTGTGGTTGCATTGTAATTGTACAACTTCACTGAATATTTCATACCATATGCTACATAAATGTCCTCTTTATATTGAAGCAATGGCCTAGAGACCTAACTTATTTGAAGCTTTTTTTTCTTATTCTTATCAATGTATTTATCATCCAGTCTATTATAACACAATTCTAGTACCCTTGGATACTCCTTATGCTTGTATGCCCTGGAGTCAGTGCAGTAAGTTTAAGACAGCCTTCTCCTCATTGTGTCCCAGATGTAAAAAAGAAACTGGTAGCTTTACTCACTGTTTGTTTCTTGCCACAAATTGAAAAAGAAGCCTCAGAGGAATTCAGATTGCGGGTACTGGTGTAGTTGCTACTCTTGTTGCCAGGCATGTCAAATGCAGATCATAAGCCAGAGGTTCACAACCTTTTCTGGCTCAGGGCCCCGATTTTTCAGCGCTGAACACATTTGCAAACCCAGCTACTTGCAACTTTTTTTCCATTGATTTATAAATAAATAATAATTGCTTTACAACTATCACTATGGTACTGAGTCCGAAAGTGCATTATTAAGCTGATGCTCATCTGAACAGCATGTCTAACGAGATGGTTGTGCTTGTGTGTCATGTGGCAGCCTCCAGTGCCAAATCAACGGATGTAGTCGGGATTGAACATCTAGCTTGGAAAGGTACTTTGATTTGGAAATCACATTTGAAAATGCACCGTGTCACCTTTGAGTAATTGCCTCTTGCTCCAAACCAAAACTCCTTGTCACGTTCGATCAGTTCTGAAGTCAATCAGCTGTTCGATAGCACCGGCAGACCCAATGAGGTTTGCATTGCAGTGGAATGGGTCAATCAGACACTCAAACGTTTTGCTAACTTGCAGGCCTCCCAGACATCACAGGAAGATTTGCTCCCATTACTATGTCTACAGCTGTGCTGAATGACGTTTTAAGACAAATTTAAATTAAACTTTTTTTGTAATATTCTCAAACTTTAGATTAAAGTAATGTTGATTCAACATTAGTTACATTCACTATTAACAATTAAATATGAACTTAATACTGAAGAAAATCTATTTTTAACAACTTCCTTGTTGCATATTAGTCAGAAATATGCTATTTTAATACAGACAAATTGTTTCAAAGTCTGCAAAAAAAACATATTTGCAATGGAAAAGAAATTGCACAAAAAAGTGTCATTTATTCCAGCAATAGCTTTACACTATATATTCCATTGACCATGCTGACTCAAGAGCATTTTATCTGAAAATAAGGCGTCGACTGAACCTACACTTGTCCTCACGGGGCCTGGCCTCTGATGGTTTGATATGCATTCCTTATTTGGGGGGGCAGAAAATTACACAGCCTGTTTCCACAACCCACGTCTCAACGTGGCTTTTTGTGAAAAGGTTGGAATAATTGCTCTTTGTCTTTGCACCTGTGTGCTACCGAAAAGCCAGAAAAGCCTCCTTGAATTTCCATGAAAAAAAGCCCGTAAGAGCCACTAGTGGAATGGGAGCAGCAGCAGGCTGAAGTGGCTGCAATATTCTGGAATTAGCAATGATAGCGGAATACTCAGGGAGGCAAGTGGGTACATCTCCTTAAGTTATTTTTACCTTTCATTTCGGAAAAGTCAGAGGGAGAAGAGTGAGAGGGAGGCATCCATAAAATGAATCGTTTTAATTTTGATGGTACTGTTAGCGTCCAACCTTGAATTAAATCTGAATGTAGAAAATATTAGCAAGCTATGAACTAAATAGCAGCTGAACCTTGTCTTTATGCAGGAAATGCCCACCTTCAGCATCACACATTTGTATCCTGTCACGGCGCATATCCCCTTTGAATAGAATAGCCCTTGGTGAATTAACTAAACTATTTCAAAGGAGAGGCTCAGCCTGAGCCTCACAAACAACAAAGATGGCCTATTTCTCTTTCACTGGGAAACGACATGCAGACTGTATCCACTGCATGGCTCTTGACAAATGCCACGAGGCTACCCTTCACATTGGATTTTGCACTTGTATCAATAGTTAGAGAGGTTTCATAAATCAGCTGAGACAAGTTTTTCCCAGTCTTCTCAGAGCTTAGATTTACAGTGGTGTCAATGATGGTATGACAAACGAGGCCCATTGTCACTTTTGAAGAAAAAAGGAAGGGGACATCAAAAGATAGATGGATATACGTTGGAACAGGAGGGAGGGAGGAGAGAGCATTCAGGATGAGAAGGGGGATGTGTTGATACAATACCAGGTCAATAGGAGCATTTTTGTTTTTAGCTCTGCCGTAACCTACTGACCCCTGCTTAAACGCATATTGGCATGTTCTGATTGACGTCAGAGAAAATAATGTTGGGTAAATATGCGTATACATGTGTAGGGTGTGACAGTGTGAATAGGAACATGTCTGCATGAATGTGTGCTATATCACCACCATGGCAGATGAGTGGTGGAGAGGAAAAAGCAAGAAAAACATTCACAGCTGCCGTGTGACTGTTAGAAGAGCACTGAATCCAAGGTAGAAATACAAATAATGACTGATTGTGAGAATGTGTGCAGTGTCTTGTGGCAGATACGAACTGGATGAAATACGAAAATATGGAGCTCTGTTTTTGATTGATGTAACCACGGCCAAGACAATGTCAGGAAATTACAGCTCTATCAGTATGTATATCTCTATCTCTATCTCTATAGACATACACACACATATGTATATATATATATATATGTATATATATATATATATATATATATATATATATATATACACATACATACACATACAAATAGAAGTAGTGTACAATTGAACAGAGCTCCAACTAACAGAAACAGACAGCCCAAGGACATGCTCTCGAGGTCACGGTACTGGCCAACAACTGTTTGACTGACAAGTGATGTCTGGGGAGAGCACACCAGTCCCACCACAGTAAGTAACATATTCCTTTCATTTACTATCAATTTTAAAACATTGATTGAAGCAGCTTTAAAGTAATACTTCACCCACAACATGACAATTTTGAAATCACCCAGTTTTACCTTGCCTCCACAATGAACAAATAATCAAAAACAGGATACAAAAAATCCATTCACAAATACAATATTAAGGTTTTAGCAAAGATACTTGGTTGGGAAGTACTGAACATACGTATGCAAGAAAAGCAGAATTCAAGGTGACACGGGGTGAGTAATTGATACAAATGGTCATTTTTGGGGTGAAGTAAACATGAAATCAAGTAAAATACCCTGACACTTCTATATCTATATCTTGTGATATCTAGCCATTCAGTTTGGGTTTTGTGAAATCCAATCCTCAAACTTCTGCCGCCACCCTGATTGAGGTAAATGGGATTTAGTTTGAGCTGCTCAGAGCTTTGAAAAAAATAATCCTTTTGATTCAATTTCACCCCCATTGTATTGGGGAGGTGGCGGCACAAAACTCCCAGACTGACATACCAAACCTCTGCAGATCAAAAACAGAACTATCTGCATGGCCATAGAGGTCTGGGGGAAGTGACCCTTTCAAGACGGAATCCCTGATTAGTTCAAAATGTCAGAAGAATGTCAGAATACTCGAGGCAGCGAGCAGTCTTGTTTGCAGAAAGATACACCAAGAAACAAATGAAGTGCTTCAATTCCACCATGATTAAATGCTGACATGAGTCTTCTTGAGCATTAGCTTGAAAACAATCCAAAGGTGGCTCTTGTCACTGTGTTGCCAGAAAGTAAAGCCACTCTCGCTTATTTCCCGTTTGACACCCTGTGTTTAGTTCTGAAAGCAGCCATGTTGAGGCTTTGGTAGTTTGCACAAAAGAGAGCGGATAGAAGCAGCGGGTTTGTTAGCAGCACCAAATTAAAATGCCATTATGTATCTCTATTCTTAGCTGAGACTGCTGCAGGGATCTCCCACATGTCTGGCTTTGTTCAGAGAAGTGGCGTGCGGTTTCAGAAAAGTTCACAATTTCATGTGGATCAGTTGCAACAGGATTTTAATATTGTGTTCGCAGAGTATACTGACACACACGTGAATGCACAGGCAACTCCCTGTAATGATAGAACAGGAATATCTAGACAAGATAACAGCCAGGTATCCAGATGTCAGAATGAGGTTTAATAACATACAAGGGATATTGGTGTTCAACTCTTAATGTTCAGGTGACTGGAAATGGAACACTTGTCACGAGGCATGGTGGAGGACTCAAGCGCAGACCAGGCAGAGTAGTATGAAGAGAGTAATTTTAATGAACAAAACAAACCAAATGTAGACCATACAGGAATCGGCAGGGGATCCACAGAGCAGAACAGAGACGAGGGAGGAAATTCCAGCAGGACAGGGAAGACAGACGGGAAAACCGGGAACAGGACAAGCCGAACGGGCGGGTAGACAATACAAGGATCTGGCAAGGAGTGATTGAGGGGCAGGAGTTTATGTAGGGGGAAGAACAGGTGAGAGGAGTTGTGCTGATGAGGGGGAAGTGCTTGATTGGTGATCAGAGGCAGGTGAAGGGAATAGGCTGAGGGAGTGACTGACAGGTAGAGTGAGGAGGGTAGAAAAACACAGAGGCAAAGCCTAATCATGACAACACTTTTATGAACACTGTGATGGCTACAGTCACACATGTTAATGTTATTGTTGGAATGCTGTTAGCCACATTTTTTACACTACAGACACAATTTTCACAGGATCTGTTGGTCAACTCATCCTTCCGCTCATGTATTGATATCGGAACAATAGGAGCTACGGTTATGGGGTTTTTGAGGATTTGTTTGAGAGGTGTTTCCCTGTCTGTTCTCCATGAACAGGCTGCTGGCACACAGGTGTTCGTGATTAAGGTAATCAGCAATATTGATAAACACACAGGCTCACAGAAAAAATTCGCACATACACTTCTCTCCCTCTATCTCTCTGTGTGTGTCTCATTCAGTCATTCAGGTCTTGGATACTTTTAGAGGACCCCCCCCACACACACACACGCACACACACACACACACACACACACACTTATTCTAATGCTACTAATACTTCTACTACTTATAATACTTTTACTACAATTACAACTTCTACTACTACAACAAATATCAGTACTGCTGACATTTTTCCCCCGCTCTTTCAGGAGAGGGGTGTTATGACTTTTGAGGATCTCTGGGCCCGACTGTCGGTGTGGGTTGCAGAGCGTCTGTGGGCCCGACGGTCGGCGTGGGAAGCAGAGCGTCTCTGTTTCCGACGGTCGCTGTGGGTGGCAGAGCGTCTGTGGGCCCGACGGTCGGCGTGGGTTGCAGAGCGTCTGTGGGCCCGACGGTCGGCGTGGGTGGCAGAGCGTCTGTTGGCCTGAGGGTCGCCATTGTCGTTGATTTCTCCCATTTCTCCTTCTTTTTAAGAAGCAGGAAGCCCCACTTCTTCTTTTTTCTCGGTGTGGGAAGAGAGCGTCTCTGTTTCCGACGGTCTGCGTGGGTAGCAGAGCATCTCTTGGCCCGACGGTCGGCATAGGTGGCAGAGCGTCTGTGGGCCCGACGGTCGGCGTGGGTGACAGAGCGTCTCTGGGCCCGACGGTCAGCGTGGGTGGCAGAGCGTCTGTGGGCCCGACGGTCAGCGTGGGTGACAGAGCGTCTCTGGGCCCGACGGTCAGCGTGGGTGGCAGAGCGTCTGTGGGCCCAACGGTCGGCGACGGTCCCTCCGTCTGTCTGTGTCTCACACTCTCTCTGTCTGTCTCTCTACGCACACGACTTGGAGGGATTCTTAGACCTCCTTTCTGTCTCTCTCTCCCACTCGCTCAGTCCATCAAACTGTCTGTCTGCCTGTCTCTCTCTCCCACTCGCTCAGTCCATCAAACTGTCTGTCTGCCTGTCTCTCTCTCCCACTCACTCAGTCCATCAAACTGTCTGTCTCTCTCTCCCACTCACTCAGTCCATCAAACTGTCTGTCTGCCTGTCTGCTTGTCTCTCTCCCACTCACTCAGTCCATCAAACTGGCTGTCTGCCTGCCTCTCTCTCCCACTCACTCAGTCCATCTGTCTGTCTGCCTGTCTCTTTCTCACTCTCTCTCACTCATTCTCTCTCTCTCACACTCATTCTCTCTCTCAAACTCATTCTCTCTCTCTCTCTCTCTCTCATTCTCTCTCTCTCTTATATATATATACAGTCATTCAGGTCTTAGAGATTTTGAGAGGACTTTTCCCTTTTTTAAGCTACAGAAACCGTTCAACTATCAAAATGTTCAGCTCTTTCAGGAGAGGGGTGATATGACTTTTCATATTTGTAATCTTTAAATCTTTTGAATTATTCAGCTTTTTGCATTTTTTTGAATGGGATATCTATGGAGAAAATCTTCAAATCCTGTTAAACTTCTTCAACTTTCAAAGCCTTCTTCTTTCTCATACTTTCAGCTACAGACACCATAGTTAAACATTTCAACTAGAAGGGTTTTCAGCAGTGCAGTTTAAATGCTTTCGGGCTACAACATTTTTCAGACAGGTAGTCTCCCATTTCTGTATTTTCAGCAATTTGTAATCTTTAAACTTTTTGAATTATTAAGCTTATTTGAACTTTTTTTTTAATTGGATATCTATTTTCAGCAATGTTTTTGCAATTCATTTCAGCTTTACAGCATTCCAACAATTATTATTAAGCCCGCAGGATTACAGTCAGTGTGCTTTGGCACAGGCAGTTTTACTGCCTTTGTGCCACAAAGCCACACTGAACTAGAAAATTTCGCAAGAAATGTTGACAGTGTGGCTTCTACTGCCCGAAGACAGATATACATACATGCCGATGTTACCGGTAGTGTTGTTCAGGTTCAATTGAGATAGAGCTTCTCTCTTTTCTGCATTTTAGATTCATCTTGGATTGAATCTTGTATTCGTGACAGTCCACAAATTGCTCCCATCATTTCTGTACTTAGTGCTGGACAGTATAACGGTTTTAATTTCCTGAACGATATGAATCTTTCACATACCAAGCCGGAAAACAACTGCTGTCTGTCTTCAACAGGCAGCTAAATATATTGTTCGCCGCTAAAAACGCTAGCATCGGAGCTAGCTACTTATGTTGTGTGTATTGAGAGGGACACCTTGTCATGGTCATAACTTTATAAATTTATAACAATTAACAACCCACAACTAACGCTCTTTAATAGAGCAAAACACCACGACACAACAGTCTGTGACACAAATAATTTGTAACACTAATACTTTTACGTTTATAAAATTTCACCGCCTGCTAACAGCTGGGAGAGGCTCCGCCTTCCAGTAACGTTTTTCACATGATCTGCTCTTCAACTCATCCTTCCTCTCATGTATTCATATCGGAGCAATAGGAGCTACGGTTATGAGGATTTGTTTGAGAGGTGTTTCTCTGCTTTTTCTCCATGAACAGGCTGCAGGTGCACAGGTGATTCTGATTGAGATAATTAGTAAACAGAGACTTACAGTTACAGTAAACAGTGATTTTGAACAAAGCTCCTGCCCCCTTTTAACAAAAAGCAGGAGTCTGAGTGCCAAAATATGGATACCGTGAGAAAGATAAGACTCTGCCGAACGCGCTGACGAGCGTTAGCTCCCATCATTTCCAAAGGCTTCTCAAACAAAGATGTATATGTCCAGTACAGAAATGACGGGAGCCATTTGTGGACTATCCATCACGAATACAAGATTCAATCCAAGAGTATGAATCTAAAATGCAGAAAAGAGAGAAGCGCTATCTCAATCGAACCTCAGCGATAGTACCGGTAACATCGGCGTGTGTAGCTATATATTGCGACGTATAGTGCGACGATTACTATTGCATTTGGAAAATGAAATACAGCTTGACTTGTGTGAAATACAATGTTCTCGGTTGAGCCACTGCGCTCGACAAGGCAACCCACACGACTTAACTGGCAGCGTGCTGATTCAAACAGGGCTAATGCAATCGCCACAGCGATTGGTGCATTTATAGCTGCAGGCTTTAAGAACATGCTTAATGCTGTTGAGACCCGTGATACTACTCCTTCACAAGCGCATTTCAGCCAGACCATAATTCCTGTTTTGTAAAAAAAAATCTAAAAAAAAGAGAGAATCAAATATCCGAAGCTCTCGCTGTTGCTTTGACAACAGACGGCCGGACGTCAAGGGCTACACAAAGCTACCTGACTGTAACGACACATTACCTCTCTGCTAATTGGGAGATGAAAAGCCATGTTCTTCAGACACGCCCCCTTGAGAGTCTCACAGCGAGGATTTGGCCCAAGAGGTGACAGAAGTAGTTTAAGTTGGAGCGAGCTAATGTAACTATTCCTGTGACTACTGACAATGCCAGGAATACAGTTAATGCTGTTAGAGCTGCTGGACTAGCACCACAAATAGGATGCCTTGCCGATGTCATTAATCCAGCAAAGCAACGTCAGTGCTGCAGATCTCTGGCCTCCCAGCAAAGATCAGAGAGAGTGTGACCTTCTTTCACTGAAGCACTACAGCAGCCCACGTCTTGAGGACAAAACAAGAGTTGCTGAATCTTCCTGTAAACAAATGAATCCATCATTGTTCAAAGTCAAAAAGAACTTTATTAGTTTTAATATATAAAACTATTTTAAAATCAAGGGAATTTCTCTGGCTTTTCTACTTTTTTGAAAACGTCCTGAACCGTGGCACCACTGTGTCATATTGAACCGAACTGAGAATTCTGTGAACCGTTAATAATAAAAAATAATATATTTACTTGTTTTCATCAAAACAGCTTCAATGACCAAAGGAAATGTTTGATGACTATATCTGAGTGACTTAATCTCTGCCTCCATTCCTCTGATTTCATAAGATAAGATAGACTTTATTGTCCCGAAGGAAATTTGTCTTGGAAACATACATACAGTGTCTGCTGTTAAAACAATACAAGTAACATGTGTTTATATGTATAAATATGAGTAAATATAATATGCCAGGCTGAACACCCATGTGCTGTGATTGTTTTAAGTCTGAGGCTTCCACAGGTGACCCCGTGTTTAAAGTCACATTGCTATGAATTGTGGGTAATTCCCTGAAGCAAAGTGTGCAGAAATGCGGATTTACGGAAAGGGTTCATAAATGGCTCAAAACGTCTGAGAGAGAGCCTTAATCACTCGATGATTTGACAATGGGACAGCCCTAAACCCTCATGGACTTCAGAGGAGCGCGCCTCAAAGTCTGTGAGTCCTTGAGTGTGGAGATTGGGATTGGGCCTTAAATCCTAAAGCGCAGCTCGTCGGAGCAAACCATTTGCTGCCATGTCATGGGGGGGGATTTGTTTATTGGGGCTTTCTATTTAGTTATGGTAGGTGTCTATCTTGGATCTTGGTTTCTGTTATTTGGTTTGGCCAAGCCACTATACTGTATATCTTCCCTCAAACGTCATTGTGAGTTTGTTCAGTTAACACCTTCTTTAATTCTGTGATATTAAGTATAGTTGTGGTACGTTTACCTCGATTATAGGCCTAGCTATTCAATTCTTGGTTTCTAATGGCATTTTTGGGGAAATAAAAACCCTGTTTTCATTCAACAGTTCCTGTTTCCTTACTGTATGTTCAATAACAAATGCCATAAACTGGCTTGTAGTTGCCATGGATATGACTCATGAGTCAGCGCCATGTTGTGTAAATCATCAAAATGATGAGTATGTGCAGCTTGGACAAAACATGTATTTCAAGTACGCAACGTTAGCTAGTTTTGTAACACACTCAGGATTTTGAATCAGTGTGAATCCATTTAAATCACGCTCTTCAAAAATGTGTTCAGAAATAATGAAAAAGAAATAATTGCTGGGTATAGGGGCGAACAAACTAAATCTATTTAGACCAAACCGTATGTTTTTTCATAGTGATGTAGTTATTTCTAAAAATGGCCACTTAGCGCTTATGAGTGCACTTAAAAAAATGTCATGCAGTTACAATTTCCTTAAAAGGTCTGCCGAGGGCGAGTAGAACAGCTCCCAGTTGCTGTTTCGTCAGAGATGGCTAACAGGATTTTTTTTCTTGCTTTGATTCTCACTTTTATTTTAGGGATGAGCACTGAGCACATTGAGAATGCATTTGAAAAAAGGCCGAACTTACGTGATTAGAAAATGATTATGCAAAGTAATTTTGTACTTTATGAATATTAAGTAAATCATAATATGTCTTTATCTAAAATAAAATGCTAAAATAATGTTGGACATGAACATGGTTACAGGTTATTGTTGCTTGTTACCAAACATATGTGCTGGTGTCATGTTTTGGGGATGACTCAAAGCCATACTCCTGCTGCGGAATAACAACAACCTCTACCTGTTTAACATCCACCAGACAATCTCATATCGTTCTCTTCTCATTTTGCAGAGAGCTCACCAGAACAGCAAGAATTTTGTGCTATTTTCTCTTTATTACCATGGAGTGGAGTGAGCTGAATCCTCTTCTCCTTTCCTTCCTCCGTCCCACAGGCAGTGTCGCGGGCATAAAAAAGCAGCCTGTTGAGCAGCCATCAGTCTGCTGGCATTTGATCAATGCCCAGGTCCCTTTGTGCTGCTAAGCGACAGATAAAAAAGACTGTTATCAGCTCCACAGCATCAGCTGCAGATAGCTACGTTGCAGTGGCCAGTGGAGCTGAGGGTGTGTGTGTGTGTGTGTGTGTGTGTGTGTGTGTGTGTGTGTGTGTGTGTGTGTGTGTGTGTGTGTAGGTGTGTAGGTGTGTGTATGTGTGTGTGTGTGTGTGTGGGGTGGGGGGGGGCTTACACTTCAGCAAAGTGTCGAAAGGGAGAATCAGTGAGGGAGGGATGACGGGGAGGATGGGGCAGCACACCGTAGGTCAACGCCTTGATACAAGGTTTTACAGCTGTCACAAGCCCTTTGGAGAGAAACACGGGGGGAGGAGATGAGGGGACGAGGGGAGCAACAGAGAATAAAAGGGAGGCAAAGATTACGTGGAGAAATGGTGTAACAGACGGCCTGAACCTGCAGGAGAAGGAATTGGACAGTGCTGTTTGATTGAACTGCGTCTTTGACTGTGACCGAGAGCAACGCGGACAAAACACGAGGTAGCAAGCATCAAAATCAAGAAGCAAAACACACATACGCAAGCTAAAACAGCATATGTCATTTGGATGCAATCAAAAATATGAACCAAGTCACATTCATGCCATCGAAGCTCATTTTGTTTTTGCCAACATTCCCCGTCTCCAGCCCCGTCAAACACTGCCCCCCGCCTCTTTGGAGAGTCAATGACGAGCATTGATTGGAGTGTTTATAAGACCTCTTTTCACACTGAATTCCTTGATAATTTTATCAGCACCCTCTTCTGTTTGAAGGAGTCAAATATATTCAATTTGTGGCACCACTTTGAATAAAGCAAACAGAAAAACTTTACACTTGTAAACAGCCTAATGGATTGAAGTGTCCAATTCGGCGAAGCGACGGATGGTACAAATGAGCGACACGGAAGAATAAAACGGATTCTGAAGCAATGCGTGACAAGCAGAGTAATGACACGATGCTTGGAGGGCTTTCTTTTTTGATGTGGATTACTGGGAGCGACAAAGAAAACAATGGTGTGACAAAAGGCTGACAAGACGGCAGATATCAGCTGCTATTAAAGACCCTGAAGCACAGACAGAAATAGTCTCTCTAATTTACTCAGGATGGGAGGAGAGGAGAGGAGAAGTTTTGAAAATTGTTTCATAAGAAAGAAAAAAAGCCGTGGGATCAAGCCAGGAAAGATATAGTCAGAAAAACAAAATGGAATGCAAAAGACAACTTGCCTGGGGCCCAGACACATTTTTTGATGAATGATCGCGTTCAGCGCTAACCTTGACAAATACATTGTGCTTCCTGTCATTGCTTCACAATAAAAGCCATGCCGGTTGAACATCGGAAATGTTTGCTCTTAGATGCTTGTGCAAAAAAGGAGATGCACTTATGACTTCTGGCAGTAGTTCTCATGAATACCTATGTTGAATACACTTATTGTAAGTCGCTTTGGATAAAAGTGTCTGCTAAATGACGGTAATGTAATGTAATGTTTGTGTTGGAGGAAATGTTTGTTGTGTAAATGCATTTTTTTAGACCTAATCCAATTTTCTTGCATTTTTAGCTTAAACTGTTGTGTATTTACATCCTGTAATTACCTCGCTGTAAAAAGCTGTTTCCATTGTTAGTGGCGGAGTCCACTATTCCTGTGCTGGACCCAAGTTGGAATTCACATGAAAATGTTGCTTAATATCGGCCTCTCTGGTTGCTGTTCATTTTTTCACAGTTGTGTCGGGGCTGTATTAAGTTACTACTGATCTGAACAGTTCCTGCTTAAAGTGTTTGGCCAGCACACGACTGGGTTCTATTATGAAGCAGCCACAGGAAACACAATGTGTTTCTCACCACGGTTAGCAGTTAATGTGAACTGTGTCTACAAATGTGCCTGTTACAACCATTAACCACAGGTGTCAGCAAATCAACCAGGAAATCTGAAATCTTAAGGAGCACAACTTTAAATTAAAGTTCATAGGTATTATTTAAAAAGTTGCACTCAGATAAAAAAATGTTGATATTGACTTCTGCATAAACTAATGCTATCTTAGCAGTATGTAAAGTTTGTAGCTAGTCTATTTACCCAAGTATTATGCTTGATTGCTGTTTTGAGGTACTTTACTTACACTTTATGTAACTGTATACTTCTACCACTACTTCTACTAGGAGGGAATCAGTCCATGTTTTTCCAAAGGGACACAGTTTACTTGTTATTCTACTACATATATAGCTGACAGCTGGTGACTGGCTACTTGATTCAGATTTTCTCACACACAAATGTTAACAAATAAATGATGCCTTAGTATACAATGTAATTATCCAGCAGTATTTAACGTATTTAAAAATAATTATTTGTTTTAATTAATTAATAATTTTGCATCAGGCTCATAGCAGACCACCTCAAGGTCTCACTCTGAAATAACCAGGACATTCTGATGTAGCATTCCAAAATTAAAGCCCTTCATAATCTCATTCATGAGACAATTTGTCTAATTTCAGCTGGGGCCAAGCACAGGATAAGGGTTAGGTTTGTTGTAGGTTTTGGGGGGGTGCAGCTCCTTCGTTCGGGGGGCTTCTGCCACATACGCTGGTGGAGGTGTGCGCGCGGGCCGTATGTTTGACACCCCTGTCCTAGAGCCTTGGGAGTGGGCTCTACCCCCACGAAAGTGATCATTGCAAGTTGAGTTGAATCAGTCCCGAGTGTCTAGGAACTTGGGAAGAGGTGAAGGCCGATGGACACCACATGTCTGAGTTTGCCTATGGCCGACAATTTATTAAATCTGCTGCTGAATTTTTGCAAAAGGAAACCCCAAAAAATATGACGAAATTCATATTTCTCTTACCGCCATCAACATTACTGAGAGAGTGGCAAAACTAACCTTCATTCAATTCCGAACCATGATGATCACAGTAGAAATTGCTAAGTCATTTTGTACCCATTTAGGCAGCCTTTCTCACTTGGGGTGCATTATGACAGTTTCAGAGAATGAGTCTTGCATTTTCTGCTGTGATTGAGCTGGAAAATATAGGAGAGGCCCAGGAGGAGGTTGGGGGTAATGCCAGGGGGTTCCTGTGTGTGTGTGTGTGTGTATACATGTGTGCATTTCTCAGTAGACAGGTGTCTAAATTGGTGAAGGTATTTCTGCACTCACTGCCATGGACAGTCTGATGTGAGTCTTACTCTACAGAGATTTTGTTTGCGTTTTTTCCCTCCCTCTTGTCGTCGTCTGCCACTTTCCTTCTGTCTCTCTCGTACCTCTCACAGTAGCTGCCGTCCTTGTTGTCTGTTTTCTTGTGAGACTATTATATGGCCTGTCAGCAGGGAGCCCACACTGGTGCTCGTTTTGTGCGCCCATGCGTGTGTGTGTTTTATGATTCAGGATTGCTTTATTTGTCCCAATTACGCCGACAATTATAGTGCAGTGACCGACATTCACAGTGAATTCACAGACCTAATGAATTAAGGCTAAGTGTAGACATAAAACGCTTTCTCACTCCTCACCCTCCTTATTTCCTCAGTTGTTGAGATTCACTGAATGGAAGCAGTTTGTACTCGATGGAAGCAGTTTGAAAGCAGGACAGGGAGGGTTTAGAGATAATTTTACAAGCCTGTTTAATAAGACTCTTGTCAAAACTGTGTGTTTTGTGTGTGTGTGTGTTTCCTCCTCTAAGTCTATTGCGTCGCAGATCAGTTGCTACACAACCTGCCCATGAAACAAGCAGGAGATTAAACTTACAGGAGGACGGCATCATTAACTGTGTATAGTAAAATGTTAATGGGCGTGCTGCTGACTTTGAGCACAGAAGGAGGATGGTATAAAATTGCAAGAGCAGAGGAAGGGTGAGGAGAGGGGAAGAGAGAAGAGAGGGCTCACAGTTTGTTTGTTTTTTATGCAGAGAAGTTTGACAGAGGGAGCTTTTTTTCAGCAACCTTCAACTTCAAACTCATGCACATATTTAGACCTGGGAGCTGCCCCAAGTCTGCTCCTGCTGGCAGCCTCACGGCCCAAAGGCATTTCAGTGGTAGTGAGTGGGAGGGAAGTGCGTTCATTTGTTCAATTCAACCAACATCTACATTTGTCACCTCAAACAAACTCATTTTCACATCACAGGGCTACCTCTGAAATTTCAGCTATCAAGCTCAGTCTAAGTGGTCATGCATGCAGCTGCCTCGACTTCAATGACATTTAAACATTAAAGTGGGCCTATTTAGCCTTTACTGATTGTTCAGCAACAATCACAGGTAAACGGTAAATACTAAGTAGCAGTAACATGAGCAGAGAAAATAGTTTGATGTTAAACTGAATGAGCAATGTCAGTGCAGAAATATCTACATACATCATAATTAACATTAACCACCAACAAAATGTAAATAGCTTTTTGTCCATCTCTTTAAGATGTAAGTTGGAGACTGTGTCATTTCTTCTATCAAAAGTTAGTCTCACTTTGGATGCACTGGTACAAAAGGGTTGGTTTTTCCCCTTTTTAATAAAGTGCTAGTGGCTCTGTGAGGCTGCATTTAGGCACAGCTGTGCTTTGAGCTAAATGCTAATGTCAGCATACTAACATGTTCATGTTTAGCAGGTATGTTGTGTACCGTCTTCATGTAGCGTGCTAACATTTGCTTAAATTGTCACTAAGCGCAAAGTGCAGCTGAGCATATGTGATTAGTTTAGCAGGTATTTGGTGAGAAACTAAAAACTATTGGGCAAATTAGAGCTTTGACTTATGGTGGCACTCGATGAAAAGCTAAGGATCATCAAAGTTATCATAATTCATCCTCCAGGGAACATATCTCCTTGTCCTCCAATTTCTGACTTTCACATTGTGTGCCTCCCAGACTGTGCACTTTGATGTCTATTGGGCCTCTTTGTAGCTTGTTGTCTGGTTAAAGTAATCACAGTGGTGGGCCGTCAGGGCTAGCAAGGCCTTCACTGCTGCCCTAGACAGCATCAAAAAGTTATAGCTATTTTATAATTTCACTCTTTTTCATTAATACATTACTAGTATTCTAAATATTTGTTATCATTCGCTTATTTTCTCATTGCATAGCTACTGTTTTCCTCAGTTGCTCTGCTTCCAGCGCTGCAGTGCTGCTTCCAGTGCAGCTTTGTTTTAAGTAGAGCTTTTACCCAATCAGATTTCACCCCTATGCTGTTTCTAAGTAAAACAATCTGCCCGGAAGCCTTCAGAATTACAAGTGAATCCCTTTGCAGTTTAAGTGAATGGGGACAATATTGTTGATTGTCATAGTCTTCAACCAATCAGATCTTTAGTTTGACATGTTGGGCGTATTCTTTGACGTGCCAGAGCTTCTAGTTGGCCTACAAGTACGTCAGCATTAATGTGCGGCTTGTGACCTTTGTAGTAGTAAGAGATAAAGTTAAAAAATATGCAAGACATTTTAACGTCACATTACATTTTTAGCGTTTTGGCATGTTGGGCGGTGATAATCCCAATATCTGCTGCCTCTGTGGAGCAGACATTTTCAGCCCTCAAACGCATTAAAACGTATTTAAGAAATACAACTGGGGAGGCTCGACTGTCTTCATGTCACGGGAATGCAAGGACTAGGACTCAATAGCAAGACCACAGGAGATAGAGTCAGGAAAACAGTCTTTATTGATCACAGCTGATTACCGACAGGAAGGACTGTGTGGAGCCCGTGGTCCGACACAGCGTGCAGGCCGGATCGATGGTGTGGTTCCCGTGGTCCGACACCGGAGGGCAGGCAGACTGACGGTGTGTGTCCCATGGCACGACACCGGAGGCAGGCAGAGCGTCGGCGAGACAAACTGTTGGAACACAGAGGAACGGGGGACTCCCGGACCGTAGGACACCGGAGGGGCGAGACGAACTGTTGGAACACAACAGTGGAATGGGGGACTCCCGGACCGTAGGACACCGTAGGACACCGGAGGGCGGACGCTCGAGACAGCAGGTGATGCAGGGTTGAAGCGGGTGGAAGACGGGACGAACTGACAACCCCAGACTGCAGGACCAGGGTTCTTATAGTGGCAGGGGAAAGGATTAGTGTAACTAGCGTAACTAGCTAATTGGCTGAGTGGCTGCAGCTGTGCACCAGTCAGGGGTGTGGCTATGGGAGTGACTGGAGGCAGAGGAAAAATCCCAGAGCACATGGCACAACACAACAAACAGGGAAATGACAGCCAAATGAGGAGAGGAGATTGGGGAAAACCAGAGGTTAACCCACACGGTCCAACAGGGATCCTGACAGTACCCCCCCCTCAAGGCACGGCTCCCAGACGTGCAACGTCCAGAAAGACAAACAAGGGTGGGCGGAGGGGGTCCGGAGGAGGGACATCCCAGCAGCCACCACGCCAACCTGGCTGAGCGGAGGGGGTCCGGAGAAGGGACATCCGAGCAGCCACCAAGCCAACCCGGGTGGGCGGAGGGGGTCCGGAGGCGGGATGACCGGATCTGACACGGAGTTGTAGACGACCTCGGACACCGGTGCTCGGGGGGCCGGCCGGACTGGGGGTCGGAACTCTAGAGACTGGGGTCCGGGGGACGGAACTCCAGAGACTGGGGATCCGGGGGACGGAACTCTAGAGACTGGGGACTAGACGGTGAACAGAGGTCCAAACCCGGGATCTCGGGCGGGCGACCGGACTGCAGGACCTGCTTCCGACGCGGGGGCTCCGGCGGACGGCCGGGCTGGACGGGCTGAGGCTCGGGGAAGCAGGACTGGACGGGCTGAGGTTCCGACTGGAGCTCGGGGAAGCAGGACTGGACGGGCTGAGGTTCCGAATGGAGCTCAGGGAAGCAGGACTGGACGGGCTGAGGTTCTGAATGGAGCTCGGGGGAGCCGGACTGGGCAGACTGGGACTCCGACTGGAGCTCGGGGGAGCCGGACTGGACAGGCTGGGACTCCGACTGGAGCTCGGGGGAGCCGGACTGGACAGGCTGGGGCTCGGAGGAGCCGGGCTGGACAGGCAGTGGCTCGGAGGAGCCGGGCTGGACAGGCAGGGGCTCGGAGGAGCCGGGCTGGACAGGAAGGGGCTCCTCGGCGGCGGCAAGGATTGTGGGTCGCGGCTCCTCCGCAGCGGCAAGGATTGTGGGTCGCGGCTCCTCGACAGCGGCAGGAGCTGAAGGTCGCTGCTCCTCGGCGGCGGCAGGAGCTGAAGGTCGCTGCTCCTCGGCGGCGGCAGGAGCTGAAGGTCGCTGCTCCTCGGAGGCGGCTGGAGCTGAAGGTCGCTGCTCCTCGGAGGCGGCTGGAGCTGAAGGTCGCTGCTCCTCGGAGGCGGCTGGAGCTGAAGGTCGCTGCAGCACGGAGGCGGCGGTGGCAGGCACTGGAGGTTGCTGCTGCTCAGGGACGGCGAGGCTCAGCCAAATGGCAAAGCCTGCTAAGAATAGGCTCAACTCATTGGCGGCGGCCAGGTCCGGGGACTGCTGCTGCGCTAAGGCGGCAGCCGGGACTGGAGATCGCTGCTGCGCCTCGGAGACGGCGGCGGCCGGGACTGGAGGTCGCTGCTGCGCCTCGGAGACGGCGGCGGCCGAGACTGGAGGTCGCTGCTGCCCCTCGGCGACGGCGGCCGGGACTGGAGGTCGCTGCTGCCCCTCGGCGACGGCGGCCGGGACTGGAGGTCGCTGCTGCTGCTCGGAGGCGGTGGCGACTGGAAATGGAGGTCGCTGCTGCTCCTCGGAGACGGCGGCGGCCGGGACTGGAGGTCGCTGCTGCTGCTGCTCGGAGGCGGCGGCGACTGGAACTGGAGGTCGCTGCTGCTCGGAGGCGGCGGCGACTGGAACTGGAGGTTGCTGCTGCTCGGAGGAGGCGGCGGCCGGGACTGGAGGTCGCTGCTGCTCCTCGGAGGCGGCAGCCGGGACTGGAGGTCGCTGCTGCTCCTCGGAGGCGGCGGCGGCCGGGACTTGAGGTCGCGGCGACTGGAACTGGAGGTCGCTGCTGCTCGGAGGCGGCGGCGACTGGAACTGGAGGTCGCTGCTGCTCGGAGGAGGCGGCGACTGGAACTGGAGGTCGCTGCTGCTCGGAGGCGGCGGTGACTGGAACTGGAGGTCGCTGCTGCTCGGAGGAGGCGGCGACTGGAACTGGAGGTCGCTGCTGCTCGGAGGCGGTGGCGACTGGAACTGGAGGTCGCTGCTGCTCGGAGGCGGCGACAATGGACTGCTGCGGAGCTGAGGCGGCAACGGCCGGGACTGGGAGAGGCTGCGGCGCTGAGGCGGCGGCGGCCGGGAACCACTGCGGCGACGAGACGCCGGCGGCTGGGTCCGGGAGAGGCTGCGGCGCCGAGGCGGCGGCTGGAGTCGGTTGGACCGTCAACAGGACATGGGGAGCTGGAGTCGGTCGGACCGTCGACCGGACACGGGGAGCTGGAGTCGGTCGGACCGTCGACAGGACACGGGGAGCTGGAGTTAGCTGAGGCCTAGCGGGAGCAGGGGATCGCTGCGGCCCAGCGGGAGCGGGGGATCGCTGCGGCCCAGCGGGAGTCTGCCCCTTCCTCTGCCTCTGCCTCCTACGAGGGTTGACAGGGTAGTCCATCAGGTCACGGTTAGCCCTTTGAAGACTCGGAGGCCCTCCCAAGACCAGGCGGGTTCCCGCAAACTGTTCATGCCAATCAGGGGAAAAGCGCTCGAAACATTGGTCCCCTGACTCCCACAAGTCACAGTTTGCCTTCTGGACCCTCCGAGGCCCTCCAAAGGCAGGGCGGGTTCCCACGAACGGTAAAACCCACTCAGGGAGACGACCATCCCAACGGTGGCCTGCTGAGTCCATTCTTTGGTCAGTTCGTTCTGTCACGGGAATGCAAGGACTAGGACTCAATAGCAAGACCACAGGAGATAGAGTCAGGAAAACAGTCTTTATTGATCACAGCTGATTACCGACAAGAAGGACTGTGTGGAGGCCGTGGTCCGACACAGCGTGCAGGCCGGATCGACGGTGTGGTACCCGTGGTCCGACACCGGAGGCAGGCAGAGCGTCGGCGAGACGAACTGTTGGAACACAACAGTGGAACGGGGGACTCCCGGACCGTAGAACACCGGAGGACGGACGCTCGAGACAGCAGGCGATGCAGGGTTGAAGCGGGTGGAAGACGGGACGAACTGACAACCCCAGACTGCAGGACCAGGGTTCTTATAGTGGCAGGGGAAAGGATTAGTGTAACTAGCGTCTGGTGTGTCAGCCTGTGGGAGGTAATTGGCTGAGTGGCTGCAGCTGTGCACCAGTCAGGGGTGTGGCTATGGGAGTGACTGGAGGCAGAGGAAAAATCCCAGAGCACATGGCACAACACAACAAACAGGGAAATGACAGCCAAATGAGGAGAGGAGATTGGGGAAAACCAGAGGTTAACCCACACGGTCCAACAGGGATCCTGACACTTCACTGGTGTCCATGAATCCAGAAGGACTTCTTACTGGAACTAAAACCCTCGGATGTACTGAGGAACCGTGAGATTAAACTCTTTATTAACAAAGAAAGGAGGATTAACTTTGTCTTTAAATAGTGAACAGCAGCTTTGGTAAGTGAAATGCTTTTTCTTTTTACATCTGCAGTAGTGTTACTACTGTTTTCATTTTTCTGTTGTGTCGTTTTTATGATATGGTTATGGATAATTCTTGAGTGTGCGGCGGAATGCGTGTTTTAGCACCCCAGTTTTGCTGGAATGTGCAGAGGCCTGTTGAATCGTGTTATTTGGATTTTATGTTATTCTACATGCTTGTTGTCATATACATATATATGACTGGTTCTTGTGAGTTTGTTCTTGTCATTGTGTTAATTATGTTGATTTTAACTATATGCATTGTCTTTTAATGACGCAGCATCCCGTCATGCTGCGTAATAGTGATATAACTGCATCCTTTATAGTTTTATGTATTCATGCATCTGCACTCTGCAGTTAGTGTATTTGTAGGTGTTGAGCTTCATGTAAGATTTTATTGCACTTGTGAAATGTTGCAGTGGTATGTGAATATGAGGTTTTTACATTAAACAAATAATAACCCGTAGATGTAGCGTCATAATGAGGTTATTAGGAGGTGGTTTAACTGTCGTAGGACAGCACTGAAGGCCCAGGTATAAAATACAAGGCCCGCCACTGAGTAATCGTGTACGTAAGTGAAGGAAAGAAGAAGAGGGACATGTTGCAGGGAAAAATGTCAGCTGTGCGTGTTTGGGAGACAACCTCCTCAAACCTCCGAGGAGGCCCGCAAGCGGGGGTTGATATGGGGTTAAGACAGGTGTTGGTGTTTGTGTGCGTGGTTCTGTCTGTCTGTCTGTTAGCAGGCCACACATCTGGCTGCAGACAGGGCTTGAAACGTTGCCTTGGAGATTGACAGGCTTTATCATGTGTTAATGTGCTCCCATCCACCACTTGTCCGCCATGCGACATGGCCTGTCACACCACTTTGTAACAGTGGGAGAGAGGTCGTAACATACGTGTACGTGCATGCACAAACACACACACATACACAGTCCGTCTAACGTTTTGTTCAGGGTGTGAGAGAGAGGGGGGGACGCAGAAATACAGATATAGAGAAATAGATTTCTCACTCACTGGGGGAGAAGAGTAAAGTGTTGTTCACGGATTTGAGGACCATTTAGAAGAAAGAGCTGAAATTAGCTGTTTTCTATTCATGAATTGAACTGGAAACTCCCAGTGTGAAGGGCAGAATAGAAACAGCTGCTTACTGACTTACAGGGATTTTTAATTTGGAGGTTTGATATTATGGTGTGTCTCTCTCACACACACACACACACACACACACAGGCATCAAAATACTTCAGTGAGCCCTGCCGTTCCCTCCATGCTTGCTTTTCTGTAATCTTGCCAAAAGTAATTCATTATTGCCTCTGGAGAAGCTTGTTATATGTGTACATCTTAATGTTTCAGCATAGCGATTTCATCCAAAAGAGCAACCCACCAAAAGTCAATTGTTAACAACACTGTTGTGCTTGTAAATCACTTAGATAAATGTAGTGCTGCTCAAAAAAAAAAGACTTATTTCAAAAGACGTGGTTCATAAAATGTGCTATATGCTAAAGGGCAACAAAGTCACTGTTTTAAACGAGTAGAATCATTTTCTAGCCTGGGAGCTTAGACAGAAAGCCACACGGTTTATATGTAAACAAATGTCAAGCGAAATGATTTTCAATGCAGAAAAGTCGTTTTCTAGGACAACAAACTGGCTGCTCCAGGTCAAAAGACTTAATATACAAATGCAGCTCAGCTTAAGTTGGAGGGTTGATGTTCGCAGGAGGCAAATTACAGCAACAAACTAGGCCAAAGATAAAGGTACTTTTCCCTTTGATGTAGGCAGTGGCAAAAAAAACTTCACAAAATGGGATTTAACGGGTCTGATATCACACCGAACTGGACGTGAATGGAGATGAAACAGAAACCTTATCGACTCAGGTGGAGCAAACGTCACCAGTATTTAATATTACCTGGCCAGCTTTATTTTGGCAGTAACCTAAAAAAACAAACATTTGTCCATTGACAAACATGCAAGCAACACACCCTCTGCAAACCTGCAACGTTCCAACTTTACCAGACAAGTGTGTTCACTTTTGAGCTTGTGCTCAATTATGGCACTGTGTTGCATTGCATTACACTAACATTCACATTGTAGAAGAGAACATTAGGGCCACCATTCAATATGGTGTTTTATTAGCTCAAATAGTATTCACTTATAGGAAAAATAAGCACAGCTTATTCTTTCATCCAGGAACATTTTAGTGGTGATGATTTAGCGATTCAAAACGATACAGTGAGCTTAACCTCATCGAGTCAGACATGCCTGAATGTGACCTAAGCTGGGAGACAATCGCAGCTGAATTTATGCAGGCTTGTTAAAAAAGATGACAGGTGGGTCCTTTCCATTGTCATACAGTCTCAATGCATCTGGTATTTAATGTAGACCTGTTATGAGTTATGTATCTCAGATGTGTGAAAGGCCCCTTTTCACCTGCAGGGGATGTCATCATACAAACTGTTTCATACAGCAGCAAGACAGTATGATAAAAGAAATGCCTGTCAAAAATATATTTCAAACATGAAAAGAATAAAGCAACTTCTCCTACTTACCATGAAGAGTACGAATAACTTCTAGGAGAAGTGACCACATGATGACATCACTTCTGCTAAGGGCAGAAATAGCCAGTCAGAGGCCCAATCCCAATGTCCCCCCTCACGGACTCACGGACTTTGAGGCGCGCTCCCGCAAAGTCCGTGAGGGTTTAGGGCTGTCCCACTGTCAAATCATCGAGTGTTTGAGGGCTCTCTGGCAGACATTTTGAGCCCTTTATGAACCCTTTCCGTAAGTCATGCTGACTTAGCCTAAGGGAATTACCCACAAATCATTGCAATGTGACGTTAAACACGGGGTAACCAGTGGACGCATGGAGACGTAAAAAAAGGTAAACAAGGAGGACGGCTCACGTGGGTTCAGCCTGGAGTATTACATTTACACAGAAACATTAAGGGTTAAAGATGGAACAAAAAAACACATGAAATCAGAGAATATTTATTTATTTATTCATTAAATACTAGATTTTGTCATTGAAGCTGTTTTGACAAAAACGAGTAAATAGATGATATGAAATGACTTCTCATCTTGTGAGGAAAGAGCCTGAAGACGTTCAAATCAGGGAGTACAAAGTATAAAATAAATACATCCAAATATACATACTATTTTTTGTCATTGTCATGGTAACGTGATATGTTGCAGCAAAGTGCTGTCCCATTCCTATTTACACCATCTCAAGCCCTCACAGCCTCTCACACTCAACCACTTAAGAGGTGATGTCAGTGAGTCCCTGAGGGTTCAGGGTTAGAGGGTTTAGGGGGGACACTGGGATCGGGCCAGAGACAATGATTTCCCCGACAACATCCCCATTGTTCATTCTTAAAAAACTGAAATGGAATAAGCCTGAAAGTTTTCTTATTGAACCACTCAAGTGATCAACAATGATGATATTATCATTAAAGTGAATTAAATCTTATCATACACTAACTATTTATTTACATTAAGGAGAACCAAACGTAAAAAATGTAATCAGCAAGTCCATATTAATTGATTTAATACAATTTCAGCTGTAAACAAATACGCAAAACAGCGCAGCTTATCGCAAATCTGGACACGCAATTATATGTAATAATTCTGAGTCTGACGTGAACAGAAAGTCAATCGGAGCATATCTGATTTCCTCATATCTACATTTTCTCATATTTGTCAAAGCACCAAAGAAAATGTTAATTGTAATAAATAAATCACATGTCACAGCATATAAAATGATGAGCACAGAGTGATCATCATTCATCACTGCAGGCGGCTCATTTTTGACAGGCCCTGACAGCTTAAGTGTGTCCTTCCCCCGACCAACATCTGCTGCTGCAGCATACACTGTAACTCCACATGGCCTGGAGCGGTGTGCTCTTCTCATATGAGCTCATAGACTTTCCATCTCCAGGAGGAAAACAACTCTCTGAGTGGATTTTGAAAAAGAGAACAAGCTAAGGAGTACCATCACACAGGTTGTAACAGCTTTCAAAACACTCACATCATTACAATAAAGCTCACCGGGAGACAAGTCTGTCAGACTACTCCAATTTAAAAAAGGTATCGCCTCTATAGTGACTGTATAGGCGACGTCTTCCCATTCACATTCCCTCTTTATCAACATACTTGTATTTACAGTTAATTTGTTTGGCTATTTAATTCCATGCCTCTTAAACAAAGAGCATAACATTTGTGTTGCAGGTATTAGACCACGATGATTAGTACAATATAATAAACGCTTACAGACGATGGATGGATGGATTTCTGTATTTGCAGCGTTTGTTTGTGATTTTGCACACGTCTTATCAAACTGGAGAAGTTGCATTGCGTTGAGCTCTCAGGTCCACCACACATGCTGCTGGATTGAATAAAAATCTGATCTAACGTTTGGAGTTCCAAGATCTTCCACTAATTGTCAAACAGTCAGTATACCAGTACATCCCCATGTAGTGTTACGGAGGCTTTCTGACGATACCAAAGGCATTCCTAGGAAGAATTTAGATTCACGACTATACAGTCTCTTGCTTTTAGTATTACTAATTTCTGTACAAACATTTTCTTTGCTGTATATCTTTTTTTCACTTGATGTTAAGTTTTCATATGAATAAATATGAGAAACTTCCCCTTCTGAGAACAGATAATGTTTTCAGAACTAAATCCCACATCTCTAGAACACTCTGAATTAAAAGTAAAAAGGCCCTCTTTGCTACTTTTCTTCTCAATTTCCAAAGGGTGGGAGTGATTAAATCAAATCTTCTCTGTGATGTATCAAAGACTCAAAGCGACACTTGAGCGTGGAAGACTGCGCTCATCCACAAAAGCAAATGTGAACCTCCAGGTACTGAATTATTCTTGTAGATTTGATTTTTTTGATGAGGCAATCTTCTCTGGCTTGCAGTCTCAACATCTGTGCCCCTTCATGCACACACACACACACACACACACACACACACACACACACACACACACACACACACACACACACACACACATACACACACAAACGTTTTCTCCCCGCCACTTCCATCCCAGTTTGAGACCTTTGCGGTTTGTGTCACTTTAGAACGACCTTTGCCCTTCCATTCCCATGGCTACCACTGTCACACCTGAGACCAGGGGAGGCTCATTCTGCTCACTTCACTGAGACACACTCCTAGCAAATGGCCTGTGTATAAAGACATTGTAGTGGTTAAACCTCACAAGAGCTGATATGGAACTTCAGCAATGTTATGTCTACTCTGCTTTTTTCTCTGCAGGGGTGAGTCATTGTGAGAGAACACATCTATTTGCATTACAATAATGGCATATCTTAAAGATCTTTTGGGAAGGCAATGGAATCTGATTGAATTTAAATCTTGCATGCATGTTCTGTGTAGGAGAAGATGTGAGATTGTACGTGGTGATTATGGCTAAACAAGCTGTAGACCACATTGTGCCCCATTTCCTGTATGCCCATCATAGTGCAAAGGAGTTTGGCAACAGATTATTTATTTGGCCATAGATCCATCACAGAAGACCATCAATTAGACCAGAATGGAATAGAAGCATGCAGTGAGTTCTTATAAAAGTATAACACTTTTACTTTTGTGTGCAGACATACGAGGCAGTCCTTGTGCAAATCAGTGCAGCCTCAGTGCTGCTTTCAGCTCATGCATAGCAGCTTGCATTGCTGTCTGCCACCGTGTGTGTTTAATCACGCCAGCAGCGTGGCTCTGAGGATGGCCATGTCTGTAGATCGGTCGGCCTTTTGTCACTTTGGTCCAGGCTGGAATATAACTGTTGAATGAATTGCCATGAAATATTGTCCTCCTCAAGGCCTTTACACACCACGGGGCTTTTTTATTGTTTGTTTGTCATGAGTACAATCACACAGAACACTGATATTGTGCGGCGGAAAGGCAGCGTTATCGTTTTATATTTTTCTGCTTTCGCATCATGAATAAAGGCATTCAAAATGTACACTGGAGTTTACGATAGAATGTGGGCTTCGCAGTCTGAACCACTAGGCAAACTTTATTACTTCTTTCAACCTTGACAGAGGCAGTGCATACCAGATCCACTCCTTCTGTTCTTTCTTTTCACTATAAAACCCTTGATATCACTACGTAACATGTTGCCAAAGGGAACTGAAATTCCCTCAGAGCATTACGCTAAAAGGAATTTTAATGAAATAGATTACAGCAGCTATACAACATATTACCTCAGACATTAGTCCCTGCTTTGGGTCAATAGGTTCCCGGTAGTTGGTCCTCTGTTTTATTGAAAAAGTATTGCAACGCCCCCCCCAATGAGTAAAGGCCCTCGGACCGAATAACTCTAGTGATCACCTGACTTATCCTCTCTCACCATTAGAGTCCAAATGTATACTTGTCCAACACTTTAGTTTCAACTAAGGACATCCCCATCAGCCTCACCTCTACTTTCCTTTTTTGTGCTAATTAGCAAATATTAGCATGCTAACATGCTAAACTAAGATGGTGAACATGTTTAACATCATACCTGCTTTGCATGTCATGTTGTTGTCAACATGTTAGGAAGCTCTTGTTAGCATTAACACCTACTGAGGAGGCCTTCTGCTGGACAAAGTGAAACAGGTTTGAAATATCATTTGGCCTTTTGAAATAATTTGTTGTGTTGTTTTAAGAATTGTTGTGCTTGCTTGTGGAGGCATTATTCTGTTGTTTTCAAGTATGAAAAACAAAGATTTAGAGGAGCTGCTGAACATAGCTGACCATTGCAAATGAATGGCCCAGCAAAAATGGCATATTTCTTCACTTTAAATAGTCCAACTAAAACATTGACTACATGGAAATGTGGTCTGTGGGCCTGAATTCTCAGACTCTTGGACCCGAGCGAGCCCCATTTGGGGTTCAGAGCGAGACAGTTTAGTGTAGAGCATGTCATAAAATGGACTTTTCAGAATAAAATATAATTAATGCTTCATACATGCTATATACCAAATTAACGAAGAGATTCTGTTCTACACTGTCCTGCAAGCCAGTGTACACACTCCAAACACAATTCTAACCAAACTCAAATAAGCAACTAAAAGAATGTTCACAATATCACTCTTTTTTTGCCATTGCTGAGCCGACCACACACTCCGGTAGGCGCTAATAAGAAGATGCTAAATGCTAACACGGAAAACCGAAATAGCAGAAAACACGCCAATAACACACTGAATCCAAAGATATCTTCAGTATTTCTCTAAGTCAAACCACCACAGAGCTGTGAGCAAACAAGCACCAGAACAACAAACCGCTTCACCGCTAATATTTCATAAACTCCTTACCTTTGTGCTGTTTTGATGTAAACAAAGGCATAAAAAAGAAAAAGCCCAAAACTGCTGTATTAGGATGTATTGAACACCATTAGTAATATACAAGTGAAATATGTAATTTGGTACATGAGAAAATTCAAATGGCACACATGGTGCCCAAATGTGTCCAAATGCACATTTTGGAAACCTCGCCTAAACTCTCTGTACTAAAACCTATCTAAAGTTGTTTTGCTTCACTTTAGCAAAGTCAGACTTTGCAGAGAGACTGCTAACATGTTGTGCTATGATTTGTGAGAGTTTTTAGGCTAGCCAGGGCCTCATTTCAAGAAAATAATAACAATAAAAGTGCTTTTTTTTCAGGCGAACCTGAAACTTTTCAATTTGAGCTGTGTGCCATCTTCATTTACTCTTAACCAGTAACATATATACTGATATTTACACATCTGATCAAATCTCACAAGTGTTACCTTTTATTCTCACATCAAAATTATTAAAATAGACCTTGTAGTTACAGAATTACAGTCTCTTGAGTATGGGCATGCAATTTTCGAGAAAAGGCCTAAAAAAAGGCTTAGGGTCCATCAATCCAGTGTTTGTAAAATCTTGAGATGCTCTTTGGAGCACTTGTGGCGGTAAAGAGGTAAAAAACAAAAGCTGTGCACAGAGGAAGTACCCTACTGACAGCCGCTGTTTCTGAGGACAGACAGGATGGACATCTTGAGTTTCTAAAACGATGCAATAAGATGCATCATTCACATTTACGTTTTGCCTTTTTTTACATCAGCAGCCGAGCTTGTTGCAAATTTAAATTATCACATGGCTCATGATATGCTGCTGTAGTATTATTTCCATGTCATTTTACCATTTCTTGATAATAAAACAAATAAGGAGCTACCAGCATTGTACCATCATTCAAAAATCTAACTTGTTGACCTCTGACGGTTTTAATTAGTTTCACAAATCTGTGCCTGATGTAGAAGTTATGGTCTTGAGCCACCACCACCTGAACCATGTGTGTCATTCTGCAGGGACAATGCTCGAGAGACCAGAACATCAGTCAGAGGCAAAACATGGCTCAAGAGAAACCAAGAAGATTGTGATCCAAACCCTTTTTTTTAACTACATGGAGACTATGTAATTTATTTTGTATAACTCTGCTTTATACGTGTGATGAAGTCCTACTGTTTGCACATTTTGCAAACCGATTTGCTTGCAACTATTTTTCTTTAATTGTGTGTACGTGAATGCATGTTAGATGTCATGTGCATGGCCGTATCCTAGGTCTACCTGCTGATAACAAGCTCCAGCGTGCACGGACGATAGCATTTAGTTCAAAGCACAATTGAGCCAAAGGATAGCTGCTAGCATAACTGTACTCTTCTTTCAAAATCCTAAAAGTTCAAATCTGAACCATAATGAATAAAGCTGTCTGTGTCTCATAAAAAATATATATATATACATATTTTAATTGAATTGAATTACAATGTTTTTGTCATGATTAGGCTTTGCCTCTGTGTTTTTCTACCCTCCTCACTCTACCTGTCAGTCACTCCCTCAGCCTATTCCCTTCACCTGCCTCTGATCACCAATCAAGCACTTCCCCCTCATCAGCACAACTCCTCTCACCTGTTCTTCCCCCTACATAAACTCCTGCCCCTCAATCACTCCTTGCCAGATCCTTGTATTGTCTACCCGCCCGTTCGGCTTGTCCTGTTCCCGGTTTTCCCGTCTGTCTTCCCTGTCCTGCTGGAATTTCCTCCCTCGTCTCTGTTCTGCTCTGTGGATCCCCTGCCGATTCCTGTATGGTCTATATTTGGTTTGTTTTGTTCATTAAAATTACTCTCTTCATACTACTCTGCCTGGTCTGCGCTTGAGTCCTCCACCATGCCACGTGACAGTTTTTGCTAACATTCTTTTCACTTTCATGCACCAAGTTGACATCCGTTTTCCAGCAGTTATAACAAGATATTCTGGGAGGATATCATTATATAGAGGTCGACGAGACAGGTTAAGAATAAGTTACACATCACAAGGTTGAATTACACTTCACTTCGTCACAACTAAAGAAACTGGTGGGTCATCGATGATGATGATGATGATGATTATGATGATGATCCATGCTTCGAAAGTATTAAGTTCTTACTTGGGTCCTCCATAACCTTGAATGATAACACAAGGAAAGCAGAGTTCCTATAGAGAACTTTTGAAAATGAGTGTTGAATGTGGTGCTTGACACATTTGGAAAAGTGAGGTTTACACAAGGACCAGACTGCTGAATACGAGTAAAGCTGAATCAGGGTTGGAGCTGAACAAAGCTATTTAAGTGATATTGCTAAACTGTACTGACTCAATCCAACCTGTTAATAATGAATAATGCTTGGGCAGGTAACATCCCCAGAGATTCATGTTAATAGCATTTGGCCATGCTGCTCATCTGCAATAACAATATTAATGGGCCGGCTGGGCAATGCAGGAGCAAATTCTAAAATCAATATTATTTTCGTTTCCAATTTTGTGTACCTGCCCATGTGTCACCATCGACATGTGTGCACATGTTTTCTGAAACGTGCCCTCACTGCCGCCATGTCTCGCCGTTATCTTCACTTCAATCAGCAGCACTTCTATCCATCACGCAAGACTTGCAAAGGGAAAAAAACAAGACTTAACGGCCATTTTAATAATCAAGCCCCACCCTCAGCCACCACTGCCCCAAACAACGTCCCCACAACATACGTTAATTCAGGGTGTGAAAAGCCACCTTCCCACACTGGACACACGTCTGCCGTTCCATTCCACTTCCAGCGGCGAGCATCAATTTTTGCGTGCTGGGTAACACTCAGACTATAAAGGCCCAGCCTGCGACTAGCAGCGCCTCCATTCTTTAACAATTACAGATAACAAGATGAACATTGGAAATGAAAAGTCATCAGGGTTCCCTTTCAGCCGAGCATGAGCGAGCGTATCGGCCCCCTTCATCTTTGTGTTAACCTTGGCTTTGTGTGTGCTCTAGCTCGCCACGCCTTTATTGGCATTAAATTCAAAGTGGTGGCGGATGGGTAGTGGGCGACACCCCCAACTTCACCCCTCTACCCCCTCCTCTACACACGCACACGCACACACACACACACACACACACCTACACACACACACACACACACACACACACACACACTGACAATGCTTGCTTGTGTTTTGTCATTTTCCCAGCAACCCCCACCCTCTCTCGTTTTGTCCCCAGCTCCATCTGCTGGGGTTGAAAGGGTTTTTAATTTGCGATCCAATCGCCGCTCTTTGGCTCGTAATGTGGCAGCATGTAGCCATAAAGAGCAGGGATGTAATGTTTGTGTGGGCTGGGTGTTAAATGCTACCTGTCCCCGTTAAGCCTGTCTGGCCATGCAGATAGCCTCCACTCACAGGCATTAGGCACAACTGGAATAGTTCTCATCTGCTGCAGGGAGCATGGCCGCGTCTGATAATAAGGTGTTGATAGAGTGCATTAACTTGATGGCTTCTGCCGCCCTGACACACCAACAGACCGCGGGCAACGGGTAGGCTCAGGGAAAAAACAGACAGCAGACAGCAGTCACACGTCAATTCACATATCAATCATTCATTTGTGAAATGAATGAATTGAATTGAATTGATTAACTTGCAGATCTGGATCGGATCTTTAAAGGAGCCTCTGTCAGGTTGGACTATGCTCTGTAAGGTGTGATTAAAGCTGACAAGCATGACAAATCCAAATGATATTGTTTGTTGGCTCCAGTTGAAAAAAGGCAAAGCGCAGCACATCTGACATTATAGCACAAAGACGGTTATCGCCACAACTTGGCAAAGACTTGAGGGCCGACTGATAACTCTTGAAATTATGGATCATACATTCACAAATGTAATGTAAGTGATATTGACTGCACCAATTACTACTAATACGTTGAGGCTCAAGTTCAAATTAAACCCCAAACATATAACTGCACAGAGGTGTCTATATGTTTGCCTACTGTCTGTATACACCCAGTGTAGAAAGCACTCTGCTCCACATCTGTTTTGGAAAATATCATTAACCACCCTTTAATCGGCTATATCTTAAAAAAAACATAAATGTATGAAAATGATGAGTTTTGTAAAGGCTGCTTTTCACACAGACAAAAAACAAAATGTGAAATACATACAGGGGGTCCTGGTGGGTCTGAGACCCCTTGAGTGACACTTCAGACCCCTTGAAAGCCTCAATAGCTAAATGTACTCTCTGTATACTACTAGACAGTTATTTGTCACTTGTAATTAAAACATAAATGTCTTTAAAAGCTTATGCACTATAGTTTTCATTATTCAAACTGCAAAACATATATTCACAAATAAATCTGAATAGTGAGTGCGAGAGACGATTTTCCGCCGTATATGAAACATCCAGAGCTGCAACAGGTTGCGTGAAGTGAGTGTGTCTTCACGTCAGTTTGTGGACCTAAACGGACCCCCGTTGGACCAATTTGATGGGAAACCTGGATTAAAGCCGGACATCGTCTCTCCTCTTCTTGGTTACCAGGACGGCAACTACAAGAAGCCGAGCCGAGGTCTGTGACTCAGGTTCGAGCGTGTTCATGTGTGTCCGGTTAGCACGAGAGAGGCGAGGTCCGTTTTCTGTTGCAGGGCGTTGCTGTGTGGTTTTGTGAGAGACCTTATTGTTACGATATCAGCCTTAGTGATGCAGGTGCAAAGTGTGTACAGCTTATTTGCCTTGGATTGCACACAAATTCTTTGTATGTATGACATACTTGGCAATAAAGCGTTTCTGATTCTGACTCTAGCTTATTAAACTATAGGGACGTGAACAAATCTTCTATTTCCTCCTGTTTCAGTCAGCAAACTACAGGACAAAACTCCCAGTCAACATCTGGTAAGGAGAGGGAGAGACGCTAGAGGCTCCTCTGGCTCTCCATCTTCACCCAAACTGTGTTTTAATTCAGCTAAACTAACGATTTAGTTGTCTCATTTACATATTTTCTGCTCCTGTTGTCAACAGCAACACACGGAAAGAAACAAATATGCTACCAGTTTACCTCAAGGTAGCGTTTATGATGTCTCAGTGAAGTAATTCCTGCACTGAGACATCCATCAGATCCCTAGCTTTATTATCGCAAAGTCATCTGGTCTAAATACAGGATCTGGAGTGATGAGTTCTGAAGCACATGGTTATATGTAGAGCTTTTTAATAGCGTGTCTTAAAAAATTCTATTAAAAGTCATCACTCCAGATCTTGTCTCAGTTGTCCAGCCTGTTGAGGCTCTGGATGCTTTTAATCTGAAGGTTGGGTCTCTGCCTGCAATGGCCAAAGAGTGTGGAGAAAACAAACAGCAGGTGAAAGAGAGAACTGAAGAGGTGGAGCTGAGATGGAACACATTAGAGGAAAGTTCTAAAAACTAAAGATGTCAAAATTACAGATATGTAACCATAATGAATCATGGTTAGTGTTTTTTTTTTAAATGGTAGCAAGTCATGGTTTAAAAAAAATGAATAATCATCAACACATTCATGCGGTAAGAAAAAAGAAAATGTGTATGCATGGATAACAATAATATGGAGATAATAATGAAAATAAAGACCCGTTTAGTCTTTTCAGTCAGGTGGAAGTACCTCTTATTAAGATGATGATCAGAAGAAGTCCAGTCAGAGCTCAGAGAAAACATTAGATGCAAATCAAAGAAACAAATTACACACATGAACATTTTCTCCTGTAGCCTTAAGTATGCAAGTTCAATTGACTAAAGACTAAAGACACTCCGCTTTAAACTATTTTAGATGTTTTTCAAAACAGTTTTTGTGTGCAGTAATAAAACGAAGAGATGTTTGACTGACATGAACAGTGATCTGCTGTGAATGTGAGGAGATTGGCCTGAGCTGATGTCACAGAGCTTACATGTCAACATGTTTCTAAATGCTCACTTTTCCCTGGCCACACTAAAATACAAGTGTGCTGTGTTCAGTTGTATCAACACTAGACACTGTTGACAACAAGTTGTTTTTTCAGTGTGAAAATACCTGCTCACAGTGAATGGAAGGCCAAATTGTACAGATTAAAAGTTTACTGTGGCCGTAGCACAAGTAGTTTAATTAGTACTCATGCTGTTACTGTATTGATTGTTATTTTCTGATTAAATGCACTTTTTAGATATAGGCCACACCACTTGTTGGGAAAAAGACATGCACAGTGTGCTTAAACTATTTTAGGTGTTTTATGTTCCACACAGTACATGCTGCACACACGTGCTTTTTACAAGGGTGAGATGACCCTGAGACACCTGATTTGATTTGGTTAAGAGATAATTTGCAACCTTCAGGGATGAAGTGGGGTGAATTGCCTTCCCATCAAAAACAGACAGAGGAAACGAGAGGATAGAGAGCAAGGTGAGGATAGAGAAGTAAATCTTAATAGTGAGAATGATAAAGCCGATGCCATAACTCACCGGAGAGCTTTGGAGAGTGGACAGTACAGAGAAGAAAAGAAATAAGAATACAGAGACAAACCAAAAAAACAAGAAGAAATCCACAAAAGGGCGCAGTGATAAATGCTCCTCTCTCTTCTCAGCGTCAGGCCATTCAGAAATCTGATAAGCACATATCCTCCAAAGTACTGCTGCCTCCAACGCCATCACTGCAGACTTAAGGGCGAGCATGTTGTGCTGTGTTTATCGGCCAGTTGCCGTCATTAGGAATCACACAGATTAGCCTTGACATTCTCGCAGATGAGAGGCGTAACAAAGGGAGCGAGCTATTACCATGCTAATGCACATCGAAAGAGTTCAGAGCGGTCCTTTCATCCGGGCTTTAAGCCCTCTATTCCGCTGAAAAACGCACAGATAATACATTTCTGACTCACCTTTGGAGTGTGCACAAGTGTGTGGATCTTTGCACGTCTGCGCATTTTCAGTGTATGTGTGTCTGCTCAGGTGGTTTCACAATAACAATAAATGAGGCTACATCTGAGCCACTTAGCAGTGGCGGAGTCAATGCCATAAAGATTAAAAGACAAAAATGTTTGACTGTCCAGCACTACTTGCTGCGGTCATTAGGCAGGCAAGACTTCCATTATTTGCGTGTTACTGCTGCTTGTTAGTCTGCCTTTCTTTCTCTCACAAGATGGCAGTGTACCACCTTGGTTTCTTTTGTTCCAGAGGGAGAGACCCCGGCTCCCGGACACATTCAAGGCTCTTTGTTTGGACTTTGAAGTGAAAGAGGTAGAAGCTGTGTACAAAAGCTAATGTTAGCATCTTTCAATCCTAATAATGTGCTGCTAAGAGTTGTGTGTGTGGTCTTATTGATTGGACAACTTGCCTGACTTAGAAACAATGGCTTTGGTAAGTGTGTGTATGTGTGTATGTAGACTGAAATGCTGTGAATCTCATTGAGTGCATGCATGTGTATGTGTGCGCATGCACCGACACGGACATAGTATTTATGTGGGTGCACATGTGCTTCAATTGTGTTTTGAGTGATACGCAAGCACCATTGTCTCGTGTTACTTTGCATTGATAATTTCAGCTTCATCCTTTGTTCATGCAGCTGCATCGTTTGTTAAAAATGAGGACAACACGCCTCAAATCCCTTGCTACCCTCATATGGCTGTAAAAAAAAAAGAAAAAAAAAGAAAAAGCCCCAACATCCATTTCTTTAAGTGTGAGTCTACTCCGTAGCCTATTTCTCATTTTCTAGGATAAATGGGTATTAAAAGCCTTTAGTCAAATGAGTCCATTATTTAGTCTACTTAACGACAATCCTGGCCTTTGAACATGTCTTCTGCGGCTCTCCACAGAGAGCATGTGATCCTTCTTGCTGCTGAATGACATTGCTACTGGCTACAATGGGAATGTAAGTGTCGGATGTGCATCAAGCCAGGGAGATAAGGCACTCTCTTAGGAGAGATCCAATTGGAGAGTCTGGAAGAGTCAGCAGCCTCTCACAGTAGCTAAAGGATAGCTTGTTATAACAATACAATATCAATACAATATCTGCCACTCATATTGAAGCCAATGTGGTGGTTTTTTTCAACTCAAGAGCAAAGCTCCAAACAAATAATGCTTTCTACTTTGAATTTATGATATAGTTTCATGTTTAGTTACTACTCTAAAAATCCACTGTTACAAAAGGTAATCATATGCAACACATACTGCTGATTAGCCTGTGCATCAAGCATCCTTTTGTTTTTTTAGGTGATGGGGTGCACATGGGGTAGGGGTGGGACTCACCTGAGGCCCCTCTTGTAAGATATTATCACGATACAATATTATTGTTTTTTTAAACATTTTAAACATTTTGTGATATGCTGAGTATTGCGAGATCAAACAATGCGATATATTACCCTCAACCGCAAACTATGCAGGTTTTCAACATTTGTTTTATCTAATAAGATACATTTTTTTCCCACAGTTCAATTTCACATTTCTAATTGGTTTATTGCCAATCAACTAAAATAGTTGTTGGAATGCTGCTTCATACGTTACAAATATTCATTGTGTAATCATGTTGGGATATCATAATATATAAAAAATGACCATAGTTAGTCCACACTGTGCCAGAAATGATTATACCTGCTAAACCGTGAGTCTTTTCCCGTTACATCGATCAACGCAATCAAGTTTTGTTTATCATATATATAAATATGTCAGGTTACCCTCACAGAAGGAGCCAAGGAAAAGAAGGCCTTTGTTACCCCAGAAGGTCTATACCACTATAAGGTCCTGCCCTTTGGAGTCCATGGAGCGCCAGCCACTGTCCAACGGATGAAGGACAAGGTGCTCCGAACTTATCGTGGCTTCGCAGCGGCCTACTTAGACGATGTAATCATCCACAATCCTGACTGGACCTCCCATGTAGGCCACCTGACATCTGTCCTGGAAGCCCTACGGCAAGCTGGCCTGACTGCCAATCCCCAAAAGTGTCACCTTGTTCTAGAAAAGGCAGAGTACCTTGGGTACACTATTGGGAGAGGCAGTATAAAACTCGAACTCCGGAAAGTGGAGGCCATCACCACCTGGCCTAAGCCAGCAACGAAACGGCAAGTAAAAACGTTCCTGGGACTTGTGGTCTATTCTAGCACTGCAGCCCCTTTACACGAGATGACAAACAAACAGCCACCCACACCATGTCCTGTTGAAGTACCGAAGCTGAGGAAGCGTTTACCACCCTTTAGAAGGCCTTATGCACCGAGCCGGTTTTGAGTACACCAAACCTTTTCGTCGTCCATGCAGGTGCCTCAGGATCAGGGGTTGGAGCTGTGCTGTCCCAGGTTACGGGAGGGGAGGAACACCCGGTGACCTATATTAGCCGTAAGTTGTAAAAACATGAAAGGAATTATTCAACCGTAGAGAAGGAATGTCTGCCAATTAAATGGGCTTTAACCATGTAGCGGTATTACCTCCTGGGCAGAAAATTCACCCTGGTAACGAATCATGCACTGTTAAGATGGATGTCAAAAGCCGAGTTACACAGTGATGCTTGGAATTGCAAAACCTTTTTCTGTCGAGTGTCGAGCACAGGTCTGGAAAAGCCCATGAAAACGGAGATGCCCTGTCCAGGAGAGATGAATGCTGTTTTGTTGATGCTCCTAGCCTCCACCTGGAGCTGGAGAGGGGGGGGGGGGAGGAGCCAAGCAGATCCAGCACCTGGGGGAGGTGATAGAGGGAGTCTTCTATCCAGTTCAGGTGCTGCAGCCACTAGGCACATGGCAGTGGTCACACCTGCAGCCCATCAGGTAATTAGAGCTGGCATATGTTCACCGAGCTTCGAACCTGCAGAGGAGGCTCTCCTGGACCACTGGAGACAAGCAGCATCGAACAGGAGGTAATCAAGAAGACTCATCTCTCTCTCTCTCTCTCTGCTCTCTACCCACACAGGACAGAGGAACTGCCTTGCCTTTGGAGTAGGCTGAAGGCCAAATACCCCGAACGGGAGGAATCTTTAGTTAAGTTAGACCTCACCCCCTTTAACACAACCTCTTTATTATTAAAGAACACTTTTTGCTTGTACGGCCTCTGAGTCTGAGGTTTTATTCGGAATCTTGCCTCCACAGCCCCTGGGTTGCCAAATTGATTCTCAGATATTTATTCAATTCACACACAACACAATTGTGAACAAGACTTTTGGATTTTGAAATGTGTTCTTCTAGGCCTTGGTGATGAGGGGAAAAAATAAGCATACACAAACACAGTATATCCATGGATTGCTCAGTATGCATAGGTGCATGCATTACAATACTATCCAAGTGTGCAAAGAATAATCTACACATTAGTTGTTACACACACAATATTTTACTCATTATGTTAGTTGCTACTAAAGGATGAATGTCATGTTAATCCATTGTGCATGGTCTCTGACATGACCAATGTTATACACACAAACCAAGTCAGCAAGACAGCCTCTGTTTTTTTAACATACTTTTTAACGTTAAATGTATATTAGACAGTGTTCAAAAGGAGAAGAATTTGTTTAGTTTTGTAAGGATGATTGGACTAGAAAGTCAGCTTTAAAATGAATGGAAACTGAGGGAGAAGACCTGAGTAGGCTTCAGCTAACGACTGACACCAGCAACTCCTTTCAACAGGAATAAATGACTAATCAAAGAAGACATTCATTGTTGGATTTATACGTTTTATGAATTCCGTGGAAGTTTATGAGTTCCCTGCTGGATTACGAAGCTTCTGAATTGGACACAAACACACCAGAGTCTAACATTGGAAAGCTACAAAGGCAACAGAGCAGAAACTATTTTAAGTGAGTTTCTTGACCATTCCAGAGTTTTACTTCACATACAACATCACCAACCAATTTGTCACCCATCTGGAGACCGGACTCGCATTGTCATCACTTCATTCTAATTCACTTACCTCCACTTACTAACCTTACTTGTAGTCCTGCTTATCAAGCTTGCAAACAAACACATGGTCGCTGTGTCTGTTGCTACCATCTGTACATTGACTGTATGGAGCGAATAAACAAGTGTCCCAGGGTCCAATTTACCCCAATGATTCAGGGCAAAAACGGGAGACTATTGTGAGAATGAACATTATGTTTTATGTTGTACTTTTGTTATTGTTACTCTGTGAGGAAATCAACACTTGTAGATGAGCCCTTAGGTCAAGGATTCATGCTCATGAAAAACATCAGGAGGAAATCAAAAGATAGCGGCTAATGGGCAGAAGGGAAACAACAACTGACAAAATACTCACAATAAGTGTAAGATTGTAGGTTCTGATGACTTTAATCATTCTGTGTTTCATCGTAGAGACGGTTGCAGGTGGACTGATGTTTACACGGTCCATGGAAAACCATGGAAAAGTCTTCTGGTTCATCCAAATTCTGCATATCTTTGTCATTTTATTACACATTATGCAATTCTCCCCTTTGAGACAAGGGCCTGTACTACAAAGCACAACAAGTTGCTGTCAAAATGGCAGTGCCCATCATACTGTGCAGAGGAAGTTGGGTCGAGCAACCTATCAGATTGGGATGCCAGAGAGGAGGAATCAGAAACTGGCATTCCACATCAATCTGCTGAAGGGATGGAAATCCCGTGAAATTCCACCACAACAGCATAAATTTGTTTGGACAGTGGACGAGGAGGAGGATGTCTTCTAGTCACAACTCTTTATCCCTTGATTTTTCACATATCCCCCTAACTCAGCAGCAAGAGTTGCAGACCATTGTTCCGCCTGATTTGTTTCAGGAGAGACTGGGGTCAACAAACCTAGTAGATCATGAAATTCGCCTGAAGGAGAGCACTCCCATCAGATAGGGAATGTATTGCACGCCACAGAAGTTGGTGCTAGCGTTGGGAAAGGAAATTGGTGTCATGTAGGAGCTGGGCGTTATCGAGCTTCCAACCATGAATGAAGCAAGATGGAAGCATCCAGTTTTGCATTAACTTCTGAAAGTAAAATGCACAATCTGACTTTGATGCTTATCCTCTGCCAAGACCTCATTAAACGGGTAGGCAAAGCAATGTTCATTACCAGCCTGGACCTTTGAAAAGGCTAGTGGCAGTTGCCCTTGTCTAATGCTGTCAAGCCTCTAACTGCTTTAAGGACGCCTCAAGGACTGGCAGTTTACCAACATGCCTTTCGGTCTCCATGGGGCTCCTTCCACCTTTCAGAGTGTTCGTATGTATGGAAGCTGCTTACCTTGATGATATTGTTTCATACAGCACCTTTTGGGAAGAACATCTGAGTCACTTGAAAATTGTGTTGGGGAAAATCAAGGATGCAGGCCTGACCATCAATCCGAGGAAGTGTGCAGTACCAGGGCTACGTCCTCGGAGGGTTGTCTTTTATTTTCTTGAATATTAAAACAATTTTTAATGCAATGGACTCTTTTGCTTTGTTATGAACTTCTTTAAAATTCATGAAATTATAGGATATGGTTTGTAAAGACACGGACATTCAAACATAATTCACTGTGATTTAAACTTCTCGAGAATATCATTGTCTCAGATGTCCAGAACTTCAAAATACCCAAAGCTGGCATTCGAGCCCATTTAAGAAGCTTGTTTGTCTGCAGACTTGATGGAGTCGAGAACATCAAGGTGAGAAGAGGTGGATCCTAAAAGCTCTAACGTCTGTACACGGCTGTAAACCGCAACAGACTAATGACATGATCAATTTGAATGTCTGTAATGTGTTTTTTTGCAGCTCCATAAGTCAACAAAACTTAGTAGGTATTGTAGTCATTATTGTAAAAGTAGGCACAGCATGTAAATGTGATGCGTATTCCTTTCACTTCTTTTTTCCCTGGATGAGGGCACAGATTCTGGACCACTGAGAATGGCCAAGTTTCTTTACTCACCTCATCCTTTTTTCTACTGTATGAATGTACTTTGAGGAGGTCATATCCACCACTTTTCAATTAATAAAATAATAATTAGTGGTTTTCTGTTGTATTACCTCCTCCTTTATCTCTCCGAAACAACAGGAGAAGACACACGTCTCATATGCCCTTGTGCACATCTGCGGTGGTGCTCTGAACACTTTTTCGAAACCGCCTTCCAAAACAGGAACTTAACAAAGCCACCATGCCACTTGGACTATTCTCTTTGTACATTTGATCTCTGATTCTGGGTGTAGGACCTTCACTGGACCACATCAGCCCCCAGACTGTGGACATTCTACCTATTGAAATCAGGCTGTTTGCATTTCATTCTACTTTTGTTTTATTATTGCTTTTTGTTTTATCTGCTCTCTGATGTTGCCTCATCACGAAAAGCGCTATATAGATAAAGTTCATTATAATTGTTATTATTGCTGCAACTTAAGCGTCCTATTGATATAGAAACTCAACCGACCTTTCGTCGCAGACTGCAGATTCATGTGTTCTGACTGCAAAATAATAAAATAATATATATTCATTTTTTTTTTAAATCAGTCTGTCTCTTATTATTTCTAAATGTAGCACTGAGAGCAGTTCAACATATTTGCTGAAGTTGAAGTACTTGCATGATTCTTGCAATGTTTAGGTTGTGTCCACATGGTTGAATGCACTTATTGAGTCCCTTTGGATCAAAGGCTCAGTTAATGATATGATGTCATGGAACTAGATTTCTATAACATGTTCTTGAGGGAAGAACTTGCATCCTCAAAACTTTGGAGTTAGAAGACACGTTAGAAAGTAAGTTTATTTCACAATGGTGCCAAAGAACAACACATTTTAATGGTTTAAAAAATATATACTATTGTCCTGATTTTCTGTCCGAACATAGTTTTGATGACTGAGAACCAATTCACGGACCCAGCATATGAATGAGGTTTGGACAAAAATAGTGTTCTTTAATATTCTATGTTTATGAAATACTAGGATTATTTTTTTTACATGGAATACTACACTATACTATTTTTTATGACACATGTTTATGGCATACTCTACTCTACTGTGATAGTGAGCTGTTTTCTGTGGTCATCTGACTAGTACTAAAGAAAATAGCGTGTTGAGGCCCCGCATGAGGAGAGAAACTTTCAAAATAAAACAGGAAGCTAAAAACCCTAGGGCCATGACGGGATCCAGTTCTGGTACGCCACAGTTTGCTAAACTCTCGTGAGACGGTGAAGGTTCGGCACTGACCTTGAATGGTTAAAGTCAGGATAGATCGCCAGGCAGGAGTTTTTGCAAGTTTTCACAAATTGTGGGTTACCATCTAGACTCGACTGAGGCTCTGCTTCAACTGATACTTTTTCCTCAAAATACAACAACTTTTTCTCAATTTCTCAAAGAACACAGATGTGTGTTATGTGCAGAGTATTGTGTTAATACCATTAAATGGGAAAAGTTGATCTAAAGGAAAATAAATATTTGAAAACAGTACAGAATACTGCATTATATTCCATTGCATTTTGAAAAGACTCCTGGTGCCTGTATGTTGTTTTTACCTTTTCATAAATAAAGACATACACCAGAAATTGATGTATAAAAATTCCCCAGAATGCAGGATATTAAGTTTTAGACGCCCCTCGTCACCCTCTTGATATTTGTTTGATAGGTTAAAACGAATGCTTTGCTCTTTTAGTATGGTGAACTGAACATGTTGCTTTTGGTTGTACACATCTTGTGTTAATGTTTGTAGGCAATGCAAGGTTATAACATGCTCCAGTCGGTACCAAGGAAGTTGGCAGGCTCCTCCAAGCAATGCGAGCTCTCGATGTCAGCCAAACCTCTGCCATAGGAAACACCCACTCAGAGACCAGAAGCTTAGACCCAATTTCCTAAAAACATCCAAAATTGTTTTATTTGTTGAAAAAAATAATAGTATCATTATAGTTTATATTTCCTGAAAAAAGTATGAGAATTTTAAGCCTATAAACCAAGAGACACAGCAAGCTGTGATTTTCCCTTTAAAAGATGCTCCACTGTGGATAAGCCGGTGACCTCCATTAAAGGAACTGAAGCCCTATACAGATAAATACAGAAAGGTGAGAGATAAGGTGGATAAACCTGCAGTATTATAGAAAAAAAAAGAAGATGGAGCAAAAAGCAGAGCAGATGGAGGGATTGTAAAAGGGCCACTTTGTTTTTCGCAGTGTGATATGATCTATCTGCCACATATCACACTCCAGAGACTCTGAACTCTTCATAAGGCGAGCTGATCATGTTTACGTCTCTTTTTGTCCTGGTCTTCATGTCCTTTTCTTTCTCTTTTGCCTCTTTCTGTTTAGCCCAAAAAGCCCACCACCTAATTGCTGGTCAGCTGCCATCAATCTGGAGCTCAAGTGCAAAAGTATCGACTTTTCCTTGTCAGGCCTTGCAGATAGATGGTGGCTTATTATTTTGGTTCAGCCCCCAAATATCGAGACGCACAGTCAAGGGAATCTTGGCCTTATTGATTAACCATTAAAAGGCTGGTTATCTTTTGGGTGTGTGTCCTGTAGAGTGTTAAAGGTCAAAAACACACACAGGTGTTGATGGTGAAAAGCGGTTTCCGCCCTTCATTCGCTGTGGCACTTGACCCGTCAACTGGTCAGGGTTTAGCTCTCCACAGGCTGAAGGAGCTGTTGAGGAGCGTCTTCCGCTTCCTGGAAGTACTCAGTGTCCTCAGTATTAACACCGGCTCTATTCATCAGCACTCAAGTGCCTGTAGTCCCAAGGCTATATGACGATGCAGCAGAAGTCACCCAGTAAATATGAAATGAATTATTTGTGTACTCATGCAGCACTAAATCAAGGTGCATATGGATTCCTATACTCTTTAGGAACTAAAAACTATAGCAACTATTTACTTTCTATTAAATGCGGAGTAGAAGTCTCTTCAAATCAATATTTTTACATTTTTGGGGCCAAGCAAGCGACTGTAAATGATGGGTTTTTAGAGAACAGTAGGGCTGTTGCCTTGTTCTGTGTGGAAGGCCAATTAGTTATTAAAAATGAATTCATCCTCATAAATAGGCTATTTCATAGACTATCTATATTTCACATGATCATCAGCGAAGCCACGCGCCGCGTAGACTAGGCATGTATTTTTAGCAGAGCAGAGCGGAGAGACGCTTCTAGGCGCTTTTGCTGCCGTACATCTTGTGGAATCTTAAGCATTGTCTTAAGTGGCTGCAACAAACTCCGGCGGTTGCATTGCAGCCAGAACAGAGCCAGGTCAAAACCAGGGATTACATTTGTGTCAAACTGTCGTCATATATAGCCAGGCCCAAGGCTCTAAATTTGACCCACCACTGGTTATGTTATGTTATGTTATGTTATGTGTGCAGCGTTGCACTTGATGGTGCCCGATGAAAATTCAGAGTCTCAACAAAAGACACTGGCTAGAAACTGTATGAACAGGAAAGAGGAAGAGCAGAAAAGAGCAAAATCAGCTTGGGCAGTGCGGGTGGGGCATCAAGGTCACTGTAGCTGCAGGGCGTATGATCTATTGAGGGGCATAAGGTCAGACTGACGGCTGCAATGAAATTCATGCCGCGTTTGGTACAAACATCATGACTGGCTTACTGTATTTTAAAGGGGAAATGAAAAAGACAAAACAAAAATAAGAAACCCCAGAGAGATGGCTACAAAACCAGAGCCGTGCATTACTTTTAAGTTTACAAAAAAATTATGAATATGAACAAAATAATAAATGATCTCTCAGAGGTTATCACAGAAAGCCCTGTGCAGCAGGATACAACAATAACAACACAGGAATAAGACGTTTCTTTACAAGTGTATCAGAAATGACAACCATGGATTTGATAGGACATACAAACTCATTTGTTCTTGTCTGGGAACACTTTGAGCTACTCTCTGTGCCAAATAAAAACAAATGATGTATACTTCATGCAGGCAACATTTCTTTTGTTATTTTTAGCAACAAAAAATGAATTAAAGAACAAATCATGGACAAAAATGCAATGTTTATTGTTTTGTGATCGATGAGGCCTGCCAATTCTCAACAAAAACAGATAATGGTGAAAAAAGTTCTGCCATGGGTTGACAGAGACACAATCGAAGCTCGTCCAAGTCGTCACTCCATCCTGGTCCAGCCTCAGCCAGCGGATGATCACTTTGCACAACACCTCCGACCGAATGGGCCGAGGGAGATTAGAGAAGCCATCGCTTCCCATCTATTCCCTTGTAGCTCCCCTTCAGCCACACTACTGACTGCGACTTGGCAGACATGCAAATGATCCTGTCAATATCATCCTAGCCGCACACCCCACATCCCCCAACCCTGCAAATAAGTCATGCCTATTTGCTGAAATGGGGTGCTGTGACCCAGGCTGGCTGTCACACCACATATTGCTTCTCCACAGTCACTTTGGAGATAGCGCTGACATCTCAACTAAGGCATGGAAGAGAAAGAGAGGGGGGGGGGTTTATGTTGGGCTGCATTTATTCATGGGATAATAAGAACCACTTTGGCAGCATTTAGAGGAAACCATTTCGAATTCCATGTCTATACAAATGCATATGTAGAGGAAAACAATGGCATTCATACGTCTGTTCCAGTTTTAACTAAGCCAGGATGATAGTCATTATATATTGTCTAATTGTGTGGAATAATCTGTGCCTATGGAGATTTTACTGTCCACAAGTAACTTTCTATATCCTTTATCACTGCTATAATAACCTGCAGTCTTGCCAGATGATGTTGAGTTGAGATTTTTCTGTCTGAATTTCAACAAAAAGAATCTGACAAACTTATTTCTACAAAATTAAATAAATACATACTATATTTAAATGATCACGTTTCAGTCTCAGGTCATTATATTGCTGAAGCAACGTTGGCAGTGATTTGCAGCTTTTCCTCGTCGTGGGTATCAGTATTTAAACCAGCTCTGCACATACACATTTTGTGATTTTCTCCCATCTTGAGATGCAGATGTGCTCAAGCTTACTCAAGTTGGATAAGGAGCATATGTGACGGTCTGTCTTTAAGTTATTCAAAGGGATTTTCAAAGGGATTTAACTTTGAGTTCTGGCTGGGTGACTCAAGGACTTTTCATATTCATAGTCAGAAGTCATTCGAGTGTAGATTCAGTTGCATGATTAAGGTTAAGGGTCCCGGACAAGAATTGTTCCCTAAAACTATGTTTTTTTAAGATATCCCCTTTGTTTTCCATTATTTTCTTACAGGTTTCCTCTATCTATGATGAAACCCTCCATAACAAAAAGCGGTCCCAACTGTATTCTCCCCCGTCATCCAACACTGTGGAAACATCAACTAAATGGAAGTTTTCATTTAATGTAGCGGACCCCAGCCGGACAATGGTGAAGCTTACTGATATTTCCAAAGGCCTTTATTTTTGTTCAACTTTCATCCTTCCTTTGGTGAACAGAAATATATGTTTCTCCAGAAAACACCATAAGAGCTACGAAACAGATAAAACATAAGTGAGCTCTTACGAGTTTAAACATTCAGTGGCTTACATTTAAACATACATGGGAGCATTAATCAAACATTTTCTCATGTATACTTATCAACAGCATATGTAAAACCGAAATCTAGTAATAGCTTAAAATTACAGCTGAGTCATTTAGCTATACCCGTTAAGCTAACATTAGCATCTAGTTAAAACAGTAATACAATAAAACACAATAAACACAATAAACACAAAATACCTTGTTCCCGTTTCCAGGTGCTTAAACGTTAATTATGAAAATATATTGCAGAGTAATATATTTCATGTCACCTTTCCTTTCAGTCTGTGCCGTAAATTTCGTTCTTAGCTTGAAGCGGAGTCAAGCTACCATACTCAGACAAGATATGGCTCTGCTTCCGCTGGCCAAAAGGACTTCAAAATAAAAGACCCAAAACGTAAAAAAGGCACTTACAAAATAAAAGCTAGCAGGAAGTGATTAACTTGAGTAAAGTAAAAGGTTTGTAGGAAATAATCACAGAACCTCTTAAGAGTCCTGTACATTTAATTCTTCTTCTTTTGGGGCCAAAACTATTTCAAATGTAAGAAATACATTTGGTATCTGTATTTCAATTCAATTCATTTTATTTTGTACAGCCCAAAATCACAAATCACAAATCTGCCTCAGATGGATTTACAATCCGTACACATGCGACATCTTCTGTGTGACTTATAATAACAATAATAGCAGTGGGTGTCAGGCAGGACAACGTCAGGAGGCACGACTAGGATCCAGGAGCATATATAGGGGCTGGACTAAGGCAAACCTGTATGGGGTCAGATCAGTCTCAATAATTGCAAATGCACACAGAAAGACTCACAAATGCAAACAGAAAGATTCACAAATGCGCACAGAACAATTCACAAATATATTCGATTTACAAATGCACACAGAAGGATTTACAAATATATTCGATTTACAAATGCACGCAGAACAATTCACAAATACATTCCAATGCACAAATAAATAAATTACGATTCATATAAATGTAAAAAAAAAATCACTATTTATTTGTGGATCGCACTGCATTTATTTGCAAATCGCTTCACATTCATTTGTGGATTTATGAGACTGTCCTGCCGTCGCTGGATTCACAAATGCGTTTTTTTCAACATAGACCTATCTGTAGCCAATCAGATGTCAGCCTCATTTTCAACCAATCACATGAGCGCAGCTCCCCCCTCCCCTCCCCACGAGACTGTCAGCTTTGTTGAATCAGGAAATAAATATTGTAGCCGTCTATGTTCACCCAGAGCTCTACGATACCTCATATCAGTAGAGACGGGACCAAACTATGTGTGTGTAAACCATATGGTACAAACAATGAAGCCACGAGGCTGCCAGCGTAATGCTGCGTTCACACCAAACACGATTCGCGCCGCGTTATTCGCGCCGCCGGTCTCGCCGGGGGACTATTTGTGTTCATTCGCGTGAATCGCGCTGGACACGCCGGCGAGGGAGCGCGGCTTATCGCCCTGATAGCCGTTCAACTGTCCGCCGTCAACTGTGGAAAAAATAACCTCTATTTCTGCTTAGTATGTGTTGTGGAAGTCCCAGATATCACAGGGAACCAAACGCCGTCATGTCTGGTTCATAACATAGTCCGGAGGAGCTCCGTGGATTTCATCGAACTGTATTCACTGTGTCTAGCAAGCCACACATCGGCTGTTTACCATAGCTGTATGAACACAACATAAACTGATTTGACTATGATTTAACGGCAATAAACCAACAAAAAGGAACTCTGAAATAACATTTATACACATAGTTTGGTCCGGTCTCTACTGATATGAGGTATCATAGAGCTCTGGGTGAACATAGACGGCTACAATATTTATTTCCAGTCTCGTGGGGAGGGGAGGGGGGAGCTGCGCTCATGTGATTGGTTGAAAATGAGGCTGACATCTGATTGGCTACAGACAGGTCTATGTTGAAAAAAATGCATTTGTGAATCCAGCGACAGCAGAACAGTCTCATAAATCCACAAATGAATGTGAAGCGATTTGCAAATAAATGCAGTGCGATCCACAAATAAATACATACAAATCCACAAATACATACAAATCCACAAACAAATACATACAAATGCAGAAATATATTCGTGATTTTTTTTTACATTTATTTAAATCGTAATTTATTTATGTGTGCATTGGAATGTATTTGTGAATTGTTCTGCGTGCATTTGTAAATCGAATATATTTGTAAATCCTTCTGTGTGCATTTGTAAATCGAATATATTTGTGAATTGTTCTGTGCGCATTTGTGAATCTTTCTGTTTGCATTTGTGAGTCTTTCTGTGTGCATTTGCAATTATTGAGACTGATCTGACCCCATAAACCTGAGCCAGCCCTAACTATAAACCTGAGCCAGCCCTAACTATAAACCTGTTCTAGACCACTTCTGGGGAGCACCGAGGCGAGAGCCTGTCCCGTTCACTGGACCGTCCTGCTGGGAACCACACTTAAACACCCTCTCACCTCAGATCACCCAACTCATTCAGAAAAATCTAGAAGCACTGACACGATGACCCCTTGCACACACGCAGCCTAACATTAGCCAGCAACACAAACGCATTCTTAAAACATTGGGTAACAGCAAACACAGTCATCAAACCAGCTGGCAAAGGGGGCCAGATTGTTTTACAGGACAGACATAACTACATATTAGAAGCGGACAGACAGTTAAATAACAACACATATTATGCACCACTCACGCAATCATTACAGTTAGAAACACAACAACTCATTAGAGATATTACACGTAGCCTACATGCCAATCAATACATCAACACCAAACAAAAATACCTGGATGGTCCAGATGAGCCCAGGCCTCGCCTCTTCTACCTGCTCCCCAAAATACACAAGCCCCCTGTGACGTGGATGGTCCCTTCTTTTGTTCCGGTCGACCGTCCCATAGTCAGCGATTGCGGTTCCGAGTCCTACAACATCACAGAATACATTGACCATTTTATAATCCGCTTTCCTAACTTCACCCCGGTTATCTTCATGACACTTATCATTTCGTCAATAAAGTCCAGGTACCCGGTCATACCTTTCTTTTCACCATAGACATAGAATCACTGTATACCAATATTGAAACTCCACTCTGCCTCATTGCCATTCAAGATATCTTTAATAAATACCCCGACCCAGATAGACCAGATAAGGAAATAATCCAACTTCTTAACATCACCTTGACTCGGAATGACTTATAAACTCTATCTCCAGTTGTGCGGGTGTGCAATGGGCCGCAAATACTCTCCGGCGTATGCGAACATCTACCTGGCCCATTGGGAGAGAACGGCATTCCACAAACTGCAGCATAAACCCCTTCTCTACTTCCGGTACCTGGACGACATCTTCGGCCTCTGGGACCACACCGAACAGCACTTTCACACATTTTTGGACACCTTAAATACACATCACCCCAAGATAAAACTCCAACATAACCTCCAACATCTTTTGGTCGAGTTCCTGGACACCAGGGTCTTCTTCCAAGAATCCGGCGACCAGAGCAAAACCCTGGCCACCAAAGTCCACTTCAAAGACACCGACCGCCACGCACTCCTTCACAAATCCAGCTACCATCCCAAGCACACCTACAGAGGTCTCATGAAGTCTCAGCTGATCCGGTTCCACAGGATTTGCACCCTCCTGGGCCATGTGGAGGAGGCAACCAGCACCCTGTTTGGCGCATTGAGACTCAGGGGTTACTCGAGGTGCTTCCTTAGATCCATTAAGGCGGAGGTCGCTGTCGAGGCTGGAACTTCACGAGAGGAGGTAGGCTGCAAACTCTCACCGCTGCTGACTTCCAGCAACGGAGACTAATCAAAAACGAACTGGATCCAATTAAAAGTCAAAAATAGTATTTAATAAAAAGATAGCAGATACAACTGCAACCACGAAGGTAAACAATGCAAACTGATGCACTCAATTGCAACCTAATGTTTTACAAATGCAATCTGAAATACACCATGCATGGTAATGTTCTCGAGAACAGAGTCCACGTGCAATTTCACTCACAGATCCGACCTGGTCAGTTAGCTGAAAAACGAATATTGCCAAGAACTGAAACTTTCTCTCTCAAACATTCTTTTTATGTTCTTTGATGGCCGGAAAGCGCCCCAAGCCGTCGCAAAACATAAAGGCCGTCATCCGGGGTCAGTGATTGGTTTCCGATTGATCTGACCCCACCTCCATTGATCCGCTGCTCATCTCAGTGGCTGGGCTCCTTGTGACATCACCTCTGACATCACCTCTGACCTGGGACCGCATGGTCTTACCCAGGAGTCCTCTCTGTTGTTTTATGGCCGTCTGCTCCTCATCAGTTGTCTCCGCTTCTCCTCCTCCATCTCTGAAAAGCCTCGCCTTGAATTCCTTAACTTTCCCTGATGGCTATTCTTTACAGTGTTTAAATCCTCCAGTGTTTATGCATTCATGATTTCAATACATTCAATATGTCAATATACTGTAACATATAATATCCTTCATGTAAACATATTACAAACATAATTCATTCTTCAGTAAATATTTTGTGACTCTTACATGTTTTACATTTTATTATTGTGACACTTCTATTCACCACTAAGGGTGCTACAAATTCTACTACTACTTCTTAATACTGTAATTCTCCACATCGCCGACACCTTCAGACGGCACCCCACAACCGCCCGTCCATCCCTTCGTCCCCCTAATTTTAACATTTTGTAATTGTACGCACAGTTTTTTAAAATCCATTAAGGACAATTTTCAGGAGACGAGGGAACACTGTGGAGGACAGCCGTGTGATCTCCGCCTTTCGTAGAAATAAAAATCTTAAAGACATCCTGGTCCACACTGACCTTAATAAAAAAAGAGACCAGGAGGGAGGCGCTTCGAGGTTCGGAGATCGGTTTTATGCGTCTCCCCCACGTTTTTAACCCCCAGAGTAGACTCGGTTTTAACTTGGGGCAGGCCCTGCCACCCACAGCTTCCAATGTGGTTTAAGCTGTGAGGTGTGGGGCCTGCCACAAACTATACGTGGGGGAGACAAAGAATGAACTGCACCTTAGAATCAAGCAGCACTTTTATATGATCAATAGTGGGAATGGCACGAGCTTCCTATATGCACATTTTAAACTCCATGGCGCACACGGTCTCCAAAGTGTGGGCCTGGAGAGCAGCGGGCGTTGGAGCAGGGCACAGCGGCAAGCAGCGGAGAGGAAATGGATCCACAGACTGGGAACTATAGACCCTCATGGGCTAAACGAAATATATTAGCCCAGTCGTTTTTTATTTCCTTCCCTCCTCCCTCCCTCGGTTTTAAGGAACTTCTTGCACCCTCTAGTCCCCCAAATGGGGGCGAAGAGTGTACGCATGTAGTACAAATCACTTTTGAGAACGAATGAAATTATATTTTAAAATATTTCAAAAACATACATGACGAAGAGATTCTGATCAAATGGACCATTTAACCTATTTTAATCACTCAAAAACATATATATACACAAAGTACTTCAAGGTACTACAAGTACTACCACAATTTCACCTATTTCTCGCCAGGAGAAGGCGAGCAATGTTCACCGTTATCGATCCAGCCGCGATCTACGGGACTTTCACACACACACTTCATATCCAGGAACACGAGCACAACAAACTGCATCGAACTATCGCCTCCAAATTATTCTACTTTAAACCATTATAAAGTTACTATTAAGTACTACTAAGTTAATATTATAGCAGTCCTATGAACCTGTTCCTACCCTAACTATGAACCTGAACCAGCCCTAACTATAAACCTGAGCTAGCCCTAACTATAAACCTATTCCAGCCCTAACTATTAACCTGAGCCAGCCCTAACTATTAACCTGAGCCAGCCCTAACTATAAACCTGAGCCAGCCCTAACTATAAACCTGTTCCAGCCCTAACTATAAACCTGTTCCAGCCCTAACTATTAACCTGAGCCAGCCCTAACTATGAACCTGAACCAGCCCTAACTATAAACCTGAGCCAGCCCTAACTATAAACCTGTTCCAGCCCTAACTATTCTATTAACCTGAGCCAGCCCTAACTATTCTATTAACCTGAGCCAGCCCTAACTATAAACCTGTTCCAGCCCTAACTATTAACCTGAGCCAGCCCTAACTATGAACCTGAACCAGCCCTAACTATAAACCTGAGCCAGCCCTAACTATAAACCTGTTCCAGCCCTAACTATTCTATTAACCTGAGCCAGCCCTAACTATTCTATTAACCTGAGCCAGCCCTAACTATAAACCTGTTCCAGCCCTAACTATTCTATTAACCTGAGCCAGCCCTAACTATTCTATAAACCTGAGCCAGCCCTAACTATAAACCTGTTCCAGCCCTAACTATTAACCTGAGCCAGCCCTAACTATAAACCTGTTCCAGCCCTAACTATAAACCTGAGCCAGCCCTAACTATAAACCTGTTCCAGCCCTAACTATTCTATTAACCTGAGCCAGCCCTAACTATTCTATTCTATTAACCTGAGCCCTAACTATTCTATAAACCTGAGCCAGCCCTAACTATAAACCTGTTCCAGCCCTAACCATAAGTGCTATCAAAGTGGAAAGACTTAAGCCTACTCTTAAATGTGGTGAGTGTGGCTGCCCCCCGGACTGAAACTGGAAGATGGTTCCACAGAAGAGGAGCTTGATAACTGAAGGCTCTGGCTCCCATCTTACTTTTTGAGACTCTGATAAACCTGAATTTAGGGAGCGCAGCTCTCTAGTGGGGTAATATGGTACTATAAGCTCCTTAAGATATGATGATGCCTGACCAATCAGGGCTTTGTAGGTGAGAAGGATTTTATATTCAATTCTAGATTTTACAAGAAGCCAGTGCAGAAAAGCTAATATGAGAGAAATATTATGTGATTCATGTATCACGGAAAGAAGTGTTTGTGCAATTGAAACTCATTTTTTTCATTCTATTGAGTGCTTTTTAAATGGCATAATATAGCCCATACATTTTCTCAAATAAAATAGCGTAAAGTAAATATAGTGCACTAGATATCAAATAAGGAGTGATTTCCGACACAGCCAAGGTAGCTAATATGCTTTGGAGGCATTATATTGTTTAGTTTAGCTGTAATATGCAATACATCAGTAGCTTTCCAATATTTATAAAAGCATCTGCAGTTATTTCCATATGGAGGAGAGAAGCGTGGAGAGATTGAGCCGCCACGGGCCAAATTAAATAAAGCTGCTCTCTCACCCAATTAGCGTGTGGGCCAACCCAGCCCGGTGCCACCGCACCGTAAATGTGACACAGGCTTGACACCGGGACAGTTAGAGGGTCCGGCCAATGACTGCTTAGCTTTAAGGGCAGCGGTCTTGGCTTTGAATGTGCTCAACAGAGCGGGGCTATGAAGGGTCTGTGTTTGTGTGTGCGTGTGTGTGCGTGTGTGTCGGGGGGGGGTGGCTACCTTTGTTTACCAGGCACTCTGCCTTCAGAAACAGCCTCGTCTTCACCTCGGAACAACAGGAGACATGACAGCCATACGGTCCCTCTGCAGCTGGCTAATTGCGTGCAACATGTCCGTGGAGTGGCTGCTCCAAGCCCCCACCCGCCCTCTCTTTTTCTTTTCTCGACTGTGTTGAGATTAAAAGGAGGAGACGTGGTCTTATGTGTGGGGGGTCGATGGTCAGAAACTAACAATAAACATTTAGCTGTGGTTTGATTCAGCTACAGTGTACAATGCCATATAGTCACAGGATATAATAGTGTTGTCCAACATTTTGCACTGAAATGACACTATTTCTACTCAGTGAACTATATTTGCCCTCTGCCATTTCATTTGACTTTCAAAGAGCAAAATATTTGAACTGTATATTGCCTTTAAAGTTCCCACAATGGAATAAAACTGAGTGGAAGGTTCAAAATGAGGATGATTCATAGGTGTCTGAAAGCTCAATATACGACGGTCTGTAGAGTGACTAGTTTATCATGCAGGGAATAGTGATTTTAGACACAGCCAGTGAAAGAAACCATCTGTTGAGAGGATTTTCTTGAGAGGCAGTACAGACATTAAAAGGTCCTCATCGGGATGCATTTTAATGATTTCGGTGACTGCATTGTTCTTCTTGCGCCAATATATCCAACAGTCTTCGTCAATGATACATATACATATTTTAAAAAGTCATAGCTTGTCTTGTTTTCCACAGCCATGTAACTGTGCCTGGTGAATCACTGTATGTGTGTAACCCTTCAGACATGCCACAGGCCTGTTGGTGGTGTTCCTCACCAGTTCCCTTCTCACACCAATGGACTGCTCTAGGCAGATTTACAGCAGTGCTATTTTTTCCCTTGTCTTATCTTACCACCATATCTGCCTGGCAAATGTTCAGGTCCTCCTCCAGGTTGGTACTTTTCTAACAGCACTGGTGCAGCTTTGTCAGGGATGTTCGTGATACAGGTATTTAGGCCAAAATACCGTGTGATATCAGGATTACACACGTGCAATCTCCATTGAAGTCTAACTCTTATGGTTTTTTTGTTTATATTTACACTTAATGAAAGGCGCTCAATACGCAATTCAGAGCACATCTATTGCCTTCACACAGCTTTCAACATGGCTACGGCTGAGCAGCTGCTAACAGTGCAAACAACAACAACAACAGTGCTGACAGAGCTAACAGTGTTTACCTGAGAGACGTTATCAGCTGTAACCGCCATATGAGTGCAGTGCAGAGCAGCGGCCCTTGAGCTAGCCAGCGGGGCACGCTCACGTGCACTAAATCCACGCAAAGCCGGCCCGGCTATGTCAACAAAGCGAGGAGAATCTTGGATTACAACACACAGAGGGAAAGTGACTTCATTCTCTGCTTTATCCTTATATAGCTAATAATTGTTTGCTGCTATATTAATGCTCTGTCTAATAGAGATCCTTTACATTTGTAGATATTTTCCCCACTTTGAATTGAATTAAAATTGAGAATTGTTCTCCTGTTAATTAAGTTCACTGTAGTAATATGTTGTAAAACATTAAAGCTTTATCAAATACATGTCGAAACATATTTGGACTACTAAAACTACATTATATATGAATACCACCAATATGTGGAAACACATTTTGTGCTTTATGTATATATATTTATACATTGCTAAAATAAAAATTAAATAAAAACATACATGAAAAAAAATCAACATAGCTCAGTCAAAATTAAACTGGACTGCAAAATCAGATTATATGATAGAGTTGAACGAGCGTAATGCAGAGCAATGTAAGAAAACGCGGTAACAATGCATGTTTTTTTTGTCTGGCAGTGTCTGTGTGCATGGGTGTAAATTACATGGTGGAGATAATAATTCACAGAGCAAAGTGAAGAGCAGGAAACAAACAGGAAGAGAGAAAACATGTGGCCAGCTGAAGCTGCTGGTGGGAATGTACCAGCGCCAGGTTTAACCTTCACAGTAACAATGAAATAGACTGATCAAAGCCAATGACCTACTTTCCCTTGCCTAATTCAATCTAGCCAAAATTTACCTTGAGGGAAGGAAAAGGGAGTCCCGGAAAGGGGAGGGATCCCTGGGGAGGAAGCATGACGTAGGGGAAGATGCTATAAACATCAATAGAGAGTGAAGAAAAAAACAACGGTGGCACAGGTAGCTCTCCCCCTCCCCCAATCCCCTCCAACCCTTTATTGTGGTGTTCATCAAACATTAACAGTGAGGACGAATACCATAGAGGAAAACGTTGCGCCTTGAGAACAGTGATGATGAAAAGCCCCCAAATGCATCTGACAAGGAGTAAATATTGAATTGAAAGATAAACAAGGTGAATGGCCTTTATTATTCATGCCAATGGGGAGACAAGGAAACGTGACGGCATGGTAAACAGCACGTCCTTTGTCTGTCTGGTCCTCTCATAAAGCAAGCACTCTCTCAGATACACTGGAGGCAAGGTCAAAGCAAATTCACACATCAGCGTGGTTTTACATTGCACTGTGTTTGTGTTATTTCACTGCTCAACAGTGTCTAGAACTGGCAGGAAGTACTTCTGTGTTTCAACATTATCTCACATTATCAGTTTTTCAATTCCCACTGAAACGTCAGCGGCGCACACAGAGGCCTCTTTATGATTGGGCCGTGGAGCACACTCTATTTCTATTCATGCGGTGTAGCACATTATTGCTAGCTGCTCTGCATTCAGTGGGTCTATTATCCCCACAGATCCATGCTTGGGATGCAAGGCTGGTCGACTTTGATTTCAGCAGTCCTCTCCTTTCAGCACCTTTGTAATGAAGCACAGTATAAACGTGTGTGTGTGTGTGTGTGTCTGTCTTGGTCATGGGTATATTTTAATGCACAAACAGGCAGTGATCCCAGTGCATACATTTAAAATATGTACTTAATTATGGTTTTGCATTAAGTAATGTACATTGTGCTAACAGTAGACCTAATAAGATACATGATGTAAATGTTTTACATTATGATCTGAAAACAATGTTTACTGTGTTTGTTCACTTTCACTGCTAACAGTGTTGTTTTCAACAAAAAAAGCGTTGTCTGTTGGATGTGTAAATAATCACAAAACACATTTTTACTACCAACTCATCAAATACAGACGCTTGGTCAATGCTCTTTAGCATCGGAGATTGACGTACTATGTGGCCCTCTAGCGTTAGCTTTGAACGTGTCGGGACGGTGTGTCAATGGTGGGTCACATGCATAGTGTCCTTTCAAAATAAACTTCCATCTTCACCGGAAGTTAAGTTTAGTCAACAAAACTACTTAGTTAGGTTTGGGAAAAGAACATGATTGACGTTAACTTTACTTTGTAGTGATATGTGAGCCGCATGACTAGCAACTCACGTGACTAACGACGCCAAAGACTCACGTCACTAACGACTGATGTGACAGAATCTCAGCGTTTACTTTTAATTTTGCAACAGCTGTCCCCTGGACGAAAGTCCTGTGTTTGTTTAACCTGTCCACCAGACCTCCAGTCCCGGCCCCAGCAGACTCTCACACACATTATACTAGTTACATGCTCTGACCGTGCACTAAGCCGTGGGCTTATATCGGAGTTAGGTGAATGTGAGAGTAAATAGTCTGTCTGTGTGTTAGCCCTGTGATAGCCTGGCGACCTGTCCAGGTGAACCCTGTCTTTGCCCAATGTCAACTGGGCGAAGAATTCAGTATATCCTCAAGTGAACTCTGAGATATTATGAACAGCTTAATAATGAAAGTAGTGAGCTATAATACCTATCCCAGCACCTCTGCAGCCAACACAGCTTATCACAGTAACTCAAATGAATGAAAACAACTAACCAGCTTAGTTATTTGTTCAAATGTCAGATAAATATATGAACAGGACCCTCTGATAATGTATCATATCTAGGCTATTAATAGGGCCCTTTAATAAGCTCTGCTCTGCCGTCTTACTCTAGACATTTTTATTATATGTTTGAAGGTTAAATTGAATGCTGGCTATAAATTAAAGGAAAGCTATTATTTATTATATTGATTAAAAAAAAAGTTGGTTTGAGGTTTCTATAAAAAAAAAAGAAAGCCATCGTCCAAATCGTAAAAGCTCTCCTTGCACTTTATATACAGTCCCTTACTTAAGTTTGTGATTTTCACGTCTGCCATCAGGCCACATAGGGTGTGGGCCTCCAAATTGGATCGTGAGGTGACCTGGTCAAAACTTAAATGTGATCAATTCTTAGTTTTTGGCCAAATTCCTGCAAAACTAATGACATTCACACCCGCCTCGGCTATGTGTTGTTTTTAAGTATTAGCAATAGCATGCTAAAATGCTAAACTAAGATAGTGAACATGTTAAACATTACATCTTCTACTTGTGAGCATTGTCATTGCGAGCATGTTAGCATGCTGACGTAGCATTCAGCTCAAAGCTCTGCTGTGTCTATGTAGCCTACAGCGTTTTTATTTTATCTAGCCATAGCAAAGACACAGTTGTATTAGTTGCTTACCACCGTCAAAGGGTTCCGATTCATCACAAAAATCTTTGTAATTTCTGTCGCAACACTTATTCTTTGAGTTTGAGCTCAATTTACATATTTTGTTAGACTAAGCTTTTTCTGACCTCTGAGTTTCCCAGCCTGTTATTGATATCCAATAAATAATAGCCATATGGGTCCAAGTAATAGTCCATTGGGGCAGCACAAGATTTGACAACTGCCCTCTCTTCTGTCGTTCAAAATATCGTCATATACATAAATATATCCAAATAAAGAAATGAGAACAAAAACCTAAATGCATCCTGTGCAGCACTTTCCAATTATCTGTAAGTTGTATGAATAAAATCTACTCATAGCGTGTGTGTTTGTGTGTGTGTGTGTGTGTGTGTGTGTGTTTCAATGTTTGTGCGCATAATTGCAGGCCCGTTGTGTGAATGTGTGGGAGTGCATGGATTGGACAGATGTTGTCTGGCAATCTGTCCCTCTGATCTGGGGCCAGATACCAAGGCATCTAACAACCCAGTGACGTACACACACACACACACCTCGAACTTAAACTTGGCAGACATTTACAGAGGAGCAGTCTTCCTCATCATTAGGCCAGCCACCCTCTGTGAGAATACCAGGGGCAGCGTGACCCCAGCCTGTGCCCGGCATCACCTTCCCCCTCGCTTCTTCTCACTGCAGCGACACAGTCAATAATCATTGTTTCACCTATCGTCAGCTAGAATGTGCAAGGCAAGCATTTTGCTGACAGTGATTTAAAGGAAGTTGCCAAGTTCAACACCAACCTGAATGAGGACAAATAATTTAAAAAAAACATATGATTATGGCAGGGCAAACATTCAGATTGGAACAACTTTGGAAACTATTTGTTCGGACCATATTTAGGTCAAAATAGAATAAAAACAATGCTGATAACAATCATGTTACTGCAGACCATTCGCAATTTGCAATCAATTCATCTACACATCGAATATCAGTACAGCTGATTAATTTTCATGTCTTTATTTACTGTATTTCTCCATCTTTGGTGCTAAAGGGATCATTTATGTGGCGCTTCACACTGACTTGCATCATCTGTCAGTCCAGTTGTTTGTCCAGAAAGTGTGGCATCTTCATCATTATATTTTCTCCACAAAGTTTCTATAGAAAATCAAAACATCATGATCAGTTTTTCATGCTAACGTTGACAACTTGTTTTGTTTCATTTGTATTTATTAATTATATATATTATTATTATTAATAATTATTCCTGCCAAATTTAAAACATGAAATTTCTTATGTGGCACTTTACAACGAAGGAGCGACAGACAGCATGGACTGGATATAGGTCAGTTTACGTTTGTTTTACAGCAAATGATTTACACGGTTTATAAGAACATGAGCCGTTACAACTTGCAGAGCAATATTCAGGACTGCTATCATTTCTCCAGTTGTGGATCTTTCTGCAGGTCTCCATCCATCAGTCTCACATCCTCGTCCAGATCGCTCAGATATGCTCCCTGAGAATCTGGGCCACTTCCCCAACATTCCCTCCCCAGCTAGCTGTCAGATCCCCAGACCACCACTTTGAAGGACACCCTTGCTATATATACATTTTCCCTTTTACATCTCATCTTTATCTTGACTCTTTTTCGTTCTCTCCATCTCTTTTTTCTTTCCCAGATTGTTATATATGTCCCTGTGCCCAACTGAGTGATCCTGCTGATCAAAAAAAAAAGAAATTGCCACTGTTAGTTTTTCATCATATTCCAACATCTCCCTTGGTGTTTCATTTGCAGCCAAGCAGAGTTTTGGGCCAATGCTTGTGTGTAGTGCAGGGCTTCTCTCGGCGCAGCAGTGGGATAGCTATAGCGCAGAGCTCACATTGCGTTTTGTTTTGTCCTTTTTCCTCGAGGCTGTGTGCCTTCATCTCCATGTATTGCCCACACCATAGTCACCGCCCGCTGTCGCCTGGTTTTAGCGGAGTGAAAACGTACTCCTGCACCCTCTCAGGCCAACTAATTATGGACTTTGATTATTCCCATTTTGTTTCAGTGAGTGCGGCATCGTCGCCAACAGGCGGGCCGGTAGAAAGGCCAGCACCATTGATTGTCTCAGTTTCGGGCCTAATTGAGCCAAATGGGAATGGCTGTTGCCAGAGTTCACTCTTCTCCAGTGTTTACATGCTGATTCACCAGAGAGACATTCATTACCGGCTCGCTGAAAACTCCTCTAGACATGCTCTCTCACACACACACACACACACACACACACACACACACACACACACACACACACACACACACACACACATTCACACTCACATTTTGTAGTCATATTGATAAAGGGTTGAAGTTCTCAGAGGTTTGCACATACAGCTGGGCCTGCAGATGCTAATGGGAATGAATGTTGTTTTCTAATGGTGCCCGGTCTACATCAGAGGGCCATTATTTCTATCTCTCTTCCTTTCTCAACATCACAGTTCTTCGGTTTAACCCACACCAGCTTATAATTGCATGCAAGTTAGCTTGGTGTAAGATTTGTTGTCTGATTGAATTATTAAAATGATTGCATGTGAAGTTGCTTTCAGACATGTTAATTGTGGTCAAGCAATTTGACATAACGGACAAAGAGCTTCTTTACAAGCTTTTCCTTAGGAGAAGTCAGGACATGACTTTCATTCGACCTTGAGCTAAAAATGCAAACACTCTTATTGAATCAAAGCAAAAGCAGTGTCTTTGTATCAGTTTAAAGCTGTGCTGATTTTTAAATGAGGGTACTTTGTCCTTATTGCTTTTGAAAACACTGACCGTCAAGGTGATCGTGGCCAACAGGTGCCTGCAGTTCCTCTCTGAAAAGTGCATTATGCCATAAAATCACCTCTAATGAAAAGATGTCTCTCTCCTCCTCAGTTATAACCTCACGGAAAAATCTTTCAAAAGTTGTTTGAAGTGTTTTGAGTATGAAGGCATTTTTTGTTTTGGCTACTCTCCACTCCTTTTACCATTTAATAAAGATACAACTGTATTTTGACATTTGGCTCAAGTGAAAAGGGAGCAGGGAGGATTAATAGGCATTGAACTTCTGTTGTAACTCATGTCTCCAGCACGGGTTACAGACGCAGTAAGATTGAGAGGCAGTGGGTCGTTTGCAAAAAAGTGTGGGTTTTAGTGGTGCTGAGTAACTTAGAAATTAAATCAATTCTAAATGAATGCTTGACGCAAAAAAATCCTTGGCTACGCTTGGCTCAAGAGGCCGCTATGTGGGGATAGTCCCACGCTTGCAATGTCAGGTGTCCCAAGTGTGGGACACCAACACGCACGTCCAAAGCCTTGGGCAATGAAAGAGGATGGCAGCAATTTGATGACAAGTGGGGCTGATTGGCTGTTGCCCTGCAAACTGGCCTGGCTCGGCAGAGCAACCCAAGCACATACAAACTTAGCAGCTTAACTGCACACTGAGGAGAATACATGCTCAGTCCGATTGTCACCTGTGTTAAACTGCGTGGGAAATGTGAAATAGTGCATCTGTCAAATTGTAAGATTATGTAATTTTTTAAAAATGCAACTGAGTACATTGATAAAATCAATGTCATTAAGCCACTATGTGTAGAATGTGCATGTGATGATGTGGTCATTTTTTGATCTAACATCTATCTATCTCTCTTTCTTTGTAATTATATGGTCAGTGCCATCGCTGACCAGTGCAGACTAAAGCCAGGGGCATGACGGCCAGAGAATAAATAAATACAATTCAAAATTAAGTACATAAACAAAACACAGTGATACATGCATGTTAACTAAACAGAAAAATCCAGCATGTTTTCATCTGCAAGACCAACTCGTCAACATGGGTGCACACGCTCCAAAGCTGTACGACACACAGCTGGCACAATCATTGGATTTTTCCAGCACTGCATGTAACTTCTGGTGCTTTTCTAAACAGAAATGTCCAAACCCCATTTTACATTTGTGTGTTTAATGATAGACACCATGAACTCTTTAAACATTTTTATAGTAAATAAATAAGGATTTTAAGTATGTTCCGTACCTGCCGAGATTTGAAGCAGATGTTTGTGACGGTAAACATTTCAAATTTCACAAATACAGTAAACGGTAACAATACAGCCCTTTTTCGGACAGAGAGCCCCCAGACTCCCTTCAGAAATCACACATTTTTTAATACTTTGTTGCATTAGGGGAAAATGTACATACTTTTTAAAATGCTTTGAACAATAAATTATAATCATGCATACCTTCAAATGAATTTGGCATTAAGTAGAACATGCTGTATTATTTGTGTGTGGAAAAAAACATTTTCTCTAAAACTGCTGTTTTAAAGTATTATAGCTTGCTTGTCTGTTTCTTTCTGTTCTGCTGCACGGGAACCCACATTTCTTGGCATCTACATTGTTCATTGTTGTGTTGCTGTACCTCCCTATCATCAGTCTTTCTGCGATGAAGGACATTGTACTCTGGGACTACCAACTACCAAGTACAGCCAGTGCGGATTGTTGGTGGTTGTTGGTGCGCACAACAACTCCTGCTTGTTGAAATTGAAATACAAATGAACTTAAGCGGCCCCCTGCTGAAAACACGGTAACGATGCCACACAGCATACTGACTCCGTAAAAATGATTAAAAGCATCAACGGAAAAATGGTCCATGTAGAGAGATAACAACTCTGAAATCAACATATGCCTTTGATCCGTTCTCAACATGTTAGTAATGTGCTCCCAACAAGAATGTGCTAAAGTCATCAGTGTCAAGCTGAATGCATGAAGTGAAACTAAATGGTAATTCAGTCAAGAAATATTTTATCTTAACACGTATTGCTTTGGTTGTACAATTTTACGGTTTCGCTCTAACAGCTATTGTCGACCATGTTTCAAGCAGTAACTAGCTGCTGTTATCAGCAAAAGTATCTTTAAAAAACCGACAGATCGCTTACCGCCCCAGCACTACACTGCAGACCGACGACGTTAGCTGCTGAGCGTTTAGCAGCTAAAGAGCTAGCTGTTTCTCTTCAGGAGTTGGTGAGGACCAAACCCCAGTTAAAATGAATGCTGCTAGCAGCTAAAGAGCTAGCTGTTTCTCTTCAGGAGTTGGTGAGGACCAAACCCCAGTTAAAATTAATGCTGCTAGCAGCTAAAGAGCTAGCTGTTTCTCTTCAGGAGTTGGTGAGGACCAAACCCCAGTTAAAATTAATGCTGCTAGCAGCTAAAGAGCTAGCTGTTTCTCTTCAGGAGTTGGTGAGGACCAAACCCCAGTTAAAATGAATGCTGCTGTTTCCTTTTGTTTGTGTTTAAAGAGTCAGCTGTGTGCTAACACATTCTCAATAAAACCTTTTTAAAGTGATAATATGTCAGTGTTTTGTTTACTGCTTGTTTCGATCCACTTCCCCAAGTGGCCAAAAAGAAGAAAGAAAGTCATTGCTGCTTTAATATAAGGTTGAATACACAACAAGAACTATTAACATCTGCTTTTTGCAAAACCTGTCTAATGCAAAACGCACAAATGCTATGTTTTTTTTCTTGCATTGTGGTTTCTCACAGTACAGTTCTGTGAAAGCTGCTTTTAGCGTGTAGTTATAAAATGCTCTCTTGCTGTGATAACATCGGGAACAATTAATGTCCCACTTCATATCCTTGCATGTTACCTTTTAATACAAACACTTTATGCTCCTCCGTGTATTAACTGAATAACTTTTTACATATTTAATACCATTCAGTAGGTCAAAGTTCAACACAATACAATCCTACAGAGGAACAAGCTCCACGGCATCACTTGATTTGCAGCACGGTGTTCAGCTAACACACCGCCGGCACGCGACGACCGTCTCAAAGCCTTCAGAGAGCGAGGGGAGAGAAATATAAATCCTGTGAGATAAATCCGTGCCAGCAGCGAGCCTGAGACGCCGACATGAAGCCGTATTTCATTGAGGTCGGATTATCAGGGAGAGTAAGTGATGCAAAGGGAATACAATGCCACCACTGCTTACATATGGATGATATGATTTAGGTGCTATAAGCCAGGCTTTGACACTGACACACAATCCAGGTGGCAAGAACATGTTTATGGCATCTGTACCGATGTGAACACAGTGTGAATGTGTGTGTGTGTCACACTCTGGCTGCGTGTCCCGCCAGTTGCTATCTTGATTTGATTGTCAAAAATTCTTGGAGGGGGAACGGATGATAGAGTGGGCGATACGTGGGTTGATGTGTCAAGATAATTCACTTTACATCTTTTTTGATAGACCTCTTCTCAACAGTCGTCGTTAAAATGAAAAATCCCTTTCGTAAGACCACCGCAATGTTCGTTATGTCATTATGTGGGAGTGCGGCATTTCTTTCTCTTACGAGGGAATTTTTCTTCTTTGACTGACTTGGCAGCCATTAACAGTGTTGTGCTGCCGTCCAACTGTAGAACAGACCATTATCCTGTTGCACCGTCCTCAGAGAAAAAGTGTGAACATTGACTCCGACAACCTAAGTGGCAAAGGCAGAATGGAACAATTATCATACCACATGTCTCCGCTGCCATTGATAAAAGGACCTTTTTTAATGGGGGGCGATTACTGTAACCATGTGCAATTTAACATGATCGACTCAATAGGTGATGGGACTTTAATGCTAAAGAAACTCTGTCCACCTGAAAGGCTCAGGCCAATATTGATTATGGCAGCATTAAACATTTAAGTAATCACTGCACTTAGTTAACTGATTGTGTACTGAATAATAGATGAGATGGAAGGCGGACAGGGTAATAAATGGTGTGGGGAATAATATCTGGCCATGTGATATTCAGCCATACCTCTACATCCACAAGGACGCTCGCTTTTTATTTTTTTTGTTTCAGCTGCTCCAGCCCTCTTACTCTACTGTCTCATGACTCAGGGTGTTTACCTGTAGGGATACACACACACACACACACACACCTACACACACACACACACACACACACACACACACACACACACACACACACACACACACACACACACACACACTGTTCAGGAATCGGTGGGGATTTAATCAATTCACATTACTCTTGTCGAAATGTTCAATGTGAGTGCAGCACTTATTCCCCAAGAGCTAGACTGCTATTGGGCTGTTTGATTAAGTATTGCAAAGAACATAGACTTTCTTAAACTAAAACAGCATCTATTCTATTCCATTCTTTTCTATATGGATGCCCTGAGAGGTGAGAGGTCAGTGCAGTGTGACTTCTATACAACACAATACAAATAGACGAAACACAATATAACGCAAACATAATTTGCATTATTAATTTGACGACAGATATGCTGCTTAACACACACACACACATCACACTGACAGCTGTATGTGTGTGGGAAGGACACCTTCTTCAATCAGCCGATGGAAATGGAAAGAGGCCCGTTGCAATTTACAACACAGTCCTGTCGTGTCTGATAAATTCGGCTCTGTCTCTGTGTTTATCATGTCAAGACGACTTCACTCTCTTCAGCCCCGCCGAGTCTTTCCCATCCGCACGCGTTTTGCTTGAAGCCCCTCATTTCCTTGGCGATCGGGGTGGGGGCACGCGAGTAAGACAGCTTGGTAATTAGTTCTCGAGCGTGCTCTTGCTAAATATTCCTGCCTAATGACGAGGCCGGGCGGGCACACTACTCCTAACGGCCCGGGGTTGAGTTCGGATCTACGAGCTCTGATCGTAATCCAAAGTCGTAGAAAAACATGCAATAAATAAATAAATAACTGTGAATAAATGAAAGAAAGTAGATGTTAGGGCATACTTTGAAAAGTACATCAAAAGCAACGATTTGTCAGCCATCAATAGTCTTTCCAGAGGGATGGCCGTCTCTCTCTCTGTGTCTCTGGGTCGCTCTCTCTCATTTAGTTAGATGATTGCCTCCTGCAGCCCCAGGGAGCGATAACAACCACCAAGTCTATTACTTCCTACAGCACTTTAGCTCCTACCAATATGAAACACTCGATAACAACGGAACCTACCCCGTGTTCCTATAGTCTATTAGCCAAACACCAATTCTATCCAGCAGCACGCGTCGATACAAGGGAACCCCTGAGTAACATTATCCACATTGAAATGACTCAGAGGAGAATCATGCAAGTCGGTTGCATCAAAACGGGCCTAATGAAAAAAGAAAAAGAAATAAATCTGGGAAACACATAAAGGAAGCTAATAGAGAAACACAAAACTAACGAGCAGACAGACAACAGGGTTGATGGATGATGCGGGTCCACTGTTTGTAAACGCCTCCTTTTGAGATGAGGTGACGTTAGGATGGAGATGCGGCGTGTGGCGTCTCACACACAGTCACGTAGAAGCTGCCGTGTTGTCCCAGTGTGCTAATGGCCGGGGCACTGTGCATCCAGAAGCTAACCGCACTTTCTTCCCTGATGCAGCAGGGCACAGTGCATTCCAGCCTCACAGGGCTCAGGTGTTAATTTATGCTACTGCACCACTTTTCCCCCTGACTGCACAGCCTGACCCCGGCCCAGCGTGTCCCACGGCGGGGGCTGCATCTATGTCCAAGCAGGCCGATTTCATTCCTCAAAATGAGCTGAGCTTCCCTGCAGGACAAAAACAGAGGGTGGAACAGAATAGAAGCAAACATAATAAAAAGGTTTTTTGACAGATGTTTGGCAGCAGCTGTACACATATCAAAAGTGCAGTGCTGGGATAACTCAGCCACGATTGTAAATCACAGATGATTATCAGTGTGGAAATACTTGCATCATGTAGCCATGAGGAAGAAAACAAAGGAGTGAAAAAACAAAAGCAAACACCAATGACGCAGGGTAAAAAAAAAACACAAAAAAACACAAAGACAAAAGATTGAATGTATATTGCATCAAAATATTAGCCATGAATCCAGCAGCAACAAGGGGAGTTTCATTCTCTCGGAATAATCTTTGTTTTGTACCAGAATGAGCATGTTTAATTGATGATCACAACTCATTGCACTGCTGTTTCTTCTTGAAAGATGAGTAGACGCGTTGAAGAGAGAGTGAGGAGACAGTCGGGGCAAGGTAACAGCAGCTGATGGCCAGTATGTTTGTGGATGAGAGAGTTTCTGGGGCAAAGCCGTCTCGGTTGTTGACCGGAGGCACGCGCGGTATCTGAGAGCCCAAACTTCAATTCATTATTAATAATCTGAAGTGTCACTGACGTCCATTCGCTTCATTGTTGAGACATCACCTGAGACGCGCTCATGTACACGCGATAAACAAAGATGAAAATGTCTGAGCACATGCCTCTTAAGCGCTTTTCTTATTACTCTCTGTCACTCCCACCGGGCAGAGGGCACTTTGTAGATGCCCTGCAGATGCATATAGCGAGTCGGGGGGAGGCCGAGGAGGAGGAGAAGAGCGTTGTGGGTGGCTCGGCGTTCAGAAGTAATCTAGGGAGCCGGCAAAAAGGCGGCTCCTCGCTTCATTTCATGCACAAAGCCCCAGTGCTGCCAACAGGCTGACAGACAGGGACGGCCTCGCACACCGGCGAGCAGCGAGCAGCACACTCCACCCCGCCCGAAGGCGAGACAGAAAAAGAAAGACTCGAGGGAAAATAAAAGGTGTAAAAAAATAAATAAAAGGAGGGGGTAGCAGAGAAGAGATAGCCTTTATAATTCATGTCTAGAGAGGAAGAATGGAGGATGATTCGCTTTGTTGTCCATCTCGGCGGTCAGTCAGGGAACAGAGGACTTGTAGTTCAAAGGCAGCCAGCCGTTGCACTTCTCCAACACACCGGCTGGGACCGTGCCATTAAATCCAGAGCTGTTTGGAAACAGATTTCATCACATTATCCCTGTTTAGGACCTTTGTACTTGGCGCCAGAATTAGCATAAGAGCCTGTCTGTCTGTCACTTAAGCATGGAGCCTGGGGTGTGAAATATATTTAGAGGGAAAATTCAATAAGCACATCAACACCTAGCCGGTGTATTTTTACTCCTCACTTCAACTGGAGCCAAACTTTTCTTAACCTGGCTGAGTGCAGGTACTAACGTGGGTCCACTTTAGTCTGCGAGTTGGTCCCATCAATAGTGGCGGCATGGGGAGTGGATGTGGGGGTGGGGGAGGATCGGGACCTCCTGGGAAAAAAACAAATACCCAAAGCCTTTTTTTTATTGAAATATTTATACAGGTAAACTCACTGTATCTGCCCAGCTCCATTTACAGGAGATATCCAGGCGTCAGACCAAAGCCAGAATCAATAAAACACAATTATAGCAGGACAACCCATCGCTGGGTCTTGAGCGACAGGAGGATGGTTGCTTAAAGCGTTGGAGGCTGAATACATAGAACAGCCACGGGGGCAGAAATGTGACTGTTTGGACAGGATGGCCATGCTGCCTTCACTGGTGGTATCAGCAGCTTAAAGCCCTCCTCACAGTGCCTCATTATTTACCACAGTCCAGCCTTTCTTTTCATTTATCTATTGATTACTGATACCCCGGAGCTTTGGCAATGGTTAATGTGCTAATGTGCGGTATTACTCTCGTTGGAATGACATAGCTGTTCTGCTCCTTCAATAAATGGCTTAAATCTGGGAGGAAAATGAAAAGCCCAAAGACAAACAATAACCTTGAAAAACACTGCTGGCTTTTCAGCTTACATTCACATTCAAGGCAAATGCCCTGAGCAAATCAAATGACCAACAAGTCAACAGTACTTGTTTTGAAAGGGAGCCTCTGGAGAAGCATATAGCCAAGGTCACAGGCCCGGGAGCCACGGGGCTCAGATGTAATAGATTTGAATTGTATTACAGATGACTGATCTGCTACACATGTATGGTGTTTCTGCAACATGCCAACAATGGTTCTCCTATATGCATGTAATCAGTTATTATTACACACACTTTGGGGAAATGTCAACCCGACTCTACATGTGTGGCGTGTTAGCTGTGTGTTTACGTTGTCAGTGGATATGTGAAGTGTGCAGTCGTGTGTGTAGCAAGAAAAAGGGAAAAGGAAGCCGGGGGAGTTTGGGTGGGGGGAGTAAGTGGTTTGGGTCTGTCAGTGTCACCGAAAACCTTCTGAACCACCTTCCGCCCTCTAATAAGATTGAGCACCAAGCCGAGCTGAACAACTGCCAGACACCGAGACACCGCCCGAATAGAGAGGAGATCTCTGGCGTAAAAAAATGGAAGGGGACGTTTTTCAAGGGAGGGCAAGTAGAAACATTTCAATGCAGCGTCTCGCTACAGAGGCAGCTCCGCAACCGTTTTCGGTCAAGGAGAGCTCAAAGAGCCCTTGTCAGGTAAATCAAGTGTGACTTTTATTTCTTGGGGTGATGACGTCCTGACAGTGGAGAAGATATATTCACAGGTTACAGGGTAGGGAGAGGCTCACACATACAAATGACATGACTTTCTTTTTTTGTAATAAGTGACATAATCCTTTGGATGACAAGAAAAAATGTAATCTAATCTGGATACAGTTGGATTACTTCAAAATCAATCATTGAAAATGTACCCTACACTAACATAGCAGCCATAAAAAAAATGGAGTTCTCCAAATATTCTGTTTTCCTCTTTCAACATCTCAAAATACTTTCAGTGCAAATGAAATGCATTTGCTTGAACCTTCCATCGTGACGTCTTTTTTCGCCGCCACAATGTGGAGCGCTTGTGGAAGAAGCTCCACATGTCAGAAGAGCGTTTCATGAGTTAATAGCATTGCTTTCATTTTTGAAATTGCCATATTTGTAAGACGTCATCAAAAATGGAATCAAGTTATCCTCGACAATGTAACTATAATATATTTGTACATTTTATTCAAACGTGATCTGGGCTGATCATAGTTAACAGATTTTTGTAATCATACATATCCCAATTACATGTATCCCGATATAACCCTGTCAAGAGCCAGCACCCAATGCCAACAATAAGTCATCCATTTATTTCACACACTGCTTTAATATTGTGAATAGTGCTACACTTTCCTTTCATTCCATCTTCAGGTGGAACCTAAATGCTATAGCAGGCCGACTCCTCTGCCACTCTTTCAGCACTGCTGTGTGATTGCAGTGTCAGTGTGGTTCTGTTCTGTAACAGCCTCCTCTTCACCCACAAGTCATGTAGTCTGCCTGCCTCAGGTAGATAGAACTTAGCTTATGCTATTGGCAATTTGCAGGACATCAGAGTGGACCTCTGCATAATGACTGCTGAATTACTGTGGGGAACTCTATGAATGTAGCACAACTTCAGTTGTGGCAGTCATGGATGCCCAGTTTACAGCAAACAGGCTAATGATGCTAGCAAACGGCTATCACTTTATATGATTTATAGTGTCTTTATCTAAAGTGTCTTTAGTTAGTTTTGGAATAACTACTTTTTAATGTTACAGCTCAAACAAATACTTGTTTTATTTTGGAAAAGCATTCATTTCAAATTCATCATTTCACATCAGTATCGGTATTACTAAGTATATGCACATTGCATTGTGCACACTGAAAGCAAACATTTCGCAGTATATTTGTTCATCTGGCTCCTCCACAGATTCTCTTTTATACCATTAGCTTGCACATAGGACGTTTTCACTTTAGATATTACAAAAAAGAAATAATAAAGAGTAAGCTGTTTGATTATGCTGCTCAACATTTATCACCCAACTTAACATAATGCAACTTTCATCCCTATATTTTCTGAACTGCTTTTGATCTTTTCTACAAACTATGACCATATTCTTAAAGCTAAGGACTTCAACTCTTATCTTGACAAAGCAACAGACACCGAAGCAGGAGAATTTATGAAAATGTTGCTTTCCTTTGACTTAGCTCAGCACGATACAGTTCCCACACACATTAAAGGACACACTCTGAATAAATTCTATTCAAAGCACACTGAGTATAGCCCACTGGAATTTCACCATGAGTCCCTTTATTTAGGACCTTGGAAGTTAGAGGAAATATTTAGGTAAAATACTTCACATTTCAGTATAATACGAAACAGCACAAACAAATTGAAATATGCACTGCAAAGTCCACTTTGCTCCCTTAAAAGTCCCCCTCTGCTCCATGAAAATGCAGCTGTTCTGCCTTTCAGGCTGTGGATGTGAATGACAAGAACTCCACTGGCTGGCTGGCGAAAATCAATTTGGCACCATCAGAGCATCAGTAGAGCTTAGGATCCCTTCAGATCAAGGCTCCACATGCTTATTGAAGATGTTTGAAGCATACGGCTGCCACATATTTTGAAGGTGTATAAATGACAATCTATAGAGTTCACCTAAAAAATCACAAAGACCTGGGGGTCAAGTGTTGCAATCGTTACAGCTTTCATTCACACAAGTAGTTGTTTGGCCCCCAAGGAGCCGCCTCAGTCAGTTGGCAAAATGTGAAATGCCCTTGTTTTAATTTTATTGATGAATTCATGTACGCTGGTATCAAACTATAAATGACACACGTCCTGTTTGTACTGAACATGTGACAGGCTAATCACCAAAGAGGGCCTCTCCAGGTAAAGACCCAGCCACACTCGCCCAACCAGAACCCTTTTTGTTTTAGCGCTATTACAACATGTGCTCTTTGAAGCAGTAACAATCATTACAGGCTCACTTCTCTCTGCTGAAGGGGAGGAATAGAAAAAAGGAGGAAAATGAAACAGAGAGAAGCTCGGGTCTCTGCAGAATTGTCTGCCGAGCACCAGAGCTGGAACACCCAAAGAGCTTAAAGTGATATAAATGTCCCTGAATGACAGCATAAATCTGTATGATGACAAATAACCTCTTTGAAGCCCGCACCGCAGCGAATAGGATACCATTTCTGTATTTTAAAAAGACAGGGAGACTTAAAAAAAAAAAAGCCCTCGACAATGTCACAGTGGAAGTTTTAGTCGTGTAGAAACTGTGAGAGCTAGGGAGTGAGGTGGTTATCTAAATAAGAGTGTCACGCCTGCTTACTTTTATATTACCTTACAACAATAAACCCCTTGACAAGCCATCCAAGAGAAAAAAAGAAAACAATGAAGAAACTCAAATTAATATATATATAAATAGTTTTTTCTACTCTGTCCAAAGTGTGGCGTAATTCATCACAATTCTGCGTGCAGGTGCCAGCAAAATGCATAAACTAAGCACGGTGCCGTGTAGCAAAAATTGAAATAGACTTGTGAAGAAATGAGCAATTTCCCTGTGGAAGAATTGGAAATTTTGTGAGGCCGTTGGTGGCTGACCCGTCATCAATCACTTCACAGCAGCAGAGTCCTAAAGGCTGGTGGGAGGCTGAGCCATTCGGGCAAACACCCAGCGGTTGTTGACAGGTGATACCCACCCAGCTGCAACCTAATAGCACACAGCTGAACTAACGTGTGGAGTCCATGGTGTCGGTGGTTCAGACATCAAAGATACTGAATGTGCTAATGGCCACGAACCTTCAAAAATAAGGGAAACACAGTCTTGCTCTGGAGTGTTAACTGGGGATGAACTTTAAAGCCTGCAGCACAGTTTGTATCAAAGTTGTTAGTGTTTGAAGACCGAATTTTAACTGTGATTTGTAATAATATATGTAGAATTTTCATTGTACATTTTTGCATTTACAACAACAAGCGTGTTTGGAGCTAACAGTACTGGGAGGTTGCAAGTTAAATGGAGAAGAGTCATATCTGTGCTCCTTGGGTGCTTGGTACTTAACCAATTACAACTCATCCAAAGCAAATTAAAATGACCAAAGTCCACTGCAACTACTACCCCAGAAGTAACATAGTCCTGAGCTGCAGCCATGACCTTAATCACTGGAGCAAGTTTCAAATAAGAAGCAGATGACTCAACCTCCTCTCTGTGTGCAGTGTCAGATTGCAGTGCTGCCAAGTTTTCACTTGTTTGAAATGAGATTTTTTTCTTTATTTTAATTAGTTGTAATAAAATGTTAAATTGTACGTGTTCATAATTTAGTCATCCTCAACAGGATTACATTTCCAAGGAAATTATCAATGTTTTAATGTAATTGGAGCAAAACTACAGAGTAAAATGTCTTGAAATTTGACATTGTCATGTCAGGGTCATTCTGAAGAAGATTTCAGTAAAAATCTCAATCAACCTTTTGAAGGGAAACATTTATTCAGTTTATGGTGGTTTCAAAATGAGGACATTTTCAATGGCTCACTCGACCGCAGTGTGTTTCAGTGCTGCCTGGTCTTGTCTGTCCGGGCGCTGTCAGTGTCATCTTTTTGCTCCATTTATAAATTAGTTTTTTCCTGCATGAGAAAATGGACGTGTGTAAATGGACGTGTGTCGTGAGAGCGTTTGAAAAGTGTCAATTGCGTGAATCTCACGGTCAATGTGAGAGTGTCACACTTTCTGAAATACAAATACTATCGCCACTGAATGTGGTCCAAGCAGCAATTCTGCTTCCATTAAAACATAGTATTAAAGCTATTAAAGTAAATATTTAGCTTAAAAAAATGAATTGCTCGTCATGTATATTTAAAGGTTTTGTTGCTTACAATTCGGCCCATTGGGTCAGAGCTTGGTCTAAAATGATGGTGGTTACATTTTCCACAGACTAGAAAAATGGTATGAAAGCTCAAAAAAAGTAATCGATATCAGAAAAGGAGCAGAAAACTCAAAAACAAATCCGTTTGAGTTTAGGTCTATATATCTATTCACAACATTGAAAATAATTTCAACATTTCATAGCATGTCAATGCCAGGATCCATTACACGATCTAGATCCCCTCCAAAGATCAGTTGGTGTGTATTTGGAAAAGTCTGTTAGCAAAGTCCCCATTGTTGTCCTGCCTATGAGGGATTCCATGTGTTAATACCCCCTCATCAGAGGTGGTGAGTAGAGTCACACCATCAAATTGTATTCTTTTGCAGCATGATGAGATCTATTAATCCCTGTATTCCCTTTGGAGGCTCATCTGCTGCTGGTTTGCCACTGATCTGTAGCTCCTTGTGGTTTTGTTTGAGATACATTGTTAAACCAACTGGCTTTTTATGTTCTTCATTCTCTATTTTTGTGCGAGTTCCCTTTGCTTCAGTTGAAGTAGAGTGCTATTGTCGGGAGGCTAGGCACCCGTGGTGAGGTCCTTACCCCTTGTGCACACATGTACAAGCACTGGGATACAAGTGTAGACCACACCGTTGGTGTTAGTGTTGGCTGTGTTGCACCTGAGGTGAGTAAGCTAGCACCCCTGGACACTCCTCGGTGCAGTCTGCCTCCCCCACCAGTGGCCTCAACATAGATTCCATAGTTCTGCTTTAATGTTGAGCAGAACATTTTCGAAAACTATAGGTTGTGATGTAGTTTTATAGTTTTTAGTAAGGCTTTTTTAGCCAATTAATCCCGTTATTGATTTTAGTCAGTTTCATTCGGCCATTAATATTATTTCGTCCCTGTATGTTTGATTATTTTGAATTCCTTGAATAAGATCTTTGGTTCTTTTTGAAAACCCGTCTTTCTTGTATCAGTTTAAATATCTGTGTACCTTTTTATAAGATTTCAAAACAATATAAGGTTCCAAAGTCTGTATTTCCTGGGGTGTAATTCCCCAGAGGGCGTTGTCGGTTCCCTCTCATTATTCCGTTAAGGCCCCCACCACATTCGGTATAAACAATAACTACGGTGCCATATTCATGCCTACATTACATAATTATGTGGTGATGGAGCAGCTATAATGTTAACATAGCCTAGCACTAAGGGATCCGAACCCCACTCCTAAAAGAAGCATTTTCTAAGATATTTGTGTAATGTGTTGACCTGACCAAGCATGAATCAAGACTTTTTTTACATATTGGCGTATTATGTCGTTTTTCGGCATCCTTTTTATCTGTTTATTGACGTTAAAACATAGCAGAATCTATTTACCTTGGGTTTATACTGCTGAAGTAAATCATCCGACACATTTGATACAGCTCTGATTTTCACCTAGCACCTGATGTTATGATCCCAGACCGGATGGCGTTTGGTTTTCCGGCGTATCCAGGCCATCCACAACATATACAAAGCAGAAATGGAGATTATTCAGGCCATGGTTGACAAATTGCTGGTGTCTACGGAGATAAGCCCCTCTTCCTCTCACACTAGTGATGAAAATAAACACAAATGATTTTGCAGTCAAAGCTAAAAATGTAGCTTGGTGCTTGGTGTGAACGCACCATTAGTTGTGTTTGTGTGCTCTCTGCAGAACAGTGTGTGTACTCATGATTGTTTATGAGAAAAGAGAAGCTTCACTCTAACGACACTGAACTACTGCTAGTAGACTGTTTTACTCCAACAGGGATACCTCTTTCATCTAGCGCATCATGTGATGACAATTTAATTATCTAGTTTCACTTTCATATATCAATTTGATTTTTTCCACTTTATAGTTTTGGACCAGGACTGTCATTATTTAGATAAAGGTAAAAGATTATGGGGTATCTGTATTATTAAAAGAATATTGCCTTGACCTTTTCATAAAATACTGCCAGTCCTGTGGTTTTGGAATTTTTACATGCACTAAGGTGCATCAATTGATGTGCGTCAATTATCGCTTTCAGTGTTTTTCAGGGAGACTGAGTTTGCAGCTGAATACAAAAAGAGCTACAAGACAGTTGGAAACAATGAGTAAGAAATCTCCCATATCAAGGAAAGTGTCACACTCCAGCAGGAGAGGATGGATGTCCAGGGCATGATGAGCAAGCAGGAGTACGACTACATGGTTGCAAGGTTTGTGACCATGAATACAAAACTCTACAACCAAAACAACTAAATGTTAAAGACGACGGTCTTTAACATTCGGTATTATGGCACCTTTTGGTAGTGTGGCGCCTTTCAGTGACATAGTACCGAAAGGCTGTAGATTGAATACTAGAAGGTGAAGCAGGTGGAGGTGCTTATTTTCAGCCTATCCCTGATGATTTTCCGAAAACCCAATTTAGAGGTTTTGTTTCCTAAATCTAACTTTATGAAGTGAGCGGCTGTGGCTGAGGCAAACTGGATTGTTCATCGGTCCTTCTCTGTTGCTGCCCCCAAGCTCTGGAACAACCTTCCCCTTCATATTAGGTTGTCATCCACCTTACCAATGTTTAACAGTTGTTTAAAAACCTATTTCTTTTCACTGGCCTATCACCTCTGATCTTAACATGGCACTTTTGTGTGATTTGTGTCAGTTTGTCTTGATTTTAATGTCACTTACTGTTATTAATCCAGTCTTTGTTTGTACGACTGCTTATCTACTGTATGTGCAGCACTTTGGGCAACCTTTGTTGTATTTTAAAAAGTGCTATACAAATACATTTTGATTGATTGATTGATTGATCAGAAGATCGGGGGTTTGATCCACGTCTCTTGTCAAAGTTTCTTTGGGAAAAATACTTGAGTGTGCGTGGATGAGACGTTCAGACGTTCTACGGATCTGCTCATTTGATTTACAGAATGTGATTACAGGGTAGAATAATTACATGTTAAGATGAAGGCTGTGATATGTGTAATACAATCATTAAACTAAAGCAAGTTTAGTCTTTGAGGTTTTTGTCATAGTAATAATTGTCCCAAAATATTATTCTGATTATTTTTAACATTAGTATTATATTCCAGTCATTATTTAGCTGTATCAGTAACTTCCTTCTCTCCTACTTTCACTGTGAGCTGAGCTAATGAAGCTTAGCAACAGTACACACATCTTTGTATACAATTAACCGTGTTTTTACAACAGCTAATGGCCGGTTTTACACCCTTCCTTTTGCCAAGCAATGTAGCTCTTTGGGACATTTAGCAGAACGGTAGCCAAGCAACACACATAATCACATATGTTTGTACCATCGGCAACTATTATGCTCACTCCTCTAGCTGTTTTCACTTGCCAGCAATATCATTTTAGTGCCGGTGCAGTTTATATTGCTGGCAATTGAAAACCTAACTAGAGAAAGGTGATTGTAATAGGCTACAAATAAAAACATTCAAGCTAGCTAAAGTAGCTTCATCAACTTACTATATATCATTAAGGTAGTGTGTGTGCCTGTGTGTGTGTGTGTGTGTGTGTGTAGGTGTGTGTGTGTGTGTGTGTAGGTAGTAATGGTGCTGGTGTTGGAGGGAGTGGGCTTTCCCTATTGTGTAGAGACCTCTCCACCATCTGCCAGCCTGCTCCCGGCCTCTTCGCCTGATCGTGCCTGATGAAGACCAGATGTTTTCCCTGGCCACCGCTCCCCAGCAGGACCTCTCCTGCATCATCCCAGCCCATTTGGGCTCACACAAATGCTGCACACTTAATTAAAATTCTTACTTATACACAAACTGTACGTGCATGCAAGTATACACGCACGCAAATAAACATGCGCTTTGTGTCTTTCCTGTCCTCTACTTTCTTTATTTTTCAAACACATACATGCCTCACAAACACCGGTGAACACTAAAGTTACACAGCACTTTTATATATGGTTAAAGTGATTTCATAAGCGGGAGTTGCCCAGCAACTTTCCATCCAAGTACAACAGAGATGCTGTAGATTTGTCCTATTTGTCCACTTTAACTTGCCGGGTTCTTTTGAACACAATGTTCTTTAATCTTCACAATAAAGGATAAATCAAAAACTTAGCTTTTTTGCGCATATTAAATGCAATACAAACACTTCATCACGCCCCTCTGTGTCTGATAGGCACCCTTTACTGTATATGCGATCAGGCGGGTACCAAGTGAGGTTAGGCAGACTCGGCTCAGTTCCAATCCAGTCTTGGTGGACTGAAATTCTACATACTCTTCAACCAATCAAATTGTCGATTGGTTGAAAATCTACAAAATCAATGGCCACATTGAACTGAGGTGTGTTCTACCTGGTAACCTTAATGAATGATAGATAAACATGAAAAGCTTTTTGCCACATTTTATTATCATAAATAACCTATTTTATACTAAATGGTAACACTGAAAGCTGAGCAGCGTGCTCCTTCTCATAATCATATTCTTTCCTAAGATAGAACCAGCCTCGCTGTCGCAAGGGCACGTATCTGCAGTTATATTATAAACAAGAAGATTAGGCTATTAATTATACCAAACAAAATGAAATATGCCTATTTGGATATGTTCAAAGTAAAACCTATCAAGAATTGATGCGTGGTTCAGTTTTTCTTTTAATCCGCAGCACCCAGTTAACCTGATATGAGAGCCAATCAGCCTTGCCCAACCCACAAAAAATATGCCTTAATTGTCGACCCCAACCCGCAAACCTCAATCTTTATGCATTACAGTGGTACAATTGTCTGGACCACGGTACTCTCAGCTACAGCTGGAGCGGTCCAGAGCACTCTCTCACAGTGGAAAGATCTAGTCTTAAAGATGGTTAACATAACCGGTTCTTTATTGTCAAATAGCAGCAAAATAAGAACCATTTCATGAAGATCAATAAAACAATTATGGATTAAGAAGCTATTTTGTCCTTAATAAAGTAACACCAGCAATTGTCAAACCAATGAGTTTGGTTGGACGAGATCATATCGACCAACCAACCAGAGGGTGTCAGTCCTACAATCTGGTGCATCCGATCAAAACATCGAAAAGACAAGTGTAACCAGGGCCTAAATCAAGCTGAGTATATTTTAAATAGTGTGTTCATATTTGACTCAGTTATGACTCTGAAAAGAATTGAATATATAAGTATGCATATGCTGTTCTTGTAAATGTACTAAAACAGAGCTAAAAAAGATCTTATTGGATTTATTTTTAACCAGATGGCCAGAAAATCTGAAACATTAGCCCTACCAACTTTACAAGGCGGTAATATTTATAATGTTTGTCAGCTTCTTTTAGAGTTCTTCTGCCCCACAGCCCCCAAATTGATTAATGCAGCTTTAAACAGCCACCTTTTATCTGCCAGTAGGAGCTGCCAGTATGATGCTGCCTGCTGTAGCCCTAACTGCTCTCTAATATCTAATAATTTTCCTTTGGGCCTTGACTCACTTTAAATCTTCAACTCAAACTGGCATCAAACAAAGACTAGGCGTACTGGGTGGAACAGTAAATTGCATTTCCTGGCGCTGTCCACTCTCACCCATTCTAACCTCATAACTGCTCTTGAACAGTTAAGAGAGTAATTAAAATCTTCCCTGCCTTTGATTCTGTGGAAACTGCTACTTAGTGCAGAGGTCAACAGTTGAGGCAGGGAATCTTAACTGTGTAATGAAATATACTGAAGAGGGGGTGAAAAGAGAGGAATATTAAAAGATTGCTACATGTAAAAGTGGCCGGTAACAGTGATGAAGCCCATGGGGCGATTCTATGCAAAGCCTTTAGGGAATGCTCCAAAATGTTAAAACCTCCCAGACGGGTTATATCAGAACTGGAAGGTATTTGTTTCATTGAAAGAAGAGCAAAGAACGATACTGAAGACTCCTCTCAGTGGAAAAGATGGTTTTGAGTTTAATTGACAGACGGTACATCCAATTACCTGCCAAGTATTTTCTGTTTCCAGTAGTGGACCGTGCATTGTATACCTGGGCCTTTAGTGCTGTCCTACTACAGTTGAACCACCTCCTAATAACCCCATTATGACACCACAGCTACGGTTATTATTTGTTTCTAGGGGTGTAACAATACACGTATTCGTATTAAACCATTCGGTACGAGGCTTACGAACCGAACAATACGTTTGAATAATACTAGTGCATTTGGAAAATGCAGAAGCTTAAATTGTGAGAAATATGTTTTCGGTGAACTTCGCCAAAACTGGCAACATGCTGTCTGACACGCCCACCCCGGAACCACAACATTGTACTCTTAAGTGATGTTTTTTTCTTTACATGTGTGATGCAGCAGTTGACATTAATATGATCCTTATTAGTCACTGTGATACAATGGCTTACTTTTTATGCTGCTAAGATTGGGCCTTAAGAATAGATACCAACGTTGCTGACAACAGAACAGCGCGAGGCATGACAACAAGTTAATTTACTGTCGTCATGGATGCAGCACGCGATTAATCGTATCGCCATCTAGCGCTTTGGAATTATTTCAGGAAGTAATGCTGCATTCGCATCATGTGGGATTGAAAGTCTCAGAGATCCCCAGTTGTAATGTTGACACACATTTACAAGTCTGGAACTGTTTATGGTTACTTTCAAATGACATGATCGGGGTAGAGTGTCCCGTAGCTGCTGGCCACTGGTGTATGTTTACATATGGAGGAGATAACGTACTGCAACTGACTGATGAAGAATGCAATTCAGTGGTTAGTCTATAAACTATGGTACATTTGTCTACATCCAAATATCCACATCTACAACTCAAGTGTATGTTCTCTGTATCACTGCTGCCAGCTGCTGCCACCATCAACTGTCTTCAATTCAAAAGAAGTGAGATAAGTTTAGCTTCCTCTTCACTGCCCGGAGACATCACTATACCGCTTTCTTGCAGCCAAACAATTTAACAGTTTGCACAATGAACAGCACGGATCTTATTACATTGTATAACATTCTGTCACAGTCAAAGCAGATTTGTTGGATTCAGCTTTTGCTGCTGAATAAATTCAACAAATGGAGGCAGAAGCTCAGTCTGATGGTGCTCGGGGCTGACTCGCCACTAGCCAGAGCTGCACGGTGCTGGGAGCCAATGGCTAGAGTCGGTCTGGTAGCGTCTGTGCTCCATGTGCGCTCCAGCGCCACTCACTGTGCAGAGACTTTAACTGCGGTATGAAGCCTTGGGACATGTTTGCAGATGACAGTGCTGCTTGAATGTGGGGGGATTTGAAACTTTCTTTGACAATAAACTTCAAGCAATATTATAGTCAACTGCCGTATAAGTGGCTTTACTGTAAAGGATTGGACATCCGGAATGGTAGACATAAAAAGCAGATCCACATTTCATACTTGATAGGTACTTAGTCGTGATTTGTTAACTGGTTTAATGAAGTATGTTGTGTTTTCTAATTTGTTGATTTGCACAAAAAAACAAAGAAAATGGAATAAAGAGTAGTGTTAATGATAATGGTGGTGTTAATGATGATAATGCTGCCAGCGACAGCTCTTAGCAACACATCTGTGCTATCGGACGATTTGATGATTTCTTTTCTCACCGACAGCAACATCTTCATCTTACTTAGCTAATAGCTTGTACAAAGTAGAAATGACCCAAAGACATAAATAATGACCAAAAAAAACATTAACCAGGCCGGTCTCAAGTTTAAAAACAGCTGATCATAGCATTTTGGTGTTGACAAAGCAGCAGTAATGTGACCAGAATGGTAAAAAAAAAGTAGAATTTAAGTGTGGGCAAGGCACAGCAGAGGTGCATTTTGCTACTCTCAGAGGAGACAGAGCTACTGTTCATGTTACAGCAGACCAGCATTCTGTACTTGAGTGTTTGAATTGTTATCCCATTTTCTTTGGAAAAAAAAACCTCAGCCAAGATGATCCCATTTTAGGCTTTTACAATCCCCTCTCTTCATCTCTCCAGGGGCTTCGGCATATCTTCCCAGCCAACGATGACTCATTGGTTTCGAAAATGAAATCTTTTTTCATGCAATTAAGCGCAGCACTTTCTGTCATCCTCTATTTTGACACACCTAGAGACAAAGAGACAGTATCGGTTCTAAATCAGGAAAAAGATTGGTCCCTAAGTTTATTGAGAAAAATAATGCAAAAATGAGGCCCGCTGCTTATGCCAATGTGTAATTTATACATAACTGCAACACCCAAATACACAAAAATGGCGAAACTGGTAGCAGCCGTTAAGGGTTATGCCCACTACAGAGCTATACAGTCCATGTCTACATACTGTTAGAAAGGTGAAACATTCTCAACCAAATGTTGACATGGATTCAAATCTCAGTCGCGTCCAGGTGTGAGACAACGGTATGTGTGTTTTGCAAAGTTATTTACCGCTCACCCCGAACATTCAGAAGTGTAAAATACTGAAACCAATAAGCTGCCATTTGCCTGGGTGCTCGCTGACGTTCGCCACCTCGAATCACAGATTTAGAATCTATTCTGTTCCCTTGACTGGAGCTGACTGGGTGTCCACAGGGATTCAACCGACCTCCCCAGCATAGCCAAAGGTCACACAGCAGAGGTATGGCTTTCTAATGCAATGCCCTTTTGTGGCGTCTGAAGTGGCTGCATTGTATTCCCCTCACATAGACTTCTTACAGGGAGAGAGGCTTTGAGAAGCCGGATAAGGAGAATAGCATTGACAGCAGTTCTAAAGGGCAATCATACAGATAATTCCGTCCAATGGCCCTCTTTATTGAGATTAAGGCACCAGCACCTCTGATATTGTATAAACAAAACAATGGGCATTTCACCCTGTGATGGCCCAAGGACTCAGAGAGAGATGCTGGGAAAGGCATTTTCTACTCTGACAACAGCTCAAGCAATGTTGTTTTCTGATAAGCCGGCCAAGGAGAGCCGTGCCTCTGCCAAGCTGGCACCATCATTCACTGAGCTAAAGCACAAAGTGTGTTGTTGTGATGTCATGATAGTACGTTTGGCAAGTTTTGGTCGTATCACTGTTGGCATGCGAAAAACTAATTCAGTATCTCTATGTCTAGTTTTCAGGAAGTTTGTAAACCAATCTTGTTTATTGACCGTTTCAACTGTTGCATTGCTAGGCACCAGCTTGGGTCCTTTTATATTTCCCTGTCAGCTGATGTACTTCATGGTGAAATGTCATGACACCATTTTAATTTAGCAAGTAGTATAAAGGTCCATATTTACGAACATCGCCGCCTCCTGACAATAATTATTATGGTGAGACCTGGTGAATGTTAGCCCTCCTGAATATCATTAAATAAGTTTATTACCAAGTACTTTACATGTACAAAGAATTTGACTAGGTGACTGGTGCAAACACAAACAATAATCAAGACATAATTTAAAAATAAAAAAATATTAAAACGTACAATAAAATATGGTAAACAAACAGTACGTTAAATCAAGTATATTATAAAAGTATTTTAATATAAGTTCAGTGACATCTTTTATAGGTTCCTTGAACTGCAACAGGAAATACACTGGGACACATTTGGGACATTTTAAACTGAAGTGGTGTATAGCTTTATTTTTAACCATGCTGTAAGGGACAGTCTCGTGTAGTCTCCACAGACTCAGACCAAATACTTTTGGCTAGAGGAATCATGACTGAACCTGCAGCTTCTGCAGTTCACTCTGTGAGACACCCATGTCAGTGATCAGACAGCCGAGATCGTTATGAAATCCCGGTTTTGTATCATGCCAACGTAGCTGGCAAAAGTCAGGACTTTGAATATTGTGGCCTTTGCCATTTGTGGTGGGAGTCTTGCCATGACGGTGCCCAGCCACGGCATCCCATGCTCCCTGTACCTCTCGAGGTTATGGCTGTAGGTCAGGGAACGCCTCTCGATTTGTGTGCAAATATCCCCTGCCATGGATGCAGCCCTGGCCCGTGGAGAGGCTTGTTCACTGGTCACAGTGGCAATTGCTGGAAACCAGCAACCAAACACTCAGCCACATCATGGCCGGAACCAACTGACGGGCTCTCTTAAACATGTTTGGTGCAGGGAATGCATCCCTGGGTGCCAAGTCCTGAGAAAATCCCTCAATAGTGACAGAATCCCGAAGTGTTGCAGGTGCTCTGGTACCTTGCATGTCTGTAGTAGTCTTTCATTTCGCTGGAAGATATCACAGAGCAGCACACGCACCAGTACCTCTCCAGCAACAGCTGGCTGTGCACCAAGCACATCACAGAGACGGAACACACGTTGAATCCTTGCTACCTGTAGCTGATTCCTTGTCCAGTGCTGAAGGGGTGGCGGTGGATCACCGGCACTGGCGCTGTAAGGCGCAAGTCCGATGAACCCTCTCATATTGGTCAGGCTGTTTTGGTTAACCGAGCTTGTGCCAAGGCTGGTGCTCAATTGCCCGTCTGTATTGCTGAGAGGATGACTGTAGAAGAGCTCTTCCAGTGCAAGCTCGTACTGGAAGGCTCTTCAGCTGGGCTCATAGCCAGCCAGTCCAGCACAGGGTGTACAGGGTCCTAAGCGGGCCCACCCTCCAGCACCTTGTGCATTACTGCTAAAAAAATCATGGCCATCAGGACCCAGCTTGTATGGCAGCACAGCCGGGTGGTTCTCGAAGAGCTCCCTCAGCTTTGCCTGATTGAAGCCACTTTGGGACGCAACTCCTGGAGGCACCAGCCCACCAACAAGGAGAACCTCGATCCTTAATTTGAATGGGCACAGCATCTTGCCGGCCTGCTGTGTTCGAGGTAAGTTGTGATTGTGCATCGCCCTTATGAACTCGGGATGGGAAAGGCCAGCAGTTGCAATGACCCCACTGACGGGGTGCTTGAAAGAGGTCTTGATGTGTATGTGCGGGGAGTCAACATACAACTGCAGGAATTGCAGGGGTAGATCAATCAAGACATCCTTCAGGGTCCTTGAAATGTCAATGAGATGGCTGTCCAAGGTACTCTGGAAGTTAACAGCCATGTGCACACCAAGAGCTGTGTAAAGGCTCCCCTGCATGCCCACGAGGTCCTCCAACCCTGACCTTGATCGTAGCAACAACACTTCAGGGTACTTTGCCTCGATGTGGAGGCTTGTGGCTGTTATGGAGGGAGGATCCAAAATGTTCGGAAACTTGAGGGTTCTCTGACTCTTCATCCTGAAATTCTGAAGAGTTGGGTCAAGGAGCGAAAGGATGAACTATTGGTCCTGCTCCAACACATTTATGGTGGCCAGAGATGATGTGCTGGTTTTTTGTATGGTTGGCCTCCGCCTCTCCTTAATCGGGAGACCCTTGATTCTCTCAGCAAAGGACTTTACTATGGAGTTCAGGGTCTCCAAAGCGAGATCCCGCCCAAAGCCAAGGTTTTGGAGGCGGACATCAGGGTCTGTGAGGTTCTTCGGGAAACACATGAGGTCCAGGAAGTACCCTTCATCCACTTTGGCGATGTTCACCCCCACCACGGCACGCAGGCAGCAGATGGCCGGTTCGCTGAGCCCAGTCAATTGCGCAAGTTTCTTCAGATTATTATACTGCAGATGAAGGTGCCTCTGCTGGAACAGGGGAAGGTTGAGGTAGTGTATCCTCGCCTTGATACCTGCCAGGTTGTTCAGCTCCATCACAACTCGAAATCGATAGAAGTCCAACTGAGTGTCAGGCTCGGACACCGTTGTGGCGTGCACAGATATGTGGACATCATCCAGATGGAGGAAATCCTGGATGTTGGGACAGCCAGAAAAAAAGTCCTCCAATATCTCTGCATTCTCCTCTGTCACTTCAAGGAAAGTTGACATTTTCAAGAAAAAAAAGGCACAAAAAAATCCAAATACTACAATATATACACGTATTACAGCTATTACAGGGTTATATGCTATTCTGCTTGAACATCGCTGTTCTTCATCCAAATGACTTGGCTGTGGTGTGGTTTTCCCACTGATGTGAAGACTTCTCCTACTCTGTTCACTCATGGGTTTCTTTGAACATTAATTAGCTCGATTCTGAATTGTAATAACTCCGCGCTGCTTCTTCCAAATTACCTGAAATGGTATGTGTGCGTCTCGGGCTCCTCTTTATTAAACCTGAAAGGTGCAAGTGCCTACGACCGTCACAAAAGAAGTTGTGATTTTTATAAGTCTCATTCTCTCATTTCACCCGCTTGCGAAGGCCAGATCGACTCGCGGACGGTACCAATTGAGTATCCGATTCAGTCCAGACAGATCCAACTTCCAAGTCTCTAGGACCTTCAGAAAAAAAGTTATTTAACATTTACCGGTTCACTTCAAGTTACGTGACATTAGTATGGGCTGAATTTGTAATTTTTATAACTGCACTGCTTGCACAGCAATGTCCAAAGTGATCGCATGGGAAGGTTTATAAATAATGCCCCTTTCAGGACATTTTGCATGTCATGTCTACACATTTTTAAGCTTTCTACATAAACACCCCGTTTTCATTCACAACTCGTCACATACGGACGCACAGTTGGAGTTTTAAACACATGGTTGACCATGTGAATCCAAACAAGAAGACTTATTGGTTATGTTTAGGCAATACAACTACTTGGTTAGGTTTAGGAAATAAGGTTTTTATGTAACTTAAGTTACATATGTAAGTTAAGTAGTCAACATAAATAAGTAAATAGTTGACTTTTGTTTGCTGGCTTCCTTTGAGAAATACATTTGTTTGACCCATCCATCCACCTCATCCTCCTCCCTCTGCGGGACGTTTTCACTTTTTACATTTCGTAACCTGACCTCCACAGTGGTTGCACTGAGCGTCGAATGTTGCCACGGTGTGAGATGACACGAGAAAAGTAAAAAGATTGCGATTAAACCACGAATGCCTTAAGAATTGCAGTGGTATTCATATGCAACTTGGTGATACCAGGCTGCAGTGCTAGTCCGTTGTTTTGGATTTCATTACATTTTGTACAAAAATTCATGGTCCCCAGAGGATGAATCCCAATTACTTTAATGGTAAACTGACTTTTCCTCTAGTGCCAAAATGAGATTCACATTTGTGACATTGAATGAAATCGACAAATATTGGACGGATTTCCATAACATTTGCTTCACACATTCATGTCCTCTTTGGGATGAATTGTAATAACTTTAGTGATTCCCTGACTTGGCATCCAACGCCATCTTCATGTCACAAGCTCAACTACGTGTTTAGTGCTGAACAAGTATTAGCTTGCTGACACGCTACGTTATGATGGCCAACATGCTTAACATCAGCATGTTAGCACTGTGAGTATGTTAGCATGCTCATGTTTAGCTCAAAAACACCACTGTGCCTAAGTACAGCCTCACAGAGCCACTAGCATGGCTGTGTGGACTCTTATTTTGAGTTTAGTTGGCATTGAAAGTTCTTTCAACAAAGTATGGGTTGCAGAATTTCTGCAAGGCGCTGAGGAAAGATAAATACTTCAACTTCAGTTTAAACATAAATGGAGTTACATGGATTTAACCTGGCTGCAAAAATACTGAAGAGCCTTTTTTTCTTCCACACGTTCGACAGTGCTTGACCTAATGTATGCGAGCAAACACAAACAGCTCAAGGCTCTATATTGGGATGGCAGCTAAATCGCAGAAATGATAGTAATGTATGTGGATTATCACCTCCACAGGATGTACAGTCAAAAAATTACAGTCAGTGAGGTCACTGTGACAGACAATTATCTCAGTGTCGTTTCTCACACCCTGACTTAAATCATAAATACTTTTCACGAGTGTCAGCATTGCTGATACAATGTAAGACCAACAGCTTGTTTGTATGTTCAAATATTCCTTTAATGTCTGATGTAACCTGTTGCAAGAGCAGACAATGAAGGCAGGAGACGGCTGCTTGCAGATATGGGATTAGGAGGAAAAAAAGCAATTTATCCCCTCCTAGCAATTAGAGCATATTATCTTTGTAATTACTATTATCACAGTTAAAAAGGAAAGCATTTGTAAAAAAAAAAACTAGTGTTCACGACACCGCACATTACTCCCTTATTATGTTAAAATTTGTATTAAAAATCTGAAAGTGCAATTATGTCAGCTGGCGAAGAGTCATTAACTCTACCATGAAAGCCTCCCCGATATCAAATGGAGAGATTCAGCCTCTCTTCTAGCCAAACTCTCTCCACAATACAACGGAGCTCTGTCACGCACTGCAAAGGCTCAACAAAGGATACCGCAGTCCCATTAGCCAAGTAAACAAATCAGAGAGTGAAATGAGATGCTTTTTGTACTGAAACAATGGATTTCCCATAGGAGAAAATATGGCGGGATATGAAACCCAATAATGAGGCACATGCTCTTGTAGAAACCCTGAGATGCGAGGCTTGAGTGGAACAAGCCCCATCCATGCTAAAGAGATGAAACATTCTGACGGCGGTTTATGGATTGAAATGAGAATGCTCTGTGTTTGGGATTTACCCGCAATTCTGGAGTATCTGAGATGAGGGAGCCACAATTTAGCATTCGCAGCAAGACACATGCATTCATATGATCATTTTAAGAGGACAATCTGATCTGGAGATGGTTTTGACTATATACTGTATCGCATTACACTACTTTCACCAATTTTGGTGTCAAATTACAGGATTTGCTGCAAAAGAGATGGATGCAAATCTATTATTTCTTACTTGGCAAACAATAAATTGTGAGTTCCGATCTGCACTGGTGCCCATTTCTTTTCCCCTTAAAATGTGTAATGTGAAAACATGTGCTCCATACGAAGTGAAAATCAATTTGCCATCTCAGATTGTCATATTCCTCCTCACCAAGCAGTCCGCCTGCAATTATAGTGCAGCAGCCACTTCTACAAGTGTGATGCTCCCCTGAGTGCAAATGCCATTTTTATTTCTTTATTTTTTGAGAACTCTGAAGCCAGAGAAGATTATAACTGGATAGTGGCAATCCTTGTCTTTAGAGGAGAGCTCTTGGGGGATGCGGGGTTGGTGGCTTTATCTCCGCCCGAGACAGAGGAGACCCTCCCTACAGCGGCTTTAACACAGAGGTGCTCTAAGTACGTCTGACAGAGTATTGATTATCTCAGGTCTCATGTGCAGCAGGACTGCATTAGCTCACGACAGCCAAACAGACATCTCGCACACATACGGGCCCCCGATGACCTCAAGACTGATGGTTGGAAAATACTGTCAAATCACAGTATGGACACAGTGAAACGGTAGAGAACAGGGTACACCTGTAAGGAGCACTTTGTGATTATCAGGATTGGGATGTTGCTATTTTCTAAATTATTCCCTAATTTGCCCAGAACACTTCATAGTGGTTTTGTTTAGTGTAATGCAAGTAAATGATATTTCTCACCATTAAAGGACTGCACGAGACCAAGTAGTGACATTACGGTAAAGAAAAACTAATTTATTATTCAGTTATTAATCAGTATTTCAGCTCTATTATTATTAAGCTTTACAAGTTTGTCATATAAAAACAAAGATATCAAGAGTAGCGAGAACCATCGCCTGTACAAATAAAGTGATTAGTTTTCATTACTGTATGTCTTCGTATTAACTTCTACTGTTACTGTACAGCTGTTGTCGAGGGGAGACCTTTTCAGGGGAGAGCCAGGCCGCTGGACTTCTGCTGCTGCTAACTTTCTGCAGCAAAGTCCCACCAAAAATGAACTGGATCCGGCTTACAATCAAAAAGTATTTAATTAACATGAGAAGCTAGAACAGTTGCAGACAGAATTACTCTATCGATATCAATATGTCCCTTGGGGCTGAGTCCTCACTTGCCCCACCTAATCGGCCAGCCCAGCTGGTCAACTCCCGAGTGGTAACGGCGCGAACAGAACCCAAAACTCTCTGGAACTCTCCTATATTTAAAAGTCTCTGTCCCAATGTTTAAATGTCCAGTATCAGCCTCTGTGATTGGCCGAAATACAATAAACCCCTAATGGCTTTGGCCAGTTATCAGCTCAGTGTTTGGTTGAAGTCGTCCGGACTCCTCCTGCTCTGTTGGTCATCTGTCCAGCTCCTCTGTGTCCCCTTTGATGTCCCCTTTGATGTCTCTGGTCCTCGACCTATTCCCTTATATGGTCGTGAAGAGCCTGTCCTCTGCATTCCTCACTGACCCTATCTCCCCTGATCTCTCTGCCTCATGGCTCAGAACCCCCTAACCTATGTGACTGTACTTTGGTTCAATACTTCCAATGATTATGTTAAAGACTCCTACAAGTAAACTTATTGCAAACATATAATATCTTCTATAAGTAAACATCCTGTAAACCTATATTACATTCCATAAGTAAATATATTGTGACTCTTAACATAATTTACATTCTCATCATTGTGACAATTCTATTCACCACTAGGGGTGTTATTAATTCTACTAAATAATGCGTTTAATACTTAAATTCTCCACAATTCCCCCCTAATTCGCTGTTCACAGCGAATTAATCAATTCCCTGGAAATACACAATCCCTCTCTAATGGACTTTTATGGTCCGAGGGTGAGTTTCCTTAACTAAACAATAGTCATCTATCTCTCAAGTTCATCCTATACACTTAACTGAGCTGGGTCTGGATAAAGGTGGAGCTCCACCTTTATCCAGACCCAGCTCCACCTTTATCCAGACCCAGCTCCACCTTTATCCAGGCCCACCTCCACCTTTATCCAGGCCCAGCTCCACCTTTATCCAGGCCCAGCTCCACCTTTATCCAGACCCAGCTCCTTCACATCTCAGCCCTGCGTCAAGCTGCGCTACACTAACAGCCTCCTCTTCCTGAAGCTCTTTGACCTCATCATCTCATCAGTATCTGGGCCTTTCATTCTACTTTGAGTTAAAACAAACAACCTGCAAACAGATCCGCCGGTGTTCGGGTTTAACGTTAACGAGTGACCGCGTGAACTGAACCGGAACACGGGGGGGTGTTTCATCACGTTACTTTTTCTTTCCTCCTAAATCGCGATAAGGACGAACGTTAACAGTCCACAAAGTTCCGCATGCAGTGGACGTTAACTTAACCCAGCAAGTCTGAACTGTAACGGTACATAACGTAACTTTTAAACTGTAACGGAGGGAAAGACGCTGTAGACATCTTAACGCTGATTGGCCAAGACTTGACACGTCACATCAAAGATGTTTTATTGTGAAGATCACTACGTCACCTTTTCTCCTCGTCTCACTCCAATCTGAGAAACACTGGCTGGCCAGTTGACCCCCCCCCAAAAAATAAAACAACTCTACGGATCTACACGATTCACGTGGATGATATATTTTGATTCAAAACGGCGAATTTCGCCGAAAAGCGACAAGTTTGCAGGTATGAATAAAATTCTGCATTTCCCCTCACGCCCCACCTGCAATACCGCCGCGCCCCACTAGAGGGGTGCGCCCCACAGTTTGAGAACCACTGGGTTAAGGTAAGGGAAGAAACACGTTTCCAGCCTGTTTGCAGAATAAGAATACTAAAGCAGAATTTGGGGTACAGATAATCAAACAATGACCCAAAAGGGGCGCCAAAGCTCCATGGAGCTGCAGTGTTGGCTGCTAATTCGTTGTATATCTGTCAGCGCAAACGTCAACTTTCATATGACGTACCCATTTGAGCAGTGGTGGGCCGTCAGGGCCAGCAAGGCCTTCTCTGCTGGCCTAGACAGAATCACAAAGTTATAGCTATTTTATAATTTAATAATTTTTCATAAATACACTACATGTATTCTAATTATTTTTCCCATTAGTAATATTCTCATTGCACAGCTACTGCCTTCCTCAGTTGCTCTGCTTCCAGTGTAGCTTGTTTTAAGTAGAGCTTTTATCCAATCAGATTTCACCTCTGTGTCTCTAGGTAAGAAGAGAGGCCCCAGGCCTGCAGACTCACAAGTGAATCCCTTTGCAGTTTAAGTGAATGGGGACGATATTGTTGATTGTCATAGTCTTCAACCAATCAGATCTTTAGTTTGACATGTTGGGCGTATTCTTTGACATGCCAGAGCTTTCTAGCTGGCCTAGCCATACGTGATTAGTCAGTGGGCTAGCGTGACATGTTGGGCGGTAACAATACCAATATCTGCTGCCTCTGTGGAGCGGACATTTTCAGCCCTCAAACGCATTAAAACGTATTCAAGAAATTCAACTGGGGACGCTCGACTGTCTTCACTGGCGTCCATGAATCCAGAAGGACTTCTTACTGGAACTAAAACGCATGGATGTACTGAACAACCGTGAGATTAAACTCTTTATTAACAAAGAAAGGAGGAGGACTTTGTCTTTAAATAGTGAACAGCAGCTCTGGTAAGTGAACTGTTTTTACATCTGCAGTAGCTTTAATATGCTTGTTTATATATCATTATTTGTACAACTTATTTCTATGAAGAAGGATATTTGTTTGGTTTTATATGTGATAGGAACTATTGTTATGTCCAATGTTGCTCTGGGGACATATTTAGCCGGTGCCGGTGTCTCACAGGCGATCAGTCTCACAGCAGCCTCGCGCAGCAGTCCGAGCTGCAGTCAGAGAAGAGAGGAGACGCACTCTCGGCGTATTCATGTGTCTGCACTCTGCAGTTAGTGTATTCATAGGTGTTGAGCTTCATTTTTGCACGAAACAAATAATAACCGTAGCTGTGGCGTCATAATGACGACATCAGTGAAGGCCCAGGTATAAAATGCACGGCCCGCAACTGCATATGATTGTGCATGTTTTATTTTCGGTCAGGATTGGATGGCTTGGAATTGGATTCAACTCAGCCGCGCTGAAACATTGTGTCAAGTTGAACCTTAATACACCTTTTATACAGGGGAGATTCACAGTTAATGTTCACTTCATCAAACTGAAACTGTTCCTGAGACTGTGTTGTAAACAGAAAACTACACGTACAAGCCTAAAATAAGCTCTAATGCACGAGGGCTGTAGTCTGAATCAATCATCTATCAAACATCAGCTGTAATTTGACAGTAAAGTATGATACCTGTGCTCATTTTATAATCTATTGTTATTGTTGTATATTACTCTCTGTTGTGATTGTGTGTTTATATGTCTGCTTCTCCCCATTGTACCTGTGTACACCTGCTCCCTCCCACTGTCTTTATTACACATAATATTAATGTAGAGCAGGGACGGCGGCTGACATTTTTATTGAATTATTTACAAGGGAAAATAATGAAGGTGGGGTCTCTGCACTAAACAAAAAAATAAATCAGATCTCTAATCAAATCCGGGGATGATGTATGTGGAACAGGGCGTTATTGGGTTAGGTGATAGGTGTCAGCACTCACAATACCAGCTGTGGAAGAGTGCATGGGTTTGTACAAGGCAAACAATGGTGTGGTACCTCCGTTTGCATGTTTTATTTTTTTACATCTGATTCTCCCTTTCATGCAATCGGATGATCTAATAAATCACAATTGGAAGTTTTATCCGAATCTGAAACTGAACTTTGTGCATAGTGACTTCTATAAAAGAAATAATACAAAAAAGGTTGTTTCTTTATTGCACATGTCCATCTTGTATTTCTTTATTCCGGCTATGATTATTGATTAAAACACAGGGTTGAGATTGGATGAATCTTTAAATGACATTATTCCTCTTTTTGTCTATTAAAAAAAGAACAAAACAATTTTTCTGGGCTTTTTCTCCACCTGCACATGAAGAGGGGGAGGCTTCACTTGTAGCAGACAAACACACAAGAAACTAAAGAGCTCCTTCTAACTTCCTTTTGATGCGCTGTCCTGTTCACTCATCATTCTCTTCTCATTCGTCCCACTCAGCCTTTCTCCTGAGATGTTTCTCCTTTGATTTCCCCTTCAGCATGAAATATAAATGTTCTAAATATTTAGCAGTGAGTAGGACAAAAACATTGTTTTTGTAGTAGTTGTAGAGGGGATTGAAAAAGGTTGTTGAGTTAACTGACAATAGACGGGGAGAAGAGATCTGGTTTGGATCTCTCTGCTATTATGAATCCTAATCATTCTTTACGCTCTGCAGCTGTCCCTGCGTGCTACCATCCAATCATCTGAGCCTGTGGTCTACTTTTACCTCGCCTCTTCGCAAGATAAATGTAACTTGTTACAGCTATGTGGGTGCTGGGATGATGAACCTGACACAGCCCTATTCCACCTAATTATCCCAGAAACTAAGGACCACCAGGAACTAAACTACACACAATCAGGTTCTGTTCCGCTCTTATCCGCCACTTACTTTACTTACGTTACTCAGAGCTTGTTTATTGTGAATGAATGCTGTACCCAAGTTGTAGCAGCCTTGAGGCCTGTGATGGCTCAACACTTTTGCCAGACAAGAACATTGATATTGGCTGATTTTGTCAACCCCTGGATCTCTTTAAATTAAGCTTTCTTTCTGAATTATTTTAATGCAAATTTTTATTTTGCACATCAAAACCTGAGTGGAAATGCCAGAAAAAAAGGCAAAATGTTGAAAAAAATGTTTATACTTGGGTTGATAAAAAAAAAACATTGACGTTACTTGTCTCTGGAAGGAGAACAATATCAGATCTGTGTGGAGCAATGAGGAAAATGTAATGCTTCCTAAAATGAATACATAAAATAAATGATATAACAACATCTTCTTTTACAGTTTTCCATTGTTTGACTGCTTGACTGGTGCTATATATGTATGTATGTATATATATATATATATATATATATATATATATATATATATATATATATATATTGCAACCCTAACAAATGTGCAAATGTTCATCACATTTTGGGTCATGCATGTAAACAATTATAGTTACTTCTTTTATCATCTTTCACAGAAAATAAAACGGAACCAATCTTCCATGCCATTCTAGGCACATTGTATCACCAAGAGGAATATATTAATTGTAAAACCCAACAAGTGAATACCTTTAAATATTGCTGTGAAATAACCAGACCTGAAACCTTTTATGTCTCCCCTACTTGTCCAATTGACATTAGGGCCCCTTTTGCCAAAGCGGTGGTTCACAGCGAGATAATCCCTTCATGGAGGCAATAATAAATGCATGCAGGAGGTGAGGAAGTCAATGGACAATTAACTTCAATTGACATTGAATTGACAATATCTCTAAATGCATTTACAGATGTACGTTGGCTGGACTAGCTGGAATAAAAGGAATTAAAATTAGAACACTGTTCACAGCTGAAGCCTATTATCCCGACGCACCACAGAGAGAGAAAGAGAGTGAGATATAGTAAGTATGAGAGAAAGAGAGAGAGAGGGAGAATGAAGACAAGACCACAGACGAAGAGAAGCAAAGTTGAGAGCCATTAGTAAAAAAAGAAGTCAGCCGCCTAAAAATGACCTTAGGTGAAAATGAGATAACTTCCCCTCTTTTTATGGCTTCCAAAATGAGGTATTATCAGCTAGAAAAGGGCATAAGGCGGGGAAAGTGAGATGAGGAAGAGCGTGTAATGGTGAGGGAGGGATCTCCGTTGATATATCCATCCGAAGTGGAGGGCCTGGAACTGACAGGGCCCAAGAGAAGCTTCTGCAAAGAGCCTGGGAGAGATAAGGGGGTCATTATTCCCCAAACTTGAATAATCCCTCGACGGCAAAGCCCCGGCCTTCCCCAAGGGTTACAAGACTTCAGAGCGTCTGTGAGGAGAGGAGGAAAGAAAGCAGGAGGAAAAGCATTTTCTGCTTCATAATAACCCTCTTTGAGTGTTTTATTTATACATTATATTGGTAGAATAACCCCATATGAATACAGCACCCAACATTTTATTCCATATTTGGATGCTGTCTTCCCAATGAGTAGAAATGGGGGGGAAAGTATTGGTGGTTATGCTGTATGATCAGTATTGGGAAAGGTACTAACCATATCAATGACTCTTAAACATTCCCCTACTATGAAAATTGCTAATGAATGAAAAACATGAACAGGTAGTTAATTTACTCATCAGTCCAAATTAAGTGACACAATACATTGTGTTTTTTTGCCCTTTAGAACTACACACAGCAGGTTTTTTTGATCAGCAGGACAACATCATGTGTTTGTGTTACAAAATCAATTTGTTTTATAACTCTAGGTTACGGTTTGGTTTGTTTTCTGAATGACTCGGTTAGGTTCACGTTAACATCACGGTTTGGGTTAAGATGAGCTTTGTCGTCATGGTTACAATGATAAACAAGTTTAGGTTAGAGAATGATCGTGGTCATACTAAAAAAAGCTAGCGTTGGCGGTCAGTTGGAAACCGTAAACAGTCTGTGTTAAAGCCCAATGTTTTGTTCACATGGCAACCTCCACAGTCTCCCACCGAAATGACTCCGCCTCTTAGAAGTCTGGTGCCGAACCGTTAACATCGTCCTTTTGGGTTTCCTTTTTCTGCTGTCAAATTATCCACTTTCAGCAAAGTTTCGAACTCCTCATCTTCATACCACTATTTCACGAAAGCACTCGTTGGATCGACCATCCTTAGCTGGTCCTCTTCTCTTCGCCTTATATTTAGCCCACTGCCTCTCCACCATGCATGGTGCACATGTTGCCTGACTGAATGAGCCAGGTCCCATTTCAATCTCCCAGACTGAATTTGATCTATTCTGGGAGGACTAATCAAGGAGTCTACCGGTCAATCCTAGGATATCATAGGATCAGGTCAATCCCTTTGTATTCTTCCTGTTTTTGGTGAAAGCTAGCTGCCTTTGCACACCTCTAACCCCTAACACTCCCATCCAACTCAAGGTAACAGCACTCAGACCCCCAAAATGTTGGAGCATTAGCGGCATCACTAACCAATATTTTGACCAACGAATTTCTTATTTTTATCCCTTACATAGTTTGTTAATACTGTGACAGTAATGGTAATACATTGTTACCCAACACAAGTCCTCCAAACTCAATGACAAACTGACATCAAACCAGACCTGATTTGGCACATATATTGTACTGTGAATATTTTACTGTGAGATCATAATCAGGAGTAGAAATGTCAAAGCCTGATCTCACATGAAATCAAACACAGGACTTTCAACCAGGTGACCAGTGTCCATGTCCCAACGAGTTATTGAATTATTGTCAAGTTACATTTGTGACGTGTTTATGTATTTTGCTTAGGTTGTATACATATTTTAAGCCCAACCCTGACATTTTTCCTAAACCTTACTCAGTGGTTTTGTTGCCTAAACCTAAGGTTAGATTGTCTCCATGGTGGCGGTACATCATCTCACCACGTAATGCACTGTTGACGTATTTCTGTGAGATCATGTTGAAAAGTCATTTTAAAGCTTAGCATTGGCTGGAATCAGTTTATCAGACTGTCTCCGTGCAGCATACATAAAAGTGTTGCAGTTTCTCATATTTGAGGTATCACTCCATCTCTATCTCTGGCTTCTCAGTGACCACCTTGGGAATATTCTGCCTCTGTTCCTCGCTGTAGCCTGTGAGCTAGGTGGCTGCAGATCAGAATTAAGGGCAGTCAGGCATAAAATGGCTACAGTGGCCATACGGGCAGTGGCGAATGAACAGCATGAGATCATTTTCAGAGGGACCCTAAAAACTGTGCCGTGCCGTTAACTCAATCGTCCAACTGCTCCTGCATTTCACCGCTGTCCAGCACGTATTTGATGAGCATTGTTTTTTTGGGGGGTTTTTTATGGACTCCAAATTGCACTTCAGATGTCGTTTGAGAGTTCAAGCATCCAATTGAGTTCTGAGCCATATGTACGTGACACATCTTAAATTACTGTCCTGGAGCCTTTTCATTCAGAAGCAGAGGCTGGGAAGAATGTAGAACGGATCTTACAAGGAGAAAAGCTCTGTGAATATGATGATGTCGAACCTTTTACCTGCTTTTTCAAAGACGGCAGGTTAGTATATCAACCTCTTATGTGCGCCAAACATTCTTTTAACATTTGTGTATAACAAGTTTTTTTTTCTTTTTGTTTTGGGAATACTCTGTGCTAAGCTCAGTGGCGAGAAAGACACCTGTCCATGGTGGAACTGTTCCAGTCAATTAGCTTCTCCCTGAGACTTAAGGCTAACAGCAGTACGGCCAAGTCGAACTGAACCAGACAAGACCACCGCAAACAAAACAACATCTTTTCTGTGCTTTCTTATAACCGTCTATGTCTTTATTTATTTTTTGTCTCTGGTGGGTAAACAGAAAAAAGAAAGGAGGAGAGACGCACACGAGGGGGAGAGAGAAACCAGCAACACTGTCAGTTAATTTTCAGATCTGGTAATCTTCCAAGTTCATTAACAAAAGCCTGTGTCTGACTTGCCGTGGCTTTTGTACGCACCGTGGAGATGTTGTGATACACCACAATGAATAAGTGATAAGCTGTTTGGGTAATTTGCGAAGTGACACAACTTTTATTATTTACGGCGTAAACCCTGATGGAGGGGGGGAGGGCACAGATAACAATGAGCGAATGTGACAGGATTGTGTGGGCGGAATCCACTTAGAACTATTACAATCAAGCTTCATTTACATGAGCCGCCGACAACCTTCAGCTGACTTTGGGGGCTACATTTGGGAATGGCGGACATGGGTATTACAGAGCATACTGATGCATTTGTAATGGGGGCAGGCAGCAGAGTGCTAATGCCGACTAGCTCCGTGGAAGAAAAAAAAATGCTCCAAATGGAAAGAGATCAATTCCCCCCCACTCCGCACTGCGTGATGGATTTGTCATTCATCGGTGCCCTGTCAACTAATGCATTTGGTTTTTTATTACACCTCTCTCTCTGTTTTTTTTTTCCTTTATGGCTTCATGAAGCCATATTAAAATAGTAAAATATGTTTTTCTTCGGTAGGGCATGAAAAGCCAAGGAAATTTTGAATTTTTACTATTTAGTTTTAAGAGAGAAGAAGAGTGATATTTAGGGCAAAGATAATGAAGTTATTTTCACAGGGATAGGAAGCGTAACCTAGATTAATGTATGTAAACCTTTTATTTTCATGTATAAACTTATTATCTCAAGGGTCTCCTACTTCAATCTTCAAGACATGTGTACAAATGCATGATTGTAAAATCCAGCAGAGGTTTTCTTGACAAAAACCAGCCCCCCAGACTAGAATGGTTCCAAGCGTCCGTCCGATGGAAAGTTCTATTATGCTTCTATCAAGGAAGATATTAATCCGACCGGCTTTCTTGGTAGTTTCCCTTATAGAATTACAATTTTTGGTCAGCATAAGGCCTCATAGGGATTTTTTGTATTTGTTATTGCAAAGGAGATAATTCAAGGGATGATACATCATTGTGGGAGAGCTTGGCACAACATTACAAAGCCCATCTGAAAGTGTAGAGCACACCTCATCTGAAAAGAGGCTCCCAAAAGCTCTTGGGAAAACAACGGAGTACTGGAATCATAAAATAAGACAAGCAGTGCTCAGTCTTTTACTGTATTTACAAGCTGCTGATGCTGTTTTATACGCTCTGTGGTCTTCATTGGGACGACTTTAACTGTGAGCATTTTAAAGCAGCATTCACTCGTCGTGCTATTAAAAACAATGTAGTTCATTCACAAACATTCAGAGGAACATGTTTTTTTTCTAATATACTGCGGGATATGTGTTGACTCTCTGTCAACTTAACCTAAATTTGTAATTTATTAAATAAAAAAATCCTTCAACTTGAAAATGAATATATGGGCCAAATAAAAGCTTCACATTTAGTGTCCTCAATTTCATTCTCTCTCCTTTTCTTGAAGTTACATCCCCGTCCTAACACTGGGGGGAGCTGCTTTGTCAATACAACAGAGAAGGGACATGGATGGGAACACAGTGCAGGTGGAGTGAGACAGTTCATGCTTGATAAACTATAGTTGGTTGTAAAGCAGAAATTGGTTAATTCCCACCCAGTGAATTGTTTGACTTTGTTTTTTTGTTTATTTTATTTGATCTGTCCTGACATTCACCAGGCAAGCACATGTGTACAAACATCAGTGTCTCGGGGCTTCTTATGAAAGACTATATTTTTTACTGAAATGGATTAGTCAAAATTGGAGCATGGCTCACTCGCAGCAGACACACACCCCGACTGCTTAGGATGCCCTTTGCAGATTATGATTATTATGATTATGATTAGAGTTTGTCAAGTGTAAACAACTACTTCCGATAAACACTCTTCATGAATGCTCATCTCTCTCTTCCCTTGACATCCTTCTCTTGCTCTCCCATTCTCCCAGCAAGTCTCCCAGCACCCAATTTGTATCAAAAGAGACATTTGATGTCTTTGGCAGAAATCACAAAGCACACTGTTTGTCACATTAGCGCGAAATAAAGGAAGAGACATGTTCTGCTTGTTGAACTCTGGGGAAAAGAAAAAGGCGATAGCGGCTCCTTTGAATCTCATTGCAAAATTTTGTGAAGAAGAAATGCAGATTATTATAATCGGCATTTAGGCTGCAATGTTTTCCTCTTTTATTTCCCTGACAGTGCAGCTGTTGTTGCCTTTGGTGTGCTCACAGGTTGTTTGTTTGTGAGTGTCACGGACATAATCCATGCGTGCGCAGACGGGGTCCTTCAGCGACAGATCTATAGATGCCGTTTCTTCAGAAAACTTGTAATTTCCCTGACAGGGTCAATTTCTGCAGCCAATTAACAGGGGACAAGGAGTGCGGAGAAACCTCACCTCCTCGTCTGCTTTCCTGTCCCCTCTGCCTTACTCGCTGACAGAGCGCTGTGCTGCCTGGCAGAGCATGAGAGAGGTAGGAGCACTTTTACTTCCTTTTATTCTCCATCAAGGTTACACTGGCTAAAGTGCCAACAGAGTCTGAAGCTGGTTGAAGTTGCACTGCAAGTGAGTTCCATATCAGATCAAATTTGCATTGAAATTAAAATGTATTTATTTTTTATTAGGAGACGTTGGAACAGATGGAGGATGTCTTTACTCATACGTTGCTAATACTCTTCATACAATAGAATACATTTAGAAAAAGACACCTGTGCACTTCTAAGTTAAATTAGTGTATATTAACACCGGGATAGGTTGCTGCACTAATTTAGGTGACCTGTTTTATTTTAATGATGGATGAGTTAATTGGGCAATTAACTCAATAACAGGTGTCCATAATTGCCCAATGCTTCGGAGACTGAGGCTTAAAAAGCTGCTTTGTCCATATATAGCTTGATGGACAGAGCTGTTCATTAACGTCCAACACTTTGAAAAAGAACCACGATATTTGATTACTGTAGTATTCACATCCTTTACTAAAGCAAAAGTCCAATAGAGTTCATGTTTATATGAGTAAGTAAAAATATAGTATCTTCATATTATCATAGTATATCATAGTATCAAAAAGTAAAAGTACATTTGGCCCCTGTGATTAATATATTAGTATATATATGACAGTATTTGAATTTACACTACTGTGTAGGCAATACAAGTAGATAGTTTAGTCACACGATTAACTGAAGTCATCAGAGGATTAATATGGTAAGTAAGAAGGAAAAAAAAAACCTTTATTATTATTCTTATTTTTTTATACTTTTGTCTAATCTCTGTGAAATAATGGATATCTGTACCTGTTTGGTCCTCGGACCGTTATTGGAATGACAACATCGGAGAAGCTTTGTGAGGAAATGACTCTTGTACTGCTAACGACTAGACAAGTACTACATGCATACTGCATTTTGTAACGAGTCACAAGCTAAACAGGTAGTGGATTTAGTACTTTGGGGACGCTAGGCAAACCCAGCCGTGGGGCCGCCCTAATTCATAATGGTTAATGGCTGCAAACTGGACCAGCAAGGGGTGGAAAGTCAAAAAGTACCATTACTTAAGTACTCTTTAATTTTAAGGTACTTTTCCAGTGTTCAGGGATTATTCTGGCCACCATTACATATAAGAGGGAAATATTGTACTTTTTAATCTACATCTTTTTTCCATCGAATCTAACCAATTTTTAAGCTCATTCAAGTTTTACATATGAACCCTAATCCATTCATAAAATATAAGTCATGAAATAGTAGCTACATACAAATGCTTCTTACGCATTAACGCATAAAAAAACCCCACATTAAACGTCCATTGAGGGTATTTTTCAAAGTATATACATATCTACACAAGCTAAATTAGGAATAACAATTTTACATGTATTATATGTAAAAATCAGTGTATTTCTGGCCTTTTCTGGAAAAGGAGGTTGCGTTTCAACAATGGGATTCACAGTGAAGTGCTAAACCTAAAATCCAATTAGCACGTATAAAAAAAGGTCAAGGACGTCAAACAACTTGACATTTATTTTATTTTATTTACTCACATAACAATAGAAATACACTAGACATATGCTTATATTTATAGCCAATAATGGCTTTATCCCAAGGCAGTAGCCTACTCTGCTTTAAGTATCAAGACCACTCTTGGACCCGAGCGAGCCCCATTTGGGGTTCAGAGCGAGATATTTAATCGAAGAGAGCGTCGTAGAAATCAACGTTTCTTTCTTTTTTTATCGAAAAAAGTCTCCTTAACTTAATCATCTAAACCATTTTACACACTGCAAACACCATTATAAACTATTCTACTAACTAACTAAGAAGATCCGCTACAATATCATGCATTTTATGCCACAGACGGCGAGCCAACAACTCAGAGAATGCTTCGAAAACCGGGGCCATTGCTTCTCCCCCGGCATATCACACAGCTACCAACATTAGCACTTCACACAGAGTTCAACGGTAGCGTCCAAATTACTCTCCGTCAAAGCGTTCAGGAGTTACAGCCAACAAGCCACAGAAAGCACAACTCCCACACTGCAAAATATTAGAACTGTATCATACTGTGAGTCGGTTTTCAGGGCGAAAACGGTGAAATCCCAAATTATTCCATATGAAAAATGTGTTTGTCTGCTAACTGGCTCCGTCTGGAAGTTAAAATGGCGTTTCTCCGTTCATCTGAGACAAGACGAAGGTCAAAATGCCGGCAGCGAATCATACAGGGGGGCTTGGGGCTTGGGGGCTGACCGAGGCACGGTTTTGGAGTTTTATTGGCTGAAAATTCTGTCAATCACTTCATGGAACACATGGGTGTGTTCCAAATAAGCACCCGGTTCTAACGAGATGTCACAAGATCCGCCCGGCAGAGGCTGAGCAAGGGCTCAATACAAACAGACAGAGACGAGGAAAATGCATGGAGGAGAGATATGAGAGGTCAAAATGGGCCATAATGATGCCAAACAGCTCTGTTATGATAGATTGTACAATATGAGTGATAAACAAAGTGAAATATAGTGAAATATATAGTTATATAGTATATAAAAGTACAATGGAACAGCTGCAAATTCTGGTTCGAAAATGAGAATTTGCCATGTTTTGTTTTTAGATAAACACCTATAACTGGGGTTTGCTTCACTTTATTTACACCAAATCTTTTTGTGAGGGACCTGCACCATTTGTGCTATGAATTGGGAATGTTTTTAGGCTAGCCAGGGCCTCATTTAATAAATTACAGTGCTTTTTCTTCAGACGAAGGGAATTTCCCCTGTTTGCTGTGTTCAGTCTTCAGCTACTATTAACCAGTAACATATACACAATATTTACTCATCTCATCAAATCTCACAATCCCTAGTGTTATTCAAGCATCAACATTTTTAAAATAGGCCTTGTAGTTACAGAATTGTAGTCTCTTTTGTATGGGTTAAAATTTTCGAGAAGAGGCCTAAAAAAAGGCTTAGGGTTCACTTAATGTTTTACATTTATATAGTATATTCATCATATCATTTTCCCTCTCAAATGTGGTAGAGTGGAGGTATACAGTGGCATAAAATAAAAGTGAGTAAGAAAGTACCTTCAAATTGTACCTACATACATGTGTAAATGTACTTAGTTATTTTCCAGCAATAGATGTTTAGCATTTAAAAATTACCCAAAGCCTGTTTCTTTTGATCTAACTTATGTTTCATGAAGTGTAGGAGAAAAGGGATAGCGATGGCCTGGATGGAGTGACAAAGAAAAGGAGGCAGAGGAGGTGTTCAGAGTCTCAGAGTTGAAACCAGGATGAACCCAGCTCTGCCGCTGATGTCTCAGCAACATTAGGTAATGGCATGAAAGCCTCTGTGGCAAGAGGTTCCAGGAATGCGTAGCTCTCATTGGAGTGTGTCACAAGCATTCAGCTGCTTTGAAGAAGAAAGCAAATGAAAGAGGAGATGGGCCGCACTCCTCAAAGCTTTCATTCCAATCGTATGGGAAAAAATACTTTCTTTTTCTCCGTCTGGAAACAACAGAAGATATGATTCTTATTAGACCCTGTCATACCCGATAACGGCAGCATTTTGTAATACGTTTTGGCTCCTGAGCTACCACATCCCCGAATCTCTGATTGCTTCCTGGTATTTTCCAGTAATTTAGCAATTTGATGAAATACATTTTGCTTTTCATGACAGCATTTAAGAGTATTCATGGAAGTTGTAAAGTCATTTCTAGCATTTTTGGCAGTCAATGTGCATTAATGACAGTGGATTCACAAAGAGAATGCTGTCTGTTCTGTGTGAAGTGTCTGAAAAATGTGTGTGGAGAACAGCATAAGAGATCAAATGAGGGAAGAATGAGGGAGGCTAGAAAAGAGTGGAGATCTACCACTGACACAACAAGTTATCAGTGCAAACCGTGAATGAAAAAACAACAAAATTCACTGAATTATGAGAGAAATCCTCTGAAGTCAGAATAAATGAAGATGCTAAATCCAGTACTAATAAATATTCAGTGTAATGTTTATTTCTGATGTGAATACCTTTTCGGTGTAAGGCGAGATTAAATGACTTCTTCGGAATAATGACTGTGGCTCCTGCTTCATAGATGAGTGCATATTTGAAAATCGAGCAATCGCTGATGTCTTTCCCTCAAATAGTGAAATAGATGAATGGATTTCTAAGAACAGACAGATGTTTCAGGGTGTTTCTTGCCGCTTTAAATCATGGTAAAATGTTCCCAAACATTCTTTCATCTCGGTATTGCATCACATTGATTCAAACTAGTCTGTATCTGTTGTATTTGCTGTTGTAAACACGGACATATTGGGGGAAAACAGCTTTTTAATGTGTACTCTGTGGTGATAAAACAAATCAGAACCATGGAGTTATGTCATAGTTGCCTATTTGAAATAATTTGATGGATAGACAATGAGCACTAAACATGAACAACAAATAGATGCAGTGAAGAGGTCACACCTTTCTCCTGCAATTTGTTCGCAACAACATCACATGGTCCAGCAGCAGATGAAGCGGTGAGGATTTTTTGGGGACGAAAATAAAAAATGATTAGAGATGTTGTGGGCGTCTGTGTGAAAAATAACAATGTGAGAATTTGTATTCCTTTCTTTTTTTCTCCCCTCCTTCCTCTCTCCCACGGCCGCATTATTACATCTATGTGGTCACACAGCCTACGGTATGCGACGTGTGATTCGTCTGTTTTTTCATCCTCTCACCCTTACCCTGTCAGCCCACCACTGACCTTTCATTGTAGCCTTGAGTCAGTGTAAGAAGTGCTGCGGGCTGACAGGAAGTGCTGTCTTCACGGTTCCCTACCCTCCTCCGAAAAATGTCACGGCGTAATACAAACAAGTACTAATGACCTACAATAAACCACATTTATTTGGCACTCAAAAGCGTTGACTAAAATGTGAGCTGGCTAAAAGCCCTATGAAGGACTAATGAAAATGAGCAGTAAAAAACAACTTAAAGGCCCATTACGTGAGATAATCTAGATTCACAATCCTTGATCACTGACCCATAAAAACTGCAGAATCAGCACATCTTAAGCCAATCTCTGTCAAACTGAAAATTAAACTAAGGACTAGTTCAATTAGCTGCATAAAATGCTTATTAAATGCCTCAGTTTGGTTTATGGCCAAATACCTGCAAAACATTCCCATCAGCCACAGCTTTACTTAACGGCCAGTGCTAATTAGCACACATTAGCAGGAGAACAAGCTTAACAGAGACCGGGAACATGGTAAACATTATACCTGCTAAACACCAGCATGTTGGCAATGTTGTTGTGAGCAAGTTAGCATGCAGCAGGTTAGCATGGCGATTCAGTAGTATTCAGCTTAAAGCCCTGCTGTGTTTATAGGAACAGCCTTACAGAGACACGTGCCTGTAGACTCTTAGTTATTTTCCCTTTAAAAGCTTTTCTATTATTTGCATTATTCATATTACATTTTTTGACAGTTAGAGCATTTACAGAAGGTGTAGCCGTTAACCAATTAATTTAATCTCACTGTTGTCTGCGATACAGCAACATCGACTGATAAATCATGAGGAAGCATTTCCATCAGTCTAACTCAATGAAAACTACAAATTCTACTTCTGTTTTTGTACAAGTATGGCTGAAGAGAATACTCCAGTGACTGCTGCAACTGTTACTTCACCTACTACTACTACTACTAGCTGTGAAACTTTCATCTGCCGTATTGCTAATTCGTCCCAGAAAGTTGAGCAAAGACAATGTCTTGTATACCCTCATGCAATAAACTTAGGAGGACTTTTATTAGGAAATAAATAAAGTAATTCAGACTTATACTACTAGTCGTAATTGTGACAAAGGTCACAACTTTAAATGCATATGAGTGCCATTTGTTCAGCTTGGTTAAATCACTGTTTAAAAGCTGAACTTCATGGTGTGAAGCAAAAGAAATGTGGACCATTTACTGTTAACAATACGGGTTCCTTTAGATGAAATGGTGTAAACCACCCAGCCGATCACAAATCTACATGCTTTTCAATTTTGAATTTTTCAATATCTTGTAAGGTATCTGTGAACCTCCATACAAAATATATCAATCTATTCCTAAACTTTATTAGAGTAGTTCATACAGACAAATGGATTAAACCGCCGAACCCTGTGGTTAAAGGAGGACCCGCTCTATCCCCTGAGCCACAGCCGGCCCCTCCTTTCTCACACTTTCTGTGTAGTGCTCGTACTGGGTCACACAGGGTCAACCCAAACACAGTAACACACACTACATGATGAAGTTTTACATGCTGAAGTGAGAGCTAATTAGCGCAGAGATGCAGCTGAAACTGGGGATGTTTATTACCAAAATAAATGCTGCAGTAACAGCAATGCTTTGTCATGGCTGGAATGTGCCATTGCCGATCTGCTGAAAGGCAGAACTTTCTTCACCTGGTCAAATAACTGCTTGAGTCATATTGATCAAAAACCCTAGAGATGTACAATAAGGTTGTTGTTTTTCTATGGGGTTGTAGCAATTGTACCTATTGACCTTCTAAAAAGGTACTGATTGCAGTTGCTTGATCTCCTTACTGATCTCCTCCTTGTTCTGTAATGGCTGGATCACCATTACAAGGGGCCCTGAGGGAAAACCCTTAATGACCTTTTGATTTTAGTCTGGAAAAATGTCTGTACGTTAAGATCTGAGCTCAGGACTCTGCTTTGTAGGGGATTAAAAGTTCTGTGATATAGCCAGGGGCAGCCTACTCAATAACATTGTAAAAATCAATTCTAACAGGCCCAGGTAACCTGTGGAAGTAGCACTGACGTATATGTTTGGTCTGGTTTAAAGCCCAAGCTATGTCCAACGTGTATAGGTGAGGAGGTATTTGAAAGAGATGGCAGACAGTCTGTACTCTAAATAAAAAGAGAAACGTCTTCAACCGTCTCAAAGAGTATGCCTGAAAAAGCCCCTTTTCTGTTCAATTAAAGCTGCCACGACCTTTGCAGACTGAGCTCGTCCTAAAACAAGCTTTATCATATTGGGAGAGCCAGACAAACTATCATGACTGATGGTCTGAAGTGACTCAAGTGATGCTATCCATATGACAGGAAACATTTGTCGCGTTAATTAAGGCGTAATGACACAATGGAGTTGGACAAGTGTGACCCAAACGCCTCAATGGGGAACACAGTGACCACATCCTTTAGAGTTGCTTGCAATTTTTTTTTGTATTCCAGAAAAATATGAGGCACACTAAAAACAGGAAATAAAAATAAAAACATCAAACACGTCAAGGTGGCAATAAATGAATTAAATATTGTACTTGCAATACAATACTTGTTAGCAGCAGTTTAATGTTGCAGGGCATGGACAGACAATTCTGTTCGCTCAGTCTGGCTGAAATGCTTGTAAGCAACTGAGGGAATGTCATCTGTTTAGCATTAAGTTGGTATAAACCAAAGTATTGGACAATCTAAAAAAATCAGAAGATCCATCAAATTGTGAAATTCAAGAGATGACCAAAGTCACTAGTATTCAACATCTGGGGACCTTGCATGTCAGGACCAAAGTGGTGGACCGACAAACCGGCATTAGGCCTACTATCCGTAGAGCCACGCCACTGGCATGGCTAAAATGCAACCAACATTTTAAGGATCTTATATACTAAAGAGATGAAACTCTTCACATAGTAATACCATTTTCAAATCAAATATCTTACAACCTCATGATTGAGCCATCACAGGGAAACACAAACACTTGTGAGATGAATAAATGAAACCCCCTCCTGCCCATTCTACCCCCATCTGCAAGGCGTATTTTGAAGCTATTTATGAAAACTCTGTTTCGCACAAAGATGTTTTTTTTCCATGAAGACAGGTGAGCCAGAGCTTTACTGGGGAAAAAGAGAAAATAAATGGTTTTACAGCTAAAGGATCATCACTAATTATGATTCTCTGCACAGCAGGAAATGCAGATCACTGGAATGAGTTTGCTTTATGCGTTAGTGAATAAAGAGCAGATTAACAGAGTAACTAAGTGACACACGGAAACACTCACAGAGCCTGGCAGGAGTAAGTGGTACAGTCGGAACTAAATTTGTCAAAGTCCAGACCATCTTTAATGAACAGTGGTGCCGTATTGAGCTGGAATAAACCTTCCCAAACCTTCCTCTCTGCACTACTCTGTTCCGTCAACAATATCTTGGTCCTGTGGAAAACAGGTGAGATGATTCATTTATAAAGTCGTGTATAGAGTTAACACAAGAAAAGCAGCATGTTTACAATACAATTTAATGTATTACACACACACTGCAATACATGCTACCTCAATCTTTAAACGCCATTTATTGACGTGACTGTGTCAGAGATTTTATCGCAAAATGTGAGTCTGTTTGTGTATTCAGTTGCTCTGCGCGGTGCTCCACTACTTAAGCAGCGAGGCCAGCAATATGTGGAAATTAATTAGGCGACATTTTTAACATAATGTTATCTAATCATATCTACTGCAGAGCAGTGAGGCTGGAAATATTTTGGTGTTCTTCCAAAATACAATTAACCTTTGATTTGCAGAGAAACCCATCTTCTGCAGCAAAGCAGCAGTGAATATATGGACCGTACGCATTAATGAACCCTGCATGACTTTAGAAAGGATTCTTTCAAATGTGACTTCAATAGCCTCTCGAGACTGTCAAAATACATCCAAAAACATATCCAAAGGCAACATTTACAACTCTAGGCCATCAGTTAATTGTACATACTATCAGCAAGACGAAGCAAAAACAAAAAAACTTTCTGCAAGAATGACTCTAATGTTAAACGTTTTTGTCATGCCAAGTTTGCCGGGATCTATCAGAAGACCTGCACCATCGTAATCTGATCACCCAGTCCATCAATTCTATAATCTGATTTACCGTGTTTATTCATTCATAGATTTGCAATATATCTTCGGTAATTCTTAAACTTTTCATCTGGCACCACCATAAATTCTAAATTAGAATGTGTCCAATACTTACAATACTGACATTCCCTATCAGCCTCAGCTGCACTTTGTGTTGGGCCTGGTAACACTCTAAACTAAGAGGGTGAACATGGTTAACATTATACCGGAGAAACATCAGTATTTTAGAGATTGTTTTTGCAGTTTGGCCTTCATTGGACAGTTTGACAGCGAAGAGATAGACGGAGGAGAGAGGGTATGAAACAAAGGTTGCAAGATCATATAAAAGTGCATTTATTTTTTTACTTCTTAATTTCCCCCCCGTCAATGTCCCTGCTGGGGCTCTGGGGAAAGGAATGTCTGCAAACCTACTGTTTTTGCATTTTATTTGGCTAAGTAAGTTAAAACTAAAAACGGTTTATGATGGCCAACCAGTATCAGATGACGTGTTCACACTTCAGTGGAACGAGCTCTCCCATCATTTCTTTTTCCTATATTTCACCCCTTGTCTCATTTTTCCACAGTGTCCATTGACCCCTTTTACAGCCAGTAATACCTGCAGATTTCCAACAGCTCCTACATCTGGACAAACAGCCCCTCCCCCGTCTACCGCCCCACAGGCCACTACAGAGAGAGATATGGCATGTCAGATCGTCAGGCGAGGAACCAATGTTGTGGCTTCTACCGTCAAGAAAAGGAAACACACTTGAGGCCTTTGAGGCTGACGGAGTGCCGTGCTGAGACCAAAGGAAACGGCACAGAAGAAAGGGCAGAACAAGCAGAATGATGTCTCATGGACTAAATGGCAAGAAACAGCTTGGAGAAACAAATCATATCAAAAACATTGTAGTTCTTCCAATTTTTCTTTAGTTAAATCACAGAGCTGACTGATTTTAGACAGATAATGGATAACGAAACAAAAAGCAGTGGAGTAATTCAATAGTATGACTGAACAATTAGACATAAAATAATTAGCGTTAACAGAGACAGTAAAATACATGGATGGCTGAAACAAAGCTTTATCACAGGTTTCCATGGATCCTGGTTTTATCTGGACCCTGGTCCTTTGTCCCGCCATGGCCCTGCTGACTGCCACTGCTTATATCACTTTTATTATTACTCACATTACTATTTTATATTACCGATACCATTAACGCACATTACTGACTTTGCTTCTTCACCAGAGTCTCTGTGCTTTCTCACCTCGCAGGTCTCTGTGGATCCTGGTTATACCTGGACCTGGTCTGGCCTCCTGCCGTGGTTCTGTCGTATGCATAGAATGTGTTGTAACTCTGTTATGTTGTTCATTCTGTACACATCTGTTGCACTTCTGTCCATCCTGGGAGAGGATCCTCCTCTGTTGCTCTCCCACAGGTCTCCCTCGTTTCTCCCCGTTAAAGGTTTTTGGGGAGTTGTTCCTGTTCTGATGTGAGGGTCCTGGGACAGAGGATGTCGCATGTGTACAGATTGTAAAGCCCTCTGAGGCAAATTTGTAATTTGTGATTTTGGGCTGTACAACAATAAATTAAATTGAATTGAAATTGAATTGAATCTTGGGCTTTTAACTTTCTTGATGTGCTTTCCCCTCAGATGGCCGCATGCCTAGTCTATACAATTGCATTTGACATGAGACAGCATAATGGATAGGCCTCTTCTGAACTGTATTCCTTGGCTTAGCAAATGTATTTTTAATAGTCTATTAAGCTTCCTATATTGAATTGTGCATGCTCTAACATTTTTATTCTGTGCAGGACACCGCAGAGAAACATGAACAAAGGAGTGAGGACATAACAGTTCAGGACCAGGTGCTTTACTCTTCATAGGACAAAATGATCAAACTTCAAAATATGGACATTAACTGTATTTATTTTGGAGTTGTTGGAATTATAATAGCAGTAGATCACAAGCCCCGTGAAACAATGAACATTGAAGATTCCTCTCTTCTGTTAAGGCCCAGTGAAATTAAAAACATAATGAACTGTGATAACTTAATTTATCTCCTGTGAAATGCCAAATGTACGTAAAACAATCTGCAGTAGAGTCATTTTTACATCAGAATCCCAATCAAAGTCCTGTCTCTTCTCAAACAATTTCAAATGTGTGATGACTCGTCCTGCACTCGGGGCCGTTTACAAAGATTCATCCAATCAAATGAGACTTTGGGCAAAGAGCTAGACACAGCGGCCAAATAAAACCACATTCCACTGTTTGTGGAACGTTGACAATGTGATCTCACAGAAGTACCAGCTCATTACATGGTGGTGGAACATAATGTGTTCGAATGATGTGTCGCCAACACGGAAACAATTTCATGTTTGGGACACTGTTCCCAAAGGTCCTGTGTTTGTCTGACTCATCCACCTCCCATCCTGCCCAAAGGAAGTTTATATATTTAGGTGGATGTGTTTAATTTGTGTGTCCTTTTGTGTGAGACTTTCTATTTGCATTGTTTCTGTGGTGCCGACAGGTCGTTTTGACACATTACTTGCCACCACAACGTACTGTTAACTGGTCGTGGTCATTTTCTGTGAGGTCATAGTTGCTAACAGAGCAATATGGAGACAAAAAGAGAAGTATGATTGGATTTTAGTGAGCAAAAACCTTCGCTTTTATTTCCAAAACAATGTAGCAGAGGTCTGATTCATTCAAGAGAAACGTTGCCGATTTTCAGCCAGCTCTCTGTCACTGCAGAGCAGGCAGTACATGCATGGTACATGGTGAGCAGCAGCTAGCTCTGTTCCCCTTTTGTCTCTCCCTCGTCCTCCCACTGATCAGGTGAGGGAGGTGTGTGTGTGTGTGGAGGCAACAGTCCTCTGTAGCTCCATATCCCGTCCACTTTTGAGCCGTCCAATCAAATGCGCAGGATTTGATTTCAATTCTTCTTGTAACTGTACACCCCTCAAATATTGTTTCATTGGAGCTTTACATTTGAGGAGCCATGTTTCTGAAGGCCCAAACGACACATGCTTTATTGAAGACCTTTATATCCATTTTTACTTAACATCATGAGGTGCCAAATTTCATGTGTACACATTGCAATGTGCAGTCAAATTTTGAGGCTGCAGTTTGGAATGTTTTATCCATACGTGAAATGTAAATGGTGTGGAGAAAATAGTAGAGACAAACAAAATGACTGATGAAAAACATAATTCAACATTTTGGCTTATATGGTCACTTGTTGTACAACATGGTATTAATAACTCATCCAAAGCATCCAGTGAGACAATGATATCATCACGTATAATCTAAGTGTCTTATTCTGAAATTCAGATCTCACATTTCACACGTTATTTATTGTTGGGTGCTGCTTTTCACTGGTCACCGTGCCTGTAGGAGTTTATAAATGTATTTAGAGTCAGGCCCTCGCCTGTTACCTGATGGCAGACTGTAAGCTGGAAGAGTCATCCTGAAGAGTCTTGAATCATCCCCGCACGTCGGCCTCTCAATGACGTTTTGTGTCAGCACTTCAAGTATTCAACGTGAACATTTTTGATATGCACATCCCTGCACAAACTGTACAGCTTATTCACTTCAAAATATATATTTTATTCATTTTTCACGTGTATTCTATTATATATTATGTCTCTTGACTTTTGCAGTGTTTATTGTTATGCATCAAATCACCAAGACAAATTCCTTCTATGTGCAAACCTTTGCATAAAAAGTATCCGATTCTGTATGAATTGCAGTCCAGTTATACTAATGTTGTGAAGAGCAGGTCTGGAGGCAGAGCTGTCTGAGGAGGAGAAGAGAGTGGGATGGGCCTTGCTTGATTAGAGCCTATGGCCCAATCCCAGTGTCCCCCCTAAACCCTCAAACCCTGAACCCTCAGGGACTTACTGACGTCACCTAGTGAGTGGTTGAGTGTGAGAGGCTGTGAGGGCTTGAGATGGTGTAAATAGGAATGGGACAGCACTTTGCTGCAACATGTCACGTTACCATGAAAACGACAAAAATATGATGTATAATTGTGTGTATTTATTTTATACTTTGTACTCCCTGATTTGAACGTCTTCCAGGATCTTTACTCACAAGATGAGAAGTCATTTCATATCATCTATTTACTCGTTTTTGTCAAAACAGCTTCAATGACTAAATCAAATATTTGATGAATAAATAAATAAATATTCTCTGATTTCATGTTTATTTTTTGTTCCATCTTTAACCCTTAATGTTTCTGTGTAAATGTAATACTCCAGGCTGAACCCACGTGAGCCGTCCTCTTTGTTTACCTTTTTTTTACGTCTCCATGCGTCCACTGGTTACCCCGTGTTTAACGTCACATTGCAATGATTTGTGGGTAATTTCCTTCAGGCAAACTCAGCATCCTGTGCTGATTTACGGAAAGGGTTCATAAAGGGCTCAACATATCTGCAAGAAAGGCCTCAAACACTCGATGATTTGACAGTCGGACAGAACTAAACCATCACAGACTTTGCGGGAGCGCGCCTCAAAGTCCGTGAGTCCGTGAGGGGGGACATTGGGATTGGGCCCGTATAGTGGGAATGAGTTCAGATGTCAGCCCTTTGTGCACTTACCTGCAGCTCTCTGGAAGCAATCATTTGTCTGAGAGTAAATATGTGAGTTTCTTTTCCATAAGTACATTTGATTGAATTACCTTTAGTTATATTAAAATGATGAACATTGATGATTCTTGTCTGTTAAACATTGACATTTGCTTCCTTTGTGTATGGTGCTAATACATAGTGTATATTTCTGTTTGGATATACACTTCCTGATGTCCCAATGAAAACTGATGAGGGAAAGGAGATGCTCCTGAGGCAGCACATTGGCCAGAAAGGTATTACAAGCAGGGAGGAGTAATAAAGTAAGCAATGTCATCATACAATAAGACTGTAGAGCAGGGAAACCCCTGCATTTATAATTCAACTTCATTTGTGAGTAAATTAATATGCTTTTTGATATTTCAAGGTGGTGGCCAACCGTTGTAATTTGGAAAAAATATATAACTTCCCAAAATATATGTACAGGTTGCTCTTGTGTTTTTACTTCCAATCCATCTACTCATTTACTAATTTAGTAATTAGTTATTAAATCACCTAATTAATTTGGCTATTTAATAACAATATTTACTTATTATTTCAGAAAATATTAGTAAGGTTTTAAAAATACCAGGCTATAGCTTATTAAAACTTAACCCTACAACCGACCAGAGCATCTCCTTTCATGTGATTGCAGATTGCTTGCAGCTGGGCTGCTCACAGCGTGAGATATATATTGTGTAACCATAACTGTATCAGTTAACAGGTGCAGGAATATTATTATTACCGGTATGTGCATTGTTAACATATTTATATTACATTTTTTCAATATCACAGTTATTGTCAATACTGGTACATCGCCGCCCCCCCCATGTTTGTTTTTAAATACGACGCAATACCTTCACTTCAGGCTGAGGACCTGTGCTTCCCTTATATTCTGTTCCCTTCCTCTCTTTACATGGACATTTATTGTATAAGTGTCAAAACGTTTCGTAGCACATCGCCACCTCTGGCCTCGAGAGAAACGTGGACATTGCCTCATTCAGCACGATGATTAGACATGTCCTCACCTACGCTGCACTGAAAGACAACACGCCTCAGAATTCAATGTACATACTGTAACTTTAGAGAGGTAGTCTCGCAGGTAAGCGTGTGTTAAGAGGCCTTAGCTGGGCAAGTCATTTGATCAACGCCGGCTTTAAGGCTTATTCAGTTCATTGCAGCCCCTGTTCCGTGCTCCTCTGTGACTCAAGAGATTAGGCTGCTGTGCACACACACTGAACACTTCACCTACTGTAAAAGAGCCCTCTGTTCGTGCTCGGCACATACAGGCCTCTCAAAAGGCTCCCTGCTCGAGCCCACAGTGTTCAACTGAAGCAAAAAAAATAGCTCAGTGTTAAATGTTATTCAGTCGAGATGAGAGGGAACATATTGGTTGTCCTTTTGCTACACTGTCAACTCCTCATCAACTCCTCATCCCTGGAAATGTCTCTCCAACTCTGTCGCGCGTTTCAGAGTGGTGAGCCCATGGTTGTCAATACGCTGTCACTCATCCCCCACACCCTCTCCTTAAACCGACGGCTTAAAAATGGAACCTCAATATTTGCATTCCAATTAGCATAAATGTAAGAAAGTGGAACAAGTAGCTTTGAAAGTCATCCAGCGAAGCGCATATTCAACCAGCGATGAAAAAAAGGGAGAATAAAAAGACGGCGTGTGAAAGAGAGAATAGGAGTGAGGGCACGAGGCAAGAGTGCAAGAGGAAGGGAGAAAAAGAGAAAGGAAAGAGAGAGAGAGTTTTGTATTATGATAGTGGGGTCGGGCTACATGGTTTGAATCACTGGTGTGTGACTTTTATGAGCATACGACTTCACACTGCGTGGAGAATCCGCCCTGCTGCCGGGGTTCTTTGGCATTCAGAATGTCACTTTTAATCACGCTCCCCTCTGAGATGTGATCCCGCTGATCAAAGACGCTCTGACTTTAAGTTAACACGTCAACAAAGATGGGGGTCTCCCGTGTTCTCGCCTGGCACACATGCTATGAAATGCAGGATGCTGGTGAAGTTGGTTTATTGTTTGTGGGGGGGGGTTGGGACTCGGTGGTGTGTGGGAGCTTAAGGGGATCTTTGGATGACTGAGTGTGTGTGTAGGGGGTCAGTGCTGTGTTTGGCTGTGTAGGTGGTATAGTTCGGAAAGGTCTCTCTGCTCTGAAGGGATAGGCCAAATATAGTAAGGTATGAAGGGGGGCTGGAATTTGGTTGGTGCCTGACAGTTAATGTTAGTATTTTATTTTGGCACTTCATTTTAATATAGGTTTAATCTCATTCTGTTAACTGAATTTTAGTCAAAATGTAGTAATTTGACAATGAATTTGAGTCATCAAAAGATATTTATACAGTGTTTATTGTGAAATGTAAGCATTATTTGTTCAATGTGTCTGTCTTTAAGCTTTCTAATGTCTATTTCAGGGTTAGCAAAAACAAGTTCCTAATTCCGACTGTAAATTTCCATGTTTCTTCCTGGGGTAATTCTTGCTTTTCTTCGACTGAACCTAGACACTGGAACACCGGAGTAAATGCAGTGCATTGCATGTGTCAACCTCTTCTGGCTCATGGTACTTCGCAGCCAGGTTTTCAGTCCGTTCAAACAAAGCTCAACCAAATTCTCGACATCTTTAAACAGCCCCCCTGGTTTGTGGACGCAACGCTGAACGAAATCCAGCAACGTCAGCTGCCAGTCAGCAGCAAATATTGTAGGCTTGATCTGTCCATCTTTTTTGGAAATTGATCTCCAGTCAGGCCGGACAAGTTTCGATTTGCAGCATCGATGAGAGTGCTTTCTGTCTTGGCAACCACTCTCATTCCCTCTCGGTCAAACCTTCGACTTAGCTCTAAGTAACTAAGTCCACGGCTTCAAAGAATTGACGCCAAGGTGGGTTCCAGGTTCAGTGGTGCTGCGCAGCAGTTTTCTGCTCGTCCTGGAGGCATCACAAGATTGTTGCTGGCTGCACAGGTGTTACTAAAGATCTGACGTGGATGCACTCCAGGGCAGAACGAGAAGTGGAGGTTTGTTTTGTAGTATTCAGCCACTGTCTTGGAAGGCCTGAAAATAACCTTGCTGCACACCACGCCAAAATATGTCCTCGCTTGTTTTGCTTGCTTAGGCCAAGATTTCAGGATTGTGTGAGTCTCACAACTCATTGTCATACAGTACGTTGCTCCAATGCTTTTAGAGTCTAGAGAAGTGCACCGATTGCATCAATGAAATGGCAGCATCCATCGAGTCGGGTACAGCACCAGTACATAGCACACCACCTCTTCTGGGCCAAAATGAGGCCGGGAGTAAGCCTTTAGATGATCCTCTGATGCACAGAAACTCCTTGAACAAAATTGAACGTGGCTGTAACGTCTCACTTATCTCACTACCTCTTGCATGACCGAATGCGTGGTTACTATAATGGACATAAAGAGGGCCTGAACCCTCACTGGTGTCACTTGCACACCATTGAACCGTCCGGACACTACTGATACACCCTCAAAACAATATCCTCGCAGAGAAGTTTAAACAGAGAAAAATGTCCTTGATGCCTGAAAGTAGTCTTTCTGCTGATGACTCGAGATACATTGAAAAATCCATTGTAAAATGTTCTGTGCTGTCAAATTTGAATCCACAAACAGCATGAGAATTGCTCACAATTGGAACTGTCGTTCCATCTGATGTGAGTTCAAAGAAAGAACAGTGTTGAATTCCAGAGAGGATCTCTCGCTGTATGGCACAATCAAACATTTCTAGAGTTTTGTGTCGGATTGTATCCAACATCCAATTGTCTCTACATCAAAGCCATTCTCTAGAAACTCTCCAACATAAACTGCCAAAGGAAGATATTGCCATAACTGTGCCCTCTGAGTGGCATTCCCTCTCTGACCAGGAATTTAATGGATCTAAATAAAACTTCCAGGATTAAATATCCACAGTTCGACCGCCTGTGTCAACGAGCGGGTACCTCTCCCGTTTGCTGTGGCCCTCGTCCTCTCTCTCAGTCAGATCAGAGAGCAACTTCTGGTAGAAGCTATGCACAGAGGGTTACTCACATGGTCGGCTAGAGGGGAAAGCTTTATGTCTTTGTGTTGCGCCATAGTACTCTGCCTTTTCTCCTCCTGTTGGCTGTTTAATGGACATTAAAGTAGCTGATATGTTTTGAGTTTTTCCACCACTGCAGCTGTGTACAAAACGAAGTACTGAGGCACTGGTTTGTAGAAATAATTCACCAAATGCTGGTATGGAGCAGATCACCCCATGAGTGTATGGTATAATTAAGGACATTTAAATATCATACTTCTTTAGGGCTCCCACATGTCAAACATTACAATAAAAATATTAGATAGTATATGAAAAAGTAAAACATTTGTTAAGCTCATTGGACCTCACGCAAGAACATTTTTGTGTTCTTATCTTGACTTGTTTATACGGTGGCTCGTAGGAGTGTGGCGCATGAGATTCTGAAAATGCTTTCAAAATTCTAATTAGAATTAGCCAGGATAATGTTGAAATGATTATGAAGTATCATTTATAGGTATAGCCAACTCAAAATGGCTTTAAAGTAATGAAATTAACAATGTATTAGTTAAAAAAGGCCTGTATACTAGCAGACTAATTGCATATTACTCCTACGACGGGTCTAGACCACTAAGATTTCCGTAAGAGAAAATTCCAAATATGAGAAAACTGGTGAATGCTGCAAGTTCTCCTGAATCACTCATACAAACAAATCTGCTCATATGAGTGTTTCTTACATGAGGCCCAATGTGTTAAAGTCATATTTTGTTATTTGGTAAGCACTAGGTCTTTGTCTCTTGTTGTCCTAGTGCACATGTTACTGTGTGTGGGGACGGAGACGATGAAATTCTTCATGATTAGTTCATTTCAAGAATACACACAAACACAAAAAAAAGGAAAAAACTAAAGAATCGTGACACTTTTTTTCTTGGCTTGTACAAATGAGGTGTAAATGAGGATGAGCACTTTTGCTGGCACAATCTGGTAAAGAGCTTTTCGCAATTAATGGCAAGGGTGCTCCTCTAGGACATGTAAAACAGAAGCAAAGCAAAATCACACGCGGTTTCTCACGTATGCTAATTGTGCACACATGGAGAGGATAAAAAAAAAAAGCCACCTGGACAGCTGGCTGAACACATTAGCAAAAAGGAAAACAAATATGAAGCCACTTTCCATCTCTTCAGCCGTGGGGTCTTTAGTATACCTCTCACATATAATAATGTGTCCTGCATTTTTACATGTTAGGTAATTAACAGACAATCTTACCCCAACTAACACGATGTGCAACAGCATCATCATCACATGTAGCCACAGTGCAAGGGACAATATGAAGCAAATTCCAGTTTTAGTCCAGCAAACATTTCTAAAGAGGCAAATATGCACTGGAGGCAATAATCTCATAGTTTGAGTTAAATCTCGACTGGCAGTGCCGGAGAACCAGTTTTCTGGTTTAGCAACTTTGGCTTAATAAGAGTGATAGAAAGAAGAAGCTAATAGGGGAAGCCTTGCACTAAAAAACAACAACATACACAAGTCTTACTGAGTTATTTTGGGTTGTTCCATTAGTTTTTATGACCTCTACTTGTTTGTGGTGACTTAAGGAATTGAACACAGTACCTAGTATTAGCTTCACTGTGTTAGTTAAACAGCAGAGAGAAACTGATTGCCACTGGATGACATTTTGTTGTTGATTCATTTTCCAGTGTTTTCTGCTGGCATTTCTGCCCCACCCCCCTCAAACCTCACCCATATCTCTCCAAAATGACCTCCATCTATGCCGCTGAGCTTTGGCTGACCCCAGAACACTGTCCTCTTTGCCAGGGAGCCCTGAGAAGCAAGAGACTTGGGGAATTGCCTCTCTGTAGACTGTGTACTGCATATATGATGGTGTCTATGTCCGTCTGATTGTGTTAGAGATATTTGAGTGTGTGTTGTGGGGGCAGGTGGAGGAGATGAGTCTCTGTGTGCACAGAGGTGTGCACCTGTGTCTCTGTAGGTGTGTGTGTGCACACTCACTTAAGTAGGTCTTCAAGTGTGCATCAATCTTAATCCGTAAGTGCATTATAGATTTCCATGCAGAAGTGTGAGAATGATCAATGATCAAGAATCTGCGTCATTTCACTCAGCTGCAGGTTCCCGGAGGAAGAGTGGAACCTCAAAGAGCTCATACCTGAATATTTAGCTCTCCCCCGGCACAGCATCTTATTCCCAATCAGGAGAGCACACGTATTGCAGCCATTCATTGAACCCATACTCATAAAGGTCTCCAAATGATTTTCTTTGTACGCAGACCCTCAAAGGAGCACCTTTTAGACAGGCAAAATAATACAAGCCAGTAATGTACAGCACAGCATAAAAAAAAGATATCTCCCAGAGTCATACTGAAAAAGTAGCAGGAACACTTTACTCACTTTAAATACGTGTTTGTAAATTGCCTAAAAAAGTACCCATATGAGGCCAAGTCTATTGGATATGGTACAGTTTTTAGTTTTCCAATTTTTGGCGACTGAAACTAAGTTGATATTGTAACCTTTCTATAAGCGCAGGCGGAGCCCTTTACTGGACTTTATGGGTATTACTCTCCTCCAATAACAAACAATCAGCCACTGCAAATTTGCGTAAGCATAGCCATGCCTGGAGAGGATGGCCCTGAGTGGGCAAACTGCCTATCTTACCAGACCCCTGTGACAGAGCCCCCCAGAACTGGGGGATGGTTAGGGCTGAACCGCCATCATCTGAGTCATTTCTGCATATTACGTCGCCGAGCTGCAACCTGGACCTAACAGGACGACCAACGAATGCGCCTGCCTCACTCTCTGCAGCAGTATAGTAACAAGGTGGAGCATCGGAGAGGCATAAAGCAGCCTTGGCCATGGAAGGTCACACCTCCAGGGGTGAGGTTAATTTCCCTCTGAGGTAATGAAGCCAGACCTCCCAACATTAAACCAGGGAACAGTTTTGGCTACATTGATCCGTAATAACAGGGTAACAATAGCCAGAATGGGGAGTCAGAAGTGAAAAAAGCTGAACTGGTCTGTGAACTCATCATCGCCTGCTCACCAGCAAATATGTTATTCAATGAGGCTATAACGATTGAGGAGTACTTTCTGACAACAACACACCGAGTATAGCGTTCATGAAGGAACAGAGCGCGGCCTCTGACTGCTCATACTAGCATGATCGTCCCTGCCCACCGCCTCCTTCACTGGAAGTGTGTGTTTGAGTGCTTTGACAAGGGGAAACATTCAGCAAGACGTCATCGGTAGCCAGGTAGGTGGAGAGGGGAGGGAAATGTGCTCTTTGAGGGCAGCAAAGAGATTTCGGCAGCGGGAAGTCGATGTATAGCACACCGATGAGATACTGTCATCATCGTCATCTGCAGACGAAGTGGGTGTCTCTGCAGGGTTGACAGGAGGCAGCAGCAGAATGTTGCCGGCTGGAGCAGGGACTTTGGACAGCATCAGTCTTGAGCCCCGGCTCGCTCTCATCACTGCGCCAGAAGTGATCCCACCGCTGCTGGCGACGAGTGTTGGGCAGCGCTCGGCAGGCCCGAAGATGCTGCTGAAGACCGCTCTGTGCATGGACTGTGTTGAGGCCCTCGGAAGCAGGCATTGTGAAGATTCATCATGGTGATGAAGTCGAGACATGACTGACTGGTTCTTGAAGTGACGACTCCATCCGTGGAAATACGCAGACAGATACTGGGCAAATTGCAGATCCCTGAAGAGAAGGCCAGCAGACAGCAGTGCTGCCTTATATAGTGTGGAGTCCGCACATATTTGGGGAGGCATGTCTGATTGGCCAGCTATTCTTTTGCATATTTTCAATGAGCGAACGCTTGCTCGGTATAGGTGGAGTATCACCCATAGAGTCCAATAGAAAGCGGAGCCTGTGTGATTTAGGAGTACTTGGTTAAAATCAACATTGGCAGGAAGAAGTACACAGCGGTCTCACAGTTTACGTACAGTGTCAATGTTCAGTGCCAATGCAGGAAGCACTGTGCCCTATATATATATATATATATATATATATATGATTATTTTAATAATCGATTAATCTGTCGATTATTTGTGCGATTAATCGATGAATCGGATAAAAAAAACAAAAAAGCATTCATTTCCAACCCTTTATTCAAAAACAGAACTGACAGTGCACATTCACAGAGCAACAAATCTTCACAAAGTGCACAAACAGGTTGCTCGAACATCCCTGAGCTGTTAAAGTCATTATTTAAAAAAATAAATGGACTAATATCAGGAGTGGGGTTCAGCGGGTTTACCCACGCCTCTCAGTGAAGGGTAGACACACGCTGATCCACTCAGTGTGGCGCGCGTGCAGCCCCGGACATCTAAGGGCATCACAGACCTGTTATTGCTCAATCTCGTGAGGCTGAGCGTCACTTGTCCCTCTAAGCGTGCATCACACCAAATGCACGCCGCGTTCATCGCGTTTGGTGTGAACACACACTGTCCGCCATTAACCGTGGAAAAAATCACCTCTATTTCTGCTCAGTACGTGTTGTGGCAGTCCCAGATATCACGGACAGTTGAACGGCTTTCAGGCCAATAAGCCACGCCCCCTCTCCGGCGCGTCCAGCACAATGCACGCGAATGAACACAAATAGTCCCCGGCGATACCAGCGGCGCGAATGACGCGAAAATAATACAAATCGCGTAAATCAACTTCCAGTGTTGTCATGGTAACGTTTATAGGCCGGTCAGCGTCAGCTACAGAACCGGAGTCCTGTTCCATTATTCCGGGCCTGCTGTGAACACTCAAACATCTCCGCGACTTATTGAGTGGCGTAATAATCACGCGACACAACGAATCAATAATGAAATTCGTTGCCAACTCTTTTAATAATCGATTTTTATCGATTTTATCAATTCGTTGTTGAAGCCCTAAAATAAAGCCAAAAGAATAAGATTGGTTATAAACTTTATAATAAACTAAATTGCACAGCAGAAGAAAGGAATTGCTAGAAGCCTTACACTTATTCTGATGATACTATTTTGTATGTGAACAGTCTATCCAGTGTTTGTGCAACAGCTATGTTTACAACATACATTGAAGTATTATGTCCCTGTAAGAAGGACAATAGGAAACAAAAAGAAACTCATTTTCTTCAAGGTCTTAAGGTGACACAATGAAACTCCACATTTCTTTCTTCCAGACTGACATGTCACCCCAATATTGGGTGGGAAAAATACCAGATCTCAAGCTGGGCACATAAATATCTTTGCTTAGATTTAAAAAAAAAAATACAACATAATTGTCCATATTCATGTGCCATTTTCTTATTTTTCCATCCTAAATGTGTGCAGTTTTAGTCCATATGTCATTAACCCTTTATTCTGTACCCTCAGCTAAAACAGTTTCTAAAGATATACTGATCTTTATATTGTTAAAAGTATATTACTTCACTTAAAGTTGCTACTTCACCTTCAACCTAATCTTCATTTACAAGATAAGATTTCTGAGGCCACTAACCCTGGCCAAATAAATAAGCAGCTAGTATAGCTGCACAGTACATTGCATGGGTACGATATTGCATGGGCATACCGTTCTATCCTGCTGGGTTCCTATTCACACTGGTCAAAAAACAGCAATGGTGTTACTGGAAGTGCCAATGCACGAAAAAATGTTGTTTCATGGAAAATCCTGGGCTCTCCTTCGAGATGAGAATAGCCATTATTACTGCCAGGAAACATATGCACCTATTGTAGTCCGGCTAATTATCAGCTCCCAGCATAATTAAGGCTTATAGATGAGCAAACATAATTAGTAGGCATTATGCAGAGCTAATGGGGGGAATGAACAGGTGAACATGTATTCAGTCCTTTGTTTATGAGCTAAGGGTATGCTATAATGAGACAGGAGAATACAAGTTGATTAGGTATGACCTAAATGTGTCCTTATATTGCTTTGATAAAGAATATAATGCGGTATAGCTGTGGCATTGGGATCGCTGGCATGTTATTGACTAATCAAAGTGTCCATGTTTCGTGTATGCCTCTGAGAGCTGTTAATATGACAGGATCAGATAATAATTCTCATACAGTACGCCTCACCACAGTCAGCATGCAGTATAGACTGCATGTTAGAAGACGTGACACCGAGGCAATACACATACTTCAGTACGGTGACGCGGTAATCAAAATGTAACCAACAATGTGGTGCGTTATTGGCCTTTCGGGAAAAATCATTGATCATCCTGTAAGTATTGGTGCTGTGGCTTGTTTATGATGAGGCATATGGGCTGGGAGGCATTTGAGGTTGTGTGGAGGACCTTATAATTGGGCACATGTCATCACTGAATGAAATAGTACTCCCACCGGAAGAAGCGATGCTGTCCTACGCGACACGTTCTAAAATACTACAAGAGTAAATCTGGCACAGTGTGAAAAAAAAAGAAGAAAAAGAGAAGACTGCTCTGCGGAGGTGTGTGTTTGTGTAAATTGAGTTGAATTCGCAGCCTGGCAACCGGTATAGAGAGAGAATGTAATAACATTCCTCCCTAAAGAAAGTTTGGTGCTTTGAAAACAAGGCCTAATTAGAGCAGTTTACCATGTTATCTTTAAATAAGAACGTTTGTGTCCTTGCTCATTTCCCTCATGAGTATAAGATGCAGGCTTGGGGGCGGGGACGGGGACGGGGGGCTTAATTTGTTGAGAAGAATCCGCTTCACTTGGGGTGCCCTAATGAAAGTGAGATCAAAAGATTATTTAATATTCAGCCACATTTATTAAACACAATGCTGATTGTGAGCAAACAGCAGTTTTACACAGAATCCTTGCAGGGCTCTAGCTATAGCTGATAAGGTTCCATTCAAAGGTTGCAGTATCACATAGGCACCAATCAGGACCTTGCTGTTAACAGAATACAATTTATTCCCACTCTGTTTGAAATCTAATCTGTTTTAACAAATGAGCCAGAGCTTTTGTAAGAGACGGTTCGCTGTCATAGCGAGAGTCTAATGGGGAGCTTTGAGCCTCCCGCCATGACTCCAAAATGGGGTTTGACCGCCGCAGCTTGTAGAATCAATGTTGGAGGTTTGTTGTGAGCAGTTGTGTTGACTGAAACAACATGTCCTTGTCCACACATGCTGTTGAGAGTATTTCAGGAAGGACAATGCGAACACTTTGGGTCGATGCTGAACAACCAAATATACAGTTCATCATTGAGGAGTTGATTTTGCTTTGAAGGTCAAAGAACCCATTCGTTTTCTGGTCACATATTCAATGAAACTGTAGGTTTTGTAGCCTCAGCAACTTCAAAAGGGTGCACAGCCGTGCCCTGCAAGAAATACATCATCAGTTTATGTTGAAGCCTTCAAAACAGGAGACATAGAGGGCTTTCAGGTGATGTAACACTCAGAGGACCTGATTAGGAAACAGTTGCTGCTAGCCGGTTGTTGGGCCCTCACCATGTGGGAGACATGGGAACGGCCTGTATGTAGAGCTAGAAGCCTAAATACAGAGGATTGCAAATTCAAAGACCGAACAATGGTTCGAAGCCAAAGTCCCGCCAGATTTTGAAAATCTCGCCTGAGTGTGAGATCTTGGTTTGAATTCGGGTCCCGTTGGACACTGTCCACAGGAACATTTTGGACCCAGTGAAAGATCGCTGCGCAACCAGGGATCTCACTCACTTACACTCACCTACACACTTCCAAGTGCATACACACACTTTGTGTCAGAAAGGCCTAAAGCAGCATTGGCCAACAGCTGCTGGTGACTGCTCGGATTCAGCTCGTCACTGTTCAGCTCATAATGTAAAGTAGTCTTTAAATACTGGTATTGAGAGTGAACACTATTCCTTTTGAGACTGTATATGGTTTGGTTGTTGGTCCCTGATCCAAGGGTGGTGCTCAGTTATTAATTCCTAAAAGTGAAAATCCTATTACTATTCATACTTATCTCTGATTATTGCAAAATAACCAAACCTGCTTCGACTAGATCCCAACACAGCTGGTTGCGCTTTTAAACTTAAATCTTCCCTCCAGTGGGAACAACACAGGACACAGTGTTGACATGAGCTGATTTTTACAGCCTGCTCATTTTAACAGTGATTCACTTGACTGATTTTATGTGTAGCTAAGGTCTATTTGTTAGCAAGAAAATGTTCAAATTACAGTGACCCAGACGACCCACTTTATCTGTCTTTTTTCCCCACACAGACCATACCGCACATTAAACCAACCACTGACACATGGGAATGGAAATCACCACAATATGATTAGTAAATAAATCCGCCAATTTGAACTCCTGCTGCTGAAATGACGGAGCAGCTGTACAGAATGGCTTGTCCCAGTCATGTGCACCAGTTGGTTTTGTCACAAGAAGCCTCACTCAGGGATACAGACAGTGGTGTTTCAATGAAGAATTATACTTCTTTGAACTGTATCTCAAAATGCACATTAAGTACAGTATATAAGTTTTATTTCATTTATATTTACTTTGTTCATACACAACAACATTTGCTGGGAAATGCTAACAATATAATTTGGGGTGCAATGGATCAGAAACCTCACGGTTGGGATCACGGTTCTTGAGTCACGGTTCGGATCATTTTTCGGATCAGCAATAAAACTTTGCTTTCTATTTATTAATTCAAGAACTTCAAGAGCACTTAAAGCAAAAAACTTTGGGCTATAGTCTCACATAAATATTGAAGATGTCCATTTTGAAACTAAATGAAATAAATAACACAAAAAAAAAACATTCAAGAATATTCAATTCTGTTAAGTTTAAGTGCATCATGAGGTATGTTGGTACCCTCGTCCTTTGATCAATGGTGAAAGAAAGAAACATCCAGTGAGCTAGCTTACACTGTTTCAGCTGAACTGAACTGCTCGGCAACAACTTGGGTCTATGTTTACTTCCTGTCAGGTTATGTCATTCAAATACACAATAATGTTTACCATTACTGTGAAGTGGTCTACAACTTTACATTTTTTTTCAAAAAGAAATGAAAATATCTCCATTGTCTGGGAAGAGGGTAGACCTTTCTGTGGTGACTGGGATATTACTATTGGGTCTGTCTAGCTTCACTCTGCTACTTCTGTCAGCACCTGCACCAGGTGTGTGTCTGTGTGACTCTTACAGAGTGGGCGTGTCTACAGCACCGGACTATGAGTCTCCCACTCCACCTTGATGAAGTGAGCGGTCACAGTCATGTAGCTCTCCGTTGCCCTGGAGCTCCAACCGTTTATGGTGATGGCAACAGAGGATGCCTTAGATAATTCGTCCACAATCCTGATCTTTTCCTTTTCATAGAGGACCGATCTTCATACTGAAGTGAGGGGATTTCGTAGCGGGCTCAAGCACTTTAACCAGATTTTGAAATCCTTTGTTTTCCTCAACAGAGAATGGCCTCATGTCTGCAGCAATAAAGACCCCAATAGATGTTTAGCCCGGTCTGATTCTGCCACAAACGGTTTCTTAAATGCCGCGGTGATTGTTGTGGTTGTGGCTTGGCCCCCATCGCTGACAGACTAGGGTGGTGGCGCCTCAAACTGTATTGCCGTTATCGTATGGCTCTCTCTTTAAACAACGCCTACATATCGTAACGGTTTTGTCCACCACCCTCATCCCATAATTGTAAGTTACAGGGAAGACCAAATGCTCCCAAACTTGCGACTTAAATGACGTGGGGGACTTCTGAAGTTCCTCCGCTCGCCATGACTTTCACCGTTAAATGCTTTTAACACGCTCCGTTCACGTGAACACACTACTGCTTTATATCTGTTCACTGACACTCTGCATTGATATTCGGGGACTTGTTACTTGAAAAGGAACAGCAGCAGTAAAACGTTATTACACACTATGATGATTAAACTGTAAAAAAAAAAAAGTGTTCCGAACCGAACACGGATTGATCAGTGATCCGTTGCACCACTAAATATAATGTCTGTATGCATTAACAGATAATGCTCATGGTTTCTGATAAATGCTTGCAAGCATTTCTAACATTTAGAATAACTAAGTACAAGCTATTTGCTCAATTATGCAGTGCATTTTCTACTGCAAGATACTTTATTCAGACAAAGCCTGACTCATGTTGATTTAAGAAATGCCTACATAAATTGCTGCATGTCAACATCAACTTTGGTGGCTTTCCTAAAATAGATAGGATGCCCAATACCAGAGCCTAGTAACATCAAAAGTGTGTCCTTAAAGGTGCAACAATATGTAATATATGTACGATATGGTCAGAATTTAAATATAAAATATAAAAAAATAATGAACTAACATAATCGAAAGAATGTGAAGTAGAAGCAGTTTTGACGTTATGCCAGACAGGTCAATGTAATGTGCTGCTGCCATCCTGTCTTGTTATACCACGTGTAGAGCCAGTCTGCCCTCAGTGCAGACCACTAAGAAGTTGAGCTGCACCGTGAGCTTGTCAATAATATGTCCATGGTCCGCGTGCGTTTCTTTATTGGACGAAATACAAAGTGGCCACCGGCACTGGTGTCTGTGCTGGCTGAATTCCAGTTGCTGTCGCCCGGGCGTCCGTCTCTCGGGGCTGCCAGGCGCCACTTTTTGTATGATCAGGTACAGGATGAATTGCGATCCAGTTGCATTACTATTAACCTTTATTTAGAAAGAATCCAATGAGACTGAGGTCTCATTTTCGAAGGTTTTAGTCATATTACAGATAAAATAAAATAAATAAAAACAACACAAATAGCATCCTCTTAAGCTCTTTGACCAAATCATCTTATCAGTATCTGGGCCTCATTTTTAGTGGTCATGAAAGTTATTATGACCACGAAATCATGTAGTTGGCTAACCCCAACTACATGATTCGCCTCATTCTACTTTGAGATAAAGTAAACAACCTGCAACCAGATCCGCCGGTGTTCCGGTTTAACGGGAATGAGTGACCGCGTGAACTGAACCGGAACGTGGGGGGGGGGGGGGGGGGGTTGCAAGGTTCATCACGTTAAGTTTTTTTTCCTTCTAATTCGCGATAATGCCGAACGTTAACAGTCGACAAAGTTTCGCATGCAGTGGACGTTAGCCGTAAGTTGGAGGGAAATGAAGGCGCTGTAGACATCTTAACACTGATTGGCCAATACTCGACACGTCACATCAAATCACATTTTCTCCTTGTCTCTCTCCAATCTGAGAAACACTGGGCCCCCCCCCCCCCCAAAAAAAACCCTCTACGGATCTACACGATTCACATGGATGATATATTTTGATACAAAGCAGCGAATTTCGCTGAAAAGCGACATGTTTGCAGGTCTGTATACCAGTAAGCTAATATACCTACATAACATCCCTCTGTGTAGTTGTTTAGGAGATTGGTGATATAACTGAATGTATCTAATGCCACTGCACAGATATTCAGCATGTGTTCTTGACCCAGTCCCCAGGAATCCTCAGAGCTTCATCTCCCTGCTGTGGACAGAACCCCGGTGGGTGGTTAACTTCATCTACTCTCTCCCCCAACTGTAAATGTCACTCCCCAGTGCAGCTGACCATTAAGGCTGCCCTGTGTACATTTTTAAACTCAGAACCTCATTTTTAATACCCCCTTCTGACTCATTCTCTCCCTTTCCTTCTCTCTCTCTCTATGGTAGCTCCATACTCAGCAGGAAACTTTTCCTCCGCATGATCAATGTCATTGACTGATGCTGTTATTTTCCTCTTGTATATGGGGCACACTGTTTTCTAGAATCCTGTTGTTTTCATTTCCATTTAGCTTTTTCTCACTGAGTATCAGTCTCCACAGATGTGGCGTTTAAAAGCTCTGCTGTGAGAAAAAAGAAAAGAAGAAAAGGATGGCTTTAAAGGAGTCTTACTGGAAGTCGATGCAGTGCTAACCAATACCCGGCTGCTTTGGAAAAATACCAGTTCAATTGCCTTTCTCGATTTCAGCTGAAAACAGAGAGAAGCAGCAGTCTCAGACAAGAGTCAACACACTATGAATATTTTCTCATGCTGGCCTTTTTTGTTCATGTTTGAAATGTACAAAAGTAATTTAATAAAAAGAAAAGAGAGAAAGATAACATTGTAGACTTTTGTTCAAGGTGAAGAACAATTGTAAGGGGATTTCCCTCCATTCATGTGGTGACCGCATGTGTAGTGTCATGGAAATAAATATATGCAGCCAAGGACGCAATCACACACGTATATAAGCATATAAACAGGCGTTTATTGTATAATGTGGGAAACACTGAGTAGAAGGTTTGAAATTACGTCAGGGCAAGCAAGAGCCTCTAAGTTTGAAAGATAGTTTATTAAGTGGCACATAAAGGAGGAAATGTCTGACACACACACACACACACATACATTTGCTGTCAGCATACAGCCCTTGTGATCAACGTGTGATCAGGGCAAAGGCCAACACACATCACACTAGAAACAGGAACACATTGTCTAGTAATCACAGCAGAACAGTGCCCTTGCCGAAACTGCATCTACGCACTCACAACATGCACACACACTGACAGATGACAACAATCAATGGACGTGAGCCAGTGTGGGCGGGACATGCTCAGTGCTCCAACCAGGCCGCTGCTCTAAACCCAGCTCCGCCTGCACCTATGATTTTGGCCTATGAGGCTCCAGTAAGGAGAACCTTAAATACGTCAGCGTACTCTGTTACAAGCGCCTTTTTACGAATGTCTCAACTCTATGTTGGGTGTTGGTTGTTAGGTCCGTGCACGTATAACTGCCGGAATATAATACTCCGTTTGAGCTTGAAATAAAGCATTTGATTAACTAAACTACAAATTGACTCTCTCCGTTGTCTCTATGAAGTTTTTCACAACAGTAGACTGTGTGAAACTGTCTTAACTGCAATTTAAGCACAAGACGTATCAAAGCTCTTTTTTTGCTGCATATTTTTGTTGTATATGTAACCCTGTTAGAATCTGCAGAATACAATAATTTGTTGGACCAGGGCCAAGGTTCATAGAGAGAGGTTTATAAAGAATAGACACACAAAGGAACTGGAGCCATATAATGGTTAGACTTCAAAGAATATATTGAACCTTGGAAATATATTTTAAATTGACATCTTATACAATATTTACAATGCTCTTCTCGACACATTACTCAACACTTTTCCATTGAAATGGTAAAAGTGTCTCTGAAATGTTGCAGTGTTTCTTCAATTTGTTTTTCTCCTCGGCAACAAAGAGCATGCAGCTCTAACTTATCTGTTCCGTGACGTTACCAATAGGCTACTGAAGTGGCAAAATTGAAAAATGGGCACGGAGCTGGTGCGTGGATGGAGGAAGGCCGAATGAAACCTGGTTGCTGAAACTCGCCCATCTAGCTCAAAGCTACAAATCTAGCTAAGGCTAACAAGCTAGATAGTTGGTGGCCAGCTAACGTTAACCCTGTGATCGTGTTGCTTCCAGTTGCCGGTCAGTTCTTGTGCTAACATACAGATACAAAAATACTAACTTTAGAATTTCAATGCACCAAAAAAACTGGATCACATGACTTCATCAGTCAATCAATTCCTTTTGTCACATGAAATCCTACAAGGTAAATTTGTAACTGCAGTGAAATACCAGACACGGAGGTCATCCTGCATTTTTTACATGAAAGAGGATGAGTTTGGGAACTCAAATTAGCCAAGGAGACAGCTAAAGGTTGTGTCAGCAGCCACCTGCCACTCAAAGCAACCACACACTTAATTATGCATAACTTAAAGCCTTAATATAACTTAAACAGGTTCGCCCTGATCTTAGCTATATTAACCAAGGATGTTTTTTGTACCAGGCTGTTTATTTTAACATGGGGGTCTATGGGGATTGACTGCCTTTTGGAGCCAGCCTCAAGAGGCCATTTGATGAACTGCAGATTTTGACACTTCCACGTTGGCTTTGTTTTTTTAAGCCTCGGAAGTTGCTGCTTGACATATGCTCATCAACATCAGAAAAGGAAACGTGTGGATTGGATTCAGTGTAGCGGACATTGAGACGTTCACCGCCCATGGCAACCACCAAAATTCCTTGGAGGAAAGGGAGCAGAGCTGAGATGGAAGCTAAGGTAATCCAGCTCGGACTTAAGTAATATAAACCAGTAGCTTTGACACACATCTAAATCTTAGTGCATAGTTTAAAGCGTGGTCTAACATCAAGGTTTTCTGTGCACTCAAGGGACCAACTCACCAGTAGGCCCTTGCATGTGCAAAAAGAAAAGAAAAATTCTTGAAAAAGACACATTGCTATAGTAGAAGGACCCTTTGCAATGCAATGCCCAAGGGTCGATGAAGGTTCTAAGGCTGGAAGAAAATAATTGCGGAAAAACGACAAAGAATATCTGGTAAACGTTCGCGCTAATTGAAATCATTTTGAAATAAACTGCCCATGATGAGGCTTCGGAAACGTCACAGCTTCTTTCATCCACAAATATTAAGATATGCAATTTCAGCAACCTTTTCTGAAGCACTTCAGGGGGAAAAAAAATTTAAATTAAGGAAGAGAAAAGACAGTTGATGTTAATGAACACATACAACACAGAGAATTATCCAATACTCCCTGCTGATCAAATATACTTGAAACAATAACAAGGATATTTATTATTAATGCAGTAATCCATCCATGGAATTGAAAGTGGATTTACAATATTGTAGTACTTCACAGTAAATCCTTTGAGGTATTGATTTGTTCAAATGGTTCCACTGTCTAAGAACTAATTACACTAATTCATTTTGACTGTAGAGAAAAATAATGAAAATAGATTGATTCAAGTAGGGATTGTGGTTTGGTTATTAATAGCTAAAATGAAGGTGAACTAGAATGGTGAACTCTGTAGAAAGCAGGTCTACCAGGTGTGTCTGCAGCGACCACTGCTTGTTTGATCCCTTTCACTTACAGGTAGCTGACTTCAGTCATGACTTGCTTGTCAAGCACTGTTCAGTGAGAATTGATTCAAGGGAGCCAATTTACTTGCTTCTTTCTTCTATCTTAGCTGGTATCATCAGAGACTGACTCATGCCACACCTTCCTTTGGAAAGGGAAACACATTAGATGAGTGCAACAATAAAGATGACCATCAAAGTTACCAGCAAGATCCTGCTAACCTCTTTGAATTTGACCCAACCAAAGCAGGAGCTGGAGATAGGGCAGTTTTTTTTCCTCCTTTCATTCAGTTCACTTCTAGGACATGTTTGCACCTAAATCAGCTGTGAGTGATATGATTGATTGGGAGGGCGACTGTGGCTCAGTTTTAGAGCAGGGTCATCCTTCAATCAGAGGATCGGTGGTTCGATTCCCAGCTCCGCTAGTCCATGTCGGTGTGTCCCTGGGCAAGGCACTTAACCCCAAATTGCCCCCGCAGGCTGTTGAATGTTAGATAGTCCTGATGGGCACCTTCCATGCCATCAGTGTATGAATGGGTGTGAATAGGTGAATGATGACATGTAGTGTTAAAGTGCTTTGAGTGGTCTCTCAGGGTGAAGATTCCAACTGTGAACCAACAGCAGTATAAAGCTTTTTGGATGGTTGACCAGCTCCGGAAACACCCTGCTCCCACCCCTTTCCAATCTACCTCACACATTGAGCCAGATGTGAGGAGGTTCCACTTTTTGCATAACTGACTGCAACACTATGGAACTTCTTGTATGGCCGTTCAGAAGAGCTAAAAGCTTTAACAACAGTTCACAGAAACTTAGTTTTCTCTAGAATAAGGCAGCTCTAATGATGTTGAAGAGCTAGTCATATAATTGGAGTTACATTCAGGTAACTAATGTTTATACTGCTTGTCAGCTGAAACAATCAGGCTTTGACCTTGTTTGAAGCAATTTATGGTTGCATCTTTGCAGCAGAGAAACAGAGAGAATGGGTTGGGGTTGTTAATGCGGGAGTTTCTAATAAAGTGCCTCCTCAGACGGTGCATCGAGGCCATGTCATGCATATTTTTTTATTTGTCAATAAAACCCAGTGAATGTGGCATAATTAGGGGAATGAGAGGACAGACCGACAGCTGTTCCAAGCAGTCACAACACGTCATTTATTCCATTACCTATTAATATATACAAGGTAGCCTTTTTCTTGTAAAATAAAAAAAATCACTTGATGTTATTGCATGTTCTCAAATTATATCATGGCCATTTTCCTTTTATGGCACATCCAGCAACCCTTCTAGAATGAGGGAAGCGAGAGCCGAGGCCAGAGTTAAAATGGTTTGGGTTTTCTGTCCGCCCGTCTGTACATACCATTCTCGCAACACCTAGAGGGAATTTCTTAAACTTTGGCACAAAATTTCACTTAGACTCGAGGATGAACTGATTAGAAATTAGTGGTCAAAGGTCTTGACCTCACAACACAACATTTTTGCTCAAGAATCCATATGCTAATTATGACAATTTCTCCATTAATGCCTTAGAGCAGGGGTCTTCAACGTTTTTCAGGCCAAGGACCCCCAAACTGATAGAGAGACGGAGCTGGGAACCCAGACTATATATATTGTATACAATTGTGTTTTATATTAAACTGGGCCTAGTGCCATGTATAAACATAGCTCTTTATTGTGTATTCAATACTAAGCTATTCAAATAATACACAGGTTCATATATTCATGTTTTTATTTTAAACATGTGAAGGCACAGTGAGTAGGGGGGCCATGCCAGTGACATTTAGAAACATACCTTGTTAACTGATACCAATGCCAACATCAACATTGTCTGTCAATTGCATGATAATCATGCACACAAGCTGTTCAAATTGACGTTTTTATTTTAAACATAAATGTGGAAAATAAAATGAGTGATGGCCTATTAGTGCCACTGCCATGCATAAACATACCTGTTATCTTGCATACAATACTGAACTATTCAAATAATGGACAGAATCATGTTTAAAAAAATAAATCTAATCAACCAAAAATGTCGCAGACCGCCTGCAGTACCTCCGTGGACCCCCTCGGGGTCGCGGACCCCCTGTTGAAGACCGCTGCCTTAGAGGATAAAATGATGGAGTAATGATATTTTGGACAAATATGGATGCAAACATACAACCAGGCAGTAATTCTAGTTTAAATTCAGAATTGCACTGTACTGATTAAGAATGCACTAAAACGCTATAGACCACTAAACCATCACCCAAAACATGGAACTGCAACAGAGACACTCAACACATCCCTACTGTTAAAAGTGAAATGTTGTTGTCAGGTACAGTACAGCATGTACACACTGGCACAGAGTCTTCTCCATGCAAACAAAGAGGTAAATTGAAACTCAAGGGCAAAACCCAACATGGAGCCAGAAAGCAGAGAAAGGATGCTGTTGGCAGATTGATGAACAGCTTCAAACCAGGGGCATGGTCTTCATTCACTCCTGCTTTGAAATGACATTGTCAATTTGCATTGCGAGGAGTCAAGTGCTGTCTTCAGATGATTGAGATGACAAATGTTCAGTGTGTTGTGAGTTTTATTTTTGTTACATTACTGTAAGTGAAAACATCACAGATGCATAAGCCCAAAACATTCGCGGATTTCATGGTAGCTTAGAAACAATGTTACTGCACTCGCTGCAGGATATTTGAAAGTGCATTCACCGCTGAAGGTTGGATGCTGAATAGAAGACGGTTAACCAGGAAAAACAAAGCACACAGGATGCACCTTCAAAGGATTCACAACTAATTGATTGAAAATGCATGTTTTTTAATGGGGTAAATATGTTGCAAATAAATTTCATAAATGATTGCTTACATGCATGTGTTTCCAGTATGTTTGGGCCTTAGGCAGCACCTCCACTCAATGTGTGTGTCTCTGGTCCTCCAGTGCCGGTGAGGCCTCTTACATTATTCTACTCCTATCATGCAGAAATTGCCTGGACAGCCATTTGGCTCGTGTTTGCCATCCATTTGTAATCCGGATAGAGAGGCCATGACTGCTCAGGCCTCGGGACAGCAGCAAAATCAATTGGCTAGAAATGACATCTGCCAGAATCTGCCACTGGAGCGCTCGAAGGTACCATAAATGAAATCACAAGCCCTAATTGTGTGCTGATTTATTCACTTGTCTGAGTGCATCGCGGCTGGACCAGCTAGTAGCCCCAGAGCCCTGTCTGTGCACTTGGTCATACATAACACATTTATTTATTTACCCACCGCTTCTGATTCACAGCATCACTGGGGGATAAACAGCACCCCCTCCCACTCCCTTCCTTTGCCTACCCCCTCCACATCTGATTAATTCAGGGGTTTTTTCCCCTCTTTTTCCAGGCGGCGTGTAAAATGAAATGGCTGTGGAGTCAACTGTCACTTGGCTCAAGTAAGATAAATATGTCGATGCCTGAAGAGGGTAGAGCATGCTAGCGTGTTTGACTGCATTCAGAATAGAGAGATTCTTTTTTCCAGCATTCTTTTTATAGCATTTTTGTGAAAAACTGTTGCAAGATTGTCACCAGTTCTCTAAGGCTGCTAGGTGATGTCCGCCGTGCATGTGACATTTCGGCAAATAATAGCATCACTCTGAGAATACAGGCACATTTGAAAAAATCCCAGACATCATTTCCACCTTATATCCCCCCCCTCCTCTCTTTCTCTGACCATTGATAAAAGGACACTATTGCCCCCAATGTGATATTTCCTCCATGCCGCCAGACTCTTTCAGGCCTGTAGTCTGCTGAAACTTTAACCTAGCTCTAACCCAGGCGTAAATAAAACATGAAACAATGCCTGCAAAAGTGTCTGTGAGGCAGTTGAACATCAAAAATTGATACAGCCTCCGCAGGCCAGACCGAGAAATTTATCTAAGCCCAAGAGTTCATCCCACTCTTCCTGTCACCTAGGCGACAGTCACAGGAGGTTACAAGCATGCTTGAGATGATTCCACTGAAAGGAAATGGACAAGAGAGAAAACCCTGTTTTTCATTATATCATGGCTATGGGAGAGGGGGAAGTAGAGAGAGGGGCGGGGCAGAAACTGAATGATAGGAAGTGAAAAGGACTTAAAGGGAAGAAGAGAGAAAAAGATAAATGGACCGGGAGAGAGAGAGAGAGAGAGAGAGCAGACCAAATGTTTTTGGTATGAAAAATAAGAGAATGACCTCTCAGAAATGTGGCAGGGAGGGACACAAGGCATATGGAACAGTGTCAAATTGGAGAACTGTATTTTTGTGACTGAAATCTGCTTTTGATGAAGCCATCTTTCAAAATATCAAACGCGTTGTCGTGGTTCTCGCTCAAATGACATTCTCCAATATTTGTCCTACATTGCTGTTAGCGACATCAGGATGTGTGAACATGGCAGTGCGGCGGCCAGTGGGGAGATGGTGCTACGGTATCATTTAACGCGGTGAACAGCCCTGCCTTTTCCAGCTCATTAGCCATCCCCTTCTTTGTCCCAGGCCATTTGATAGCAGCATTAATCTACAGCTCCACTCGGCTTCCTCTCCATATTTACCGGTATTTCATGAAGATTACACCACTCAACCGTGTAAATGTATGCCTTTTTTTCTTCTCCTCCTCGCCGCCCCCCCCCCCTTGCTAATGTGAGGCCCCAAACTCTGTGGAGTACCTTGTATAAACTTCCGCGACATACGGCGGATTAAACAGTGTATTTCCCCAAAAGCCCAAAGAGATGAGAGGCGAGAGTGAATGAAAGGCGATCAAAGCGTTCGCCAGCGAGCCTCGTCATTGCTTATACTGTTTTTTTTCTCGGGATGTCGTGTGTGTTTACCACCGACATGGATGGCACGCTGCCACGAACACCGCCGTCCTTTGATGAGGATCACCTGCCATTTGGTACAGTCACTTGCTTCTCTGTCACGATGGTATTAAATAAAGTGACAGAAAAGCTATGTCCTGTCATGTCCTAATATCATATTAAACATCTTTTCTCTCTTTTATAGTGTGAAACCCAACATTATCAACACTGCTTTATAAAACTTCAAGAAATATTCCAAACAGAGACATCTGTCTTTATATCTCAATTTACCTCACTCTGCTCCACTGTGTGGTGCAAAAATAAAGACAAAAAAGTCTTAAATATGGGAGGCTTTGGCATATGGAACCATATACCACTCTTAAGGGTAGGTAATCCTCAGGGAGAAGAGCTGAACCCACATCATAAAATACCACAAATACTTTGTCACAAACTTCTCAGAGCCCAGTTTTTCTCTGGATATAGCAGCAGCTCTGTGATCAGTCTGGCAGACTCCGTCTCTCATGGGGTATCTGACTTTTTCTGGGGGAAAGACAGGGAACGCAAACTCACTCTGCCGAGAGCTTGCCATTCATCCAGACATGAGAGGTTTGGGCGTATTTGGCATTTAGAGAGTCAGTGGCATGTTTGAAGGTGAGTCCATTCATTCTCTTTTCCCTGCGAGGGTTTGCACTGTATAATGAAACCTGAAATCAGTTGCCTGACAATAAATGGCAATTCCATCTTTTCATTGTGGCATTTACTGCAATATTTTTTTTTTTCAGGTTTAGGCGTACAGCAACCGTTGCTCTTGGAATAAGTAGAGTTACTTAAGTGGGAAACATGTCCTACTCAAGCAGCTCAGTGTCCCAAAGTCATGAAAAAAATATCAAGAAAAGATAACGGCGAACATGAAGTTGAACTTGTTGACATCGATGAGAGTGTGAAACATTTCATCGTATCAATCCACATCGTGCACAATGCTTGTTTTCTTTTAAATCATGAAACTCAATTGGATGGGAGGAAATAGAGAGACCATAATCCTTTCCTCAGTCCCAGCTGGCCAACACGAAGTTCAATTCCAGGCTATTATGTGGGCCCAATAGAAGACACTGGCTGATATAGTTCTGTGTGACTTTAAAATATGTGACTTTAAGGCAGATATTGAACTAGTATGACCAGATGGCATCAGTGTCCAACACATGGCCACAAGTTTCACTGTATTTTGTCGCTGAAAATGAATCGGGTGTATTTTGTTGCGAGAAATTATTGATCATAGATTCTCTCAGCAAATGAAGTGAAGCACATTGCACTTAAAAGTGGTGTGTTTACGTAAAACAAATTTGAATGTAATTCAATAATGTTTATATTTGAGAGTTTCTTAAGAGATCCATGTATACACAGAATATCCAAGTTATGAATTAAATAAGACTACATAGCTTTATATGAAGGATTCATTAGAAGAGAAACAAAATTAAAAGTGTTGGGTTTTTTTTGCAATCCAGGGAATGTCAGTCAAACTAGTGCTTGGTTGTTGTGATAAAATAACGAAACATTTACATTTTCCTTAAATATTTTTTTAATTAATATGATTATCATAGAATGTCTCTTGCAGGCGAACTCTTTATTTCTGTAGCTCCATTAAGATGGGATGTCTTTGAAAGAAGAAGGCTTTGCTAGGATGTGTGGTAAACGGTCCAGTGCTTGTTTAATAACGAGTGGTACCAGAGAACCATAAAAAGGCCAGTTGGCTGAGCTAACACGCTCGCCACTCGCGCTCATCAACGTGTGACTGTCGATTGGGAGGCTAACTATGTCCCCACGAGCCCCCAACCACACGCATCCCGCTTCCCCTCAGCAACAGATGCCGCATTGAAACAACAATTACATGTGCTAGCCTCCTCATCAAATGTGAATGGTGGATGTCATGGCATTGCCATCTACCCACACACACTCCAAGTCTTGTTTATTCATGGACAAATAAGCCTGTGCCTCTCTGTGTCGTTCATTTCCCCGTTCAAGTTGAGAACACCTCGCGAGTGCCATTAGTGGCATGGTTACAGCAGACAATAGTGAAGAGCCTTCGCCATTTCAAAAGAGCTCACTATTTCCAAAAAGAAGGCTGATGAGAAGATTAAATACAGTATATCCCGTATTCTAAATCTAAATTCTGCCTCAGAGCGTTGGAACAATTTTTAAAACTCAACGGAGTTGATTGAGATGGGTCTCCTCACAGCGTGTATTCAGCAGAACTATTTAGCGTCATATTTGTGTGAAAACAATTACAGCGTTAAAACAGACATATAAATATGCTGCCCCCCAGAACACCTCCACCCACTTTCTGGATAGCGCAAAGAGAGAGTGATTACAGACCATTAGGCAGAGCCTGAAGTAGACACATGCCAATTCTGCCCGCCAAAAATGAGAGAAGATGCAACTTTTCCTTCTTTTTGTGATTTTTTTTAGCTGGTTTTGTTTTGGAGGAGGAAGCGGCTGTCAATAAGCATGGCCATGATAGTGTGGAAGTACTGCCAGTTCCAATAAAGCAGCAGAGACACACCACAATGAAAGGTGACCTTGGCATAATTGAGATTCATCACAGAGAAAGCCAGGCGGCTGAAGTGACAGGGAGGGGAGCGAATGAGGAAAAAAAACAAAACACGGGGGCTAAAAGCACAACATAAATACTACTTCCATTTTATGGGGCAACAGCCAACTGTTGGTTGGGCGGTAGGACCTGAATCTCAATGTCAATGACCATATTTTTGCACCCTGCTGATATTCTATTTTTGCAGGCGCTACACGTGTGAAATGATAAAAAAAAAAACCGCAGCGCCCTCTGTAGCGACATAGAGAGAGGGCCTGATTTACAGTGGTCTGTGCGCTCTCTGGATGAGATAACAAACCGGCTGCGTGTTGGGAAGCACATGTTTAGACCACAGAGAAGGACAATGACAGCTCTCCATCATGTTTTAACTTGCATGGCATTGAACAGTGTTAAAGGCACTCTGGAGAGATGCAAACACAGTGAGGGATGAATAGAGGTTAGCGGGGGGTGCTGGCACGTATGGGGATGGATTATAGTGTCCTTTCAGACCTGCACAATATGCATGTTTGGGCCTGGGCTGAAGCCTTCACATAGTAGCCGCACAGAGCTCCTGGGCTGAGGGGTGGCATCCCCTAGACATCCAAGGTTTTCTATGGCCTACAACAATGGCCCACATTCTGGGTCCACAACCCACCTGGCCTTGTCTGATAAATGGTTTTGAAAGAGGACACACACTACACCCGGTCCAGCATGCAGTCCATGTGCCCAAACACTTCAATGTTCCGATGATTTATTCAATTTTTTCTTCTGAGGATGATTTTCCAGCATTTCTTTGATATCAATTACTATGCATGCCTGACTCCCGCTTTTTCAGGATGGACCACTTGTTTACTGAAACCTTTCGAGCCTACTCCAGGGATTAAGCAATGCACATGCATTAAGTTGGCCAACGTATCCTCATAAAACCGTATATATGATATCCTACAATAAATGACTCCTGATTTTTTTATGCGTTTTCCTACGAAAGCCTGCAACTCGTGTCAATTTCTGCTCGTTACATGTATTAGGCCTTTTCAAAATAAACATCCGTCTTCACAGGAAACTCAGGTTTACAAATTGATCGGGAAATACTAAATTAGGTTTAGGCAATAAAATCACTTAGTTTGGATGAAGAATAGATCTTTGTTGGGTATCGGGTTAAAATAACTACGGAAGTGCCGTTACTAAAGTATGCAAGTATGCAAAACATTGACTTCTCGTTTCAGGCGGGGAATGAACTGTGAAAGATCCTGGTTTGTTGTACCTGCCCACCCAGTGTGTGATTTATCAGTCTTTATACGTCCTTGTTCAAGATTACGTGGATAACATAATAAAAAAGTGGGATATCTACAAATTACGGAGCATTATTTGTTGTAAGTATTGCTCCAAATACTCAATGAGACCAGCCTAAGTGTAGGGACTCACAAGAGACATATTTTCAAAGAATACTGGTAGAAGGGTTTTTAGTCCGTAGTCTAGTTCAAGCTAAAAAAAAACTATAAATTTCCCATAATGCAACTGGATAGTGTCTTTCATTAGACCTTCCCCGCCTACTAAATATCATTGTTTTTCAAACCCCACACCTCCAGTTTGTACCACAGACTGTAATTTCTATTTCCAAGATAACCGATAACCCTGATGACAGTCAATATTCAAAGACATTCCTCAACTCCTGTAGCTGAGTAGTTCTCCTCATGACAAACAGTCTGTGTAAACTCGGTGGAGTGCCCCTTTAAGTTTCAGCTCCTACATTACTTCATATAAGATACGAGGACAAATTCACAGTTTATCTCTGCTTTGTTTTATAACAACTGTATGACTAAGGCTGATAAATCAAGGGTCTCTACTGAAAAGAGTTATAATTCAGTGTCATGCCCATATCAAGAGAGCTTAGAAGATATTTTCTATTATAAGTGGTACATGAATTTTAAGAAAGGAAAAAATGTGCTGATGCTGCACAAACAACAAGTAGCTACTTCCATTTTCTATAATTAACCGGCTTCATAATCTTTCGAGGATTAAGAGGCCAAGTAATGACCCAAAAAAATGGGATTTGGTAAAATCAGAAAGGATTAATTACTTCTCATACTTTGCAAGGTGACAGTAATTACGTTCATCCACTCAAACAAAAAAGGGAATAAAATAATTGGCGGACACTTAATTAACGGGTACGGCTTTGACGTAATTGTGAAAGACAAGACAATTAAAAGTCCTATTATTCAATCAAGATACACATGGAGTAATTGGTGTGTTGCTCTCTGGAGGGCTTGCAAATGTGGGCTCTGTCATGGGTGGAGAGAGTTTGGTAAACATCGAGGGATGGACTGCTACATCCCTCTAACCCACCCCGACAAGGTTATTGCAAGGGTTCAAACTTCAGAAGGACCCAGGAGGCAACTCAACCCCCTCTATAACAGATTATGGTGAGCCCCGTAAGGATTGAGAATGTGAAAACCTCCCATTAATGTCAAGGTTACATCAGTGAGACGCCTCAAAAAGTCAATGGGTGTACTCCCAAGAGGCTCTTTGTGATTTGTTACCTGGACAAATCCGACAGCGCTACCACACAGACATGGACAATCTAGTGGATATGAAAAGGCAGGTCTGGCTTCAGCGTCCTAAGTTAAAACACATATCTGATTTGAAGTATGTGATGCCTTTTGCAAAACATTGCAAACATCTGTCTCAATAAAGACTACGGCAAAGTAGCAAAGAATGCAAAACGTTGTCCATTAAGCTGAATTCTTCATTATTTTCTCTGATTGGTTGTTGCGTAAAGATATACAGGTGACGGTGATTTGGACAAGCACAGTTGAAATGTGCCTACCATGCTGGATGACATAACCCGAAGACAGACCGATGACAGAAAATGCTGATATTGCCAGGTAAAAGAAAAGATTACATACTACACAATCTAAAAAGCAACGCAGCCAAATTGTAACGGTACAATGAATTCAAGGCCAACTCACTGCTGCACTGATAGACCTACTAGTATGTTCAGAAGGCTGTTCATCATCTATTCACGTGGTTGAACACTGATACGATTACAAGAAGGGAATGCGGATCTCTAGTGGCCATAGCTATTATAACAGGAGCAAGGGAGGTATTTAGGTGACGTAAAGAACAAACAAACACAGGACTTTCACCCAGGAGGCCACTGTTTGTGTCCCGTATGAAACCAAAAGTCAACGTTGATTTATTTTACCGTACTTCTTTTTAACTTCACTAACTTAACCCAAACTACGATCAAAGCTTATCCAGTAGTTTTGTTGGCTTAAACCTAAAGTGTTTTTTGCCAATACACAGACAGTGTTCTTTTTTTTGTGGCTTAATATATACATTTTTACGTTTCTTTACTATGATGATAAAACGAACAATATGGCATTACGTTTAGCTGAAATTGTAATATATAATCATAATTTTCAGGAGACAACGTTGGATATATGTGACAAAAGAGCAAAGACGGAATGCAAGATTTGTTTTAAAGGTTTTTGAGATTTTGACAAACTTTACACTTATTTTGGTCAAGATCTTTGGTTGTGTATTTTGTAGAAATGATTTGTCCTGTGTGCTGTGATCCTTAATAACCTTCCCCAGGCAGACTGGCAGTCCTAAACTTGGTCAACCTTATTCAGTCTGAATGTCTTCAAACCCATAAAACTCAGAAAAGTCTTACTCTCCACCGAAGTGCATGTAAGAGGCCATGATTTCTTGTCTGTGATATCTAGGTCAGACTTAATCAAACGTCAGACTCTCAACCCAAATGACTCAGAGAGCAGCCATCACTCACGCCTGCCTCCTTCTGACTCAAACTCTCTCCTTCTCCCTCTCCACTTTAATGGACAGCAGCCTGGATCTCTCCTCAGGTGTGCCAGCCAAGGTAATATTACTTAGGTATCCCTTAATTACCTATCATTTAGTATTCATGGACCAGGTAGTCATCACCATTTTGCTCATTGCTCACCGGCTAGAGGATGAGGATTTTCCTCAAGAATATGCTCTTCCCAAATGGAATTATGCTCCCCAAGAAGAAAGGGGTGAGAGAAATGAAAGACTGAGAAGAGGAGGTTCTGCTGATGAATGACAATGAAGCTGACTTGACATGGCATCTCAGAAAAGTTTTTAAATAGGTCACAATACAACCTCACAGTGCCCGTTGAGAGGAATGCATTTCTTATCAAATCTGGCAGTGGTGCCTTGTTTCGTTCTCTAAATGACATCAATAACAATAACGCTAAACACAATTGCACAGCTGAATCCTATACCTTCTAACCATCTCCCCCAGAGCTATTCATCTGTAACTGACTGTGCATCCATCAAGTTCTTAATTATGCTGTAACATTTGTTAATCTACATTGTCAAAACTCAGACTCTTGTAATAGGCTCATTGTCTGGTCATTTGCTCATCCCAGCTATTCTGGTAACATTATTTTTTTTTGTCCAATTGCACAAATTTCACATTTAGTTGGCCAAATTACGTGCATTCTTCATCATAGGGAATGACATTTAAGCAAATGCTTGTTTTTTACATTTTTAGCGTAGCCAGTATTCATTATGTGATCTGTAATGCAGTAAGATATGAAATCCTACTGTGGTTACTACGGTAATTGTGCATCAAAAGAACAGCAAGCTGTATCCATGTGTTCTAATGCGGAAAATATGAAAGTGTGAAATCCACAGCTTCATAGACGTACCAGAAAGCCTCTGTTCAACTGGATTTGCCTTGAAGGAATGAACAATCTAATCAAAGCTTGTTCCCCCTGAAGAATACTGTTAATGAGTTGCAGCATTCTCGACATTTTCATTCTGTCTTGTGGGTATATATTCTAATAAATCTTGATGTCTAATTACCACCAGAAAGCTGTGAAATGTTCTAAAGATGGACAGCGTCAGTGAGTAGTAGGCAAAACGCATTATGGAACCATCAGTTGTATACATTATTTTGAAAGCTGACATTTAATGATGAAAACATACTGTGATTTACATCTTTCTGATGGGAATTATCCGTGACTGCAAGGACACAGCAGATCATGTTTAACAGGTCAGCAATGACAGCAGTTCTTCAGCACAACATGCTGCTGTTGTAACAGCAGTTTGCTCCTCCGATTGACCCGTTTGACACCCGCTGTCTCTCCTCTGCTACCCACATGCCAGTCCAAGGAAGTACACAACAGATGGAAATTGGGATGACAATAATGAAGCTAATGTTTTTTTCAGTTTGTTTTTTTTATTTTTCGTATAAGCATTTCTCCACTTAGGATTCCAGTAAATTTTGTAGAGTCCATTGTCGGTCTGAAAGCCAAGACAGCCTGGAATGCTAGTCCCTGCTGGAATCAAAGTGCTGTTTTCCACTGTGACACATTAACTATGCCACTCGGGACAAGTAGTCTGCAATTTATTTTTTCATTAAACTATTAAGCCATGATAAGAGGACATGATCCTCCCCCCCTCCCCCCCCCCCCCTTCAATCATGCCAGCTAGACGGCTCGCTCTCTCTTTCAGGAAATGGATTCCAAGAAACAAGAAACATTTGGTGTAAGTCATATGTCAGAAAGCAAAAGAGAAGGCAAGAAAAAAAAACACATCCAGGGAAATAAATAACAGAAATATCAAAATTGGATACATTTTCTGGGTTTACAGGGGTCCGTCCATATAAGCTGTCCTTTAATGTGCCTTTGAAGTGTTGTCATAAAAGATTGGCAGAAGGGGAGAAAAGGAAACGCAGGCAGCAACATGTCTAAAAGCAAATGGGGAAACTAACAAAAACAAAGATGTTGGAGGACATTGGGATTGAATTATCAGTGATGTGATTTATCAGATAATGATTCATGTTACAATTTAGTATTAGTTTGGACACATCTTCGGAGTAGATGCCCGAGGAGCAAAACAAATGATTAAAACCCAAAGCTAGAGTGACTACGGTGGATGCCGACTATAAATATGATAATAAGATGGCCTTCAATTTGAAAATCAAAGATTTCAAACAACTATTTGTTTTGTAAATATAGAGTGGAGTCTACCTGAGCAGAGAATAAAGTCACTCTCCTTCTCTGTGTGTGTTGTAACCCCAGCTTCTCTGTGCTTTGTTTTGTGCAGCAGGTCCAGACATGCGTGCATGTTAGTGCATGCGAGTCCCTGTGAGCGTGCCCCACTGGCTAGCTCATACAGGAAAACACTGCCGAGGTGGCCTGGCTCACATTCAGTTTGGATCTCAGTGAGGTGTGGGCAGCAAGTGGGCACAATCCGGATAATTTATCAAATGCAGGACTGGCATCGTCTTCCCCCCACACGGGAGTTTTAGCCTCCACCATTTTACCTTGCTCCTTTGACTTCAAAATATATCCGATGAGATAGGCCACATTGAAGTGTTAATGGAGTTAAAGCTTTCAGCCAGATCATTGAATCGGATTACTTTGCATACTTCAAAGGCTCAAAGAACCATGGCCGTACCATTGAGGTTTCAGAGGTCATGTACTCTGTACTTTCTGAATAAAATTGACTTTTCTTTAGTGCGGCAAAGATATTGTACAACCCCAAGTATTTGTGTGGTTGCGTGGTGTGGATGATCTTGTCGACAGGCAGATTAATCCATGTGGAAGGTGATTCAGGTAACAAGATAGTTTAACTAGTGGACTGCTTGTACTTTAATGCCATTTATCACCAGACATCATCTCTCCAGTGGTAGCACTATGTTAAACAGTGGCCAGTGATGCCGGCTAGCTACTTTCACATTCACCTCTATATAACCTTAATGTGTATACTTGCTTAAAACCTCTTGAACCCTAGCCCTATTTTGAGGCCTCTGCTCGAAAATGTCATACCCATACTCAAAGGGGCTTATCTCTCTAACTACAAGGTCTATTTGAATAATTTCAATGGCATTATAACACTAACACTTGTGAGATTTGTTCATATGCGTACATATCAGTGTATATGTTACTGGTAAATGCTGGATGAATATAACACACAGCTCAAATTGAAAATGTTCAGGTTCGTCTGAAAAAAATGCACTTTTATTAATTTTCTCGATTTGAAATGATGCAGATACACCCAAATGAACCCTCACAAGTCATAGTACAACAGGTTAGTGGTCTGTAAAAAACAAATTGGCTTGATAGAGTGAAGTATGCCTGAGAAATCAAGGTCTGTGTACAGGTCAGCTGAGTTCAGCCAATGTCAATTTTGGAAGCAGCACTTATAGCTGTTTTATTGTACTTTTATATAACTATATATTTTACTTCTTTTATCACTAATAGTGTTCAATCTATCTAATACAGCAGTTTGGCATCATTTTGAGAGCCTGGGTCTTATATAAACCTGTAAAACATGGCTCATCCTCGTCTGAGTTCCAGTTTCACAGACATCCAGTGAACCTTACAGAGCCTTCTGATTCCGATTTGTGCATGTGACATAGTGTTGAACGTGGAAGAGAGTGAGGAGTGTAGTGATACGTTCTTTGAGTTGATTGACAGAATTTTAAGCCAATAAAAAAATCGAAAACCGTGTCGCACACCCAAGGGTCAAACCGAAACTGGCCAAAACTGAAAAGATTACCCATTCCTTATACATGCTCGCAGAGACTCAGTTTTTTCACAGAACGGAGGAGAGAAACCTGCTGCACATGGCTGAAAGGACTAATTTTTTTTGGGGGGGGGCGATTTTCTTGCAGAAAACCATCTCAAGTGTTTCAATTTTCATTGATTTCACAGATTCGTCTGTGAAAGTTCCGTAGGTGGTGGCTGGGATCGGTAACGGAGAACATAGCTCGCCGTCTCCTGGTGAAAAATAGGTGAAATTGTGGTAGTACTGGTAGTATATTGTAGTACTTTGTGTATATATATGTTTTTGAGTGATTAAAATAGGTTACATGGTCCATTTTATCAGAATTTCTTCGTCACGTAGGTTTTTGAAATATAAAATATCATTGAATTCGTTCTCAGAAGTTATTTGTACTACATGTGTGTACTCTGTCGCCCCCCCCCCCCCCCCTCTTGGGTCCAAGAGGTTTAATGTTTGGGGTTTTCTGGCACGCTTCAGTCTCACAGCTCTCACCGACGCTTCATAAAAATGTGGTTCATTCGTTTCCAAGTTTAGGATATTGCAGACACAAACATTAAACATGTGGCTAGTAAAGAATATCATACATTTAGCTGGTAAAGACCCATTTTTATCAGGAGTTAGTAGAAACCAAAATAATCAAAACGAGTGGATTTTGAACCAGAAACACAAATGCAATGGGATGATCTGTTGAATGTGTAGTAGGCATCTGGATGATAACACATTAGCAATATGCTGTAGTCATGGTTGCTTTGGCTGTAATGGTCAACAATTGCTCAACAATGGTTGAGTTGGAAAAAAACCCACCTGGTTGAGGCTATTTTATCGTAAATAAGCCTACTGATACTAGTCTCCCTAGCGGGGCCTCATCAGTGCTTTCTGATGGACAAACTGTAGCCCCCCCCCCCTCCATCAATTTATTCATGCATAATCTCTGTTGTGTCATGAGCCTGAGGTGATACAAATTGGCCCAACTTGAAATATCCTAAGCATAGGAACTTTGCTTTTCTCTTGTTTCCTCTTAACGAGTAGGTCATTCCGACACATAGTAACAAAAACCCAAGAGGAAAACCTCCGTTCAGCCAGGCGAACTCCATGAGAACCATTCACAGCTCCACAAGAAGAGAAACAAAACATGCTTTCAACAGGCCACAGAGGAGAGTGAGCATCGCAGCCACTCCAAAGAAAATCTTGTCTGCACTGTGAAGCAAAAACAACCAAGCATTTGACTCAATTCTTTACATGTTGACTACAAGTACAGAAGCAGCAGCAACATGTTTCATCTGCTGCCTGAAGAAAACCAAAAGGGCTGAAATATCCTGCTGCTGCAGTCTGCACAGTCATTTAATCATGCATGTGCGAGCAAATGTGGCTTTCCAAATCAGAGAATCATAACTGTTGGACAAGTTGCTGTTATATTTTGTCTTTCTGTTACACCCCATATGAGTCGCTGTGCTCATCTCTACCGACTCTCTGAAAATGAAGAAAGTCCTGTGACAGCTCTTCCAGGTCCTAAAATGCTGTTATGTCATTTTGGTTTGTGAACAGTTGGAGCAATAGCATGCGGTTGCCTACAGGAGTCCTGTAGGTTTGTAGAGCCTGCACTGGAGGTCTCTGCAACACCAAGACAAGAGAGAAAACCCATCACAGCTCAGGTTAGAGTAATGGTAGATAACCCCGCCCCATCATGTTTCTCTCCGGGTTCTTTACTTTGGAGCTCATGTGACTACGAATCTATCTGCTATTAGATATAATATCTCTTGACAGGATCTCTTTTCAAAATGAGGGCCGTATCCCTGCTGTGTGCTTTTAGTTGTTTAAAGGATGGGGGGGCGGCGTATCTTGACAGTGAAACAGTTTGTGCACCCACAGGGCTTCAACCGAACCTTGGATTTACTGTGCTCTGATAAACAAGGTTCATAGGAAAGCCTTGGAAGGCCTAAAGCCACAAACAAAACTGGATTTGACATGTTCCTATAGGCAAAATTGAAGATTGAGACATAGATAAACAAACAAGACCTACCCAGTTCTATTGTCTGCACCTAGAAATCCACCTCAGTTCTGGGTCAGGTCTGTCTTAAGTTATCTTGTAGTCTGATTGTACTCAAGTCAACAGTCAAATATTAATATCATCGACACATGTGGCTTATTAAGTCGGGCAACAAATTACCAACTTGAATGTGTCTTCTATGTTAATTCATGAATGTGTTGCAGGTGCCTTTGTGTTTGCTGCATGTTATATTTGGAATTGTCGTTGTGAGATCAATACATTGATAATGTTCTCTCTATTTGCTGGGTAATGATAAAGATCAGGCAACAACTTTAGTCAATGCCATTTTTGCTACCTGCTTTCCTTGCATGATGAGAAAACATGGTTATTGTGTTTTTTTTTTTAAATAAACCTTGTATTTGCAAGATATCACACTCATCCATCAAATTTGAGTAAATAAGGTTAAGGATATCACACAACCTTGCATGGACCAAAATGTTGTCCAATTGAAGCACCGTATGCCACGTCTAGCTGTTTGTCAAATGTCACCCCAAATTGCCTTTTTTTCTTTTTTTAACCCAGCAACAGATGAATAGAGAAGAAGCACTTTTCAGAGACTGTTTAGGTTGCACCCTCTTGCTTACCGCCCCGCACCAGATGAGAGTCCCCACTGACAGAGATTACAGCAACCAGATGAAGAAAAGCTTCAAGCTGTCTCCAGGCTTTGAACAGAAGACAACAAGGGACATCATGAATGCCACCTTGTTGTTTCTTTTGTGCTGTAAACACTCAGTGCTGCAAGAACAGATGAAGAATGTACGCCTGTTAAAGCTCTACAATGAACCTCTGTAGCTGGCTGTTTGGATTTGTTTTAATTATATTGCAGCTGGGGGCTGAGTTCAGAGAGAGATTCCCCCAGGGTTACTTCCTGTCAGCGTTAATACCCGTTAAGAGACTTCTTCACTGATGTTCACTTTCAGCAAGTGTTTTCAGGATAATCTTGTGCACAGTACTGTTACAATCGTACAGACTGTAAATAATTAGATGCCATTTTATTATATACTCGTGAGCACAATAAAGTTATCCTTAATGATTGTTTTTTTATCATGACTGTCAAACTATCTAATTGATGCACTTCACTACATCTTTAATTTATGGTTAAATAGTGTTCTTATGTCTTTTGACAACTCAATCTGCCTCATGAGGTGGGTCTTGGTCCGCAACCAAGCAGACAATCTTTGTTTGTGGTGTGACAACAAAGCCAACCAATCACAGAGCCGTGTGAGATGTGTGACTTTAGCATGAATTCAAAAGCTAGACCAACATTAAATCCCTCTGCTGACCTTGACCTGTTAGGAAAGTGACCTTGCGCTCTGTATGAGCAATGTAGAGGTTATATATTTACAAGATCATTTTGTCACCATGTCATTTCTCCTCTTTATACAAGATCCACTGACAAAATAAACATGTTAAACCCTAAAAGTCAAGCACTGGAAGCAATTAAAATATTCGGGTAAAAGAGGAAAAGTATAAAAACACAGAAATATGAACCGCAAAAACTGCAGAATTTCAAACAAGAAAATGTCCAAGACTTGACTTTATTTTCCCTGAACTAGAGTCTTCTTCTTGGGCTAGTGTCCTCTTCTCTTCGGTGGAAGGATAAAGAGGAATTTGTTACGATTCCCATTAGAAATTCCACAATATGTTTCTACTACTGATATCGCTGCATAAGAGGGCAAATGGTCCCACTGCCCTGTGTTCTGTGTTAACAGTGAATAACAGCTATATAAACTTGAATTGTAGAATAGCCTGATGTCTTTATGGAGAGTATTGAAGGTAAAATTAAGTCTCACCTGGCATCAGTTATTCTGCCACTCGTACTCCATGAAGTCCCTGATGAATGACGCCACATGTGGATTGAGAGACTCGTTCCTTCTTTGGACCGTCTTGCCAGTCCTTCTGCTCCCCTGGACCTTGGCAGCGCACTTACTCTGCTCTGAATTTATCCTGACAAGAAATCTGTAAACACAAGACGACATCATACATTACCCCAGCCAAGGAGAAAAACTTGGTTTAATTTATGGTTCTGATTATTTCCCATATAAACATAACACAAAAACTAAGGAAATTTGTGTTTGGTAGATTATTTCTCTGTTGTAACAAAGCTTCTTGGCAATAAATCTCATGCCGTTGGAAAGCCTGTTTATTTCCCTTTTAAATGGTGCCACATTTGTAAGGAACATGCATTTGTGGGAAGAGCAGCACAGCTGAGTATGTGGGTTGTGCCCATGAAAAATGTGCCAAATCTTTTCTGTATCTTCCGTCCCGGTGAAGCTCTCACAAAGATTTCAGTGAACACATTAATTGCTTGGGAATGGGAATTTTACATAATTTAGTTGTTAAGCTTTCTATTAGATAAAAGACGAGTACTCGGGTATACATGTTAAAATGCCGAAGCAAAAAAAGTACTAATAAAAGCCATATTTGTTTTTCTATATTTTCTTTATGGAGTTTAACACGTCAACAAAAGCCCAAATATACGAAAATAAAAACATCACAGCTGTGATGCCATATTGCATCCCACCAATGAGAAGAGGTGCTCAGCTGACCTCAGGAAGGCTTCAGTGTGACCCTGTGGATTCAGGAGGAACTGCCAAATTCAAGTGATGGATTTCAATAGTTTTCCCGCTCCGTCTCAGATATGCAAAAACAGTGAGTTTTGAGTAGTATTTTACTAGTCATGTAAGTGGTTACATAACGAGTACTCGAGTACTTGTTCCCATGCCGAGTGAAGAATACCAACAATAAATAAGTGCTTACCTGGCTGCCTCCTCTAGATATTCAATGTTGAACATATCCCAAAGAGGAGAAAGTGAAATGAAATCTGAATGGTCACTCAGTTGGAGCAAAACTCTGCCCTCAATAAGATTACCCATGTCTTGGCTCCCAGAACACAATCTCCTACAAATTAAGTTGACAGTTAACAACATTTGACTTGAAAGGGTTTAGCATTTCACATAAAAGGCAGAATTTAAAATCTAAAAATGTGGCATGCAATATTGAACTAAGCACACATCAGATCATACACAGTGCATCCACAGAGCAGAAGTCATGTCCAGTAAATGTGTCCAGGGCTGAATTTTAAAGCGTCAACGAGCAGTTGTGAAAGTCATGCACTTGTTTCGGAAAAGAAAAGAAAAAACAAATGCCTGATATGTTTGAGAGTTCCTGAGCATATGACTGGATACTGGAGACTTTTCCCACTGGATCAGCTACAGCTGGTGATTTTTGGAATCTAGGTTTACCATAAGCTTGTGAGTAAAACTTTCTTTGTCAGAGATTCAAGGCAGCACACAGTGACTACTTGATGCAAATATGCTTTGTGAAGTAACCCTTAGTACTGGGATCTTACCAAGCATGATAAGCCTTGGACTGCGAGGCAGGGAAACCTGGGCTTCAGCGTCTCCTGCAACAGAAAATAAACAGACAACACTTTTATAAATACCATGTACCACATACATAAGGAAAATAAATTAAAGTAAAAAATGACATTGTGTCAATAATGTACAAAAAATATCAGCTCTTTACTGCAGCTTTTCAGTTGTACAGAAAAGAGCCAAATGGTGTAAAAAAGAATCTGTGACTTCAAATTGGGACAGTCAAAAATGAGCTCGCAAAATTCTACCCAGACTCTTCCCTGCCATGTAGCTCAAAAAGCACACAAAATGTTAAAAAACGTAGCTGTTGTGGCGTTCTGTTTCACCTTAGCCCGCTACAGTATGTGTTACTTGGCAACGTTACCCATGCAACACTGTAGCTCGCAAGAGAGAAAAGAGTGACAACTTCTCCAAATCAACCAACACACTCACACGAACACGTCACACACAAACACGTCACACACAAACGATTGCAATTCATTTTCATTTTAACACTAAATGTGTAATTTGATGCCGTTTATCAACTAACTCAGTGCTTCTCAAACTTTTTCTGTCACGCCCCACTTTGGAGGAAGAAAAATGTTCATGCCCCACCGCCCCAATGAAATTGTAACAAAATGGTCCATGTTGAACTATTATTGAAATAACATTGTGTGACACCATATGCTCACACATACCAGGATAATTTTATTTTAAATATGAGCTTTAAAATGTAGCATTCTGGTGTACGCTGAGAAGAAAATGAAGTGATAAAACATTTACTTTAAGCAAAAAACGAATTTATTATTCAGTTATTAATCAGTATTTCAGCTCTATTATTATTAACCTTTAAAAGTTTGTCATATAAAAACAAAGATAGCAAGAGTAGTGAGAACCATCGCCTGTACAAATAAAGTGATTAGTTTTCATTACTGTATGGCTTCATATTAACTTCTACTGTTACTATACAGCTGTTAGGATTGTGGCCAATCTTCTATTTGCAATTAATATGCATTCAATCCAGTTCAATTATTTAAATGAAAATGATAATCTACTCTGGCTAAGGTAGCTTATCAAGAGTAAAATAATAGCTGTGATTTAACTGCATGTAGGACTGTTGGGACTGTTTGTACTCTGGCTGTGGTCATCACAGTGAACAGTGTCTGCAGTGTGATGAGAGGACAGTGAGCCCTTGTTGCTGTACTTCATCTCCTTGGAGCAGAGGCTGCATTCAGCATACCCTGTCTATCAATGTCTTTAAAACACTGTGACAGCAGGAAGCTGTACTCACGTCTGTTTAGACCTCCACTTTTATCCAGACCCAGCTCCACCTTTATCCAGACCCAGCTCCACCTTTATCCAGACCACCTCCACCTTTATCCAGACCCAGCTCCACCTTTATCCAGGCCCAGCTCCACCTTTATTCAGGCCCACCTCCACCTTTATCCAGACCCAGCTCCACCTTTATCCAGGCCCAGCTCCACCTTTATTCAGGCCCACCTCCACCTTTATCCAGACCCAGCTCCACCTTTATCCAGACCCAGCTCCACCTTTATCCAGACCCAGCTCCACCTTTATCCAGGCCCAGCTCCACCTTTATTCAGGCCCAGCTCCACCTTTATCCAGGCCCAGCTCCACCTTTATCCAGACCCAGCTCCACCTTTATCCAGACCCAGCTCCTTCACATCTCAGCCCTGCGTCAAGCTGCGCTACACAAACAGCCTCCTCTTCCTGAAGCTCTTTGACCTCATCATCTCATCAGTATCTGGGCCTTTCATTCTACTTTGAGTTAAAACAAACAACCTGCAAACAGTTCCGCCGGTGTTCGGGTTTAACGTAAACGAGTGACCGCGTGAACTGAACTGGAACACGGGGGGGGGCATGTTTCATCACGTTACATTTTTTCCTCCTAAATCGTGATAATGACGAACGTTAACAGTCCACAAAGTTCCGCATGCAGTAAACGTTAACTTCACCCAGCAAGTCTGAACTGTAACGGTACATAACGTAACTTAAACTGTAACGGAGGGAAAGACGCTGTAGACATCTTAACGCTGATTGGCCAAGACTTGACACGTCACATCAAAGATGTTTTATTGTGAAGATCACCACATCACCTTTTCTCCTGGTCTCACTCCAATCTGAGAAACGCTGACCCCCCCCAATATATTTTGATTAAAAACGGCGAATTTTGCCGAAAAGCGACAAGTTTGCAGGTATGAATAAAATTCTGCATTTCCTCCCGCGCCCCACCTGCAATACCGCTGCGCCCCACTAGTTTGAGAACCACTGAACTAAATGATGCCAAACTATTTATATGAATATACTTTTTTTGTTAATTTGGGAAATTGTATAGCTCTTGCAACAAAATTGTGTTGAGAGAAGCAAGTGTTGAACTGCATATGAAGTTATAGTCTACTGTCATTTGTGTAGCACAACGGAGGGTATAAAGATGTCGTGTCCTCATCTGTCTTTGTGATAGCAAAAGCTAACATTTGTGTTGGAAATAATGCAACATAATTAAAACTGATTATTGTTTAAACTGCTGAAAAAAAAAATCACACTCAAAATGACTGTATTGTGATTAACAGCAAACATGTATTTACTGTAGGATTCACCCGGGAATGAATTCCTACCATGATGTTTTGTAGATCTACATCAACATGCTTTATAGGGGTTCTACAGTAATAATGCTGTAAAAAACTAGAGACATTTGTTACAGTGAGATTGATCGATCACATATGGGTACACAGCACCAGCAAGCAGTGCAAAGCAGATAATACAAATATTAACTTACGAGTACATAATATGGGATAGATCAGAGGACTCTCTTTACCTGATGAAGTACACACAAAGAGAGACTGAGGATAATGATGTTTTTACCAATAATTTCCATTGCAGTCTGAACCAAACGTGTTCATTTAGATTTTAAGGACATAGGAAGGTTTACAAACCATGCCATTATTTCTTACTTAATTGCACTTTCCAGAAAAGCAGATAATATACCCAGTCAACATACATTTTCCAGTATAAAGTGCTATCAACATGGACACCAAGGTACTGATTGGACTAAACTTGAGTAATTGGCTTGTTACAGATAACCACCCTACTGTGATCACCAACTTCTCAAATAACTCATTTACACTGATGATGGTGCAAGATGACATCACCAAAATGTTCCAATTAATTAGTTACCCTTTATTGCAAACACTATTATATCATATTTATTCCTCTTTCGTACTTTCATGCCACCTGTGTGGATGCTGCCTGTGTGAACCAGGAGGCATCCACCGGTTGTGAAAAGTGAAGTCAATGTGGAAGTGTCGTAAACCTGCATTCTATCTAAAAGCCATCAGGGGGTGACTCCTCCGGGTTGCAAAAATAAGTCTGGTTGTATAGAAGTCTATGAGAAAATGACTCTACTTCTCTCTTGATTATTACCTCAGTAAACATTGTAAACATGACTTTATGGTCTCAAGCTCTAGTTTCAAGTCTTCTTCAATACAGCATGATCATTTAGTTAATCATTACCATTTAGAGTCAAAAGCAGGGGATAATTCAGGGCGTGGCTATCTTCCGATTGACAGATAGGTAGCTATCACCACATTGTCTGTTCTAGGTGTTGTCTGTGTTTTTTGTCTTACAACTTTAACCTTTTCACAGTGTTTTCAGTTCAAGCTAATTGTAACATTTTAGTCAAATGTATTTTTCAGTGCCAAACTCGAGGCTCTAAAAGAGTATTCCACAAACCACATGACTACCTCCTCTTCCCCTGTTTTCTTTTGTTTCCCTTAGTCCAGACCAAATGAACCAAACTACATATGAGCAAGTGACCTGTCTATCAATAAAAGACCGGGGATTTCTAATTGTATATTTAATACTAATACTTGATCAGTAATCTCCATAGATGCATGAGAGTTGAACAGATGTTGTGCAAGGATTGTAAAAAATACACACTGAACAACAATTTTTGTGGGGTGAGGTTTAGAAAAGATGCACTGGAAACTTGCAGGAGAGGAGAGACAGTAAATCAGAAGGTTTAATAGCATTGCTGTGGGTGGTTCTCTCTCTCACTCCTTTTTTTTTGCTAATAATTCCACAGCCTTTTTGTAAAGCCCTTAATGTCAAATAAAAATATATTGTAAAATTGAATGAGGCATTTAATAGAGTCTGGAGCTGCAGGAGCACGCTGGCCCAACATGATTTCTGGGGTGAATTCTAATAAGAAATAGATCCCCAGAATGCTTGCTGAGTGGGAGAGGGAGGGAGAGGAAGAGAGAGAAAGGGAGACAGTGAGGAAGAGAAAGTGACTTCAATAAAAATGTGAGTTCACTGACAGCATTAGCTGTTCCTGAGCCTGTTGTGCTCCTCTCCTGCATGTGAATACTACATTTGCACTTTTCTGCATCCTCTAAGAAACTCTATGGAAATCGTGCATTTTTGACCTTATTCAAAATGTTAAAGCTTGCACATGTCTATCCATACATCAGAGGTAGCAATAACAATACAAATAGAAGGAGGCTGCAGTGGGGGGGACTGGACTTTTCATATCCTCACTTATAGAGCATGCATTCGAGGAGTATTTACTGACTTGCTTGAGCAGTCACTCGATACTTATGGATATTCTTCACTCACTTCTGATTCAATATCAACTTGGCAAAACTCTGCGCTGCCACTGCCGCTCATGTTTATCCGATCAATGACACACCCGGCGAAATTGATTGGGATAAGAATCGAGAGGAAGGCTCTATGCTCAAAATTCAATCAGAATCAAGAACTACTTCAGCAGAGTCTCACTTAGGATTGATCATCTGATATGAGGTGTGGACAGCAGCCCCGACGAGCAGGTACACCTTGGGCCTATGAGGGAATAAGATATTGTATTCGTGAAAACACAGTATGATTTATCAGTCGTGTTTAAAATTCTTTGGGCTTTTTTTAGTTAGCGCTGCTGTAAAAGAAGAAGTCCCGAAGAGCCCTGCTAGACTTTTGAAGGGTAAAGCTTAAATCATCCCTTTCTAAATAAAACATCCTTCCTGTTTTGTCTTTCCACTCCATGTCGCAGGCTATTATCTATGACATATGTACAGTGGCTGCAAGAGAAGAGTGCACGGTGCCCTTCAGTTGAGTTATAGTTGCCATCTAAATGTATAATAGGTGACTTAAAGTGATGATTAGGCCTTGTGCCAGATTCTTTTTCTTCTTCTTTTTGTGTCTGTATACTCACATGTCATTTTGCAGCGGCTAACAGCAGCCCAAGGCAGGCCTCATAGCCACCCCGGATTACTGTAAATTGCTGTGAAGATAAAGCTGTTGCCTGGGAGCCAGACAGGACAGTAATTCTCCACTCCACTCCTATTATGGGCTTTTCATTTCTTCCATTTACTCCATACCGACTGAATGGGACTAAACTCTTCATCATCCTTCCACTGTTACCATCTGCCTGCATACCTGCCCTGCCGAAGAATGGATGCCATCCGACAAATGCCAAAGCTCAGTCAAGCTTTAAGGACAAATAACAAAGCTGATTGAAACTTTATTATGTCTATTGTCTTCACCTACTGGAGCAAACAAAAGCTCTCCGTCGGCGAAAGTGACCTCCCTGCACAAACCAAATTGGAGCATCACACCAAAATGTGAAACTAATCCTGAAATCATGAGATTAAAGAAGTTGTGCTCGGTGGCGTTAGAAGAAGAAATAATAATCTGGCAGACACACTTCATTTCATTTCCTGGATGCTGGCATGCAAATGAGGCTCATTTGTATAATCTTTCCAAATGAAAAGCAGATAATCAAATACCATCAGAAGCCATTAATATTCAATTAGGTGTCGCTTATGCAAAGTCATGCAGCTGAAGGAATTCAAAGGGATGGCGAGTGGACCTTTCTGGGAAGAGAAGACAAATTGGCATACACAAGATTTCCAAGCAACTTGTGTCGCGTCAAGTGACCGGGCGCCATGCTTTTACTGTCTATCACCGCATTAGTGATGCCCCTTCAAGTCTCCTTTAGCGAATTGATGTTCCTCTTCCAAAAGCGCATAGCATGGACCATTGCCACATACTTTACCACAGCATTTATACTCTAAGCTATAAGTGGGCCTTCATACAAATACACAAAACTCACCATGACACAGGAGGAAGCACTCTTCAAAAGTTATTTCAATTGGAGTTCAGTGTGTAATAAGTTCCACATATTAATTCACCCAACACAAAAAATATGTACATGTTTGTACAAATTAATATTTAAGAAAGGCCAGAAACACCGAAATGTATCATTAGGTCACTCAGCATTTTAGGAGGATGGTTATTTAAGCATTAATGGTTGAGTTTAATATTAGGCAATTCAAAACAATTAAATATTTTTGTTTTTAAAAGAATATGCTGGGATCTTATTCCTATCCAAAGATTTAGTTGCACAATAATACATTATAACATGCTTAATTACTGTAGAAGATTGTAGAATGGTTCAATTGACTATTTTCACCATAAGAACAGAAGATACTCTTATATTGTGTTTGTTTGTCATATTCTTTTGTAAATGTTCATATTTAAATTTTTCAACACAGGTTGGTAGGGAACCAAGCAGGTAGGCCTTCTAATCATTTAATGCGTGCTGAACATGGGCTGTATAAAATTACCCAAAGGATTCTGGAGAGCGGTTGTGAAGTTCAAAGTCGGTGGCTCCAACCGTCGCAATCTCGGCAGTGACGACACCAAAATTTGTGTTTTTGTACAAATCGTACACATGCTTACTTCTGCTGTAAAGTTGGGCAATTTAAAATGGGGGTCTTTGGAGATTGACTCGCTTCTGGAGCCAGACTCAAGTGGCCATTTGAAGAACTGCAGTCTTTGGCACCTTCGCCTTGGCTTAATTTCCCTCCACCAGAGGTTGTAGCTGGATGTGAATGAAATGATTGGAAAGGCTTATTACAAGACTGCAACAAACACAGGTACGAGATTTTTCTTCTACTTTTTTGTCACAAGCACTTGATTTATTGATTGCTGTCGGGATGTAAAGAGAAATTATAACACATGTAACAAAAATAGTTCTAAAATAAATTGCCTCCCCTAGCTTTAATCTTTAAAATTCAACTTGTGATGAGTACCAAGTCCTGGAACAAAAACCAACACGGTTAATTTTCAAGGACAGATAGTGTGTACATTACAATGGCAGCAATCTGTGTTAAACAAAGAGCTGAGACGAAGTAGTGTCCAGGTTAATCTTTCAAATTCACAAGGATTGAAAAAAATGCAATTTAAGTAACAACAAGAACAAACAAACTAAAAAACATTGGCAACAAAAGTGATCCGAAAAAAACGTGGATGTGATACACTATGAATTGGACCTCATATCAAATCCTGTTAAGCACATGAGGTATACGAGTCAGTTCAGTTCAGCTTCCTTGTCGACCAGTTCAGCCATTTCCAGATTGTCAGAGGGCATTTTCTGTATTGGCAGGTTAATATGAAAGGCTTTCCATATTTATCACATGTCCAAGTACCCTCTGCCATTGGTGGAATGTGGGGCAAAACTCAGATTTCCATTGTTGTAAAATGAGGCGTTTTGCTGGCAGAATTTAGAGTGAGATGGCCTGGTAACCCAAATATGGTGAGAAAGGGGTCTGGTGTTATTGTTTTACTACAAGCCTTTGATATATATTCAAATAAAAGAGACCAGAAGAAGTGGAGCTTGGAGCATAGCTACAGCTGTACCTGTATCCTGTTTGCACTTATCACATGGGGGGAAACATTAGGGTATATAATATATTGTATTGTGTAAGTCAATGGAACTGTTGTATATTTGAATAGGGGTTGCCTTGAATTGTTGAAGTGTTCCTTATATTAGCGTCAGACACTACAACATGAGATGAATATAGAGACGAGATCGACCCATGCTGTTAGGATCATGGCGAACGAGGCGTTTGTGTCCTAATATAATGACTTTTCTGTAGGTATCTAAACATGTGCATTGATGGTCGGCTGTTGGGCTGTTGCAATTTTGGAAGGATGACAGTTTAAGTCTCTGATTGTGATAATGTTTTTATCTTTCCATACATCATTTTTTTGTTTTTATTATCTAGATCTGGAGGGAAAGCGTGTCTTTTGCAGTCAGGGCTATCCATGTAGACTTAGGAAGATTCAGAAAAGACTGAATTTGCCTCCATGTTCCTAAAGAGTTTAAAATGACTGAGCTGCTTATGTATAATGGAATTTTTACCTTGACAGGATTGTTCAAAAGCACAGGAAGAGATGTATAGCTGCAGGCCGTCTGTTCAATCTGAAGCCAAGAAGCTGTTGCTATTAGAGCGGGGTCTGCTGTTAGGCCTTTGCCCCAAAGGGACACAACTCTAAAGTATGCGGCCCAGGTATAAAACTGAAATTGATGGAGGCCAAAGCCACCTTACAACTTATCCGTATATAGATTTTAGATATTTTGTATATGGAATCCAATTTGTTGAAGTATTATAATGGTATGTTGACCATCAGGCATTGACACATGTTCAGGAATCTAGGGAGCATAACCAATTTTAAGGTATTAATGTGGCCAACCAGTGTGATTGTAGTGTTATTCCAGAATTCAATATTACAGCGCAGCTGTGGGTCTTCCTATTATAGTTGGACTTTAAGAGATCACCCTATATTGATAACGGCATTGTGCGTAGAACATTTTGTATACTAATATTATATACTATACTTTACTAATATTGGAAACAATTCGCTCTTTCCTAAAGTTTCAATTAAACCCAAAAGAGGCGGAAGAGACATTTTAGGGTGTGAAAAATACATCGTAATGTCATCCACAAAAAGAGATAGGGTGGTTTGTGTCATATATTTGAATGTGATTATAATCTGGCTTTATCTGATTTGACCGGCAAACAAATTCAACAAATACAACTAGCAAGAGCAGCCTTGCTGTAGCCTGTACATAAGTAGAATGTGATATCGCACCATGTATGGGCAACTATGGCTCAAGGGTGGAGCAGGGTTGTCCTTAAATCAGAGGATCGGTGGTTCAATCCCCGGCTCCGCTACTCCATGTCGATGTGTCCTTGGGCAAGACACTTAACCCCAAATTGCTCCCACAAGCTGTGCCTGCTTGTGTATGAGTGGGTTTGGATGATTAGTCACCTTGCATGGTAGCCCCTGCCGTCAGTGTATGAATGGGTGTAAATGAGTGAATGATGACATGTAGTGTTAAAGCACTGAGAGTGATCAGAAGACTAGACAAGCACATTCCATTACCATGTTAATAATGTAGGATTGGGGTTGATTGTCGATATATTAATCCCATTTATAAAGGAATTGACAAAGCCAAAGTGGTTTTCAGTTGATAATATTAAAGGCGATGACCGCACACTCCTCTATGTGATTGTAATATATTATATTGATGAGACAGTGTAGATAGGAGTAGATATGGGGCCACCGTGGCTAAGTGGAGAGTAGGGCCATCAGAGGATCGGCGGTTCGATACCCCGGCTCCGGCTCTGCTAGTCGCATGTCAATGTGTCCTTGAGCAAGACACTTAACCCCAAAAATGGCTCCCATTTTTGGAGATATCACACAAAATGGTGTGATAGAATCTGAATTGTAAGTCGCTTTGGTTGGATAAAAGCGTCTGCTAAATGACTGTAATGTAATGTAATGTAATATGGCGGCAGGTACAATCCCTGATTTGTCAGGGTGTATTTTGCTATGGATCTTCTTCTCCATCTGGAGAAAGGATTTGGGGGGGGGTAAGAGGATATATTGAAATGGCCACTGCCTTTTCTTTTAGAATAATGGCTTTATTTGCTTGGTACAGCGAGGGTGGCAGTACATTCTTTCAAATGTTTTAGCATTTGTAGAATTAGCTGAGCAATATTAGACAGATGTGATTTATAAGGTCTCATGCTAAACTAATCTTGGCAATTGAGAATTGCATAATAGCAGTCTTGATCTCTTCTTCTTCTAGAGTTATCAGCATCCAGCATAGGAAGCCTGTAGGTTGCAAGAGGTAATTGGTAGTTTCAGGATCAACAATACATTTCAGTTGATATAATTCTTGGTACAGTTTAGCAGAGCATTTATTAATCTCACCTGGGCATGTTGTTAACCTGCAATTTTTGTCTGGTATTTCGTTAATGTCTCCGATTGCATATGCATGTCTTCGTTGTTTCGTCAATTTACCACGAGGCTTATCCCAAAAGTCAAAGTACTTTTGTTATGTTTTGTAATGCATAGAGCCGACATGCTTTAAGACGTTACAATGTTCAAATTTCAATTCAGTAATTGCCTCCTAAAATGCATCAGAAGGGTTTGCTCTTCATACATTTACTTCTACAAGACGATTATTCTCTTCTTTCTTCTTCACTAGGTACGGATGTTACTGCATGACTCATAGGGACTACCTTCAGGTATTCCGATAGGATTGAATCATTGTGGAGAATTTAAGAATTAGAAGCATTATTTAGTAGAATTTGTAGCACCCTTAGTGGTGAATAGAGGTGTCACAATAATAAAAGGTAAAATATGTAAGAGTCACAAAATATTTACTGAAGAATGAATTATGTTTGTAATATGTTTACATGAAGGATATTATATGTTACAGTATATTGAATGTATTGAAATCATGAATGCATAAACACTGGAGTATTTAAACACTGTAAAGAATAGCCATCAGGGAAAGTTAAGGAATTCAAGGCAAGGCTTTTCAGAGACATCAAAAGAGACATCAAAGGGGACACAGAGGTGCTGGACAAATGGCCAAGGAAGGAGGAGGAGAACCGGAGACAACTGATGAGGAAGCAGACGGCCATAAAACAACAGAGAGGACTCCTGGGTAACACCATGCGGCCGCAGGACAGAGGGCAGGTCAGAGGTGATGTCAGAGGTGATGTCACAAGGGGTCCAGCCATTGAGATGAGCAGTGGATCGATGAAGGAGGCGTCAGAGCGATTGGAAGCCAATCACTGACCCCAGAAGACGGCCTTTGTGTTTTACGACAGATTTTGGACACTTTCCGACCATCAAAGGACATAAAAGGACTGTTTGCGAGGACGTGCGCCAGGCCGTAAGTATTACCTAACTTTAGTATCATCGATAGTGGAGTGTGGTCTGATATTAAAATGGGAAGGTACACTATTTCACCAGCTAGCAGAAATCATCTTTACTATGTTTTGTGTACTTGAGAAGAAAATGTGTGATCTCAGACAGAGCCTCCATTCATCTCTTAAGTTTAAACTCTCCACCATGGTTCAAGGCGAATGTTAGAATGTCCACCGATCACAATATTGTCAGAAAACATTGGGCCGTCATTTGTAGAGTTAAAAGTAGTCAGCTGCCAGTAGATAGCTCCTTTCAGGGTCAAAAATCATGGGTGCAAAAAAAAGTGAATATTTTTCATAAACAATATTGCCACTCCCCTTGCTTTGTTATGAATGTTGCTGATATATCTATTTTATCCAGTTGCCATTCTATGTATCCTTAACGAGACCCTTTTCCCCTTTCCTTTAGTATGTACACCCGTGGCCAAAAGTTTTGAGAATGACACAAATATTGCTTTTCAGGAAGTTTGCTGCTTCAGTGTTTTTAGATATTTTTAGAGTATAATTACAAGCATTTCATAAGTATCAAAGGCTTTTATTGACACTTACATTAAGTTTATGCAAAGAGTCAATATTTGCAGTTTTGACGAGAAGTTGCTCTCGGACGATGTTTTGGTACCATTCTTTATTCAAGGCTGTGTTCTAAGGCAGAATTGTGAGTGAGCCCACTCCCTTTGCTGAGAAGCAACCCCAGACATGAATGGTCTCAGGATGCTTTATTGTTGGCACGACACAGGACTGATGATAGCGCTCACCTTTTCTTCTCCGGACAAGCTTTTTTCTGGATGCCCGAAACAATCGGAAAGGGGATTCATCAGAGAAAATGACTTTACCCCAGTCCTCAGGAGTCCATCCCTGTACCTTTAGCAGAATATCAGTCTGTCCCTGATGTTTTTCCTGCTGAGAAGTGGCTTCTTTGCTGCCGTTCTTGACACCAGGCCATCCTCCAAAAGTCTTCGCCTCACTGTGCGTGCAGATGCACTCACATCTGCCTGCTGCCGTTCCTGAGCAAGCTCTGCACTGGTGGTCCCGATCCCGCAGCTGAATCAGCTTTAGGAGACGGTCCAGGCGCTTGCTGGACTTGTTGTGCGCCCTGAAGCCTTCTTCACAAAAATTTAACCTCTCTCCTTGAAGTTCTTGATGATTGATGGTTGATTTAGGTGCAATCTTACTAGCAATTCATCTGATCACTCTTCATAACATTCTGGAGTATATGCAAATTGCTATCATAAAAACTGAGGCAGCAGACTTTGTGAACATTTATATTTGTGTCATTCTCAAAACTTTTGGACACGGTTGTACATATATTTTTGTACATATAAAAGGTCCGTAGAGTAGTAAAGTTGAAGTCCACGCCCAAAGGGAGTTATACTCTCCCCCCTCAGAAACACTGCTCGTTAGCTGCCTGAAACGGCTCAATTGAATTTTCTCTTTACTTCCGTAACATAGTGATGTCACAATGTAAAACATTTGCATAATACCTCCTATTGGCTAGTTTGGCACGCCCTCAAACAATGCTAGAGAGACGGAGCTGGAGCTAAATTCTGTATATGGTAAGGGCCGGGACATTTCCGACACATGCGATACATGGTTGACCATTTACAACAGAGTAGGTTAGCTGACCAATCAGGGCAGACTGGCCTTTCCAGAGGGAGGAGCAAGAGCTTAAACAGAGCGTTTCAAAGAGAGGGCGAGAGGAGGTGCAGCAGGACAGCCAGGGTGAGAAAAACAAGGCGTTTTTTGAGCATCAACGCATGTTGCAACAGTCAATTGAGATACAAATATGCACCCGAAAAAGCGCATAATAGGTCCCGTTTAAATGTATGTTTTTTCATGTAGGAACAGTATGTCTGCTGACAATGTTTTTATAGATTACTTTTTTTTGGCGTGTTTCATTATATAGCCTTGATCTCAGATACCAGCTGACCATATTATAACCTTCTAATGTGCTTGAGTTGCTGCTATCTTATCACCTCACACGTACAAAAAGATACAAGTTCCCCAAGTAGAGAAATAAAGAAAACAAACATGAACCAACAGCCCCAGCATAACGAGGCAACATCCCTCAACATAGTACCCTTACCATACTAACAATCTGAGTGCTTCTAGAATACTACTAGTGAACCAGAGAGACAACCTTTAACTTAAACAAACTCTGCATAGCTGTAGCCTCCACCAATTGGCAACAACACAGATGACTTTCAGCCTCAGGGAGTATTTTGATAAGTATACAAACGCATGTGCTATATTGTTCCCAGCGAGTGATGCACTATTGTATTTCTAACTTTACAATCTTTAACGTATTGGACCGTGGCCATCCTGCACCTACTGCTGTAGAAACTCACGTTGAGAGGCAAGGAAATGTTCAGCATCAGTGGGTTTGGTGGATGCACGAAACGAGCCATCCACCATCTTCCTGAAGCGGACTGGATGAGGAAATCTACCGGGGAGTTTAGCAGCTTTCCATTTCATTTTCAGTTGTTTACGATGGCGCATAGTATTTTGTGATAGGTCTGCAAAGGAGGAGATCTTTTTGTTGTCACAGTAGATGGTGTTGAGTCCAGAACCTCTCTGAACTGTGGAAGGTCGCACGTCTCCCGCTGCTGCTATCTTTCGTCAGCAGAGTCGTACCAAAAAATCTGCTGGTTCGAGTTACAATCAAAAAAGGTATTTCATAATTAACAGAAGCTAAGACAGTTACAAACTCAATTACACTATCTATAGTAATATGTTTCATGAAGCAGAGAGCACACGAGTTCCATCCACCAGTCCGATGAATCAGTTATCTTTAAAATGAACGGCGTGAGTTCTGAAGGCTCTCCAGTGAAACAGTGTCTTTTAGTCCAAAGTGTTTCTGACTGTCCCATATCAGCTCAGTGATTGGCTGACCTCCTTCTGACTCCTCCTGCCCTCTGCTCCGATGGTCAGCCCTTCTCGCTGACCATTTCCTGTTTCCTTTCTGTTGCCGGTTCTCTGCTTCTCATCCTATTAGTATATATGGTTGTCTCTGTAAAGCCTCACTCAGAAAATCCCTCACCTTCATGGTTCACAACGTTCAGTGACTATACTTTTAGTTTAATACATTCAATGATTATGCTTTTATGGTTTAACACTTCTATAAGTAAATAAACTAACATATAGTATCCTCTATAAGTAAACATATTGTAAACATACACTACCGTTCAAAAGTTTGGGGTCACTTAGAAATGTCCTTATTTCTCAAAGAAAAGCACTGTTTCTTTCAATGAAGATAACATTAAATTAATCAGAAATACACTCTATACATTGTTAATGTGGTTAATGACTATTCTAGGTGGAAACGTCTGGTTTTTAATGAAATATCTACATAGGTGTATAGAGGCCCATTTCCAGCAACTATCACTCCAGTGTTCTAATCGCCTTAGAAGACTAATTGATGATTAGAAAACCCTTGTGCAAATATGTTAGCACAGCTGAAAACAGTTATGCTGGTGAGAGAAGCTATAAAACTGGCCTTCCTTTGAGCTAGTTGAGTATCTGGAGCATCACATTTGTGGGTTGGATTATACTCTCAACATGGCCAGAAAAAGAGAACTTTCATGTGAAACTCGCCAGTCTATTCTTGTTCTTAGAAATGAAGCTATTCCATGCGAGAAATTGCGAAGAAACTGAAAATTGACACGAAATTGTCTGGGTGACCCCAAACTTTTGAACGGTAGTGTATAATACATTCCATAAGTAAATATATTGTGACATTTAATATCCACCACTAGCGGTGCCATTAATCATACTAAGAACGCTTTTAAACTTTAATTCCTCACAACGGGATGGTTCTAGCTGGCCAGCATCAAGATGAGGTCCCTGGATTGTGGATAAAGTAGCCTGCCGATTGAGAAAATGAGAAATTAACAAATTTGTCCAAAAGTTATTTGTTCAAATTTGTGATTTTAACAAAGCAGATCTGATGACAAGGGTTACTGTGACGTAGTCATTGACGCCGCACAGCCCGGCCCCACTGCTTCAGGGCTTTTCTCCTGGGTTTTGGATGAACTTTTCTTCATTAAAACCGAAGTTTGATATTATACCTTTGAGTGCAGTTTTCTCATTCTTCTTGGTTATTGGTTCAGGAGCCATGGTGTAAAGAGTTTACAAAGTGAAAAAGAAAACCCCACCCCAAATAATTTAGCTTTGGACTGCAAGTGCTGCGACAGCGAGGTAGAAATTGATGAAATAGCTTCAAGGGATACAACCATATCCTCCGCATATATCTGAAAATGATTGTTCTCTAATTTATATGAAATGAGAGGTCTCTCCTTGGTTTACTAAGAAAAATGATTTGTCCATTTTAATAATAACACACTGCTGCCACCATTGCAGAATGTTGTCAGATCTGTTCAATTCAGAGTTTATACATGAGAACATCTTCAATGCATCACATTTCTTTTTTAAGATCCAGACAAAATACTCCCACCGTTTATTCAAATTTGGGATAATTGAGATGGAAGCCTGGGCGCGTGATCATCTTCCACACCACATACCCGTTTATGCACTTAGTTTCATCCCTGCAATTTTACATAACGATCTTTGGGTTGAAAAGAGCCGACCCAGCCCAGATGTGGTGCTGACTTGACCCATGCAGTCAGCTTCATCGCAGCTCTTCTGCTGAATACTAATGTACACCTGCTAATGGTTGCGCAGCCTAAATAGATGTCTTGTATCCATTCAGAGTCAGATCTTGTGGTCTTTCGTATCTGCTCTCTTTAACCCGTGTTTTCCCTTGAGACATCATATTAGTAGGCTGGGATAGTTTCACTTCAATCATGCATCCACTCTCTATGTGCTGAGCGTCGAGCTCAGAGCTGAATTGCAACTCCTCGTATGCTATGTTACCAATATTGAACACGTATACATAACTGTGGGAATTAGTTCCAAGTCTCTCTCCCACATCTTCTCTATTTCTTCGACTTGTCTCTTTTTCAAGTTGGAAATCCTCTTAAGAGAGGTTTTCCAAAATAACATTATCTTCAAACAAACATTTCACTTTTAATCATTGCATTTTTCTCCCTTATACAATTCACCGTGGTATTGCAGGCCCTTTTGAAGCTGTTCTTTTTCTGAGCGTCCGCTGGGATTTGCTCCCATGTGGCCTCTCTGCTTACACCAAAGCCTCTCTTTTCAAACCCAGCTTTGAGTAAAGAAGGAAAATGGGGGGAAAATAGACACCTCATAGGGAAATAGGTGGTGAACTGATGAACAATTCACTGGTGCATAGCTGACAGGAATAGCGATTTTTCACCTTGTCTGTTCTCAGTAACACAGAAATATGATTTCTCACTGGACATTCACCCATCAGTCAAGAAGTAGGGCAGACAATACTCAGACACAAACACACACACTTAGACCCACACTCAGTTCATCACTCACATTCATGCATGCTGTGACGACCCAACAAGGAAGGACAAAGGGATACGCCTTTTAATTTGCTCTTGTAAATGTATTGTTATCTCAGAAACTCTCAAGATTTATTTGGAAATAATTAGATTATTTATTTTCAACTTTTTATTCATCTCTGCTCGGCTATTTCCTATATTTAAAGATTAAGTTTATCATTTTTTCTTGGTCAGTCCTTGACCAAGAATCTCTCATTACCTATTGAGACGTGTCACTGTATGTATGTATATATATATATATATACTCCGCCGCGAATCGCCACCTTACCGTGGTGGAGGAGTTTGAGTGGCTCAGTGATCCTGGGAGCTATGTTGTCCGAGGCAGTAGCCCCTGGTAGGGTCTCCCAAGGCAAACAGGTCTCAGGGGAGAGCCCAGACTAAGAGCGGTTCAAAACAACCCTGATGATAAGCAGCCCACGGACTTCAGCCACCTCGCCCGGACCAGGGAAACCGGGGCACCCTCCCGGAGCCAGACCCAGGAGGGGAGCTCGTCGGCGAGCGTCTGGTGGCCGGGCCTTCGCCCATGGGGCCCGGTCGGGCTCAGCCCGAAGAAACAACATGGAGCAGCCACCCTGTGGACCCACCACCCGCAGGGACAAGCATCGGGGTCGGGTGCAATGCAGACCGGGCGGCAGGTCAGGCCGGAGGCCTGGGCGAGCCGATCGCCGGCAGCATAGACTAGCTCTAGGGACGTGGAACGTCACCTCGCTAGCGGGGAAAGAGCCAGAGCTGGTGCAGGAGGTGGAGCGATACCAGCTAGATATAGTTGGACTCACCTCCACACACAGCACTGGCTCTGGAACCAAGCTCCTGGAGAGGGGTTGGACTTTGTCCTTTTCCGGAGTTGCCCAAGGTGAGAGGCGCCGGGCGGGAGTGGGGATACTCACGAGCCCCCGGCTGAGCGCCGCTGTGTTGGAGTTCTCCCCGGAGAACGAGAGGGTCGCCTCCATGCGCCTACGGGTTGCGGGGAGCAAGGCTCTGACTGTGGTTTGTGCTTATGCACCAAACAGCAGTTCAGAGTATCCGGCCTTCTTGGAGTCGGTGGGAGGGGTCCTGGAAAGGGCGCCGCCTGCCGACTCCATAGTTCTCCTGGGGGACTTCAACGCTCACGTGGGCAATGACGGAGAAACCTGGCGGGGGGTGATTGGGAGGAACGGCTTGCCCGATCTGAACCCGAGTGGTGTCTTGTTATTGGACTTCTGTGCTAGCCACGGTTTGGCCATAACGAACACCATGTTCGAACATAAGGTGGCTCATAAGTGTACCTGGTACCAGAACACCTTAGGCCGGAGATCAATGATCGACTTTGTAATCGTATCATCTGATCTGCGGCCGTATGTCTTGGACACTCGGGTGAAGAGAGGAGCAGAGCTGTCAACTGATCACCATCTGGTGGTGAGTTGGATCAGATGGCAGGGGAACCGGTTGGAAAGACCCGGCAAGCCCAAACGTATAGTGAGGGTGAACTGGGAACGTCTGGCGGAGGACCCTGTCCGGGAGGTCTTTAACTCCCACCTCCGGAAGAACTTCTCAAACATCCCAAGGGAGGCTGGGAACATGGAATCCGAATGGACCATGTTCAAAGCCTCTATTGTGGACGCGGCCGCTAGGAGCTGTGGCCGGAAGGTCATCGGTGCCTGTCGTGGCGGCAACCCGAGAACCCGATGGTGGACACCGGAGGTGAGGGAAGCCGTCAAGCTGAAGAAGGAGGCCTTCAGGGCCTGTTTGGCCCAGGGGTCTCCTGAAGCAGCTGAGAGGTACCGGCAGGCCAGAAGGACTGCAGCTGCGGTGGTCGCGGGTGCTAAAACTCGGGCATGGGAGGAGTTCGGGGAGGCCATGGAGAAGGACTTTCGGTTGGCCTCAAGGAGGTTCTGGCAAACCATCCGACGGCTCAGGAAGGGAAAGCAGGGCCTACCCCAGGCTGTTCTCAGCAGGGGGGGGACTGTTGACCCGGACGGGGGACATCGTCGGGCGGTGGAAAGAACACTTTGAGGAACTCCTAAACCCGACCAACATGTCCTCTGCAGAGGAGGCAGCGCCTGAAGACCTGGGGGGCTCACCCATATCCCTGGCAGAGGTCGCTAAGGTAGTCAAAAAGCTCCTTGGTGGCAAGGCGCCGGGGGTGGATGAGATCCGCCCTGAGATGCTGAAGGCGCTGGACACTGTTGGGCTGTCTTGGCTGACACGCAGGTTCGGGGGTGTCGGGATCACCTCTCTGCTATATGCAGACGATGTGGTCCTGTTGGCCTCCTCGGATCGTGACCTCCAGCATTCATTGGGGCGGTTTGCAGCTGAGTGTGAAGCGGCGGGGATGAGAGTTAGCACCTCCAAATCCGAGGCCATGGTGCTCTGCCGGAAACCGGTGGATTGCTCCCTCCAGGTGGGGACGGAGTGCCTACCTCAAGTGAAGGAGTTTAAGTATCTCGGGGTCTTGTTCACGAGTGAGGGTAAGATGGAGCGGGAGATCGACAGGCGGATCGGTGCGGCTGCAGCAGTAAAGCAGGCGCTGCACCGGACCGTCTTGGTGAAGAGAGAGCTGAGCCGGAAGGCAAAGCTCTCAATTTACTGGTCGGTCTACGTTCCTACCCTCACCTATGGTCACGAACTCTGGGTCGTGACCGAAAGGACAAGGTCGCGGGTACAAGCGGCCGAAATGAGTTTCCTCCGTAGGGTGGCCGGGCTCAGCCTTAGAGATAGGGTAAGGAGCTCGGACATCAGGAGGGAACTTGGAGTCGAGCCACTACTCCTTCGCATCGAAAGGAGTCAGCTGAGGTGGTTCGGGCATCTGATTAGGATGCCTCCTGGACGCCTCCCACTGGAGGTTTTCCGGGCACGTCCAACTGGGAGGAGACCCCGGGGAAGACCCAGAACACGCTGGAGGGATTATATCTCCCAGCTGGCCTGGGAACGCCTCGGGATCCCCCAGTATGAGCTGGAACATGTTGCGGGCGAGAGGGAAGTCTGGGTCAGCCTGCTTGGCCTGCTGCCACCGCGACCCGACCCCGGATAAGCGGAGGAAAATGGATGGATGGATGGATGGATATATATATATATATATATATATATATATATATATATATATATATATATATCATTGTGTTACTGCGCTGTTCAGTCTCAAATCATAATGTGTGCATCTGTAAATTCTTTTCACCCGTTTCTAGTCACTCATCCTGGTTATGATTGGGGTTTTGGAGTGTCCTGGTTATGTGTTCGCTAATATAAACATTATATCTTGCTTTCAGAAACCTGCATAAGCCTTTACCAGATGGACTCAGAACTGTGTTTATCCTAAACAGTACATCCTTACATTACCAGGTTTATAGTTAACATCATACATTGTGGCTAAGATGTTGAGATGAGAAGACACACAATAATGATAATAAGTGTCATGTATACAAAGAGCTGAAAAACCAGCTTTCTCCATTTTTACAATAAAACAACTCAAAGTCCACATACTTGTTTTCCACTTAAACCACACCTCATATTCTTCATCAGCAATTAACTCTTTGCTTAGTCCCGCCCTCAAAGACAGACTGGCATTTCATTTTTACATTGTGAACTGTAAGCTTTAGCCTTTCTTTTTCCCCCCAAAAATGTATCATATTTATTCAGGTAGTGCAGTAGTGACAGTGTGTTCCAGGCTCCATGGTATCTCTGGCAGCTTGACAGAGTACCAGGGTGGGCCGGGCCTTATTGAAGACACACTGTTGAAAGGAACTGTAGATTAAAGCGGTACTAATTTGAGGGGCCATCGGAACAAATTGGAAACGCAGGTCTTGTACTTGAGGACGGTCGGTAGTGTGCGTGGGAAGAATGGACCAGCATGCAGATGCCAATTTTTCAGAAAGATTCAGAGCGACTACATTAAGGATCATAAACCATTTCATTAGGTTTATCACGGTCATTTGCAGACAATGAATGCGAACATTTTTCTGGAGAGTCAAAAAGACAGACTGACCAGTTTGCTTTCTTCCAACACCGTTTATACTGTCACCTGCTGCCTGTGGACAATCAGTGAGGATATTAGTATGTTTCATGTTATTTCATTATATATGTCATTTATTTTAGATGGAAAAGGATTAAGCAGTGTGTACTCTAGTAAATAATAATAATTAATGAAATAATCAAAAGTCAGTATTCTATTAATTTAACACTTTCCTGCTAAATTTTCAGAACAAAAGCCCTGTATCACCATATCAAAGTCTGTGACATGTCCTACAGATAGAAACATCAAAATCGAAGCAATGTTGCTGGTTTGACGTCAATGTACCAAAAGATTATTTAAAGATGTAACCTACTTACATAGAAAACATAAAGCAAGAGGATCCCCGACACAAAACGTGCTGCTCACACAGGCTGTGTCGGCGATAGAAGAGAAAATAAGAATTAAGTGTGAGTCCAATAAAAAGCATAGAGATTGTTAATCAAAAATCCTCCACACATAACAAACCCCAATGTAACTACTGCTCACAAGAATATTGTACAGACAATGCTGGTACTCAAGATGTTATGTTGAATTGTAGATTTGTAAAGTAACTAGTTGAATTAGTAGCTGAAGTTGCGAATTATTTAATTTTCTAAATAATATATGTTGTATGCAACATATTTACATTAGGTTTAGTTAGAAGTAAATGGACCTTATCTTTTTGATAATGAGAAGTAAAAGCTTGTTTTCACATTATCTGCTGTTAGGCAGCCCTACTTTATGTGGTTTTATATTGACCACAAAAGATAATGACTGTTATTACAGTTCTTGAAGCGAATAGAAATTAGGCCAGGAGGATTCATATTTAAATGTTCCATCAACATGCTAGTGTGATTTATAAATAAATGATGTACAAGAGTCCACATACAGGAATAAAAAAGGCCTCAGGTGAATGGAAACAGCAATTTGACAGCCATGTCAAAGTCAAACCCGTGACTGATGTATCGAAACAGGAACAAAGTGTCCTGTTCAGCCATTTGTAATCGCCATGTATAGCATTCAGACATGCGGGGTATGTCTATATTTGTTACTCTGGATTCAACCCAGAAGAGAGATGCAATGCCAATTCAACAGAACCTTTCCCACACCATCACACTAAAGCATTGAAAACGTATCTCAATATCACTGTAGTTCAGCAAACTGTGTGGTCACACAATCTTTTGATGAGATAAATGAGGATATCAACTGAGCTCTCCACACATGTGACCATGTGGGCCCGACCAAACCTGGACTAATTCCTAACGTTCTTGGGTACTTTGTTAAATGCAAAGTAATAGTTTTGCATTTTTGGAATTGGTCTCCAAAGCTGTCCTTGCATAGCATTAGCAGCCGAGTGTGAAGCGGCGGGGATGAGAGTTAGCACCTCCAAATCTGAGGCCATGGTGCTCTGCCGGAAACCGGTGGATTGCTCCCTCCAGGTGGGGACGGAGTGCCTACCTCAAGCGAAGGAGTTCAAGTATCTCGGGGTCTTGTTCACGAGTGAGGGTAAGATGGAGCGGGAGATCGACAGGCGGATAACACTAAAGCAGGCGCTGCACCGGAACGCCTCGGGATCCCCCAGTATGAGCTGGAAAATGTTGCGGGCAAGAGGGAAGTCTGGGTCAGCCTGCTTGGCCTGCTGCCACCACGACCTGACTCCGGATAAGCGGAGGAAAATGGATGGATGGACGGATAGTTTTGCATTTCTGGAATTGGTCTCCAAAGCTGTCCTTGCATAGCGTTAGATGAAAAGATACTACTCATCTGATCTGTAAATTATATGAATGTAAAGCCAGCAGACCATTGTATAGATGGGCAAATACACCCCATAACATTTTTTTTTTGAATGAAATGAACTGTGTTGATTAGTAAGCTTCAGAGGTGATCGTAGGCAGATTTCTTTATTTTTATTTTCATTTTTTTTACTCTTGGATGGATCCCGGCGAGCTGTTTACTCGTGTTTCCAGTCTGTTTTTTCAAAATCATGCATATAGGCATATATTAAAAGACTTCGGAATGAACACATGAAGACGCAACACACAAAAGCACATAGGCCATGAAAAGACACACATGCAAAAATCGATGAGCCATCTGAGTGGGCATTTACTGAACAATCACGAACAAGACCCACACAAAAGAGCCCCAGAGCAAATCCTCAGTGAATAGCATTACCTGATAACATCGGATTGAGAAAACACCCCCAAACACATGATATTGTTGTGGGTCCAGGCCCATTTCTACATTTTCTATTGGACAATCAAGCATTACTGTGAAAGCAACAAGAGCCGGTGGAATCTGCAGGCTAAGGCTGAATCCAGGAGAGCACATAAAACAGTGACCTACCACAGTGTTTGAAGTTATGATTTATGGATCGCCCAATGCTATTCTTTGTTCTATTCAAAGCGCTGACAGCTGATAAGGCCCGGCACAATGGCCAGATTAGAGGCACGATTGGACACATCTCCGAGACGTGTAGTGTTTAAAATCTCCTCACTGCCTGTAATTCTGCTCCTCTCTACCCCAACCCTGTAACAACAGACCCTTGATAATGTTATTGCTCATGGTTCATGACCAGGGAAGATAAGAGAAATAGGATTCTTTAAGCCCTGCACAGGCGTAACCTATGACTCTACTTATAGCAAGCCCCAAAGACCCAGACAACCCGGTTAGCTTTAGTTTTGTACAATACCTCAATACAGTTCGTGACAGAATTTACTTCCACTGTACTGTATGTGTTGTGTGCAGGAATGAAAACATTTACTACTTATTCAAATCCATATCCACAGTTTTAAAAAGGCTCCACTCAGAATGCAATCCATGCGAGCCATTCAGCAGACTCATCACATACATTACTCAAGCTCACGTGTAATTTGCTACTTTGAACATTTTGCAAAACCTCTCATAGTTAATTAAATAATATATTCTGACAGTATTTTTTATGAAGTGTCCTTACTATGGCAGTAATTGCTTTCATTTTTATTTTTTATGTCTAGTTTGTTTTTGAATTTAAAAAAAATTGCTATTGCCAAAGTTGTATCTTCAGAAAATGTAAAGAAAATGTAAAGTTGGGATTCAGAACACCATCTTTCACGCCAACACACGTTAACAATAACCAACGCACAGTATCTGACATAACCCTCCCACAAGAGAAGCAGCTTGGTTATAAAGAGAACAGTGGGATGGGGAATCTGACAACAGGTATACCATTGGGGTTATAAAATGTGCACCTCCTATCGCAGATGTTTAATTGAATTCAGCCTTCAGCACCTCCAGCAGGATCAACCATAAATTCCGGTATCCCTGAAACACCCTCCCCTATACCTCCTCACAGTTCTAATTAAACCCACACACAGCGTCTCTATTCTTACATTCTGCACAGATGCTGCACCCATATTTAGACTAATACTGAGCCCACACCATTCCATTACTTTATAAATCATTTCTTAGTTTCCTTTCCATTGATAACATTACCTAGCGAGTGAGTCAACACTTATCGTTTAAAGACACTTTTCTCAGCAGTTTAGGAACCATAACATGCACCTTGGCCAGTGACACAGCAATGTTTTCATATTGATGTAAACCCAATAGATTTGATTAATTACCCCTATAACCACATTTTACGAAATTGACTTTATTTATTTGAAGTTTAACAATGTGCTTGTGTTTTTTGCAAGTACCTCTGCGCCATAATTAACACATTTATGGCTGGGACCTTTCCTATGACTCTGCCATACCACCAGACACAATGTTGGTACTGAGAGATACTGACAAACCCCAGATAATGTTAAACGACAATGTTTTTTTTTATGTTAAAAAGTATTTATTTTTACAAAGTATGTGCATGGCAAATACTGTAATAATTATAATAAGGCAATAATTATGGTCATGGCAAATATGGCTTGGGTAAAATATTAAGCTTAGAGCCCTTGTATACTTGTTTCATATCCAGATGCAATTCAAAAGACATTAATTTACACTTAGCCACAAGAGTCTCCATTGGCCAGATCACAAATCTGATTGCACTCTTCTTCTACATTCAAATCAGAACCGTCCCTCTCCAGTCTTAAGGGCGTTGATAATATTCCTCAAGCTGCTTGAGAAAAAAATGCCAGAAGAAGAATGACGTCTGAACTTTAGCGGTTTAATTTCAACAACAGCTAACAGCTATTCATAACAACACAACACGTGGATGATTGTCATAGCTGGACTATAAAGGTAACCATTTTTAGCATCTTCACATGGGCTCCCTCACCCAATCAGATTATCAGATTCAGCAAATATTAACTGGTGGATTGGGACAGGAAGCAAACTCTAGTCAACCACATACATGTGGATGCATTGCACTCCCACCACCCAAGCCTTTTATTTTATGCATCGCCACATAATGGGCACACTACTTCCTGTATTGACACTGAATGCGCTACAGAATCATCCAATAAGAATGTAATTCAAAGGATACTGGCTATATGACTCCTGTGAGTTCAGAGCATTGCTCAAAGGCAATTTGGAAGTATTTGTTGTAGAAGGACAGCTAAGACACTGGTCATCACAGTCATCTCTCATAACTCTAAGCTAGATGATATGCATTATGTTTCAAAACAACAGCCTGATGGTGTCCAAGGAACGTCCCCGTCATAAGTGTTAAAGGCTATGTGTACACAACATGTACTGACAAAAGCATCCTACAGGATTTTCTGTTGTACGTATTGCCAGAACCAAACACAGCCTCTAATGGAACTATTCTTTGTGCTGTTTAACAATGAATGTGAATGCAAATGTCTGATGCTAGAGTATACCAGGGCTGCCTCTCAACGCTCCTCATCATGAATCATGACAAATGAGAAATTTCCATTCAGTCCACAAGAGCAGAGAGAAATTATTAGAGCCTTTATTTCGAGAGGCCTCTGAAACTGTGTTGAACAATTGATAATGGTAATGCAGTCTTCAAACCTTTGAGTGAGTTGCAGTCTGAAGGTTAAATATGATCAGTGAAATTGAATCTGACAAAGATACATTACAATCCATCTTGGGATATTAAACATTTCAAATTTTCTGAATTAAGGACTAATAAGGCTGCTGAGATGAGTGCGAGATGGATGGTGTTGGTTAACAATCACAAAACGGATCCGATGAGAGTAAATAGCATCCGAGTTGACATATGATATTGTTGAGGGGGAGAAATGCAGTCTTAAATTGTTTTGCATCCTCTGAGATTGAGACCATTACTTTTCAGAGCATTTGCAGTGAAAACTGAAATGAAACCAAAAATAAGTGAGAAATGGATTAAACTGCGTTAGTCTGCTGTACTGTAAGCTGCAAATGTTAGCAACCATTTTCACTTGTCACAGCAGGAAAAACACAATAATAATAACTTTAACAATAATTAAGTTAATAATTAACGGCCGCAGGAAGCCTCTCCAGCGAGCCAGCATGTACATTACCAAACCCTGGAACTGGCTAACATAAATGGAGTACAGCCATTGTTATTGTCAATGGTTTACTGTGCTTTTTCTATGACATATTAGACATGTCTGTATGTTGTAAATCTCAGAATATTTTCTATTTAAAGTATGTAATATAGAAAATAAAAACCATGGTTACAAGCTCAACTTCTCTAGGGACTAACAATGCTGATTTATTTCCGTCCTTTTTGAGATTGATGAACAGCTGGTGAGGAAGGACTGCTATGCAGCCTCAGCCTTTACCATCATATCGTGTATGTAGCCATCAAGACCCTATTACGTGTTTTTGGTTTTAAAGCGAATCAGCTCTCATACGGTTCTCTAGCTAGCAAAATCTCCTAGCAACAGTTTTTTTCCCCAGCCAACAGAATCCATGGTGGTCAGCTAGAAATGAGAAGCTTGTTTTATTTATTCATTTTCATAATTGTGAAATCAAGCAACCATTGTTTAATAAAAAAAAGACTGCCAATTTTGAGTGGGATACTTCTTTCATTTGTATTATTGTAAAATGTATGTGCCATGCTGCAACCGTATGTGACAAGCACAGCAAAAGTCATTAAGGGGAGTGTGGCATAGCGAACAGTCAGTAGATACATATTGTGTGTGATCACATCGGTGTTCTAGTAAAAGAAAATACAGTTTGGTCATGTTCTTCCCTCAACATGTAAAGGAACTGGCAATACAAAGTTGGCAGCGCAACAAAGTTGGACTAAGTGTGTGTGTTTGTGTGTGTCTGTGTGTGTTGGATGTTGGGGGAATAGCTGTTTATGAGTGTTTCTTGACGATTTATTCCAGACAGCTGCATTGTTGACAGGCCATCATTAGCAGAGTGATTCCTCAGGTTGTTTCATTCCCCGGTGGCCAAGACAAACTGCAGAAGATCTTAATTGCTGGTATGAATAAAAGTTCATTTTTCAAGGGGTGGTATCATTATAAATGCAGTATAAAAGATTACTAGGAAGATGAATATGTCAAGTTCTGTTCCCTCACACTCCTGCAATAAAGAGGCTAATAAACCTGAGATGGGCCAGAGGGTTATTCGGGGACAATAGAGAAGATAAATGCTGTTTATCTGCAATTACAGTACATTCTTATGACTGTCTAAGTTAAGAAGAGAGGCAATTGTAGAGAGCGACAAAAAGAGACAAAGAACATTTCAAGCCTTGGAGAGAGCCTCTTTTAGAAGCCTTTCTTAGGATAAAAAAACACCTAATCGTATTTGCAATTGTCCAAAAAATGTCTTATGACAGATAAATGAGAGGTTGTCAGTTTTGAATACTTGTGAAGTCAGAAAGTAGCACTGAAAGCCATTCCATACAAACCCGCAGCCTGGAGAGAGCAGTGTGGTAAAATGCTACCAATCATTATTGTAGTCAAGGGACTGTGGAAGAGAAGGTATTAGGACTGGTCTCTCGGGATGGGGACTGGGAGTTAGGGGCCTTAGTGTAATATAGCATGGGAATAATGATGAGCCATATATCCCCAATATCCACTTCCCTAATGGCTCTTTACTTCAGTGAGGCATTACTGCACAGTTCTCATACTGTAACAAAGGCTCTTCAGTATTCCGGGGCACGTTCAAGTGGCAGTGTGGGGTGAAAACATTGATAAAATAAAACTAGAGTTACATATTATAATACTTCATTTTACTTTTTAACTATGTTTACATATTTAAATATGTAAATATAGTCAATACATTAGATTTTATAGCATTGACTTAAGATCACATGCGCAGTTTGCATTGGTAAAGGGGGCTCACTTACCCCCCTAGTGGCCATAGTCCAAAATGCATTGGACTTAAATAGCATAATCTTTAATGATAACACAGAACAAATAATTTATCATAGTAATAAATAATATCCACCCTTTTATGTCTTTTTATCGACAGCATAGGAAATCAACAAGATCATTTTAGTGATTTTTTTATGTATTTGTGTTGCCTTTAAAGGCATTTTCTACTTCGTTTAGATCATTTGTTTGTACACATTTCAAGACGAAAAGATAGTTATTGAAATGTTGTTTTTCTGTTCACGTCATTACATCACTTCCGGTCCGGCACTTCCGGATCGCTAACTTCGTTAGCTGTAGCCAAACAAAAGAGAGCCACATGCTCAGAAGAGTAATTCGCTCGCATCCACCTGGAAGCATCCTAGGAGCAATGTCGTAAGTTCATTTATTTGACAGTTTGTTCATGTGCAAATGATTGCAGTTGTATATTTTTATTTACAACCATGCAACTGTGCAATGTTTATTACGCAGACTGAATATTGGTATTGTCTTTATTTTCAGTTTTCACAACATGTTAAATTGGAAGAGTGACAGTAAAAGGTGAAACTTACTACGACTCTGTCTTCATTGGCTGTGGTTTAACTTGGTGTTTAATCAGAGTTTCGACACACTGCATGAGAACACTACAGTACTCACAATAGCATAGGAGACACATAGGCCCTTATTTTACTATGTTAGAAAACAAAACTAATCAAACTGATTGTGCCGCTGCTCGCAATCACATTCGGTTCGGACATGGTGCAATGTTTTAACCCACTTCCAACTCGTCAAATACCGAGGCTTGGTTCGTGCCACTAAGCCTTGAAACTACGATGCTCCAGGTACACACAAACCAGTTTCAGACTTCAGGGAAAGGGTGTCAGTTTCTGCATTTTACATCCAGTGAAAAGAAAGTGTTCAAAATCTCACCTTTTCAAGAAGTAAGAAAATAGGACTGACTATTCATTTTAGAAATGTCATCAGTTCAAACGGCATACAATAGCCATGTTAGTGTCAGGTGTTTAAAACAAAACACATAAAGACTGGAGAGCAGCTATAAACCTCTGTGTGGCAAGTAATCATCAACTCTTAAAGGGACAGTTCCTCCCAAAATCCCAAAATATTTAGTTTTCCCTCTTGTCTGTAATAATCAATCAAGATTGTTTCGGTGCAAGTTGCCTAGTTTCTGGAAATGTCTGCCCTCTCTCGAATATAATGTAAATGAATGCCACTCAGCTTTCTTCATGAAACCCGGCCATCATTTCTGGTAAGAAGACATTGCTGTTGAGCTTTTAACACTCAAGCAGAGGGAGAGTTTGAACTTTGAGGGTTGGTTGAAAATGTGCACATTTTAAAGGCTTTTAAAACGTAATTAATAATCAGGCAACAGCAGATGCATTTTCATTTCCCTACTAATATGACCAATCAGTGATGGAATATTGTGAGGGTTACCATAGAAACCAAACTCACAAAAACCACAACCAGACAGTAAAGCAGAGATGAGCCTTGCATACTTTGATCGTCCTAAGCTAACACGTGGCGTCTAATATGAACCGTAGCATTATTTTCAATCTAGTGAATTAGAAGGGTGTGGGGTCAATGCCCCCGATACCAAAGCGCAGAGATACCTTTTAGCGTCTGTATGCAACGCACTGGCCTTTCAACTAATTCCAATGTAAACCCATCCACGTCTTTATCAGACTCTCGAAGCATGACGTAATAACCGATTTCGTTGTGTCAGTCGGTAGTCATGTTAGTCAGTCAAGTAAACATCAAGTATCTTTTGAAAGCACTATGGATGGTAGGACAATGTTTTCGTGAGTCAAAACTTCTCCGGACTCCTCCTGTGCTCTGACCCACATGGCCAGTTGTCCAGAAGACCTCCTCTCCTCCAGTTTACGGCATCTCCTCCATGTACGTAAAAGCCTCGCTCAGAATAATCCCTTTCTGACCCTTTAGGTTATTCTTTACAGTGTTTATCTCCTACAGTGACTATGCTTTTATGGTTTAATACATTCCATAAGTAAATATATTGTGACTCATACATATTTTGACATTTTATTATTGTGACACTTTTATTCACCACTAGGGGTGCTATTAATCCTACTAATGGTTTTAATGCTCCAATTATTCACAGGGTGTAACAATACACATATACGTACTAAACAGTTAGGTACGAGGCTTACGAACCGAACAATACGTTTGAATAATACTAGTGCATTTGGAAAATGCAGAAGCTTAAATTGTGGGAAATATAATGTTTTCGGTGGACTGCGCTCAACCTGGCAACGTGCTGTCTGACACCCCGGAACTACAACATTGTACTCTAGTGAGGCGCGTGTGGTCTGGGAGGCGCGCTGAACTAACTTAGCAGGAAAACAACAGCAGCACACAAGCTACAAACTCTCCCCACAGCGTTTAGCTGTTCCTTACTGATTCAAACAGGGCTAATGCAATTGCCTCCCAATCCCCATTTCTCCAGACCATAATTCTTGCTTTATAAAAGAAAACAAAAGCCCAAACAGAAAATGAAAGAAATGTCCGACCCTAACCGTGCGCATGACGGGATGCTTCATCATTAACGGACAATGCATATAGTCTAAATCAATGCTAGCTGTGGGATTGGCCAACCCTTTCTTACGATGTCCAGTTTTTCTGGAAATGTCCTTCTTGTGAAATCCGCTTCTCCTCCTTCAGCCATTGAGAAAAAACAAAGCTAGGTACAAAAAAAAGTATCTACACAATGCAAAAAATGTCATGTCAATGTCATAACTTCTTACATATCTTTCAACTTGAACTCTTACTACTAATACTAACTTCTGCTAGCTGCTTCAGCGTCAAAACAGTTACGCTAGCCCACTGACCAATCACGCCGTATATTCTAACATATTGTAGACTACCTCTGTAGCGCTGTCACGTCTAAGAATTTGCCCAACATGTCAAACTAAAGATCTGATTGGTTGAACACTATGACAATCAGCAATATTGTCCCCATTTACTTAAAATGCAAAGTCTACCTAGAGGGCCTCGGGCCTCTCTTCTTACCTAGAGAGCTAGCCGCTCTGGCGCGTCAAAGAATGTTAAACTAAAGATCTGATTGGTTGAAGACTGACAATCGACATCGTCCCCATTCACTTAAACTGCACATGGATGCACTTGTGAGTCTGCAGGCCTGGGGCCTCTCTTCTTACCTAGAGACACAGAGGTGAAATGTGATTGGATAAAAGCTCTACTTAAAACAAGCTGCACTGGAAGCAGAGCAACAGAGGAAGACAGTAGGTGTGCAATGAGAAATAAGCTAATGGGGGGGAAAATATATAATACATTTGGTGTATTTGAGAACAATTATATAATAGCTATAATTTTGTGATTCTGTTTAGCCAGCAGAGAAGGCTTTGCTGGCCCTGACAGCCCACCACTGACATACACACATTTGATTTGCATCCGTTTACTACAGACCTTAATAATATAATAGCAATGCCCCTAGTAGAAAACCACAAAATAGCACAAATTTGCCTCATAGGGCAAACATGAGAAAACAGAGACGGACAGTACTGGCATTTTTGCAGTACAATATCATTTCTATCTTTTTAGCTGCACAGATGCACATACTTAAACACACACACATTGCTCTCTGACAACCATATCAACACACACATCATTTTTGTTGCATACATTTGCTACAGACCTCGATAATATGGCATAGATGCCCCTAGTGGAAACCAGGAAAATGACATGTTTTTGCCCCATAGGGTAAAATTGAAAATGACTCAATCTGGTGGAAAATAGTAAACTGCCAAGTTTTTATTTTATTTTCAATGTGGACATTTTTGTCCTTGAAGAGCTGAGGGTCTGTAATTTGGTTATTAGATTTATTATAGATTACTTATAGGGGATAAGGTTAACATTTTAAAAGGAAAAAAAAAAGTGCGAAATTTTATGCCATATGCATCAAAACAGAGAAACGTTATCAAAAAGCTCAAGGCACAAGGGTTCATCAGGTCAACACTGAGCCACCAGTATCTGTGACTCTACTAGTATTTGTCATTCAAAAGTGAGTCACTGTACTGAGTATCACTGCAGTCTAGCTGAGTCTTTGCCGATACACCATGGAGGGGTTGACGATATGAAACACGTACTCATCCCTACTCATTACATCCTGATGCTTGGTCCGGACTAGGCTTGGGTTTTTTCCGATACCGGTGCTAAAACGATACTTTTAAAACGATACCGGTGCCTAAACGGAGCCTGAACCGATACTTTTTTTATTGCCAAGTCAAATTTAACAATATATTTAACTGTTTAAAGTATACAATACATATTAGTGCTGGGCAACGATTACAATTTTTAATCGCATGGATTTTTTGCGATTAATCTCATTGTTATGGCAAAGTTCAATAATTAATTCAAAGGTAGTGTATTGTGCACTTTTTTTTTTTAAAGTACTGCTATATGAACAAAAGTGCAATAACATTTGGTTTGCAAACACTTTAAACAAATAAGGTTCTTTTTAACAGCAGTATTCCCTTTACACAGTAGCAGTTATATCTCTTCACTATCTGTGCTCAGTGTGTGACTTCATGTGAAACGTTCCACTGCTGTGCAACAGGAATACAATGTTTCAGCACGTTTCATCTAAATGTGTGTCGTCTTCATGTCAGAGCATGTGAATGCAGCTGTAAATCAGAGGTGATGATGGTTACCCAGCGATCAAAGAATAAAGACACACTTACGCACAATGTAGGTGTATTTTCCCTTTAACTCACGAGATGCAGGTAGCATGTTTTATACATAATGTGAATTTAATTCATACTTTGTTGGCATCTTATTCTGAAAACCGGATGTTCCTCTGAAGAAACCGGATGTTGTCTCACGTTAAATCTTTCCGCTAACTTTCAAAGTCCTTCGCTCGCTCCCGATCTGTGCCGTTTGAATGCGTTTACCGTGAATTTCAGCGTATAGGTCACTAACATGTAAGTGTCTGCTGAGTTGACCACGGAGACCTGAGTGTCTGCTGACTTTACCGCAGCGATGTCCAGTAGTCTCCATTCCTCCACTGCTGCCAGTGAGCAACGGACTTTCAAAATAAAAACAGCCACACTTTTGACCGTTTACCTTTCGGCATTTTCTCTGTTAAAAGGTTGATGGCTAGCTAGCTGCTGTAGTTATACAAACGGTAGCTATCGTTACCTGCTGCCAGGACGAAGTCATCAGAGTAGTGTTAAAAAAAGTATTTCAATCGGCTCAGGCACCGAAAAGAAGCACCGAAATCTGCGTTGCGTTTCGGTCCGGTAGGTACCGGTCGTATAGGTACCGGTGCCATATTGGCACCGGGTTTCGGTACCCAACCCTAGTCAGGACCCCTTGGCGTCACTTTCTAATGCAGCAGGTAGCACAGCACATCAAACTATGACTCTCCACCTACAGTCACTGTTAACACTGGGTTAACGTTGTGAATTCAAACAAAGACTTAGGTTTCAGCAACCTAACCACTTAGTTAGATTAAGGAAAAAATGGTTGGGCTTAAAATAAGGTCGTAAACTAAGTAACACATAATTAACAAAACATAAGAACAGAAAACAGTTCATTTTAAAATACCTCAACACTGGTCTCGAACACCGGTCTCCTGGTTGACATTCCTGTTTCTTTGACCCATCACATGTCAACACACTGCCAGCGCGTTTGCTCTGAGCGTCTATGCGGATGGATTTACAGTGTAGTTAGTTGAAAAGGGTGTGTGGTGCATATGTATCAGGTGCTGAGGATCGGTTTGTGACGCGGGAGATACGATGACACAATGCGCGTTAGGCGTATTACGCCTAATTGATGACGCTAAATGCATGGAAATACAGCCTCCCACATAAAACAGCTGTTTTATTTTTACAGTAAAATCTGGTTGTCTTGGCTTGTTTTCTAATTAATTACTGATGGACATTATTTTGTTGTCTCTATTGCTTTCTAATGAAGTATTCACACAATACATTCACGTTTTATATAAATAATAAGGACATGATTTAATGCTGGTAGTTTCTAACAAAAAGTCATTCGTCAATGTAAATGGCAGCTTTGTTACTTTGAAGGGTACAAAATTGCAGTAAAGTGATTAAAATTGTGCTTGGTTACATTAGTTAAAGGAGCTGTATATATCTGAACATGTAATATAGCATCAAACAAGTAACAACAGTAATGTCTACCTGAGCAGAGAACGACTCGCTCTCCCTCAGTGTGTTGTCCTCCCTCAGGTAAACACCGTTAGCTCTGTCAGCATGCCGTAGTTTGCAGTTAGCGCTGTTAGTACCGTTAGCTCTGAGCTGCATGCTCGCCGTCACCGTGTTGAGCCGTGGAGAGGCAATCAAAATGCTCCCAATTTCAGATCTTGCACCTTTAAGCCTCCCTAAACATTGAACAGAGACTGATAGGAAATGTTTCCCCTTCAAAGTTTTCTCTGCATTAAGAGCTTTTTTTCACATTTTGAAAATCTTACTTAGATTTATGAATGAGGTTCTCTAGTGTAGCAAAACAGGGCTATATAACATTGATTCTCTTAGAAGGATGTACTTGCTACAGACAAGTGAAAAGTATCAAACATATTGTATTTTTTTTTTCTCTTTTGTTTTTGCATATTGAGATGCATACCTTTTATTACATTCAAGGATAATGTCATTATGCAACACACATTTTCAACACAAAACAAAAACAGTAGTGCATTCCTGTAGAACATTTTTTGAATTTGCACCATAGGGTATGTGAACAGCAGCAACAAAAATAATTCTCTGGGCGGACAATATGGGCAACGTGTGGAAAACATTGTCCATCAACGTTGACTGTGTTTGAACAGCAAGCATCATGATGTAAAAAATCATGATGTAAAAAAGAGGAGTCCTCCTCCTCTGTGGGCTCAACAGTCACCGACCTCCCGGTGCTTTCATCATTCCATTTCTGCAACTGAACATCAGACAGCCAGGAGCATGCTGGGTAGTGGAGTAGCCTCAGTTCCCTAACTGGGTTAGCTTAGCCTCCATCGCAGCTCTCCTCCCCGGGGCAGTTTGGTCCACCAGGTCTGGTTGGTTGGTCAGCCGTGGGTGCTGATCGTCTCAAAGTCCGCTGCACTTAATCCAACCCCCAATCTTCATTTTCAAATGTCGATGAATGTATTGTGTCATAGGCCATTAGTGATAAACACGATAAAAGCAAACACGATAAAAGCAACAAATAAAGGCAAACATGTCGTAAAATCCACTGCCATATTATGGGAGAGTATACTCTCCCATATTTACAGGTAAAGTCAGGCAGCTTCAGAAAATTACAGAATATAAAAGTCAGTTTGAAAGTCAATTAAGCATCCTAAAACCTGGAATTGTCCAACTGGTCCTGATGCTGAATACTTCATCCAGGTGGCCATCCAAAACAAATAGAAATACTTCATTTTCTCTGTGGTCTGCCTTTGGCCTCCAGTACCATGAGCCCATCTGTGATGACAAAACCCTGCGCCTTCGACAATATTTAGTATCACAGTATGTCAAATTGTTGATTTTATCATCATAATTAGCAATTCAACTAATGTTTAATGTATTATTGCGGTTTTAAAACCCATAAAATAATGAATTCCCAAAAAAAATAAATAAAGGCTGTCGTTCTACTTTATAGTCAGACCTGATGATTCGGAAATGAAATCACATTTGTGTGAATTGCTTTGGCCCTGAACTCAAAATCAATATAACGTCAACTCCTTTACTTTAGTTTACTTTAGTTAGCATAAGAAATATACTGCTTGAGTAAGAAAGGCAAATACTGTTGAATGAGAAGGAAGCTGTGGAGAATTTAAGTATTAAAAGCATTATTGAGTAGAATTAATAACACCCCTAGTGGTGAATAGAATTGTCACAATGATGAGAATGTAAATTATGTTAAGAGTCACAATATATTTACTTATGGAATGTAATATAGGTTTACAGGATGTTTACTTATAGAAGATATTATATGTTTGCAATAAGTTTACTTGTAGGAGTCTTTAACATAATCATTGGAAGTATTGAACCAAAGTACAGTCACATAGGTTAGGGGGTTCTGAGCCATGAGGCAGAGAGATCAAAGGGGAGATAGGGTCAGTGAGGAATGCAGAGGACAGGCTCTTCTCGACCATATAAGGGAATAGGTCGAGGACCAGAGACATCAAAGGGGACATCAAAGGGGACACAGAGGAGCTGGACAGATGACCAACAGAGCAGGAGGAGTCCGGACGACTTCAACCAAACACTGAGCTGATAACAGCCAAAGCCATTAGGGGTTTATTGTATTTCGGCCAATCACAGAGGCTGATACTGGACATTTAAACATTGGGACAGAGACTTTTAAATATAGGAGAGTTCCAGAGAGTTTTGGGTTCTGTTCGCGCCGTTACCACTCGGGAGTTGACCAGCTGGGCTGGCCGATTAGGTGGGGCAAGTGAGGACTCAGCCCCAAGGGACATATTGATATCGATAGAGTAATTCAGTTTGCAACTGTTCTAGCTTCTCATGTTAATTAAATACTTTTTGATCGTAAGCCGGATCCAGTTCATTTTTGGTGGGACTTTGCTGAAGAAAGTTAGCAGCAGCAGAAGTCCAGCGGCCTGGCTCTCCCCTGAAAAGGTCTCCCCTCGACAAAGCCCAGAGGGCTTGTGGGTAAATTACTATTTCTGCTGTTCACAAAAGCCACACGGCAGCCCTAATATTTATGCACAGCTCTTAATTGCTGCTCATATGTGTAGTCCTGGATGTAGCCCGTATCCAATATTAATGACAGGAATATTCAGAAGACAAGCGTGTGCAGAGCAACAGTAACACAAGTTGACACATTTGCTTCTATTTCCAATATATTTTGGTGACATTACAGTATGTGCCATCCAGTTTTAACTGAATTGTGCCATCACCCCAAAAGGCAATGGAATCAGACATTTGGCATTCTTTCCATTGGGTCTCTCATTGTCCTTCATGCCATTTAGTTTTCCTTTAGGATTAATAAAGTGCTCCTCATCTCATGCCAACACTGGCTCAACAAAACTACCAAAAATATGACAGATGTCTCAGGTGAATGTCAGGGCCAGTACTCCCCTCATTCAGATGTTAGCGTGTGTATCTGCCGGTTTCAGCAATTATAACATTTTGAATTTCTACAGTGAATAAAAGATACAAGGAGATACTGGGTTTGGGGATCCTCCCCCATGAAATTGACATTTTATGTCTTAAAACTGGATTGTATTTGTGGATGGTTGGTTCTGTAGTGTGAGTGGGAAGAATAGACCAGCATGCAGGCGTTCATTTTCCAGAAAAACTTGTTAATGAGAACAAACTTTTCTGGAGAGTGAAAAACCCAGGACAACCAGTTTGCTGTCTTCCAAGACCTTTTATACTGTCACCTGCTGTCTGTAGCCAATCAGGGAGGATCTCTGGAATGAATGCCACTTTAACGCGAGTAGCAAACTCCCCTCATTTTAACTCAACTGGTAGTCAAATGCACTTTGACAAAAAAATATGTATCAGATGTAACCTCTCAAGAGGCTTAAGAAAAACATAAATAGTGTTCGTGTAGTAGAGAAACAAGTAAGCGTTCCCTTCTTTGGACCTAACATTACAGCAAGGAGGGTTCAAAGAGGAGATGTCATGGCTTCATATCGCAGGGTAGAAAACGTGCACGTTAAAATCTGCTCTTTACTTGCCAAAAGGCTCACAAGCTGGCGACAGTCATGAAACATGAGGGCGATTTAATCTTTTTACTGATGCGACGGCAGGGAGGGAGTCACAGTCGGCTGCTATGGATGACAATTACAATTCTGCAAATATTAAGAGGAACACTAATAAACGACCATCAACACATGCTTTTTATTTAAAAATGTGCGTACCCAAACAGTTCTGTCAGGCTGATTAAACCAAAGAGCACCTGACCGGACATCATCCCTTTTTCTCACGCCGTCTGCTGTAACACTCCGACATTGCAGGTCCAGTAAAGGGGAAGCGCACTCCTCCTTAAAGGTTCAGGCTGATCAGGGAATTAAAGTCCACCTATAGAAAACCTGTGTGAGCAGAAAGACTGAACATAAGTGAGCAAGTGTAAAGGAGAGTAGTCGCACACTGGTCGTAGCCAGGATGCACAAACAGATGGTTTAATGGTTTACGAATGTTTCGACATGACAGTCTTCTTCAGGGTATCCAAAACCCTATACGCATTGCAAGTTTACATCATTTTGTACCATTAATATTACTATAGATAAACGCCAATGAACTTGCTATTGTTGAATAATTAGTTATTTACTCGTTTCACATTAAATTCCCCTAGAAACACTTTGTTTGAAATCACAATGATTTCTGTTGTGGTTGGATGTCTTTTGAACCCCTTCTTCAATCCGATCCGTAGACTCCTGCAAAGTCACCTGTGTTACCACGTACTAACACACCAGTTAGTCCCCATTCTACAAGCTGTTCCTCTTGCAACATTAAAATGTGGTATACTAAAGGCTGGGGCATTAGGAAATTGAAACGGAGTGTGAGAAAATAACTAAACATGATATATAATTAATAGTGCTGGGCAACGATTACAATTTTTAATCGCATGGATTTTTTGCGATTAATCGCATTGTTATGGCAAAGTTCAATAATGAATTCAAAAGTAGTGTATTGCACACTTTTATTTTAAAAGTACTGCTATATGAACAAAAGGGCAATAACATTTGGTTTGCAAACACTTAAAACAAATAAGGTTCTTTTTAACAGCAGTATTCCCTTTACACAGTAGCGATCATATTTCTTACACTATCTGTAATCAGTGTGCTGACTGTATTTGAAACGTTCCACTGCTGCAACAGGAATAAAATGTTTCAGCACGTTTCAGCAAAAATGTCTGTCTTCATGACAGTCACAGCATGTGAATATAATATGGTTACCCAGAGATCAAACAATAAAGACACTTTACGCACAATTTAGGAGTTATTTCCCTTTAACTCAGATGTAGGTAACATGTTTGATACTTAATGTGAATATAATTCATATTTTGTTGGCATCTTATTCTGAAAACCGGATGTTCGTCTGAAGAAACCGGATGTTGTCTCACGTTAATCTTTCCGCTAACTTTCTAAGCCCATTCTTGAGGCTCATATGTGTGTTGAGAACGTTCCTCAGACCGACATCTTCCACAACACTAATCGGCTGCTGTTTGTATCCACTTCTCTGTAGCATTTGTTAGCTTGTCTTGCTTTTGTTTGTCTATACTTCTCCCACACGCTGCATCAACGTAGTCTGCTAAAGCCTCCCTCCACTGCTGCTAGTGAGCAACGGACTTTCAAAATAAAAATAAATTTAAAAATGCGTTAACGCACGATAAAATAGTTATCGGCGTTAATTAATTAATGCGTTAACGCGATAATAACTCGTTAACTTGCCCAGAAAGAATTACATAATTAATAATTAGGAATTGACACAAGCAATGCAGCTATTTATTTGAGCACTTTCATTCCAAAATCACAGTAAAACTCCTGTTGCAGATATTGAATTACTGTAAATACTTCACATTGAGGCACTTTACTCTACAAAACCATCAAATAACTACCAGAAATCTGCATCCATGCAGTGTCTTCCTCACCATTGGATGATTTAAGGAGCCAATTGAGGATAAAACGGTCAAATAAAAAGTTTCAAAAGTGAATACTTATGTTATGAAACTTGCATTAGATTCATATATGCACACACAGTGGAGAAAAAAATGTTTCTCTTTTGAGCCTCTGTTCTGCATAAAGTGAGGGCAGACACTGAAAGCTAAAGCAGCCAAAGGGATCTTACAGTTGTTCTTTATCATACTTACAATATAAGGAATAACTGGCACCACACTTTGACACAAGAACATCTTCTACATGGATCGTCAGCTGGTGAGGATGCCAAGTCTTTTGGCACAATATCATGCCATGAAGTGCCTCATTAAGACGGCTTTTATGAAATTCCAGTTCAACCAACCAGCTGCAGCTGATGAAATGTCACTGACAGTTGACACGTCAATCCACAGGCAGAAATGAAAAGTCTGCCTTTGTCTTCCTCACTCAGATATCAAGGAGCCATTGGTACAAAAAGGACTGTACATTTTGATCTGCCACCGTCATTCTACATTTCATATGTGCCTTTTCATCTTCCAGGTGCCACAGTTCAAAAGTCCCGTTGTACGACTCACAAACAATAAAGCAAAGCAAACAGCACAAGAAAATCATAATGACACGAAATCAGGTTTATCTGTCAATTTCAAAGGAAATTGCTTACATTTACAGGTAGTATAGTAAACTTACATTTTCATCCAGATATCATGTGGACTTACTAAACCTATTACAGTAATAGGTTTAGTAAGTGGTGCACAGTTCAACCTGAGCAGTCCAAGGGCACACTGACCGTACAATGAACGAGCAACTTGTATTAATGCGAGTGGGAAATGATAATCGTTATGACATGGAGTTCTCTGCCAAGCCCGGAATTACAGCATTGCGGGAGCCCTCGAACCAGTGTAGCTCTACGCCAGAAGGTCAGTGGGTGAATATTTAAATCTCATTAGCATGTTGAATGTTTACTGATGTGGAAACGCTCTATTAACAACTTAAGGCATCCAATCTTTAACATTACAGGCCAGAATGTCAAAAGAAAACTTATTGCAGAAGGCAGCTATTTGACTGTGTAGTTCCTAAGGAGGATATTACAGGCCATTAACCAAAGCTTACAGTGATGTGACTGTGAGATGTTTGTATGAGCTGACGATGTGACGGTGGAGAAGAGCTTTGGCTACCCATCTATGATGCCCATGTCTATAATACGTTAGAAACATGATGCATCATAATCTGCTTATAGCACTGTATAAATAAGCTCTCATGAATAATTATAATGCTTTATACCAATAATCATAACATAGTTTTTTATAAGGTCAAGTACATCATAACACACTCAACACAATTACATTATTTCTTTCTTTTTCTTTCTTTCGTTGTTTGTTTTGTTGTAATGTAATGTCTTCTGCATATTTTATGTTTGTAATTTTGTAAAATGTTAATATTATATAGGTGGAGGCTTCAAATAAGCCCAGTTGGCTTTCTGCCTCTTCCTGCACTGTGATATTCATTTATCTCTGTTATGTTTGTTTATTTTAAATTTCATTGTTTGAATTGTGCAAAAAGAAAAAATTGCTGGTCACTGACATTTACTTTTTTTTAAACTGTCATACTTAATATTTTATATAATTGTTATCATGCATTATAACTGTTGTATTGCATTGTTGTTCTAAGTGGCCGTTCTTTGCTTTAAAGGTGCTCAATATGAAATTTAGAGCACATCTTCCTTCCCCGGCGGCTCACAGCTAATGATAAGCATAAGTGTGTTAATAATGCATTATCGACATGGCCGTCATAAAAAGTGTTATTGTAAAGGTACATTAGAGAATCCTGTAAAAATGCTAAAATACACATAAAAACATTTTGCTGTGCACTAGTTTATAGAGGCAATATAAATGAATGAGAATCTTGCAGATTTCCATTGAAGACTGTGTAATGACAAAACTAAAGTTGCTCCAGAACAGTAAGAAATCCTCTCTTTCTATATTAACAGAAATATACAGTGTGTATGATTCAATTATTCATTAAAAGACCTGCAGGTGCAGAACCACTGTGCTGCGAAGCGCACACGCACTTGTTCGCTTTGCATAACCACAGAACTGTGAGAGCGCCTCGCAGCACAGTGCAAGAGCGTTGACCTGTCAATATACAGTTGTAGTGCCGGTCACGCGTAGCGTTTCCCACGCCGGCACTAACCTAAAGAACAGTCATGTTTTTACTCAATATGTTATTCGTAAGGCACAACATGTCAGTTTACATAAGGGGTCTGGGGGGATTCTCTGAGGAAACGGGTCCTTGAAACAGGCGGGGAATTGACCTTGGGTGGTTTGGAAGAAGCCAGTGTGAAGTTCATAAAAAAAAAAATCCTAGGGGGCTTATGAAATATTGATGGAAAACATGTCAAAACTTGCACCATGGAGATTTGCTTGAGATAGACAAATGAGCCGATTTCCTTGACATTGCATCATAGATGACATTTTTGTTTGATATTATCAAATAAGTCAAAAGAAGTGGTGGGGGGGGGAGAGTCAGACGACGTGATCATAATGTCGAATCACTTTCAGAGAGAAAAAGGTTTTCTGAGAATGTGTTAATATGTAATAAAGAGGAGATCTTTTGGAAAATACTCGTCGTCTATGCTATTCTACTGATGAACCAGAGGCGGAGTGCCGCATGATGTTTTCCGCTTCTCACCCAGGGGTGTCCTAAATGTTAAATATGTGTTATCCCATGACTGAAGCTGTAGATCAATGCTGGCAACATTTTAAAGAAACTCCTGAGTGCTTTTATGTCATACATCATTATTCACAGTGAAGTTAATAGAGTGGTCCAACCCTTTTCTTTCTCTCTCTCTCTCTCTGCTCCCCCCCTCCCCCCAATTCCCAGCTCAGGAGGAACGTGCCATGATTGATGAAAAATCACTCCTAACTGCTTAAGAGAACTTTCCATTCACGACGAAGAAATTGGTCTTTTCTCGTCCGCATGCTCCATCTTGGACCCGGCTCTGCCCACTTCACTCGCTGAGCCTGACAATAAAATGATGATTAATATTGGCCCACATCAGCATCCAATTACACTATGCCTTTGACTTTGATGCTACGGACAGCTAGCAGAATGATATAGATATGTTTTGATTTCTCATGGTTAACTTTGACAACAGTCCTGTGCGGATGAAGTTGGATAATTTGTTCATTTGTCAATCCGTCCCATATTGACTCTTTGGAAAATGTCATGCTGTAATGGCTCTTTAAGAGTTTCTTGTATCTCAGCACATTTTCCCGGTGGCTAAGACATGACTACGTGTCCCAGAATACTGATCGCTCTATATGGGCTCACAGGCTACACTGAGACTGTTTGAGTCCTGATGGAGTCTACCTGGAAATAAGAGGTCTTCATGGGTCAATAAAAATATCCAAAAAATCATGCTATTTATTTTCTGCACTTAAATCACTTTATTAGAAAAATTAACTGCTGAAAGTGGTTGTTGTGCCTTCCATATCAATGGTAGTGTAACAAAAAAATAGTAATGCCAGCTTGTGTAAACATTACCTCAACCTTTGTAGCTCCCTTTATTAGTCACTGGATCATTTTGTATGTGATGATGATCTTTTATTTGCATCTCTACTACAGAAGGTCCTGTGCTTATCTCATCTTTTAGTGATGTTCAATTTCAGCCTCTTTTTAGGAGCATATAAACTGTGAATAAAAAGATTATTATCGGCTCATTTGATGAGTGAAAACATTATCCGCTCAGATCTTCTCTCATCTGGACTGTGGTGGCCGGGCAGTGAAGAAATGTTCAGAGGGACTTCAGTGTGAAAACCGTCCTGAAACAACGAGTGAGGGACGACGAGGCAAACTCAGTCGCCAGAAAACAATGTTTGCTTTGTATGTTGTTTTTTTACAAACCGTAGCTTATATTGAATGTCAACGTTTCTTTGAAACAAAAATGTGTTTCATGATCAGCTTCATATGAAACACAGCGCAGCGTGGTTACACAACATCCATAAGAACACAACGACCGTAAAGAAGCAACAGCCGCCTTTAGTGGACCTTCTTAGGTAATGTTACGTAACAAACCAGCGTAAAGTCAGTGTTGACTTTTGATTTCACACAGGACACGCACAGCGGTCTCCGGGGTGAAATCAGATGTCGTTCTACTCGTTATTATACCAACTAACTTTCAATAACTGTCACTCCATACACTACGCCACTTGCTCGTGCGTCAATTGTTGTGACGCTTCGATTGCTCTCACCATATGTAAAAACTTTGTCATTTAATGTATGTTATGTATATTATTAAGATCAGAAAATACATGATCTCTTAAGACTGAATTGATCACTAGTCACAGTCCGTGGTTCTGGAGAGGTCTCCTGCAGTGACATTTGATTTTTTAATATATGATTTACATGAAAAGAAAGGCTTGTTGGTTTATTTTACTAATTATTTTAACACTGGCTCTGTGTCTTCAAAGCTTAAATGAACATGCCAGGGGTTTTGCATGCTTTTTACATTTTGCCTAATTTTGACCTTAAAATCCAGCATTTATTCTGACATAACACACGTCCAATTTTATAATAATGATCTCATTAATAAAACCATCTTTTATCCTCAGACGTATGTCTCTAGCATCAGTTTTGGGCATGTCGAAGACTGCGTGACAACACGCGCTTGTTACTTGTAGATGGTCTTTTCAAACTTCCATCTTCACATCAGACGCGGACAGCGGTCTCCTGGGGGAAAGTCCTGTGTTTGTTTCAGCTGAGTGTCTAATGATGCCGTGGATGGTAAAGCCTGGTGTGTCTGTCTTGTCTTCTACTCTAAAGTCTGCAAAATCATTTTGGTAGATCATTTACCAACATTCATGTCTGATGATTATTTGTTCAGTATTCTCTGATGTCCAAACCACATAACTTATGAATACAAAGCGATGTGGCAGCTGAACAGTGAAGATCTGATGTGGACCTTAACTTCAGCCCGTGAATGCACCACCTGGAAGGATTGACAGATAACTCTGCCATTTTATCATTATTAGAACTTTAACAAAACAACAGTGCAGACATGTGCTTCATTATGATGCATTAGCAAAGGATGAGCCAGTTTCAAGTCCCGCTTAATTTAATAACTCGTTAAAAAATAACTGAAGCCAATGCACCCCTCAAAGGTAGCGAAACACATTTAAATTACAACGCCACTGTCATGGATTGCCACTAATAAAAAGTTGTAAGCAAATAAGCCTTACTGGGTTGATTGGGCAAAACCAATGGTATGTTCCTTTACGTACTTTTTAAGTACTTCAGTGCCGATCTGGTGGAAGGTGGGGGAGTAATTGTTTTAAAGTGGAACCCAATGGTGTAGTATCTTCTCACCCCTAAACAAAATATAGCAGTGTGGGAGTACATAGTGTTTTATAGTGTTTCCATAATAAAGACATCTGAATAATGTGAGATCACCATCATATGACTGTTCTTCAGTCCTGTCTGCATGTCTTGTTCCCACACCTGTCATATATCATATGGAAACCAAAGGATTTTCTTTTTAGAACAGATTTCCCCTGATGTTGGATGAGGCTTGGAATAATGCATATCATGTTTGAAGCTATTCTTCATTGCCAATAAATCAAAGAAATCAACCTTGTTCTGATGTGGTTGCAACCCTGGATGACAACAACATGCAGCAACTGTTTTCTGCTTTCTCAGATGCAGCAAAAGCACTGCATCGTGTCAATTGTTTTCCAGGAGCCTCTGGGAGACCCGGAATATTCCCCCTATAGAGATATCATGGCCCTGAGCGGAGTTTTATATGATATGAGATATATTTCAGCATTCAATCGATGTGGTACAACCCATCTGGGAAGCCGGGCCTGCTCTCTGCTTGTCTTCTGCGCCTGCCTCCTCCTCTTTCTTGTACATTTCCAGGGAATAGCCATGATGAGAACACTGAAAGGGGGAATTTGTCAATGCATCAGATAAGTTGAAAGGCATCTGAGAGTGTAGTGCAATTACACAGACACCGAGAGGGGGAAAACATGTCTCAGAAGTTGCAGTGGGAGAGAAGAGAGCGAGGGACTACACAACTTTTTGTATTCTTCCAGACAGAGTAGAAACTACAGCGCCACTATTTCTCAGCTCATGAATTCCTTATGCAATTGTATTCACTCCTTCTTTGTTGTGCTTGTTTTGCTTATTCAATATGCAAACAATAGGTGTTATTTATGGTGTGTTGTAAGCGATAATTGTGTAGGATCCTCATTAGAGGTGTTACACCTGCAGGTATATGTTATTTTCAAAATAATTGGGAGATTCCAGTTTCGCACATCTCAATTGTCCACGGTGGTCACAGTACATTATAAATACACGTGCATATTCAGCATTACGGTGCGATACCCAAAGGTTACAGGTCACTTTGCGTCTTTGCACTTGTTTTTCTAACCCAGTAATCTCCCATTTCACCTCCTCCTGAGCTGTAAGCTGTTTTTATTGGGTCAAAGTCACGGAGTTGAGAGGGGGTCGGAGATATGAAAGCATCTCAGACCCGGCACGTGACAGTTTGTTTTGAAACATGTATAGTAGTTACCAGGAACATCCAATGGGAAGTGACACTTGCCTGCAGCGCTCTCCGGGCTCCCTGCACGGTCCGCATCAATCCAAAAACACAGACGCTCTCCAGAGATTACTGGCAGGAGCAGCAACAGAGGCAAACAAATAGACCACACTGACTCCGTCCTTGAAACAAGTCACGTCTCCTTTGATCATTATTACCACCAAGAGGCGCTTATTTTTTTCGAGCTGCATGTTCAAAGATTTTCAGCCTAATTGTTTCGGTGCATAGCATCAGGTCTGGTTTGACCCTAATTTACCTGAATTCCACAGGAGCTCAGCATGCACTAGAGGCAGCACACGCAAATAGACTAAACACAAGCTCGCCAATGTGACAACATGAATGCGGCATTATTAAACATGCTGCAACTACAGAAAACACAACCAAGCATAGAAAGGCCCCACAAATTCATGCAACACAACACAGGAAAAAAAACAGGCTGCAAATACAGAAACAAACAAATCAAGTTGACGATCAGTTGTGTTGGAAAATTAGCTTATTTTGGTTTTCATATCCGGATTGCGTTATTTAGATATTATTGCAAATATTAACAAGTGTAACAGTGTTCGAACCAAGGTCAGCATTGTGTTGGTTCCAGTAAGCGGGTGAGAGAAGGGCCAGCCAAGGGCCGCGGGGCGGAGTCCAACCTCTACTGCTGCAGTAAGTGCTCGGCCGTGGTACGTGGGGCTCCCGCTCTGCCAGGTAGAACACCCTAAAATCTCCGCAGCTCATTTGGTTTTATTGCATTGTGTTTCCTTCTTCCAAGTCTGATGATAGCCTGCCAGAACGTTCTGTAATTGGGCCGAAAGTCTGAACCAACCAACAAACATGTCTTCACAGAAACAAATCAAACCATGGTTCAATTTGATGCCGACTAAGCAACAAGATGTGACTCGAGAGAGAGAGACTGGAGCTCAGTACATCTAAACGCTGAACATGAAGACGTGTTCAGGAGAATTAAAAGGTAACAATTACGAACAAATCAGGGACTGAAAATACAGACAACACCCAGACCTGACGACACCACGGGAGCAACTTGTCAATCACAAGCTAGCCCCGCCCTAAAGCATACTCTGCTTTATGGAATATTTGACTATAAATGGACCGTCATTTACAAAATGAACATCATGCTGTTTTGAAGAAGACTTGAAAGTGGAGGTTGAGATCATAAACTCCTGTTTACAATGTTTACTGAGGTAATAAATCAAAAGCATTTTCTACAATCAGACTTTTTTTGCAACCAGAGGAGTCGTCCCCTGATGGCCAGTAGACCAAAGCAGTTCAAGGCCCTTCTTTGGCTTCACTTTCCTCCTGGTTCGGTTTGGACTGTGGTCCGAGGGGAGGTTTAAATTAGTTTGTTTAGAGTGCAAAACAAGCGAACACCATTAAAAGAAACGCTGCAATACAAGTGACCAAGAAAACAGTCCAATACAATTGACCAGCGTGAATACAAACAACTTAAACATGTTACACAAGACAAGCGGGAGCTCTAGCCTCAAACAAGCTGTAACAAAAGAGCCATTAACAACAGGAGACACAACAACAAGAGGTAAAAAGACAAATGTTGTAGTGTGAATGTGTTTAGGTGAATGTGTTGTGAATTTATAGAGGGTGGAGATAGAACAAGTGGGAGTCAGTATGAACCAAAGAAGACAGACACACACATAAATAACACAACTACAATGCTCTTGGAGGGCCCCTCTGGTTGGGCTCTAAGAACAAAGCGGTGAAGGATTGGACCGGGGGCAGGTCAGGTTAGGACAGCTCCATCAGGGCAGCATTTTATATATTTATTTATTTTGCTTGTTTTATCGTTGTTTTTCCTTCTATTGTATTTGTCTTAGCTTGTCGGCCTGTATGAGGAGCCTATTCTGTTGCAAGCCTGTTCACACCTGTAATTATTGTACGGATCAAACTGAAAAGTCAGAAAGTCTGGACCAAACTAGGTAGGAGCGAAAAGCCCCAAAGTCAAAGAAAGTAAGTCCATGATCCACAAACATGGATCAGCCATGATGAACAGCTTGTTCATCCGTTTTGCAAACTTTGATTTCTAACTCCGTTTGGTTTTTCCTGTCATCGTTTCTGTATTCTGTTGTGTTGTCTGAATTTACTGTGCGTTATCTGCTGCATATGTGTTGTCAAATTAGAAAAGATTGTGTTCAGTTTTAATTGCATGTGTTTTCTTTAGTTGCAGAGTGTGTCGAGCCACCTTAGAGTTCAGTTAAGATCAGACTTCTTGGCGGGCTGACGACAAAAGCGCGAACTTGTGTTTCAAAAGCGTCTTTGCATCTTGTTTGAATCATAAATTATGAGCGTGCATTTTGACATTCTTCTGTTCACGCCATTCGCTGGAGGATTCTTGTCATTTTGTGGCATAGTCTTTGTCTGAGAACTGGAGGCTTGTGTTGAGACCTCACACTTGTCACAAAAACAAGAGTGAAGAAGACAAGTGAGCGGTCTTTTCCATTACTCTGACTTTCTTTTTTTGTGCCTTGTCTTTGCGCTATCAGACAAATACAAAAAACATTTATATTACATTGGGTTAATGGCCAATCTGTGTGGCAGATGTCCTCTCGAATCCATCACGACTTTCCAAGTCAAACCTTGTGCTGTGGTGTCCTACTTTCACCCCGTCCATCACTCCGAACTCTGGATTCCCTTATTACCAGCAGTCTGTGATAACCGCCACAGTAATGGTTCAGAAATCAGCCGCTTAATTCAGTTGGTTCCAATAATCACTCTGCACAGCTAATGTAGAACACGCCAAAGCCATCCGATAACGATCTTATCTGTCCTGATGTCTTGATGCGGAGGAAAAAGCAGCACTGTATTGAAGGGTTTCCACGTCACGCTCATTATATTACGCATTGTCCCAGCTCATCTAAAAGTATGATCATCCTCTCTGCCCTTGTGTTGTGGGAACCATACAAATGATCTTATCAGCGTCATCTGATTATCATTGACAGTGGCTGTGATGTAACCCGCGCACCCTTAATATGAATTATTCATGTACATTTATCTGTTTTAGTTATGGAAACCTTTGTTTTCACGTACGCTGAACAATCGGGAGAAAGTTACTGATCACAATATGCTGCGTTCACTCATGGAGGTTATGAAGAGTCTGCAGTGCAGCATATCTTTGTGTTAATGTAAAAACAGGCAGCATTTATTAATAAATACACACAAGCCATGTTAGAAGATCAGGTGAAGCATTGTACACAGGATACGTTGGATGTCTTCAATAGTGGAAAAAAAGGTCAAAGTGTTAGAAGTGAGAGTCCTTGTGCACACACCACTTGCTCTTGTATAATTACAGCACCTACACACTGAAGGCACTTAACTGTGTTGATACTTGACCACAGTTGAGGCAATCTGTGATGCGCCAGCTGAGGGGCTCGACCGACCACTCTATATGTTGATGAATACGTCGATAAAACAGATGCAGCTCCGTCAGAAAGGTCCCATTTCACCCAGTTCTTACTTTTGTAATATTTCCCCCGACTTGCCTTTTTTTTTTTTTTTTTTCTCACTTCTCCGATTACAAATGCACGCCTGCTGCACAAGCACGCCTTCAACGCCAAGCCAAATGGTGGGGGTTTCTCCACAGCAAAGAGTGGAGAACAGGGGTGAGGAGGAGGGGGTTCTCAGGCTCAAACAGGGCTTTACGACTTTCAACCAATTTGCATAATTGTATGCATCGCATGCAGCGGGAGTACACAGTGCCAGCATGGATGATCAGTTCTTATCTCCAGACTGCACCTTATAGATAAGAGAAATACATCCCGATATAAAGTAATCTTACTTCCTGCTGCCCGTGTCAAATTATTTAGGAGGACTCGCCGGGCTAGGAGCTGCTGCAGCTGCATGAATGGGCAGATCATTGCATCATGATTTCTCAGGGCTAAGGTCTAATTCTAATTGAAGTGGGGAGTTTATTATTGGTAGTAAATCTCTGCACATGCATGGAGCAACAGTCCTGTTTCTTTCACTGATTTATTGATTTGAGTCTATAATAAGTAATGATTTGTACATAATAATACTTGTATTCATGCATAATACTTTTATAAGTGATTATTGAGCTCAATGTTGGGGATGCTCTGTAGCTGTAAAGCGTTGGTAAGTTTGATCTCAATCTGTATTAAGTCGAGGATAATGTACAGTAGTGTAGAAGGATTTTGTCATGCAAAGGCTCTGAAGAAAATTGACTTTTTTAATAAAATGATGCCATGAGGGTGGAGTCTGGCACTGGTCCCAACAACAAAAAGCTGTTTTTGGAGGTGCATTTTTTCAATCTCACAGCCAATCAAATGGCTCCCTTGGAATTCCCAAATATCTAACTCTCCCTTTCCTCCAAACCTGTAACAGCGTGCCTATTTCTACATTGAATACACTCAGGGTTTGTTCTGCTTTACCTCGTCTGGTGTGAACAACTGAGTGTTGGCAATGCGGCAATAGTGACATCGGCTTGCGCATTTTCTGTGTCACAGCCAATCAAATGGCTTTCTCGGGATTCCTAAATGTCTCACTGTCCCAGAAAGATTTCTTCCAAACCTTTGTGTGTCTGACAGGATGGAGGTTTGGCTACAAAACATTTTTATTTAAAAAGTAAGATCTGTGCAAGGAATAATGATGGGCTGTTTAAATAAATGAACAATACTTAGCTTGACTCTGTAGCCCCACTTGATGACCCCACTTGAAGAATGATCACAGCTACATCGATCGCGTAGATATCAGGGAGGCATCGGGTGCAGCTACCCAGGGTCCCATGCAGGATGAAGGATTTCTTTGCAGGTTTATCATTTGCAGCTGGGAAGTCTTGCACATCAACCGTTTCACAGAGTCTTCTGGGTATTCAATGATAATGCTGACAGTACTTGCAAATGTGATATATGCTTTATATACCACCTTCCCGCCTTGTGTTTATCACTCACAGTCTCTGTCCATGATGCTGATCAGAAGCTGGTGTGTGTGTGTGTGTGTGTGTGTGTGTGTGTGTGTGTGTGTGTGAACTATAGACTGTATAAAAGAAGTGGACTGCAATTTTGAAGCCTCAAGTTCAGCATTTTGTCCATCACCATGTTGGTTATTTACAACCAGTAAATGGTAGTAGCTATATTTGGACGGAGGTGACCATATTTGGACGGGGGAACAGTAACATAGACATGCTACATACGGCCCTCGTAGCGGCAGCGACCTGTCAATCGCAAGGTAGCTAAATGAGACCATCATTTACTAAATGAACATCATGCTGTATTGAAAAAGACTTGAAACTGGCGATGTAAGAATTAGAGTCATTTTCTCATAGACTTCCAAACAATCAGACTTCCTTTTGCAACCAGAGGAGTGGCCCCCTGATGGCCATCAGAGAGAATGCAGGTTTAAGACACTTCTGCATTGGCTTCGTCAGAACCAGAGGTTGCCGCTTGGTATGCACGTGCAGCCAGCTGTCCATGGTGCTGATCAAAGGCTGGTTTGCAGGATGGGAGTTGCATGGTGATGTAGCAATTGTCCGTTTTGTAATTGTCTGTAGTGGTTGTGTGCGTCTGTGCACGAGTGCGCTTCATTTTAAGGGTGAGGGCCCAAAAAAAATGTAATTGCACCGGGGGAAAAAAAACATGTTGAACTGCAGAGTGACACTATAATCAGATAGATTTAATGGAAACCGGGATGTATAAACTTCTGACAAAATCCTTTCTGTACCTATAATCCCATGATGGAGGCATTTTGCAGCACAGCCAGTCATTTTAACATCTGAAACAACAAAGCAGCTACAAACCAGAAAACAGAACCAAACCAACTCACATCTCGACACCCTGATCCTCACGTACCCTCCAGTCACTCCTCGCCAACCTCCTGCCAGTGCTCCACCTGTCTGACGCTGCCCTCTTGCCTCCCCTCAGTCTCTGCCATCTTGCTGTTTCGGGCAGAGGAGCAGCATGCTAAGTGCTGATCATCATCATCATGATATTTATTTATTTAGTTTATTTAGAATTTGTGGTATGTGTTTACTATTCATTTTATTGGTTATTTCTTTTTTGTGTATTTTCATTATGTGTGTTACATGTTCAAAATAAATGCATCGAAATTTTAAAAAAAGTGCACGATATTATGTAGTTCCCTGTCTAAATGAAGGAACATATTGCTATATATGTGTAACATTAGTAAAATGAAGCAAGGTAATAAACAATAAAAAATGACAGTAATGAATCTCATCTTACATTATGAGTTTTAAAGTGCGTAACTTTACTGTTCTCATTCACTCTCACCAACCTTGTTTTCAGTCCCAGCAAGCAGCTGTTTTATCAGCACAAAGCTCTCATGAACCCACTGTTCGCTACCTGCCCAGCACCTAACCACAGAGAAAGAGAGTTAGCGGCTAGCTGGTGAAAACAGTCGAGCATTTAGCAGCTAAACAGCCAGATATTTCCCCCAGGAGTTGGTGGAGACCAAAACAGAGCTAAAAGGAGATTCAATATTGGAAAGTGTATTTGTCAGGTGGCCAGAAACGCATCTCCAAATGGTTGTATTGTGTGTGCTGAATCTGGACTAGGAAAATGATTCTGAACACATTTGGCATATCAACTTTAGAATATGTGTTGACTACAGCTTGTTATGCTGCCGTTAAGTGGTCAACAAATCTAAATGAAAATGATTGTAATAGTACACATTACAGTCAGTACCGTAAATAATGTTACTGACCCCAATAACATTCCAAATCTAAATTATTTTTACATTGTGTTCGGTATAATAATAATAATAATAATTTGCATTGGATTATGCTTTTAATTGAGCTTTAATGAGCTAGGACAACCTTGCATTGTGTTTCCATGTCACTTGCAATATCATACCTGGTTGGTTTATTTATTCTGTGTGTTTTCAAAAGTGTCTCTTATCCAATGAAGAGCTACCAGGTGCTTTTTTTTATCTTGGTGATAAAAAATGTCGGCTGGCTCTGGCAGACAAGGTTCACCAGAGTGCACCCAAGCTGAGCGTCATGGGTGAGGCCATTTCACCAAACGTTGTCTGCCCTTTTATTGGACAGGATTTATTAAAAAAGCCAGCTTCTGACAATTCAATTGAAAATCCACTGCTGGGTCTGTTTTCCCTCTAACTGCAGTGGGCCTTCACAGCAGATATTGGGAAGGGGGGGACGGAGAAGCGACAAGGAGGAGAGGAAGGCTTTTAGCTTGAGATGAGTGGCAGGTGGAACCGGCTGACTGATCTAAAAAAGCATTTGGAATCTGAGTCAGTGGTGAGAAATGACTCAAGCTGTAAATGCTTGCAGTTAAGAGCAACAATGGGTGTTCAACGGGTGGTGCTTCAAATAGTAACAGCAGGTTCTCAGGGGTGGATTCACAAAGAAGGATTGTTGCCACTGACAGCTCCATCAATTGCGCATCAGTAGCAAATGTTATCTTCTCCTTCTCAAGGTTCAATTCACAAAAGATATTGCGCAAATGATGTGCAAACATGCCCGTAAAGTTTTGCAGTTGAGTAAAATGTATGCCCCTTTTTTGCGTCTGATTGCAGAGTATAAATGTTGGGCACAGGACACAGGAGGTCTGTTTATTTCCTCTAAACTATGTATTTGGAGCCCATCAGTGTGCAGACCTCCTTTGTGTCCTGCAGTTAAGTATGTTGTGTCTTGCACCTCATCTTTGCCTGAATCTGTGCACACCTGGTCCCACTTTTAAAGTGGAAATGGTGTTTTTGCGCCAAGAACACAAGGCAAAATTTAAATTTTCAGAGAGCCTGCTGCTAGTCCTGACCAAGAGAAACTGTTTTGGGGGATTTGATATCGCAGCCTGTGAATCGCAAACCTTCAGACTGTAAAAGAAGATGGCATGATTTGAAGCAGAGGGTAAAAGAAAAAAAACAAACATTCAATGCCGCCATGATCACTCGATAGTCTATACATGAGACCCTTTATGAATGTGCTTCCTGGAGACACTTATAATGTCACTGAGCTGCATGTGGCTAATAGCACGGAACTTTGTGGATTGGACTGTTTTTGCATCACATTTCTACACATTAATGTGTGTCTGGTCAAATAGCACAGGAGCACCAAGACGCTACTTGCTTGGCAGCGCAGTTATGGGTGCTTTTCACTCTTTGTGGAGCTTACACAGTTTCTTTTTGTTTAATTAGTGCAGGTTTAGGGTGGCTGCATAAGCCGCACTGTCCTTTTCGCGAATTTGCCCCTCACTTTGTGTGGTTCTTCATCAAGCTTCCCGTTCCCCAGTGGAAACCCATGTGTGTTAGATTTGTGCCCTTTTCCCATGTCTGTTACCGTTCCTCTGATGATATTTGCGTTCATGGCGAGTTATCATTTGCCTTTGCTGCCTTACTCACACACTTTGGGCCAAGCGTGCCAGCATGTGACATTCACAGAGGCTTGGGGAAGGACAGTGGTCTACACTGTGTGTCTGGATTCTCCATCCTGAAAACCAATCGGAGCCATGAAGCTTTGGCATAATCCTCATAAAGCTCCCATGTTATTCGCAGAATGGTAACCAAGTGTGTATTAAGCTTTGCCAAACAATGAGCTGAACACAAGCATGGTAACAAACGGCATATGGAATTCAAGCACTGTTGGGTCAGCTGGTGCATGGAAGGTCTTATTATTGGATGACTTACTATGCTAATCTTATCGTTCCCAAAAATAAACATTATCAAACATTGTCAGATGACTATTTTTATATTATAATGAAATATTTCTGATCTTAGTTCACATGACAGTCAACTCCCAGCCCTGTCCCTAAACATGATGTACAACAGAACTTCACTGTGTTTCATGGCAAACAAATTTCATCAAGGAGAATAAGCCTCTAATGATAATCCAAGGAGGTTGGGTTGGTTGGATCAAACACAAACAGGACCTTCACCCGGGAGACTAATCAAAAGTACCTAAAAAACATGGTGTACACTATGGTGTATTTTTAAACATAACCTAGTATTTTTGTTGCCTAAAACTAACCAAGTAGTTCTGTTGCATTTTTGTTTTGTTTGGTTTCAATAATATATCAGACACAAAGTTAATTATGTATTCATCTGTGAAATGTTTTGTTTATTGTTCATGTCTTCACATGCTAACTAATGTGTAGTTTAACGTGCAGTAACGGACTTTTTTGACACTTGCTGCAAACGTTGACGTATTATGTTTCAAGCTGATAGATATGGCATAGTTGTTGGGTTATTTGCACTTCCATCCAAAAAAAGCATGGAAGAGAAGGAAGTGACGCCACACAAACAGCTGTTCACCGCTCGCTGCCCGGTTCTTGTGTTAAAAATGTCCGCTTAATAAAAAATAAATAAAACTGCGTTAACATGCGACAAAATAATTGTCGGCGTTAATTAATGAATGCGTTAGCGCCATAATAACACGTTAACTTGCCCAGCACTAGTTTATAACTTACATAACATAACTACCTTGCCATTTTAAGCCAAACCATGATGTTTCACCACACCTAAACAACTAGTTTTGTTGTAATTTATAATATTTTTTTGTTTCAATTTACAATGTTGACTTGATATTTAAGACATTCACCATAATCTGAGAGAAAATACCCTTGTAATGTAATTGACAATGCAGTTTATTAAATGTATGGGAACACAATCTTGCAGGATACAGGGTTGCACAACCAAAACAGAGACGATGTGGACCGGAAAACAAAAACCATTATATATATATATATATAAAGCTTGGTAGAAATGAGAGGAACTGCAGAGTTGGCTGATAATCCTCTGTGGGTTCATTCCTCCAAGTCACAGTCACTCTATCCAAAAGCTATTATGAAATGGATTTTAGCTGTTTGAAATGATGGTTCAGTAACAGAAGTTACAGTAAAGTAACGACCATCAGTCATCATTAGGCACATTTCAACAGTGAGCATGAGAAGCGTAGTAACCCTGACTTGAAGTGTTTTCTTCTTGTCTAGTAACAGAGGAGTTGTGACTGCAAACATATGCAAAACTCACTCCATCACTTTTCTTTCTACTGTACCAAAGTGACTGATCGTTGTACATTTCAGAATGCAGTTATTCTTTGAAATAGCCTTTCACCCACGCAACATTTTCCACACACAGTCAAAGATACCCCAGCTAGAGCCATTTCTCTCGTGACCTTTTCAGACACATACTGTACTTACAAGGCAGGAGAGGAAGCAAAGGTCAATTGGCCTCCAGATTACAGAGCAAAGACTCAAGGCGCTGCGTATTTATTCAGGCCAGCTCAAGGCCAGCTCCCATCATTTCAGCGCTGCTTGCAGCCTGGTTACGCTCGTTCTTATGATAGCTCCTCAAGGCCATTGTCTGAGATACACAGCAGGTCATTCGAGGCCCTGACAAGGAGCAGAGGTGGCCCTCAGCCAAGGGGCTGAGGGCCCCCAGGTTCAAGGTTCACTGGTCTGTTTTTGAATGCTAAAAGAAGAAAGGTGTCTCTGGGTAGTGTGATATTAAGGGAGCCAATTGCTGAGAGAATATCTAGCCAACTGGTCCTGTGTGGGGAAATACCAGCATCTTTTTTTTATTCTTCCCTCATCAGTATAGATCTTTTGTGCATACACCGTTTTCTACATAATCCTTACTACTGATGTTCATAACACATTCACAGTAAGAATTTCAGCCATATTCATTAGTCCAGAGCTAAAGATCATCAGAGCTCATTTTGCAGTCTGGTTGAGACGACATCAACATGTGAGCAGCAAATTGAGCCTCAAGCCTGAAGTCAAGATGTTAATTAGTGGGATGGTAGATTAGTGCAAGTATACGATATGGTTGGTCCGGTGGCCTGTTTTGTTTACCTTTTATGATTATTCAGAGTTTCAAAATATGTACAATTTTAGTTATGCTGCTGTTGTGGCTGGGAGGGAGATGCATGTCTGTCAGTCAATTGTATTAACATGGCTATAGACTGTCTATATTGTGTTCTTCTCCTTTCTCCCATGAGACTAAGCCAATGGTACCCTATGTCTGTGATGTCATGGTTTTACACTTAAGTCAGGCAAACGGAAGGATTAAAAAAAACACTTTTACTTTCCGCTTTGTTCCTTTCCACATGAAGTTATAGTAAAAAGAAGTAATTGAGACATAAAAAAAAATGAGCAGCCAAAAGGAAAAAACCCATATCTATTCCCCACAGACAGCACATATTGTTGTTGACAATTTCACATAGTGATGATGTGAATCTATACTTCAATTCACAGCTCATAATTACTCTGCCATTATTATGCTGCCTTTACGCTGGTGTTTGTAATAAATGCAGAGCTGCAATAATCTGTTTTAGTGTGATAGAAAGATTCATTAATATGGAGAATACACAGCGGAGTGGTATCAGTGCCGGCAAACAGAAGCACAAATATATCTTCTTTTTTTTCTCTGGAATTTACGCTCTGCTGCAATAATCAGAATATAGTTACTTATTTAGTTAGATCTTAAAAAAAGGTGGGTTCAGCTCTAATCAAGTGTATCACCCTATATTAAACAATTGTCCGATTAATGTTTTATTCCAAAAAGAAAAAAGAGCGTACATATTATTAATGTCATCGGGTTAAAGAAAACTCCAATTCAATCCAAGATTATGCTCCATTCCATCCTTCCCCAAGTCCAGAACAGGCACACAACTATTCGGCAGCCTTGAAACTCTGCAGATTTTCTTCTGGATGTCCATGTGGAGAGAAAAAAACAAACTTCTTCATCCAGTCTGCATGAATCTCAGACAAAAAAAACAGACACCCTGTAATAAGTGTCACAGTAAAGCCGACTAATGATGGCGGGCTGTTGTGGAACACTCAATTGACAAACGTGTCAGCAAGCAACCACAGTCAGCCATGTAGTGTCTGTGGCTTTAACCCGGAGCATGTGATGGCGCAAAAGAGCTGATGCTAAGGCTTTGGGAGTGTGCGGGGGAACAGGAGTCAGATGAGTATGCCTTCCACTGTTGTTGCAATGTTATGACCGGCCTAATGAGATCTATGGAGAGTTGGGCCTCTCATTTTGTTGTATCACCCATCCACTCTCTTGCACAGGAAATCCACTGTGGAATTGTCCTCAGACACATCCACTCGGATGGATGGATGCATTTGCTGATGTTCCAGACAACAGAGCATTCAGCTGCCTTTTTTATGGCTTCCATATAAACACACCGGAGTCACTTTTTCCTATTCCCATGTGCTGCAGACAAAGAGAAAGAAAGAGAAGCGCCTTTGCTATAAATTATTTAGTTTTTCCCCTATTCATGTCCAAGGAAAATAATCATTTTTTATTATTTTGTTAAATCTCATCGAAATAGGGATGAAATATTCTAGATCCCTCACCTCAACAACATCACAATATACCCCCCCCCCCCCCAATCCCTCCTCTCTTCTACACACACGCAGGTGCACACTTGTCACACAATGCATTTGCACTTCACTACAATGCAGTGGCCATCTCTCCTAACTCCGAGGCAACAGAACAATAGAGGAGCTCGACAGCAACACAGCGGCTGCCACCGAGGTCACCACCACAACGCCGCCGCCTGCATATTTGTTAGCAGTTTAATTTTAGCAATGCCAGACCATCTGCTCGGCATTTGTAGATGGCAGAGTGAGCAGTGATTAATCAGTCAAAGTATTGCTTCCAGTGCTCCAGCTCTTCATTTCCACTTTTAGAAAAGGCAAATGGATTTGCTGCTCCTTCATCAGTCATAGGTAAATGAATCATGTATGGAAATGAAAAAAAGAAATCCAGCAGGATGATTCTGCAACCTTCTAAGTAGAGCAAAGATGTAATAATTGTAGTAGCAATACATATGTAAAAAACTAAACAAGGTACCTTAAGAAATCTCTTCCTTATTTGAATATTGTAAAATAAATGTAAAAATGACCTCAAACCTCATAATTAAGTTGTTTTGGATTTTTAAACAGAATTTGAATTGTCAAATGAAAGCAAATAATGATTATTATGACCGAAACCTATCTGATCAAGGAAAAGAGCAAGGCTTCATACAATGAGTAAAAAGGACCCATCAGGTTCAGTGCCCACAGAGCACTGATGGCAGCTTCAAAAGAGACCAAGAAAGCCACCAGTGCTCCCATGCTGGAGTGCTACCAGGCCCCCGGTTTTCTGAACATGTATATCTGTTAGCTTGTGGTAATATGCTGAAAGCACATCTCCATTTAGGAATGTGCAAATGGCTTTGGAAACAGACAAGAAAGGGTCTCAAGATAAGTTTGATTTTTTTTACTGTAATGGTAGTGCCAGTCACATTTGCAATAGGGTTAACGAAGGGCTTTGAGTTTTCTCAACATAGCCTTGATTTTTGTTTTTTATCCTGCTGCAGTTGCCGTATGCGGATATTTGGGAAAAAACTAAATAATCAATTGTTCTCCACAGGGCTCTCAAGATGCCGATGGCTGAGTCGGAAGCTAGCAGCTTACGGTGCTAACTGTTACGGTCGGTTATCCTGGACCCATAACCGGACACAGAGACGGCAGAGTAGGTGAAGGTAATGGGTTTTAATGAGTTGTTGTAGAGCAGGCGGAGAATGCAGGTAGGGAGGTGAGGCGGCTGAGTGGCGGCGGCTGGGCTGCGACGTAGGCACGGGGATCTTGAGACACAAGGAAAAACAGGTTAGTCGTAAGCTCAAAAATAGAAGGACAAAATCTCAAGGCGAGGAAAAGACTCAGTGGCCAAGGTTCTAGCTACCACTGAGCTGACGAAACAATCTGGCGATGAGAGGGAAGGAAGCCGGGGTACTTGAGCTGCATGCGCTTGATGGTCTGATTGCCGGTAGGTGCGAAGATGAGCCCAGGTGCCGGGTGATGGATGCCGCGCCCATGCCACACACACACACACACACACACACACACACACACACACACACAGAGAACAGAGGGGAGACACCAGGAAAAGGGCTGGAGTCACAGCGGAGCCGTGACACGAACAGCACTAACAGTGCAAAACAACATACACAGCGCTGACAGAGCTAACGGTGTTACCTTGAGGGAGAACCGGAGGGTGGGCTCAACACTTCCAGCACAACTGGCTATGGCGGGGTTATCAGGTGTAACCGCCAGTGATTAGTGAGCCAGTGGGACACACTGGGACTCATCTGCACTAATACGTTTTTTTTCGTGTTGCTCGGAACGGAATGACATTTCATTGCAAAATCAAAGTTACGTTTAGGCAACAAAACCCCTTAGTTATGTTGAGGAAAAACATGACAAACATGACAAAACTCATGTTGGACTTCAAATAATTATGTACTGTTAACGAAACAAACGTTAACTAAAACCAGTTAGGTTGAGGAAAACTGTCACAAACGTTATGTCAACAAAACCACAGCAACACTTGGGGGCACGCTGTGTCGAACACAGGTCTCGTGGTTGAAAGTCCTGTTTGTTGGACCTATCTACATAAGTGGTCTTTGTCGATATTCAATGCTACTCCACTAGCTCGGACCGTTGCGTAGTCACATGGATGCATTGGATTTGTGTCCACCACAAAAAATAATCTTAATTGATTTTCTATTGGCATTGTTTCCGTCCTGTGCAACATGAAAAAAAACGGACACATAGATAGCATTCCTGACTATTTCACAACCTCCAATGATACTGGGCTGATGGGCGGGTGGCTAAGTAAACAAAGCACAGAGAAGCTTGGATCACAACACAGAGAGGGAGCAGAACTACATTTCCTGCTGAGGTTCCTCCACCGGTGCTTTACTGCTATATCAATGCTCTGAATTTAGAATTTATCACTTTTAATATGAACGTTAACTGAATTTGTAGATTTAACAGAGTTCAGTAAAGAAATACAGACATCCTTGTCACGTTGATCACAAAAAAAAAGAACATCTTTGTAGCTATTGCAACTTGTGCAAATGTCCAATATAGACAGTTACAATATCAATGTATTTGCTGTGTCAAAAGAGTCAAATCTGCTGGAGAAATACTGAGTCCGAATGTTTTGTATTTTTGTGAGCCGAAAAGAGTGACATTAATAGATATTGATTTTAGAAATACTGGAATCAGCACATAAAATACCCAGCGTGTATACTTTTCTCATCGTAGAATGTGAGCCCTCCCCAGGTTGCTTAAACTCAAAATATCCTGAAAAAATACATGACCTCAACATGTGTCCTCAGTAATTGCTACAGGCCTGGTGAAGACTTAAGGATGTGTGTAAAGCTGCAGTCAGTCCAGCCTCAATAACTATGTCCGCTTAATGTCTTATAGGAGACTGAGTCAATCACTCAAGTTGCACCCCTGATTGCAATGAACTTTCCCACTAGAACTTCCATTCTCCGTGTTTTAATCAGCCCATTCTCCAGATGGAAATGGGTGGGGGGGAATAAAAAGAAGCCTTTCATATTCTCTTCCGAAAAGGAACTCAATTAAGAGGTCCCAAAAGGGCCCTTTAATGGCTTACGAGGAAAGCAGTGATGAAAGAGACAGAGGTTATAAATATTTCAGGTAATTTTGTTATCTATTCATCTCCTCTTCCATATCTAGTCAGCGATCCGTCTCATTATCTCACAGCCGGATTGTTTTACTTACTCGCTCACATTTCTGTTGTTCCAAGACACACTGTGTTTCTAGACTATGCGTTTTGTGCAGTCTTTTATGGAATTAATTTCCTGTTTCATGTGGTTAGTTTAACAACTTCCTATATTTTCATATAAATGCTTCCATCTGTCAGAGATTGAACTAGCCTTTATTTAACTTAGTATATCTGTTCCATCAAAGCTTCTACATTTCCAAACAGCGGGGTCATTTTGTAACGAATTCTTCGTAAATTGAGATTGCATTCACGTGCACAAGCTTCATATCCACTCCACTGCTTTCCACAGTTATCCCTAAATTTACATTTACACATGGCAAGAAAAATAATGTTAAAATATTTTTTTGGGGGGGGGGGGTAGAGAAAACCAAGACTTACAGCATGGCTAACAATTTAGCCAAGGTGCTGACTGAGCAAAAAATGCTCTACTTTGAATTTGTATTTGAACTGGATGGAAGACATAAAAAGATGAATGGCGAACAATCTGATTGGTACCAAACGAGAGTACCATCCAACGGAAAAGGCAATGAAGAAGCTGAGACCCGCATAGCTGTGACTGGGGACAGGCTAGTCAAAACTGACATCGACATTGACCTTTGGATACAAAGCGGACTGCATACCTGAAGGCGATCTGGAGAACCGTGGGAGGATCGTTTGTTCCAAGAACAAGACACCGGATATCATCAACACATTTTAAACGATATCAGTCTACAATATCAACTCTGCAAAATCCAATGACCTCTTGTTAAACCTGCCAATTTCAAGTAAACTCAAGACCATTTCACCCTTTACCTGGTCACAGAGCAGATTTAAGTCTCCAGAACCTCATTTAAACTACACCCCTCTACTTCCCATACAATTTCTCAGACAAATTACCATAATTTAAATGAATGTATTGCTGCAGTTTAGCTTCTTATTTTAGTCACTTCCCTGTTACTTAGACAAAGTATTCTTTAAATGCATGAACACTTTGATTGGCTCCTTTATTTGGAAGAATTCCTTACCCAGATTAGCTTTTAAAACTTTATCAAAGTCTAAAGAGAGGTGGACTGGGATTCCCAGACACTCAGTTGTTCTACGGGGGTACTTTAGTTATTAGTTGGGTACAGAACTGCTCACTGGACCGATATTGAAGCTTTTCCTACTTCTCTTTCTCTCTCTAAGATGTAAAGAAGTTTGGTGGGTCATGTGTCAGAATCTCTATACTAGTTCACTATCCTCCAATCTAGACCTGCCACGCTCAATTGTAAAGTCCCTATACAATAGGGTTTTATATATATATATATATATATATATAGCAAAACAAATGCATCGTGCTCAATTAGAACCAGCAAAGACCTCCAACAGATTCTGAACAAAATATTACAAATGGAGAACTTGTACACTTATACTTTAATTAAAGGAATTTAGGGGGATATCTTTCTGAGATCATGGTAACCTATCAGGGACATCTAACCATCCGTCTACTGGCCAGAAGTTTAACTTTTGTTTTCTCTTTTTTTCCCCCCTTTTTCTCTCCCTCTCTTATTTTCTAACATGTTTTTATATCTGTACTTCTAATCATTTAGCATTTTATTTTATTTCACTTCAGTTTCTATGACTATTATGTTGTCTTACCCTAATTGTCTCTCTACTCTGTCCTCTGTTTTTGTTAAATGATAAAGACGAACAATTTGCCAATTGTTGCGTAATCAAGGTTCGCAAGCAACACCCGAGCAGTCATACTTGCACATCAATGGCTATTTAAAGTACACGTCTCATTTATTCATCGCACTACCCGCACACCATCATTGGTAGTGACATACCAGCCATTAACATCAAAAGTTAAAAAGGGAATCAGCAGGGTTGGAAAGAGTACTAGATTACTTTACTCATGTAAAAGTAATGGTCTTTAAAAAAAAAAAAAATGGTGTTTGTGGGGGGGATTTGACATTGGACATTCCAAAAGCTAATAAACAAATTCCCTTCAGCTGGGAAACTCCCATAAAACAAAAAGATTCAACATCAGTCCATCCACACTCGACCACAAAACAATGTGCGCAACCATCTTGCAATGGCCGCAAGAAAGTGACAGTGATTTGTGCTTACTGAGCCGACTAATTTGGGATCAGTAAGTGCCAGTCAATGAGAAGTTACAGTACTATATGTGTAAGTACCGTAGAAACATGAAATATCTTAGCTTAGCGTGTTAGCATGCTAACATTTGCTTCAGTACAGCTGAGACAGATGGAACTAACATATACTTTTGCAGGTATTTGGTCATAAATCAAAGTCTTGAACAAATTGAAATGTTGACATGATGGCGCTAGATGAAAAGTATCTGGTATCCCCAAAGTTCATTCTGAACCTGGGAGGCACATACATGTCAATCAAATCCACTATTTCCATCCTCAATCTGCAACAGTAACCAACAAAGTATGGCGGATTAGTTCCTAAATACTCTGAATGCTGCGCAGTGTGGTGTCGATTCCTAAGCCCTGTTAGGATTTGTAAAAAGGAGGAGAACTCGTTCTTAGAGGTTGGGAGTCTAGAGGACGCTCGTCCTGCCATCACTCTTCTTGCCGTCACCTCCGGAATGACTACTGAACAACATCAGATAAATAAAAAATCATAATAAAACAACAATGCATAGTTCAGGCTTTGTGAATGACGATTATAATCCAGACCAAAATATTCAAACTATGTGGTTAAACACAAAAAAGAAGAACAAATATGAAGGAATTCAAACTTCTTTGTTTCGTTGATTAAAGTATTGTGCATCCTCTGGTTGCTCGTTCGCAGCATCAGGCACAGAGCAAATAAGCTCCTGCACAATTATTCTCAGTGGGCTGAGGAAATAGCGAGAGGCTAAAATGCTCTTGAGAGGAAGCCTGATGTGCATACTACTTTACCTCTCAACACCCACTGTTTTCAGTTGCCTGTTATGCAATGGCAGTGTTTGTAGCAGGTCAAACCACCTGGGGATTCTGGAAATGTGTTGATTTTCTGATTGCGTTATGAGAAGCAGCCAGATCTGAGCAGCTGTTCTCTCAAACTAAACAGGCCTCATCACAGACCCAATGCGACAAATGACAATGAAGCACTTTTATGTTTCTGCTCTAGGAGATAAAATACCATGAAAAAGTGAAAATAAACTCACTTTGTACTGATTACTACCTGCATTTGTTATTGCTGAATACTACTATAGACAGCAGAGGCACTGCATTCATCCTACATCCCTGTGGGAATTCCCTAGAATACTTTCATGGATTTGTTTCCATGAGTGTGATGCAGCCTAATCTTGCTTTGGCTCCTTAAATTGGCACTCAGTAAGCTAATGCTAAGCCCCATTCTGGTAGTGAGTCACAATTCAGGGATTCTTTGACGTTTCTGCTCTCTAGGTAGAGCTCAGGATGTGTGTGACATCAATATAACACACAATCTGTGTGAGAGTCAATAGAGATGTGTAGATTGGCCAGAGACGACGTAATATTACGTAACATAAGCCGTGAACGTAACATTGTCATATTATCTACTTAAGCAGCCTTTCGAGATGTAGCCATTGCCAGTGCCCGTTTGGAGCTGGCAGATTGACTCCCGGTATTTCTGCCTGCAGTGTTGTCGGCGTGCCTGTCTGGAGCGAACAGCCATTCAGAACACCTGCCTTTTCCGAGCAGGCTGATTGCCGGGCCACCTGAAGAGCTGCTTGCAGCATTGTCGGAAACCGCACATCACTCCTTGACTCCAAGAGTTTGGTTGTAATGTTAGCTGGCTATACCCAGAATCCAGCAGCAAAGACTGCAGTCAGAGAGCCGGGGTCTGGAAATGCCCGCCTCAGTCCGCAGAGCCCTGTAGCTTCCTCCCCTTTGCTTCACAGAATGTTGTTCGCTTGTTAATTCTAAGTTTATTAATATTGAATGTGTTGCGTGTCAAAATGGCACCACACTGCGTATCCTTGGGCCCCGCACAATACACGTGTGCCAAGTGTGAAGTAGATCGGGTTCTTGAGTGTGGAAACACACACAATATAGTTAGATGTAAAAATTGTTGATGAACAGTTTTCTGTACAGATATATTTGAAGTCATGTTTTTTTCCACTTGAAGAATGTAAGTCCATTATTCACTCTTTTTAGCATTTCTTTGAGTCTTTATAGTGAGAAGTACCTGGCTCTTTACCTGACAAACACTCACCTACTGTATGTTCACTAGGTAGTTTCTAGGTTTAGCAGTCTGCAGTAAGTAAGGCTATCAGCGTACACACAGTAGCTGCAATTAGCGGTCAGAAGTACTAGTCTAGGAGACTGCATCTATAGCCCTGGAAACAATGTTGATTAGAGCTGTGATGATGAATCAACACAGTTCAGTTGTGGGCTGCAAAACCAAAACAATGAGTGAGACAATGCTAACAACGTAGCATATCCACACTGTAGATCTGATCTACAGTGTTAGTTGATAGTTGAAGAAGGATAAAGGCCTGAACAAAGGGTTGATTTTTTGAAAAGAATAAAAATATGCCTGTAAAACAACTGAGCAGTTTTAAACAAAAAAAAAATGTATAATAGCGGAAATGGATTCCTCTCATAGGAGACAAAAATGCCACGCTAATTACTGAGAAAAATATGATCACTGAAGGGAGCTGCTGTGCTTTGGGCCTTTTACTAAATTAGTATGTTACACAGTGGAAAGTATGCTTAATCACTGTTCACAGTGCCAGGCTGCTCAGGAAGGTGAGCCAGGCTAATGGAGGATGGTTCATCACTTGACACATTAAAGCAACAAAAGGAAGGGGAGGAGCTGAAAAAGATTGTCGTAGATAGATAGACTGCTACTATTTAAACACTTTGACTAAATTAGCTTGATATTGGATATTTCATGAATGTACCCTTATGGTGTTCATATCCAAAAGCTTGAAGAGTCTGGAAAAGTAAAAAACATAGTATGCTCAGAAAGTAACTCCTGCAATTCACTGAAAATATAATGTAGAAGCTATTACATATTGTAGCCAGCCCCTTATAGAGTTTCAAGATAAATCTGAGGGTGTTGCTTAATTATCAACAGGGTGGGAAAGAGTGGGAACGTTTTTTTCAGACCTCTCTCCAATGTTTGCTTTTTTTTCTTACTGGAACATTTGACCTCTTAATGCCTCAAACATATTTAAACAAAACAAAGAAAAGCAGTTTTTGGTTTAAAATATTCTTCAGTTGAACAGGTCACAACTGACTATATTTAAACTGCATGTGAAGAGGTGTCACAAGCCAAAAAGGTTGGATGCTACTAATGTTGCAGTACAGGATCTGGAGAGGCCCGATATGTCTGTGAAAAATAAATAGACTATTAGGTGATGTTGTTCCACCATGAGCCTCAAAACCAGCTTCAGCGCTCTTTGGCAAATCTGTGAAACTAACCTCTATGAACAGATATCTGCATCTGAATGCCGATATAGAATTTGGTCAAATTGTTGTCAGATTGAAAGCCAATTGTTTCAGAGATTAATTAAACTCTTGTGGAAAGATAAACAACATCAGCAAAGTATTTCCCTTCCTTTGGTGTGCTGATGGTGGTGGTGGTGGAGAGAGCTGTAAAACTTGTCGGCCTCCCATAGGTGTTCAACTGGGTTGGGATCTGATGGCATATGATTCACATCATTTCCATAATCATCAAACCTCCAACGGGTACTTGTGAGCTAGAAACATCTGCTATCATTATGGTTCTTGTTTATTCCGGGTTTTTTTAAGTTGTCATCAATCTGTATATTAAAGTTATTTAAGTAAAACAATTTAAAAAGAACATAAACTGTCAATGCAAGAGAAACAAAAGGATGAATTCAGATTGGAGATGATGCAGTCGTGTTTGAATTAAATATTTGCTCAATATTTCTTCGAAGTGCATTTTTAGTGTCATTCTCACAGATGACATTTGAGATTTTCTATTACCTCTTTTATTTGCACAATTCCTTTCACTCCATCTGAGTAACGTGGAGGTGATACTACGAGGCAGAAAACATTTCTTCTCAGGCATTAACCGGCAAAGTGTGATAAGTAAAACTAATCTGTGGAGAATGCTCTCGCTGCCTCCACATGACATTAATAATGGACATTATGTTTCTGTATGTTACATATACATATAACGATGGGGCACAATTTTACCAGCAAGCACTTCTGGGAGACTTGTGAGGGTGGTGCTGTGTGATGACTGTGGAAGTGATAGCGCACACCTCAACAGGTTCAAACTAACTGCCCTGATTTAATATTCGTGGCCCCTTCTCTCTCTCAGCCTTCATTGATGGATCTTTATGTATGTCTATGCATACTATGTGACACAGAACTGTATTTACTGGTTAATAAAATCACAATGTCTTCATAAAAATTGGGTGGAAGAAATGGAAAGTAATCTACAAAGGCCATGGTGTGTAAAATTGGATTTTCCATAGGAGCCACAGAGAGGAACAGTTGTCGATAGAGGTGGATGCGCACTAGTGTGTTTATCATTTTGCCTTTTTAATGCAGATCAAAAAAAAGTTCATGAAGAATAATAGTGCTATATACTTCCATTTGCATCCATTGTTTGGGGATCATAGTTATCGGGGCACCAATACAATATCCCATTTGTCTGACTCGACATTTTCCTGCAATTCAAATAGGTGCATAAATTCTGAACAAATGCGTCAGAGTAGCGATAATGTAGTAGATGTTGAATGTGCATTTCATAGTACATTACTGTTATATTAATACAACACCTATTCACTTCCATCTGGAATCAAACACTGCAACATAGTTTCTTCAAATGAATCTAAGATTACACAAATTAAATGGTGACAAAAATTGGAAACTTAAAAATATCAGAAATCAGGTTTATGGTTACATTATGGGCAAGCTGCTTTCGTTTCGACTTACAACACTGCACCTCCCTAACAAGGACAGTTGGCTCTTGGAACAAGCCAAACTGCCATCCTTTCCCAGCCCATTGGTGTACATCTACAGTATGTTGATATGCCAAATCATAAAAAAAAGCAATATACGTAAATTCCTGTACAACCCTCTGTAGATTCTAATGAGATCTTTACTTTGAGGGTAAACATAACATTTCTGGTGTTATATTTCCTACCACCAGTGTTTTTCATGTGTACTTTGTACAGCTTTCTAAAAAACAAAATGTGCTAGTTTAGTTTGTGTGCGTGTCTGTATCCTTATGAGGGTTTGTCTTCCAGAGTGCATGCCGGTGGAGTGAAGGCCAGGGTCGCCAGAGTAAATGTGGCACACCTGTACCGCCTGGCTTATCTGCATTTAAGACTTCTGCAGACCTTGCTCTTGTCCCTCACTCACCACTCACCACGTCCTGTCGACGCTCCAGCTCGCCACAATCCTAGTATTTTGTGATTCACTCTTTTATAGACACCTCATTTGACCCTCACCCATACACTCCTGACACTATTTATATTCCTGATTTCCATATTTTCCTGATGTTTATTTTAACTTGCAGTTTGGAAGAAACAATCCCCTTATGGTGACATTTGGGTGATCGTCCTCATTTGTTTTACAAGAAGGTGCCAATTTGTAACGGTATGTGTTGAACTTCCACTAGCTTCACTGTCTCTTTTCATTCTGAACTTTTATATGCATTTTCTTGATAGCTTTCAGCTCGCTAGCTGTATGAAGGAAATGCTTTAGACTTACAGTTGTGAAGTTACTTTCAGAGTGGAATGTATTGATATAATATACAGCTTGGAACTATTTTGTTCAGGTAAAGATCTACTAATTACGATGTAGTGGCATGTGTGTAGCAGGGTTAATATGCAGCTAGATGCTACTGTGTACTGTTGGGACAATGTTGGCCAGTGTGCAGTATTTAGTGACTTTGTTCATGGTATCAAACAAGCACAGAGGACATTTGTCTCAGAGAGACTGTGAATGCTTAGTTCATCTACAAATACAGGGAAAGTTGTGCCTGCTGATGAAATACAGACATGGAAGTTTGGCCATTGTCCCCTGTACAACACAGGGCAAAGTTGGACCCACTGCACTTATTTGATCGGCCATTACCAAACACCTCTTCAGCTTCACCTGTCGAGACTATATGCTTCCCTTTATCATCCTGCTCCAATTTCCCCTCCTAAAGGTGTGCTGTTCCTGGATTGCATCTGGTCACCAAACATGAGTTGGCTCCACCCTTGTACCTGTGCGCCCTTAAGTTGTACCTGCAGTTTAAGGGAAATAAAGTTTAGATTGATACATCGCTAAAAGAGATGAAAGCCTTATATAAGCTAATAAATGTGAGATGTGGGGAAGAGCACTGCCTATCTGCTTGTTCGAACAGATGCCCTTTCTTTCTCATCTATTTGTAATTGTTACAACAAAATATCATCCCACACTTTTTTCCAAGTATCATGTCTTTCTTTTTTTTTTAAATGGACACAAATGAGATCTCTGGTACAAAGGAATATAAAGATGGCACACGTACACAGACAGGTCCAGCTGGTGCAGGACCATCTGTCCAGGTGCCCTTTCTAATGCAAACTGAATTATTTTTCAGGGTTGCTCTACACACAGTATGAATTTGATATTGCCAGGAAAGCTACATTTTGACTATATTTAAGACCAGAAGCTGTTGTGTAGGTCTCCATGCAGGGGAATCTACTGACTGAAGTTGTTTAAAGAAGGTTGATGCAGATAAATAGTTCATGCGGTTATAATGAAACCACAGGAAGGAAAGTTATGTGAAAGGTAATGACTCGTATAACAAATTAGCTTGTTTTGTTATTTATTTTAATTGTTCTTTCATGATCACAAAGGCTTTTTCATTCAACGAGTGGCCTAATAATACATTTATCCTTCTTGCCAGGGCAAATAATCAGACCACAGATCCAAGTCTCAGCTTTGGACCCACAAACAACTGTTTTTCAGTTTTTTGTGATCGTAATGTGTCAGCCCAGTCATGACAGATTTGATCCCGTAGATTGGAAACAGTTAAGATAGATAAAGTTGATAGTTTGAGGTTAGTGAATGTCTGCATAGCTCTGCAGACAATATAAAACTGCCTCTTTTGATCTTTAATAACAACTAGATGGTAAGTTTGAGTGATAAGTTGTTCAATGTTGGTTTTTTGGAGTTTCATTATCCGATGCGAGGGTCCATCAACTTTGTGCCTGCTGTCAACATTCCCACCAAAATAATGTATTTTATATTTAAAATAAGAGAAAGTCCGCTCAGGGTGGAGAAGTTGGATGGATCACAAGACGTTCACCCAGGAGATCGCTGTTTATGTCCGAAGTCAAGTTTTGTTACATTACTTCCGTACTTGACTATCGGCAGTTACCTAACGAGCGCACTTATTTTACATAACAAACTTAACCCAAACCACTATCTTTTACTGAGCCCAACCAAGTCCTTTTGTTGGCTACTTAAAATGAAGTAAACCTACGTTGGAAGTTTATTTGGAAAAGACACTATGCATGTAAAGCTGTAAACTGACACGCCATCCCTGAAACGTTCAAAACTAAAGGTAGTGAGAACTTGTTGCTGGTAGGTCGTTTTTTTTTAATGCAAACTTCTGAACCATTGCCATCACTTTTAACTGGTTAAATATTGTTGTAAATGGTTAGTAAATACATTTTTGTAATGTGGTTAGAAAACAGAAGTCTTAAGTGAAAACATTCTTTACTTAAAGTCAAACGTACTGCAATTAGCTGTGCTGTTGTCACTATGACATGTTTGAATGTGCTAAAAATAGTAAACTTATATAAAACAGCTTTCATACTTCTATATCAAAACGGTCAGCTTCACGTTATGCATGTTATGTGAGTATTTACCACAATAAACTATAGATCAATTCCCCATTTTAGTACCAATAACATAAATTGTGACAGAATTGTATTTGTTTTTATTTATCTGGTTTTGTATTTGTTAACAAGAAGAAAATATTTCATATTGTTTTGAATTTTAGAGGTTGACACCTGAACACTTGACTTTGTTTCGAATACTCACTAAACTGTCTTGGCCTTTAAGCTTTTTGAAATGTAAAATCCAAGTCAGTTCACCAGAGTGGGACAGCCTTCATACGTTAAGGTCTGCCCTTGAGTTTGCTGGGCTTACATTGAAAGTGTATATTTTTTTAAGTTTAGACTTTTTATGTCTTTCCTCTCTTTGAACTGCACTTCAGCAGAAAAAGATATTGCATCTGACCTTCAGCTGATTCTGACGAAAAGTGCAGCGGAGAGAAAGGCTGAGACAAAGAGGACAGAAGGAAGAAAGGAACACCTTTCTTTTGTGTAAAAATGTATTAATAGAGAACAAGTTGGGAAAAGGTTTCTGGTAGTTTATTCGTGTAACAAACTTTGTATAATCAGACCTTTCATTTTGGTTTCAATGTCAGGCATCAATGTAGATTCAATACTTCTGCCTGACAATATACGTCACAGTTGAGTTAAATAGATTTGGCTATCTGTGCAGAGTTTCCTTTTCAATGGAAGACCGCCAGGCCTGTAGTGTCCTTGAATGAATACCACCAAGATTGTAACTGTTTTCTTTAAGTTTGCTTATAGTTTATGGTGTATAGCTCTTCATCGCTCTGACGCTCTGTTCATCACAGACACATGATCTTTGCACACTGATGGTTGAAAGGAGAGGGTTTTGGTAGGCATGCTACTCACAGCTTCTAATTGACCAAGTGAAAAGTATTACATTTAAAGTTCTGAACAAATTCACATAATAAGCCTTCAAAGCAAAGCCTTCATTGTTGTTGCAGCATAATACACTTTAAAAGCCCACAAATATATTCATAATAAAAATGTTCTAATGTTTATCATTGGATGTTTTTGCAGAAATCCAACATGTGTAAGTGGCCTGTCTGAAGACTGAAGGTCTACAGCCGTGCTAGCAGCTCTGTAATCTGTAATCCGTTTTCTTAAAAAAAAGCTTTTGTACACACCTCCTCACTATTGTGTATGTGGTGCATTGCGACAGCTCTGCCGGAGCAGAGTGAGGGTGCGCTGAAAGCTCTAATTTGTTGAACTTGTGGACCTTTGTCTCTTTTGATCTGTACTTGAACTAATGGATGGATGAAAAACTGATTACTTGCATTATTAAATTTCCAGAATTGCACAATAGAAACATATGAAAAGAGAAATATCAGCATGCAGATGCAGCGACCAGGTTTGTTACCAAAAAAAAAGGTCTCTTAAATGTAGCTGCTAGCATTGTAGCTAAGGTGGCTCCATTTATTACAGCACCACCGGACGTCTTGGAGTGGTAAATATTTATTTGTGTTTTTCATAGCCTAAAGGTGTTCTTTTATTAAACCGTTTTAAGGGTGGGGAACTACGGCTGTTTGAGGGGCAGGGGCGAAAAAATAAGCATGCGATAGGGGCCCAGTATACTAGCTTGTAGGCAGCCTATATGGCATCATGTTTTCTCAATAATATCGCCAGAGGGCACTGCTTTACATTTTCCCCACTGGAAGAACACTCTAGAGGGCACTTCATCACATTTTCTCTAGAGGTCACTTCATCACATTTTCTCTAGAGGGCACTTCATCACATGTTCTCCATTGGAAAGAACACTCTAGAGGGCACTTCATCACATTTTCTCCATTGGAAGAACACTCTAGAGGGCACTTCATCATATTTTCTCCATTGGAAGAACACTCTAGAGGGCACTTCATCACATGTTCTCCATTGGAAAGAACACTCTAGAGGGCACTTCATCACATTTTCTCCATTGGAAGAACACTCTAGAGGGCACTTCATCATATTTTCTCTAGAGGGCACTTCATCACATTTTCTCCATTTGAAGAACACTCTATAGGGCACTTCATCATATTTTCTCCACTAGATAGAAACCCTACATGGCACTTAATGTTTTGTTCCCCCCCTGGCCCCCTATTAAAAAAAATCCCCCTGAGATGTTTACTCAGAGTACATTTAAACTGACCCACTTGTTTTTCAAGAAAAAGTCACATTACGTGACTTTCGGGGCTCTATAGGTCTCTAAAGAAGCTTTTTATCCTAAAAACTGCACACAATTGATATATGTATGTGCTCGACTGAGTGCCATCTATTTTTCAACCATTTCACTCTCGTGCTAGTGGAATCACCAGAGTTGAGTAATGACTGGGAAATATTCTCACGGGAAACTCCACAGTATTGATAGAAACCATATCTTTGCTGACGCCTACAATGTCTGAGCCATATAATTTGACAAACAGAGTTCAGTGGGCTGTGTTGACAGTGTGTTTATGGGCAGTAATAAAACATTAATGTCTTTGTCAAGCATTTCTTTTGACACCAAAATCGGGAGCAACGCTAAAACAACACTGTGCAGCAGCCCTTGTCATGCTTAGTTGTTTATCCAGGAAAGAGTTCCGCTAACATCGCAAGAAGGATATTTATCTTGGCCAGCCACTGCCCCCGGCTGGAAACGGCAAAGCACTTAATAGCAAACAAGTGACATCTTTTTTCAAATGATTCAACAGTCATCTAAAAACAGAGCTGACCAGTGGCCCGTGGCTATTGTTAGTGTCTAGTGTGACTTATAGCATTATATCACTGCTCTCCGCAGAGGGGCAAGTACGGGCTTTGCATAAATTAAAGTCTCCCAAAATAACCATGTTGAACTTCTTGAAAAACAAAGCAGGTCAAGCAAGGCGAGCTCTGTCTACAAGAACCCTGTATGGAGTGGTCTATTTGCATTTTCTGTGCTGGTATTAGTGAACGGATCAATGTAAACCAACGAGCCCAGTTTTAAATGAGAAAAATGAATCAGTTTATATGTACTACGGAATTTAAATACTACTATAATGTCCATGAAGTAGTTCAAATGTTTGACTTAAAAATGTATTATTATAAATTAAAATTGCAGCACAATAATATAATTATGCATTAATTAAATTTCAAATACATTAACATACATTTGTTATGAAGTGTGAGTGTGTGTGTGTGTGTGAGACTAACTTTGCTATACTTTATTAATGACTTTCCTCTTTCTGTGCATTTTAATCCCGTACAATATTGCAAATGTATCAGGATATTCCTGGCCAGTTGGTCCAGTGCCTGCTGACACAATCTGCCATAGGGAAGGGGAGCAGCCCATGACCCACTTAATGTTTTAGAACCACACTTACACACACACACAAGCTCTGATCTCAAACTCAAGGAATAATACTGATCCATATTCAGAAAGACATCAGGGGCTACATAGTTATTTGAAGTAGTTCAGCCTACAGTATGTACTTCAGATGTGTATAAAGCGAATGTTGCTGCATGTTTTTACGTTTCTAATAGGCTTTTATTTTTTTTTATTTCATGGTTTGCATTTTGAGGTCTAAATCCATCAATGAGCAGGATCACTTTTGTTAAACAAAATTGTGTTTATTTTTTTTAAATTCTCTTTTATTCAAACTAACTGAACCATTTTGGAACTCTTGGCTTAAAATTGTCAAATTACATATACAATTGCTGATGAGGTGTGCAAGTCAACACATCTTTTATTGAGTCTCTGAGTTAAATTAGGCAACAATAAAGATACAGTATCTAAACCTTAACTTTTGTAACCATGCTTTAAATAAAAGCACCAATACATTTGCTGCTTTGCAATATGATTGCAATTCTGCAACACACTTCTTACAAAACTCTACACACTGTTTCTTGCATTAGACACACACATTAAAAAATAAAACATTATGCAATCACTGGCAAAAAACATATTCTTAATGCAAAACATACCTGAAAATGGCAACACACACCCAGACCAACACACATGAAAAGGAAGGGGACCAGACATTACTTGTGATGTGATGTAAACTGAAGGCTAGCTCTAAAAACAACCACCATCTCTTCCAATACAATTTCTTTGTTGACCGTTACATTGGAATAAATTGTATTGAATACTTAACTGTTTACAGTTTAGTTTTAAATGGCAACAAAATAAGTTGAACATATTCTGTAGGAGAAAATTAAAAAGGTATACAAAATACTAAAGACAGCAGTGTTTGGTATAACATATATCATTGTGTTGTTGTTGCTTTGAAATATCAAATCATGTGGTGAATGTTTGGATAATTTTGTACATTTTTAAAAAGCACTGCTAGGTTTTGATTGCAGTTTTGACATTGAATTGAGATGTTTATCTCCTAGTGTTGTGTCTTATTTGGCTTGTGTGTAGACTTTGTAGTTGCAAAAAACTAACATTTCGATCAACATTGTTGCCTGCCCATTTAGTATTTGTTGAATTTCAACTTTTGCGGTTTTAATTCTTTGTTATTTAGCTTATATAGTTCATACTGCAATGGACTGAATAATTGTAATAGTCACTATTTTAATTGCCATTTCAACTCTATTAAAATACTTATTTATTCTTATTTTCCAGAATATTTTAAAGCGTATATGTTGAGCAACGTACTTTGTAAAGATTTGACATGACAATGTTCCTCTTTTGTAAGGCGACAGCCAGTTGGATGATTCACATATCCACATCAGCTGACAGTAATGTTCACAGATCCCAGGTGTAAAAAGGGTAATAAACATAAAGCAGAGGCAGGCCCTCACATGAACCCAGTGAAAAGTGCAATGAAGCTACTCCAGCATGGTAGTTTCTTTCATCCTGTGCCAAAGCACCAGACAGTTCTGGTAAAGGATGCTCCTTGGCAAAGATTAATAAAGGCAGATTATTGTCGAAACCTGATGAAATCCAAAGCCCTCCACTGTAGAGATAAGAAACCTCCTGTCACAGCAAGGTGGGCTTCATATGGTCCTACTGAAAGAATTATGCATAGATGCCTGGAGAGATTGGAGAAAAAACGCATGTTTCTGACTTACATTGTGCCAATCTGCAATTCTATTTTAACAGATTGTCTTGCATATATTTTTTAATGATCATGTTTTATTTGTATTCATTCATATTTGGCTGACCCCCTCAACCCTGGCCACCCCACATACAGTGGCGTCAGTGGCAATGACGGGATATGGGGTTCACATCTCTCATTCCAGCAGACCAACAGAAACTCAATGGCCCTTTTCAAGGCCACCCACTTCTTCTAAAGAGAAGTTTCCTCTCAGCCAGTGTGCTTATGCTCCCACTGACCATTGTTTTATCGTCATAGTACACTCCCCACACAAAACAGAAGTTTACACCCACTAGCAGGCACAATTCCAGACACCTAACATTTGAACAAGTTTAAGTAACCTTTAAAATGTGCATTAGTAATCTAAATGAATTAAATACCAACTTCCACGTTTTGGGGCAAGTTAGTTGTGATATTCCAACACGACCTGTGTCAGACTCAGGGTTTGATCGCACATTTTAAAATAAGGACATACAGCCAGCACCAGTCTTCCCAGGCTATACTGGGTGAAAACTATGGCAACAGACGCTCCAAAGATGTGCGCAGGACCGCTTACGGTGCACAGCTCAGAATGGCACTGCCAGTTATCCATGGATTAACACATGGATTCCAAGGCTAGTTTACCCAGACACTACAAGCTCCAGCTTCCCCCCACACCACGTTTCTTGGTGTGGTGGAAACGATTATGTCATTGGAAATAGCAGCCCTGACAATAGAACAGGTAGAGCGCCGGAGGAGATAGCTTCAGATGCTGTTGGACAGGTTTGGGAAGGAAAAGGTGGATCTGTTCGCCTCTCGAGAGATTGCACGATGCGCAATGAGTTTGTCCATGAACACACAACCACCCTCCACTAGGAGTGGATGCCTTCTCTCACCAACTGTGGCCCAGAGCTCTCCTTGATGCATCTTTCACTCAGTTCCTCTGATTCCTCAAGTTTTAGCATGCATTCATGGAAGACTAACGATCATTTTGGTGTCACCAAAACGCACAAGTGCATTATGGTCCCTGTCCATGTTAATAACCTACCTTCAAACGTTGATAAATATCCCAATCTACAGCTAAAGCGTATGCTGCAGCCACAAAGGCTATGGAGAGTGTCCTGCCTTCTCGTCAACCATAGTGAGTTTTACCAAAGGTGCTGCAAGCTCTTGGGGGTCCCTTTGTGGGCCCACGATGTGAACTGAACCCAGCGGTGAGCGCAACGTTAATCACATACCATGTAAGAGACCCATGAGTGACCATGTGAGCGTTGACGATCTTGCTGTCCTGCCTTATTAAAGATGACGGAAATACAGTTAATTACAGACAAATCTCTCATTTACCTTTTGGTCGAGAATCATTTCTCTTGAAGGGTTTTCCTTTTTGCCTTATAAGAATGCCCGCAGCGCCCTTTGTCTCAGTATGTTGTACACACTGCAATATGCAGACACATTACCGAGGGCATTCGCAAGGCGTGGCTCTGTCCAAACAGCATCTGTCCTGCTGGTTGTGTGAAGCCATCACACAAGCCTCCAGTGAGTGGAACTATCCAAGCCAGTTTTATCCTCATCCATGGCCCTCCTCAGAGGGATGCCAGTAGCAGACATCTGCACAGCGGCATCCTGGCCTTCTCTGTGCCCTTTTCATCCGTTTCGGCAAGATTTATCAAAAAGCCCTCCTGAGTCATTCAGTGTTAGATTTGCTAGTCGCAGATGAGGTGTTGCCCGACGCTTTTACGCAAGGTGTGCCTCTAATCTGATCATCACAGATTAGTTGGCTGCATGGGAACCATTATGATTCATGATCTTTGTCCCACTCTTCTACAGTGGCAGTGTTGTGTGTAGAGATTGTAAGGTATTTATTTTTCTCCACACAGGGCTGACATGGTGTTAACCGTGGCACAGTCGGTGCCTACTTTACTCATTACTCGTGGCTATTACAGTTTGTGAACTGGTGTATGTTGTCTGCTTGTGGACCTTGGTGTCACAGTGGGGCATTGACAACATTAGCTTCACCCTTAGCCCAATAGCGACAGACCTTAGAGGGACAAAGCCTAAACAATATAGAATGTCAGTTACGTATTGTAACTCTAGATTCTATGATTACAGGCATAGTCCACTAAGCTGTGGGCCCCTCCGGCTCCACCTAAGGCAGGTACAGTAATGCTACTTTCAATTTGGAGCAGAACTATGGTCGCATGGCTTTTATATATCGCAAGTGTGGATGAACCCAATAGTGATAGCTGTAAAAGGGCTAAGCCTGTACTCATAGAATCTGGTGTTTCAATACGTAACCAACCCCAAATATTGGAAAGGCTACAATAAGGATGTCAAATATATAGTTGTTGCACTTGTGTAAATGACATCAACATTTCAAACCCATATGTGATTGTTTCATGATGCAATTGTAATGGACAATTATTTGGTTGTCATTTCCATTACAAAAATAGCTAATAATTGAAGAAGAAAAAAATTACTAAAAGCAAGTTAGTATGACAACATTACATTTGAGATCAATATTGCCTAACATGAAAATTTGATTGATGTTTCTTTAACATCTACACTCACCTGCCATTACTTTTTATGTGAAGGTAAGCACCAGGAGCCACTGTTGACCTCTGCTGCTGAGGTCCACTGTTCACTGATGCTTTATTGCTCAGAGCTGCCATGATAGGTCATGTTGTCAATTTACACCTTAGTCATACAGAGATTTGTACTCCCAGTCTCTGCTGAAAAGGCATTGGACATCCTACTGTCATATTATATATCTTCAGGATTTGCTAGGACTACAATCACACACAAATTGGTTGTGCTCACAGATGGACAACATCCTACAACTTCTCTGTAATTCAAATATATAGTTTCTGTAATGAATGGGGTGCATTTTATATTCTGTGATGCAGCTGCTATTTATCACAAACCAACCTGTTATTATGGGGAACAATTCAGTCTTTCATCAGGTGTTTCACGCACTCAGTGAACCCCCCACCCTTCCACCCTTGCTGTTGGTCAGGATTCTGTCACCTCGGCTGATGTTGCCACTCTTGTTGAGACATGTGAACAGAGTGCCTTTTACCAACAGTTCCAGGGGCTTTTCATGTGTTCCTTTCATCTTCACGGCAGAGCAAGATGTATTCCATTAGATTACCATGATTTCCATTAGATTAGAGCTTTAGATCATTGTGCAGTCTATTGCAGTCTATATGATATGAACAGGCTATATATATATAATATACAATAAATATTTTCTGACTGTGGATATTAAGTTTTAACAATACATTTGATGTACTGTATTATGAGACTACCTTACCTTGAGCAAAAGAAAGAAAATACATCATTTTGAATTCGTCCCTCTTGCCTAATAACATTTATTTATCTTAATTTGCATTAAAACACAAAGTAACATTTGATTTACACATTTGACTTTGCTATTGTGTTTTACATATGTATATATACTACTCTCCTTATACATGCTAAGACAAAAGTTTTTCATTCGGTGCAAAAGCAGCCAACAACAACACTGATGTGTTCTCACTGCGTTTTAAATCACAAATCACAGGCTCTCACTAAATACTTTGCCACTAGATGTAGCTGAAGTACTCAGGTAACAGAAGCAGTGCTCAGGAAACATGCTGTCCTCAAAACCAGCCTGATGCTGGTTTCCAAATATTATTTTTAGTATTCCTTTTTTTTATTTTACAAAATAAATAAAGAACAGGGTCATCATTTTTTAAGACGCAAGTTTCCTTTTTTTTACCTTCACATTTTTTTTACCTTCAAATCTTTGAAATTACTTAATAACTGTAATATATCTATGCTCTAAAACATTCCTCTTATACAAGTATCAAGGACAGGTGTTACATTCATATGTATTGTGATGATACTGAACATTAGAGTTTGTCCAGCATTAATTTCTCTGTAAAATAAACTAAACGATGTAGACATGCGTCCTATAGGCAACAATACTTTAGGTGAGGTGTACTTCTTCTCTGTACTCACTCTCTGTCCTATGTAAAGTCTGCATTATTCACTCTCTGGCAGATTGTAAAGAGACAATGGGGCTGGATGTAAGCACAGTGATTATGCCATCTTTTCTTCCTTTTCAAATCAGCTTCTGCTCTCCAAATGTAACAATCACTAGAAGGGTGGGATAGAGATGGCGACATTTGACCTGATTTTGCACAGATCTGTTACCGTTAGCTTGGCGCTTGGTTTTTACGCGCCGCGCGTAACTTAAAGTGACACTTGCCTGAAGCTCCCTTGGAGGCACAGAGCTGGGTTGGCGCTCTGAAACCACATATGACAAGCCGGGGAAGGGAGCAAGAAAGAGAGCTTGTGAGGGTGAGGGGTGATTGTCAGAGCGCTCGTGAGGAAAGGCGAGTGAAAATAATAATAAGAAAAAACTCGAAACTAGAACAAAATAAACTCTCACTCTCTCTCTTGCTATTCCTCTTGATTGGCGTGTTTAAATGTCTGCCTCTCTTGCTGGTTTCTTTACCTAAGCGATGTCCTTGGATGGGTTACTCCTTGAGAGTAGGTTGAACTGCCATGAGAGAACACCATGAGAAGGGAAAAAGAGAGGACACTGGAAAAAGTGAAACTCGGGTAACACGGGTAGCTGCAAAGATTTCATGCCCTCTTTCAATCAACGGACCACTTCACATCACAAGCGGCATCAGGATCCATACCAGACAAATGATAATGAACCACCTCATAAGGTTATTATTGGAACTCATCCTTCACTTGTGATTTGTGTGTGGTGCTGTCTAAGCGTTGTATCATGTTGATTGTCTCTGGCTATTTGCTCCCAATCTTCGTCTCTGAACCTCTTTTGGTGGATTATGGACCAGTCATTGTTGTTTATGTCAAATTAAGTAGAGCATCCCTCGAAAAGCATAGCCACGGTATCTAGGCACAGCAGGCCTGTCAACCTTTGCATTTCACTACATGTTGAACCAGTGTGCAGTAGACTGATGACAGTGACGCTCAGGAATGTATTTTTCTGATCTAATGTAAGACGCAATTATGAGCATGTAAAGTAACTCAGCATTACTTCTTGGAGTACCCAACTTAAAGCACCTTCCAAAGACTTCACAAGAATACCATACTTTGTGGGGTTACATGTCATGTAACCATTACACTAATGGTGACCCCCAAACTGGCACCCTTAGTGTACTGCAGGTTCATGCACGCACACGTGTGTGCACTTTATTCACGATGGACGGTTTCATCAGGATGTGGGGAGAATTATTTTAGCACTAAGACTTACCGAGAGCACCCTTCAACACCAAAAGCGTTCATTTGAAAACTATAGGATAACACTAGTGAACACAAAAGCAAGTATTACATTCATCAGATACGTTTTAAAACTAAACACAAGGTATTTGTCAGCGAGCAGAGGCGCAGGCTGATGGCTAAATGGACTGTGACACATTCTCTGCCAGCTATTGTATATTGCTATCTGGCCATCTGAATTTGATGTTTTGTATCGGCATCACCACCGTGCATGGCCGAAAATGTACTCATGCTGTGTCTGCAGCATTTTTTGCTGGGTACTTTACGAAGGGTAAGCCTCCTGCAGCTCTTTAGAAACGACGAAACTTACTCTTAAGTATGCCAGCTATCCATTAGTGTACTGTGTACCAGTGTACTGGTTCTTTCAGAGTGTCATAGCAACAGCCTTAACAACGAGTGTTGAATTCAGACGGTTGGTGCATTGTTTATGTTCTCATATTGGGTTAATGAGAGGGACAGAAGATGATAAGCAGAACTTTTTTCCCTCTCTTACCGTAATATTGGAATTAACTATCTCTACACTGCAATAAGAGAGCAATTCTGTTTCTATATTTATTTGTCTACTACAGGGATCACCAAATGCTGCCTTTTTCTTCTGGTACATACAACTTTAGTCTCACTCTTTTAGCATGATAGCTTGAGAGTAGCCTATTAAAGACCCTTTAAAGGAGACTTATCTTTAAATGAGTCAAAATGAATCAATTGATTAAAAAAATACTTTTCAACCACCTCGTGGAGCTAACATTAGCTGTATTAGCTAGCAAGCTACAGCTGATTTAATGAGAAATGTTCTAAATCTTGACTCTGACCACAGTACAAAGAATTACTTCTGCAATGCTTTCATGTTTACTGCAGCCATTCAGCTGAGCTCACAAGAGATCTTAGTGACTTGCTCAATGCTCAAGATTGAAATCTGCCATTTCAGTTCACCGACTCTCAGACTCTCAGACATCAATAATTGAGGGTTGCAGAGTGACATTGTGATAGATATTAAAGAAATACACAGATTACAAAAAAGTGTTTTCTGTCTCTGCTGCAGCGGTTGAATGTGAGCATGGAATAATCGAATAAATTAATCGTCACACCTTATAGACACTAAACAATACAGTAATTACTGCAGTTAATCTTCTTTTGGGAGGACTTTACGTGGTTCAGTGGGTGAATATTGTATGCTTTGAGAGGAGTGAGAGAGGGAGCTCTACTCCACATACACACACACACACATAGTCTGCAACATCTATAAGCAATACATTTCTCTGTGTCTTATGCAGCACGGAGCACCCGAAGGCCAACATGGCTTACTGACCTACAAGGACAACAGGGTGGGTACATCCTGATTGTTGCACACACTGTCTGGCTCATTTGTTTCATTCATCAGGCTCATACAACAGGAAAGATAGGCTCTGCTTGTGTGTGTGTGTGTGTGTGTGTGTGTGTATGTGTGTGTGTGTGTGTGTGTAGTTCAGTTGCTGCAGCTGCGTATTATTCACAATGGCAATGTGTCTGATTCTGCCTCTCCTGGCCCCACCTTCATTGTGCAAACTGGTGATTGATGCTGACTTCCTTCTTTCTCATTGGACTTGCTTGTATGTCAGCCTTGGAGATTTCTTTAAGTAAGAGCTCTCTATCCGGCTGAGTGACAGCGCACAGTGGAGCAGAGAAGAAGGCTACTATAATAGCCGAGCAGAGGCACCCTTTCTAACAAGGATACTGGCCTCCTATGTATTTTTCTTTCCTTGTATATCAGTAAATAAACTTTATTCCTGGTGTTATTTTTATCGTTGTTGTTATTCTTACATTAAGATTATTTATGTTGAGTTACTGTGGTGAACTTTTAACTGGTTATGAACCAGTCTGAGTATATTACTGATGCCTCTATATAACCTATATATGTAAAAGTGACCATCAGCGAGAAGAGGACATTTCTATATAGTTATTCTTCATGTCATCAGTTCAACCAGGTCGGATTCCTCGCAAAATCAGATATAATCATGCAGGTTCATCAGAAACTCCTGAAGCTCAGACTCAAGGGGGCCCTGCAGCAGTGACCAGCCCACCGTGGACAGACCCAGATACGGCTTTGCTGCTGCATTCGACCTGCGGCCTGCTGGGAGCCAAAACCAACACCATGCTGCTGGAAGCCCAGGTTGTATTGCTGCGCCCGCTGGAGGAAAGGAAGGCACCGAAGAATCAGGACCAGGACTGCATGGGGTACACTATTATTTCCAAAGGGAATCTGGTGCGCCTAAACTACTTTTGTCTACAGAGACCACCAAAATCAATGCAAAATGAAAGTCTCTTAAAATAGAAATTGCAACACTGCGCTGAAGAAAAACAACTTTTTAAAAAGTCCTGCAATTTAAATCTTACTTAGGTAAGAATTCTGAAAAATGCACTTTTAAACTGATGAATTAATGTAATGTAAAATATACATTATATTGTTGAATTGTGAGTGTAAGAGGCATTTTACTGTTGAACGAGCTGCTGCTTCTTAAAAAATACTGTTGGAAGGCTGATAGCAAATGTTTAATAAATAGGATGATGTTGGCACCATGTGCTTGGCTTCACCGTGTGCTCTTGAGACAAAGAGATCTGGGCCTGCCGATTCTGCAGGCAAGGCCCATCCTGATTTGGGTAGATAGCAACCAAACCCCCACCAGAAATAAGTTCATGTTACTGTTTTTAAAAGAAAAGCCCTGGGTAAACCGCTTAACATTCGCTGGACGAATCTACTGGACTGTTTGTTTTTGTTTGCATGTTTGAAGAGGAAGCGTACAATTTGCCTGCAGAAGTGAAATATTACCGACATTAATATTTCTATTGATGTCAATAATTTAGTTTTTGTGTATGCTGATTACTCAAACACGCTCCTTTTCGTTATGTAAAACGATGATACAACAGTAACTTGATAAATCAGACAAAAAAAACCTAAATATTTCTAATGTATGTAGTTAATCATACTATATTAAGATGTTGTTATACCAGCAGTGGACAAACTCAATGGGTTTGTCACAACAAGACCTAAACAAGCACACAAATGAGCATTTTTGAATCCATAATCTAGCTCAGTAATGTCTCCAGAAATGATATGTACATTGTGTTTGAATTACCTGCCACAGCAAATACACAGTAACTGTTGCTGAAGGCAAAGCAGTGTCTTTTACAAGCTGTTGGCAGCCGAAGAGATTTTCAGCAGCATTAATGGCCTGATAATATGTTGATCTGCTCATATCCACAAGGCATTTCCCTGCCAGAACAAATAGGCATCAAATACAGAGACTGATAGAACCCTCAAATGACAAACCCTCTGACTACATTTTTTGCTGTAGACATTTGTTCTCAAAGCAAATTAAACGAGAGGGTTTTAATGCTGAAAAACCCAAAATGGGAGAAATCCATTATGCACAATGCCTCCCTCTCTCTTCCTCCCCTCCTGTTTGCTCCATGCTATCAGGGAATGAAACATATCAGTGTCAATGAAGCTTGTCATAATAATAATAATGCCTTTTTATTGTCATGTACATATACACAAAATTTGACCTCTGCATTTGACCCATCCCTAGGGAGCAGTGGGCTGCTGAGAAAGCGCGCGGGGAGCAGTTAGGGGTTCAGTGTCTTGCTCAGGTACACTTTGGCACAGTACACGTAGCAGCCAAGGATCGAACCGCCGACCTTGAAGTTGCCGGACAACCCTCGCTACTCCATGAGCCACGGTCGCCCCAAATTTGAAAATGTAAATTGGATTTGTGAATTTAATTTCCATTTTACAAATTATCTGATGCTTCTAAATAATGTTATTGAGAAATAAAGTCAGAATAAAAAATAAATTAACAGGAATCGCTATAGCTAGTGCCATGCATGTAGGGTATATAGTCCTGAGTGCACATCTGGTGTCTAAATTCAGCGTGTTGCAACACAATTTGGTGTGCTCTGACACTCCAGGGAACAAAGACAATGAAAATTCATCTTAATCTGGAGAATCCTCTCTGGCAGCCTCCCTACTCCCAGCCCTGTGGGGGACAATAATTAATCAAGCCAGCATTAAGTAGGTGGGGTGCAGGGGTAATAGATCAATTGAAAAGGCTGATGATAAGAATCGATGGAAGAGATAACCTTGGCTGAGGTGCAAAGAAGATGGGAGGAGAATGTGGAGGAAAAGGAGGGAGGATATGGCTCATACTCATGATTGTCAAAAACAAAGTGTGTTAAAACATTGTTTTAAAGATAAAACCACTTCCCCAAAGGCAGAAATACTCAACTCACACATCTGCATTAGACTTGTGGCATTATTTGCTCGGCATTAAGTTTCTGCACTGTGGTTTTTGCTTTTTAACCTAAACAAATGACATGTCACAGCATGAAAAGCACAGGTGTAAATAATAAGATTAGTGATTGCTGAATTCCATTTAGCTGCTTCGGTTTCAGGGGTCTGGTATTGTGCATGCTTGCTGACTGTACAGATGGGCCCGTACGGATCAGGGATCAATACGGTCCGTTACATCACTATTCACAATATGATGTGCAAGGATTAGAAATTGGAAGACAGAATTATGAGTCCTTACGCCCGGTTTGTTTTGGTAGACAATGACTTGTCACGCCTCTAAGGGGGCAGAGTTTAAAACAGATAGTGAGCAGGGTGAATGGGGTTTCTCATAATTGTATCTGCCCTTTTGATTGATGTGTTATTCACACAGTGAATCAATTGATGTGGATGGGCAGATTTCCGGAGGATCTATTAACAATGAGCTGAAGTCATTTGCAAGTTTTTTTGATGTACCAAACTGTTACGTAGTGAGGATACTTTCAATGACGGCTTTAAAAAATGGTAACTTTAAATGTCCTAAGTAGCCTGAGGTAGCTTTTTTTGGTGTGAGTTAATATGCCATTAGAGGGTACTGTCTGCCAGGTAATTTAAATGAGTCCGTCATTGTTATGGGTTCACATGTGATACTTATGGGAGATCTGGGTGGGGAGCTGTGCCTGAAATCAGTGATGAGTTCACATTACATCACTCCAGTTGTGAGGTCCTTACACTGGCTTCCTGTCCAACAAATAATTGACTTTAATTAAAATCATGCTGTTGGTTTATAAAGCACTGAATGGTTTAGGGCCAAAATATATCTCTGATCTGCTGCTACCTTATGAACCATCCCAACCCCTTAGGTCGTCTGGACTGGTCTACTTTCTGTTCCAAGAGTCAGAACTAAACATGGAGAAGCAGCGTTCAGTTGTTCTGCTCCACATATCTGGAACTAAGTCCCAGAAAGCTGCAGGTCTGCTGAGACCCTCAGCTCCTTTAAATCAAGATTGCTGCTGCCTTTAATTGAACAAGTGTGAATTGATTCAAGGATATTAATCATTTGCTGTATGTTACTAAACTACTGTATTTTATTTCTTACACAGCTTTTTAGTGTTTTAATGCCTTTTCTCAAATGTTTTTAAATCTCCTTTTCTGTGTTTTTAATGGTTTTATATGAAGCACTTTGAATTGCCTTGTTGTTGAAATGTGCTATACAAATAAACGTGCCTTGCCTTGCCTTGAGTTCCTGGGTTTTGAATGTATCGAACAGGAGGTTGTTGTAGTGGAACCAAGTGGCTGCTTGGGCTACCTGCTTCCTATAACCGCGCTCATCGCTTTTGGACACAAGGCCTGTTATGCTTGTATCATGCAGTGCCGGGAGTGTTCTGAAACCGGGAGACAGCCTCTACGTGTTGCCTACTCCTGCCCGCTGTATGCCTCCAGGCAGTCGGGGGACGAGGTGTGCTGTTAGTTGCCAGCATGTCCTCAGGTATTGTTGGGAGAAGAGATCCAGATACTTCAATCAGGTTCTCTCTGACGAATATGAAGCTCCTTTACTCAAACATACAGGCATACACAAACATACATTCGCATTACAAGTGCGAGGCACAGGAGCAGAGTGTATACCAGGGTGAGCTGCGCTTATCTTGGGCTTTGGGTTAGGTCTGTCTTTGGTGGAAGAAGGCAAGAAGATTACAAGAAGTATACTACATATATTTTCGACAACATCCATCTGTCTTATAACTTCGTTTGTCTATTGGTAAATCCAATCCTGTTTGGCTTGTTTTTCCTTTGACTCAAAACATGATCACAAATACCTGAGTTTGTCATTCTCAGTCCTAATAGTGATAGAAGGTGGAACTGGAGAAAAAAAAATGGTGTTGGCAACTGACCATCTAAAGAAAAAAACACGTGATAATGATGTGTAACCCTACTGATCTTCTACTCCTACTCCTACTGTTGTACATGTATTGAACTTCTATCTATAATTAAAGAACAAAGATGCTTTGACAAAAAGTCAAGACAGCAGCTCATATTTCAAAGCCTCATAACAGTTTTATTTGTTGTCACGTAAGGTGTGTTTTACTTGTAATTTCTCCGTCAGTTCAAAGAGTAAAACGCTCACACAAATTCTTGCTGTGCTGGTTCTTAAACATTTATTACACACAAACTGTGAAACTAAACTATACCGGGAACAATATTAACATACAAGCGTGACTTGCTTCTCTCAGTACTACTGTATACCTCTTTGTTTATACTGAGCGTTGAAACTAGCAAAAGAGAAGTGAAATGGATGTGGACGCACAGAAAAGGGCTTCTTTTGGCTTTAATAGGACATTGCTATCTCCCCAGACAGTTTGACTGCTGCAGTAAAGGGGACTGACCATCCTTGCCAGCAGTAAACTGAGTTACCTGAGGCTTACTGTATCTCCATCAAACCCCAGGAGAGTGATCCCTTGTGTTTGGCGTTCGCTAACTATATAACTATTAGTAATTTCTTACGAATGTCCAGCAACACAAGTGATCAGTGCGCCTACGCAAGACCCTGTTGTTTTAAGGCAACACAATTTGTGTTTTGGGAGTAGAAAAAGTATATTCAAAATACTAGGTTAGCTTTAGACATTGCCTTACATTGGACACCAGAAGGGAAAAGAAAAAGAGGCCGACCAAGAAACACATGGAGAAGAACTGTGGAGAAGGAGATGCAGAGCCTAAACCACTCATGGAGCACCAGCCAGCGACTCGCCCAGGACAGACGGGAGTGGAGGACTTTTGTTGCTGCCCTACATGAGAGGAGGCATAAAGAGCAATGATGATTTAGACAACAAAACTACATGGTTCAATTTCGGAAAAGTTTGTGGTTTGTGTTAAAATAACTATGGACTTACTTCAGTTTGTAACATACGTAACAAATACTTCAACGTTTACTTTTGGTTTCACTTGGTACACAAACAGCGGTCTTCCCGGGGGTTAAATTCAAGTTATAGCTGTGGTGGGCCGTCAGGGCCAGCAAAGCCTTCTCTGCTGGCCTAGACAGAATCACAAAGTTATAGCTATTTTATAATTCTGAGTAGTTTCTGAGTAGTTGGATCACCGGCTGTGGCGTAAAATGCATGATATTGTGGCGGATCTTCTTAGTTAGTTAGTGTAATAGTTTATAATGGTGGTTGCAGTGTGTAAAATGGTTAACATGATTAAGTTGCTGAGAAAAAGTCCATTCTATGACATTCGGAACCGAGCCTCGGAACCGAACAGACATTTTGGGCGTCGTTCGGGTCCAAGAGGCCTCTTGCTACTGAGAGCCCCCTTCAAAGGGTGTTCGGGGGGGGGGGGGGGGGGGGGCGATGTAGTACGAATCACTTCTGAGAATGAATTAAATGATATTTTATGATATATCAAAAACCTACGTAAAGAAGAAATTCTGATAAAATGGACCATGTAAGCTATTTTAAGACCCGAAGACGCCAAAAAGGTCTCCATTCTGTTCCAAGGCTCAGTTCCAAATGTCGTAGAATGGACTTTTCATACAAAAATATTATTAATGCTTCATACCAAATTAACGAAGAGATTCTGTTCAACACTATCCTGCAAGCCAGTGTACACACTCCAAACACAATTCTACACAAACTCAAATAAGCAACAAAAAGAATGTCCTCAATATCACACTTTTTTCACCATGGCTGAGCCGACCACACGTTCCGGTAGGCGCTAATAAGAAGAAGCTAAATGCTAACACAGAAAACCGAAATAGCAGAAAACACGGCAATAACACACTGAATCCAAAGATATCTTCACTATTTATCGAAGTGAAACCATCACAGAGCTGTGAGCAAACAAGCACCAGAATAAAAACAAGCTTCACCGCTAATATTTCAAAAACTCCTTACCTTTGTGCTGTTTTGATGTAAACAAAGGCATATTTGCCCGGGTCCTACTGTTCTATCAACATCCTGTGGCGGCTCTGAACTGTTTCCTGAAGAAATTGGGATCAATCTAACTTAGGGTAACTAACATTTTACCTATTTCAGTTTTGGCCAATGGGTTTGACCAGTGGGGGCGGATCACGGTTTTCGATTATTTTATTGGCTTAAAATTCTGTCAAACAACTCAAAGATCGCATCATACACTCCTCAGACTCTTCCGGTTCAAATCTTATGGTACATGCGCAAATCGGCCAATCACAGGCTTTAGTAAGGTTCAAATACATCACGTAAAACTGAAATTTAGACGAAAATGAGCCATGTTTTACAGGTTATTATAGGGCCTAGGTTCTCAAAATGATACCAAACTGCTGTATTAGATAGATTGAACACTATTAGTGATAAAAGAAGTGAAATATATAGTTATATAGTATATAAAATTACAATAAAACAGCTGAAAGTGCTGCTTCCAAAATCAGAATTGATGTTGGCTGACCTCGGCTGACCTGTACAAAAACATCAATATCTCTGGCCTGCTTCACTTTATCAAAGCTAATTCTTTTTTAAAAAGGACTGCTGACATGTTGTGCTATGACTTAGGAGAGTTTAGGCCTTTGTGTGCATCGTTTCAAAACAATAGCATCAATAAATGTTCAGACGAACCTGAACATTTTCTATTTGAGCTGTGTGTTATATTCATTCAGCATTTACCAGTAACATATACACTAATATGTACACATATGAACAAATCTCACAAGTGTTAGTGTTATTATTCCATTGAAATTATTCAAATAGACCTTGTAGTTAGAGAGATAAGCCCCTTTAAGTATGGGTATGACATTTTTGAGCAGAGGCCTCAAAATAGGCTTAGGGGTTAAATTAATATCTCATTGCACAGCTACTGTCTTACTTAGTTGCGCTGCTTTCAGTGCAGCTTGTTTAAAGTAGAGCTTTTATCCAATCAGATTTCACCCCTATGTTGTCTCTAGGTTCAAATAATCTGCCCGCAGGCCTTCAGAATTATAAGTGAATCCCTTTGCAGTTTAAATAAATGGGGACGATATTGTTGATTGTCATAGCCTTCGACCAATCAGATTTTTAGTTTGACATGTTGGGCGTATTCTTTGATATGTCAGAGCCTTCTAGCTGGCTTAACCATACGTGATTGGTCAGTGGGCTAGCATGACATGTTGGGCGGTGACAATCCCAATATCTGCTGCCTCTGTTGAGCTGACATTTTCAGCCCTCAAACGCATTAAAACATATTCAAGAAATACAACTGGGGAGGCTCGACTGTCTTCATTGGCGTCCATGAATCGAGAAGGACTTCTTACTGGAACTAAAACACACTGATGTACTGAAAAACCGTGAGATTAAACTCTTTATTAAGAAAGAAAGGAGGATGGACTTTGTCTTTAAATAGTGAACAGTAGCTTTGGTAAGTGAACTGCTTTTGTTTTTACATCTGCAGTAGCTTTAAAATGCTTGTTTATATATTACTATTGTACAACTTATTTTTATGAAGATGATTGTATATGTGATAGGAACTATTGTTAATGCCTATGTTGCGCTGGGGACATATTTAGTCGTGGCACAGCAACAAGAAGACACGTGAAGTGTTAAAGTTTAAGTTAAAGTGTTTAAGTGATCATCTTTGAAGATTCATGTGTTTTCAAGTGGACTCATTTTCCCTCTCGGTGTTGACAGACGAATAAATCTGTCAGTAACAAGAACTAAGGCGTCGTCTATTTCCTAGAGGGAGTGATAGGAGAGTTACTACTGTGTTCATTTGTCTATGGTGTCGTTTTTATGATATGGTTAATATTGTTCCCACTGATGTGAATAATATTTGAATGGCCCGTGCGCTTCAGTGTGTGGTGGAATACGTGTTTTAACGCTGCAGTTTTGCTGGATTGATTTTGACTATTTGCATTGTCTGTTAATGACGCAGCATCCCGCCATGCGCATATTCATGTATCTGTATTTGTAGGTGTTGAGCTTCATTTTTACACAAAATAAATAATAACCGTAGCTGTGGCGTCATAATGAGGTTATTAGGAGATAGTTCAACTGTAGTAAGACAGCACTGAAGGCCCAGGTATAAAACACACGGCCCGCCACTGAATTATTGTGCATTGCTTTCCGTAGGTATAGCTACGAACAATCTAAGAGAACAGCCTGAATTCTGTCATGCTATTTTTACTGTTGACTGTCATGGTTTCACCACTGATACCTTTCTTCACCACACCACTTCTTACTGTTTGTCAACTACCTTTGGGATGTTACAAAATTCATCTTTCAGCATCAGCAGTGATGCAAAGACTCCTATGTGCGCTGAGGTCCATCAGGACCAAGACCTCCCGACACATGAACAGCTTCTTCCCTTCCGCAGTCGGGCTCATTAACAGAGCCCGGGACCCCCACTGACTGTCATCCCCAGGAAAAATTCCTACCGGTCACTCCCCTGCATCCCTTCGATCCGTATTTCACTCGACACTTTTACACTACACATCTTACTTGTTTATAGTCCTGTTATCTGTTCGTTGTTTATAGTCCTGTTATCGGTTCGTTTGTGCACTTTATTTTATATTTCACTTTATTTTATATTTCATCCTTATTCTATGTTTCACTTTATTTTATATCTTACTTTATTTTATATCCCAATATTAATATTATTTTGTTTCTACTTGCACTGATTGTTGTTGTTGTTGTTGATTGTTAAATGGTAAGCACCTTCCCGTCATGTCAAATTCCTTGTATGTTCAACATACCATGGCAATAAACGGTTCTGATTCTGATTCTGATTCTATTCGTTAATTATCACGTCATGTCCCGCAAGACCAGTGGTTCCATTAAAAGTGGAGACTCCGTCACATGTCACTGGCCGGGCCAAGAAATATTTCCAGTTGTTACCGTTTGAACAGAGCTAGGCAAGTTGGTTTCCCCTGTCGGCAGTCTTTATGCTAAGCTGAGCTGAGCACCTTATGATGCCATCCTCATATCTAGCACACTTTTCATCTAAATTTGTGAACAAGCACATTTCCCAATAGGTCAAACTATCCTTTTAACTATCACACAGAGACAAATCGTTTGTAGAGGGAGCAGCCAGTTTCCTCACTGACTGTAACTTCAGAATGCACTGCGATAAGGTAGGAGGCACAACTCTTGCTTTTTCTTTGCCAGAAACTCTTGCACATGTTATTATCATGATGTCAATAGCAGTATTGCTGTCTGCATTCCCTTCAATACAAAAGGTTAATTGGATGCAATGTGTTTAGATGACTTGTCAGGGGGATGGTAGGTTTAATGAATTGGAGAAAATCTGATGCGCTTTTAAAAGAAAGTGAATTTCCCCACTGCTAACATAAAGCACGACCATTATAACTACCCTCTCCTTAAAGATGAACATATCTTGGTTTCCATAGGTAACAATACACAATAAATGATCAGCAACAGTCAGTCACCTCTGGGACCAACGAGAAAATGAAAGAAAGGACCCAAGGAGGGTCAAAAAGATGCCTCAGAAGACGCAAAGAGGGAAATACTCTACTATGATGTGCACAAGGAGGACACTGATAGGCTTTATAAGCTGCATGACAGACTGCATCAATTTTGTGTTTACTCCCCCAACTCCTACAAACATGTTTCCGAAAGTGCTATTAAATCAACATAAACAAGCCTTCAGTGATGAAAATATAGACATGCGCAAAGGGAGCTGACATGGAATACGCTGGAGTGTAAAGACGGCTGGTAATGTAAGCAGAATGACAGGACAAAAGAGAGTAGTGAGATAAGTTGGATGAGCACAGACTTGAGTGGGAGATGGATCAGGCATATACCTATTCTTCATTAGATACGACACCCTGACCTACTCCAACACACCAGATGGATCTAAGCAGCTGCCTTCCACCCTGCCCTTTGTTCCCCTAACACTGATCCACAGGACCTATTTCCGCCTGGATGACAGTGACGGGAATCGTGTTTACCTCCATCTTCAAAACCGTCCAAGCCCTCTGGCTAGGGTACCAGATCCGGAGGTGTGTTAGACCTGTTCATGCTAATTACTAATGCACAACTCAGTATAAATACTATACAAATTTGATATGTGGAATGTATGATCCCACTGTCACATCACGGTCAAAACCCATAACCCATAATTATTTGCTAGTGGTCAATACATTTGGGAGTGATATAAGATTCCATTCTTTATTTTTTAACAGAAACTCCTTCACATACATCAACACTGTCTAAAAGGACAAATAAAATGTGAGTAGAATGAAATTTGAATGGAAACATTATGAAACAATGGTTTCGTCTTCATTGGTTTGGTGTTCAGTGTTTGCAGTAGATGCAAAAGTACATAGTGTCTGACTAATGCCACCTGAGGACAGTTTAACATTATTTTCAAGTGGATGACCTTAATTCTAAGTTCTAATTCTATTTTTTTGTAGTTTATCATCAAAATATGCTACAATCAGTTTGTAATATATTGTACACAGCCACTCACTTTGCTGATAGCCAAACATTTACTTTTTACTCCCAAAGTCCCAAACAGACCACAATACTGCATCTATTCTATTGTGCTGTTATTCATTAGTCTGCTGTAGACATCGAATGGATGCTCACACACTTGAAACTATGAAGCAGGTGTTTTTTCTTGGCCAATAACCACTTTACAGCAGTGGTACTACTTTTAGTTTTCTCACAGCCATCATTGCATCTGACTTACGCTGTTGTTATGCACAGCAAATGTGTTCACATATATACGAGAATGACGCATAGGCTAGAGTATGTGGAGTGAAATGATTGAGGTGTACCATAATGGATGCCTGAGAAGGCTACAACAGGCTAGATTTGCTACTATACCTCTGCTCCTGCTGCTACCTTGTTGTTTGAACCATCACACTTATGCAGCTTGTGGCTGTTTGAATGTGCTAGTCATCAAGACTGACAATCTTTTCAGCCTTGGTTTGTGACCCATACTAAGGGTTCATTCTCGATATGAAAGGTCTTTGGTGAATTTCCTTTTATTTTTAGGGTGGACCTGGACCAAGAGCTGCTTGCACAGGTATTATATTCCTTATGATGTGTTTTGTACAGTGGTGGGCCGTCAGGGCCTGCAAGGCCTTCTCTGCTGGCCTAAACAGAATCACAAAGTTATAGCTATTTTATAATTTAATATTTTTTCTTAAATACACTACATGTATTATAATTTATAAAAATATTTTTCCCATTATCTTATTTTCTCATTGCACAGCTACTGTCTTCCTCAGTTGCTCTGCTTCCAGTGCAGCTTGTTTTAAGTAGAGCTTTTATCTAATCAGATTTCACCTCTAGTCTCTAGGTAAGAAGAGAGGCCCAGGCCTGCAGACTCACAAGTGAATCACTTTGCAGTTTAAGTGAATGGGCACGATATTGTTGATTGTCATAGTCTTCAACCAATCAGATCTTTAGTTTGACAAGTTGGGCGTATTCTTTGACGTGTCAGAGCCTTCTAGCTGGCCTACAAGTATGTGATTGGTCAGTTGGCTAGTGTGACATGTTGGGCGGTGACAATCCCAATATCTGCTGCCTCTGTGGAGCGGATATTTTCAGCCCTCAAACGCATTAAAACGTATTCAAGAAATACAACTGGGGAGGCTCGACTGTCTTCACTGGCGTCCATGAATCCAGAAGGACTTCTTACTGGAACTAAAACGCACGGATGTACTGAACAACCGTGAGATTAAACTCTTTATTAACAAAGAAAGGAGGATGGACTTTGTCTTTAAATAGTGAACAGCAGTTCTGGTAAGTTAAATGTGTTTGTTTTTACATCTGCAGTAGCTTTAATATCCTTGTTTATATATCATTATTTGTACAACTTGTTTTTATGACGATGGATTTTTGTTTGGTTTAATATGTGATAGGAACCATTGTTACGTCCAATGTTGCTCTGGGGACATATTTAGCCAGTGCCAGTGTTGGCAACTTGGCGACTTTCTCGCTAAATCTGGTGACTTTCCAAACCCTCATGGCGACTTTTTTTGTCAAAAGCTACTAGCGACAAATCTAGCGACTTTTTCTGGTGTTGTTGGAGACTTTTCTAGTGTTTTGACGTTAAAGCAACAGTTCAATCAGTCGCAAACGATCTGCGTTTTAAAGGGCTAGTTCACAAAAAAAGGTCCCCTCACACCTTGTATTCTGCAATCTAAATGATATTGCTTTTTGTTGATTGATCTGAATGCTTATACTGTGTGTAGATCAAATAAACCAGTCAGCATTGGGTCTTAGCTTCATCTGCAAGGCCTCATCTTTTGGACTTCCTCTCCGCCTTCCCATATTCTGACAATTATTATGCAGCTAACACTAAACACTCCAAATGAAAGTTTGCCTGGCAAGGAGTGCCCATTCATCAACGAAGCTTGCTGAAACGTGCTGCGCTTTCAAGAGTGAATAATGCCAAAGCAATGATGCCGTAAGTGGATTTTCTGCCTGCTCCCCTGCATGGCACTCACATCAGAGAACCCATTTGAAGTGTTTAGTCTTGGTAACATTAATCCCTGTAATTTCAGGTCTGGTGTGCTTTCTCTGTCAGGTACATTAGGGCCGCATTGGAGAACCGGTAAAACAGCGAGGACGCCCCGATGTTGTCCGCTAGTAATTAGAATGCCATGTGTTCATCCTTTCGAGGTGAAACAGCACTTGTTAGATGAAGACCTGCCACACTTTAATTGTCTCCACTGAGAAAAAAAGAGAAGCAAGAGTAGCAAAGAGAGAGCGAGAGAAAGAGAGAGGCTGGAAGGAGAGAGAAACGGAGAACAGAGGAGAGATTTGTGTAATAATATTAAAAATGTGGTTTGGTAAAGTAGTGAGCACAAGGCTGAGTAAGAATAACTGTGATGTCTGAAATGAATCATCGTATGAGTCCCTTTGAAAAGAATCATGCCTCTGTTTATTTGTGTAATTACCTCCGCAAGGGAGGTTGTGTCCTTGGTTGTTTGTCTGTTTGTTAGTTAGTTAGTCAAACACAACTTAACAGATTTTAATTGAATGTTGTGGAAAGTTAAGCTATGGGCCAATAAAAGGTCGCGTGAATTACTGGGTTGATGTGGATCCAGGATTTATTATGTTTTCAACATTTCCTATGTTGTACTGCATGACAAAAAATACATAACAGATGACCCACGGTTGTCATTATGTATATGTGATCCAGATTGAGATGTATACATGTCTGAACATTTTCTATCTTGGATCTCAGTGATGGCAGCATTAGTGCACAAGCAAATGGTAACAGGCAGTCTCTCACTATGGCCTCTGCTGTAGTGGCAGCATGGGCCGGCGGTGTGACCCTTAGTGGTAGCCAAGTGGGGCTAAATGGAAATAATGAGCTGCGTGGGTTGTGCCCCCGCCAGCCATCTCAACTGTTGATGCTATTACAGTACAGAACTTTAGCTGTAAAACGTAGCTGTAAATTTAAGAGGCGGCCTGTCTGAACACGCTATGAGGACAAACATTTACTCCGTCATTTTAAAAAGTGTTGTGTTGTTAAGTGACCAATTTTACCAATTACTATTCTGTAATCATAAAAGATAAAGGGTCCAAACTATTTACTTAATTAATACTTATAGAATTTCTGATGGCAGCCAGAAATGTGTCATATGTTATAATATATACAATATATGTTATGTATAATGGTGTGTTCAAAGGTTTCTCAAACAGAGGAGAAGAAGGCCACAGAGGAGAAGAAGCAGCCCCCCTCCCTGCTCTCTTTCTTCCATCAGCAAGCAGGGCCGGAATCAGCTGGTTCAGGTTCAAATCAAAAGTATTTAATATATAAAAGAAGCTAAAACAATTGCAAACTGAAGTACACCATGAATGACAAAAAAAATATATCAATTCCATGAAATTGAGGCCCCGTCCGCATCACACGACAGATTGGTGTATCTGCCCCATGGTACGGAGGAAGTCTGATTCCCTCCGGGGATTCACAGCTCCCCTGTCCCCCCAAAGTTACAATCCCCAGCCCATCGATCAGCTCCATGATTGGCTGAAGTCCAATAAGCTCCTCCTTGGCTCTTGACCTATTGACAACTCACCCAGCCATTTTCGCACAACCCCCGCTCCAGCACATTCCTCAACCCGATCACACAGACACTCAAACACACTCCTTGGTTAAAACCTCCTAAGTAAATATACAGTATCACATAATATCCATAATTAGGAGCGCTTTAAAACTTAAATTCCTCACAATTATATGAATGATAAATGATATGCCCCACCCTTTTTGAATTTCATAAGCCAATTGTATGGGTGTTATCACTGACATTCTAATGCTTCAGACAAAACTGAAACTTGATTTTGGGAATTGAAACAAACCAATGTTAGGTTTAGGCAACAAAACGTCTTTGTTGGATTTTTGGAAAAGATCGTGGTTTGGGTTAAAATAATTTGGCGTTGGTGAAGTGTTATTTACGCAACAAAATTACAGGAAAAATTAATTAACGTTGACGGTGTCACACAAGACACCAAGAGCAGTCTCTCATTGTGAAAGTCCTGTTTGTTTGACCCATCCATCTCCCCCGACCACCATTGTATGCAGACTTTGTCACTCTTAATACCACGCCACTTGTCATAATTAGCTTATTACAGCAAATAGGCGTTGTCTTCTTGTATTCGTATCGGCGATCAACCATGTCCTGGTTGGATGGTAACAACCTTCTGAAAGTAGGTTTAGCAGGCCCCTTCTTACCCATAACTTATGAGGCTGATAATTCAATCGACAATGAGTTTGCCTTCATTTGTATATCGTACTTTCTGTATGTTTTATCAATTACAAACACACACTGTCTAAACTGTTTCAAGAGATTATTTTTATTTGGCTGATCATTCCTCCCCCATAACATTGGGATATGGGATTTAACATGAAAACACAACAAGCGTAAAACTAGCTGTGGTTTTATATTCACCATCGTTTACCATCACAAAAGTAGCCTTTGTCTAAATGGCTTGTAATGGATTTACTGGCACAACACCTTCAGTGCTTCAAACAAAAAGTTGACTACTTTTTGTTGTTTATAATATAACTGATTTTCACCATTGATTTAGTTAACTGAAACACTTTCTGTCATCAATCTGTAATTACTCATATTTTCTGGTACAAACAGGGCATGTTGTGAGTGTTTGGCCAGGGAAATGGACCTATAAATACAAGGGTAGTAAACGTCACTAATAGCTTGTGTCTTTTAGAGTGAGTGTGTCCTTGCGTCATATACAATTACACTCTGCAGGACCTGGATTGACTCCAAGTCTTGTTTCAACATGGATTGATGAGTCCTCCACTGACTGTGTGAGCACTCACCGTAACAAAGCACTGAGTTTCTAGCACAACCCAAGGATCCTTGTGCGGTCCACAGAAGGGAACCAGAGCGCTAATTAAGAGAGGGTTAAGGTCAGCAGAGTGAAGGATTGTAATGGAGCAGCTTGACAGCGTGAATGTCTTCATTTTCCCCTATATTGAAGTTTAAAAGCTGGAACCCATCCTTACCACCTGGGTGTACCTTGGGCTGTCTGAAAAGAAGTGATTACCAGCTTGGAATGTGTTCCGCCAAGCCCTTGGGATATTTGATCATCAATTAATCCCCAAATCTCAAAAAGGCACCATCCATCAAAACCTAATAGTTCTTGTGCTGATGAAAAATGAAAAAAAACTAATCTGACCAAAGAATCAGTATTGCACTCCACAGTGACAACCTCAGCCGTTGTTGCCACTTTGGATAATTGCTAAATAATCAGAACTGGTGGGCTAATCAGTCATCAAGTTGAACAGAAGGACGTTGAGAATAGTGTTCGGAATTTGATGCTGGACTGTAATATAGTCCGAGTGAAGCTCCTTGATCAAATATTTGAGATGACGCTGGTTCCAACCTGTGTTAAGGCTGCAACAGAAAGTTTACAGATCCAGCTGGGAGCCAAAGCAGTCACCCGGGATCAGACAGCATAACTGGAGTTTGAGCTGGAACCATTTGAGTTGCTACAGCTGTGCTAACTGAAGGTCGGTACATGTAAAGTAAAATGAGAGTTGTTTTCTCATTTCTGCCACTTTGGATTTATTCCAATAAACAGCCCCGGTTAGTGGCACAGTAAACACAGAGATGGCTGACGTTTACTATAGGCCGACGCCATGCATACAGATTATAAAATGGCATTGTTATATTGACCGGCTCTCAGATTTTCAGCAAAATTTGGCATTTTCTTGCCCTGCTGTGAGTTACTAGTCGGCTTTTCTTTAATAGCTGATGACTGTAGATTTAGATTGTATGGACCCAGTAGTGGAGGTGAAATACTGCCCCGTATTTGTTTTTCTTTTCAAAGCCTTTTAGCGACTCGCTGCTCAGAGTAAACTCAGTCAGCAGCTCCTCTGGTTACGGGCATCGGAGTCATCAGATAATTTAGTTGTAGTCGAGTGGGTTAGATGTTGCTCAGCTTTGGTGAATTGTGTTTCTAATGGGGTGGAAATTGATTAATTGATACTGCGTTTAAACGTCACCAACTCCTTGGAAAGGGAAAAAGAATAAAGAAAGAACCAAAGGGAGACTAAGAACATGCCGGTGTGCCGAGTATGAGAGTGAAAATGTAAGTGTTCGTATTTGAAAATATAGTAATTACTCTTATACCTGTTAGAAGTTGCATGTAGCATAATTATTATACATTTTTTTCATTGAGCTTTAAATAAAAACGGCCAATGGTTGAAGACAGTCTCTGTTAGCTGCTATATTAAGGGAATTACAAACACACTGGATCCGTTTTTATGAGATTAAGACGGATGAACACACATCATGACAGCCCGTCCATCTGTAATGATCGCCATAGTATTCTCACAAATGCCGCTTCACAAAGTTACCTATTCAATTATTCTTCAAGGAATAGCCTTCAAATGATCATACATAGTTTTTCTTGAAAGAATTATGGTCTTACATACTGCATACAGCACTGAACTGAGCACTAATGTGATAAAGTCATCTCCTGCAACGTATCACCCATGCATTGCAATCCATAACTTACTAACTGAACCATCCACCTGCCGAGACTCTTCATGGCCCCCACCAAACTGTAAGGCCCTTCCACACGCTGTGCACATGCACACACACACACATACACAGCAAACACTGTTACTGAGCTGAGCTGTAGGTGTCTGGGTCTAAACCTCTCTTCTAAACTAAACACGAATACAATTCCTCTCAATCATTATTGCACTGCAGGATACGGGTCACTTGCATTGCTGTTCCCTTTACATATATTATTAAACAATGCAGTATGCACAAATTATGCTTTTAAAACTCAACACCATTATCCTAGCATCCGTGTATTTACATATTAACCCAGTGACTGCCTTTAATAATGTCTGCTACCTGAATTTTGGTTCAGGAAAGTGAAAGGTTGCATTGCAGGTCAAATTTGCATGCTGTTTTTCAATCATATGCAGCTAATGTGGCTCAATAATACAACAATAGCAGCACCTGTGAGCTAAGTGTGTATCAGCGGGGAGCACAAAGGGAAATAGGAGGCCCCCCGCGCAGTGTAAGAGGACTGGTGTTTCCTTGCGAAAGTACCGCAGAACTGGAGGGAACCCTGCAGTTGGAAATAAGCTAATCAAGTCGCTGGCTGAAAGAACCAGGGTGTACAGAAAATGATTTCTTGATTAGGAGGGTTCCTCACTGAAAGTGCTCACCTGGAATAAACTCAGTGGCAGCCGTGTCAAGAGCTGGTAGAATTAACTGAAAAAGAAAAAAAAAAAGATGTTCCAGTGTTTCAATTCCAATCTCTTTAAGCCGAGGAATTACAGAACTGTTCCTGTATTGTGTATAGCACTTCAGAAAGAGAGAGGATGGAGTCCCAGCTGACCACTGCTTCTGCCCCACACATGTGATTATTTGGTCCAGAAAGATCCTTGGTAGCCTTTGCTGTCACCCTCTGTCCTCAATTATTTTTAATTATATATATATATATATATTTGTGTGTGTGTGTGTGTGTGTGTGTGTGTGTGTGCTGGAGACAAGACTGCAGTGGAACATAGTGTGGGAGACAAATGGAGGTAGAAGTGAGGGGGATGGGAAACGACAAGTGTTGAGAAGTTTAAATAGAGGAGAGTTTTAAGCTATAAACTAAATTATATAACTGTACTGTGATTAAACATATCAATACTGGTGCTAATATTGACTAATACTTCTTACCAAATGTATGAAAATCGGTTTTAAATGATCCCTTACCTTGCAAGGCTAGTGGTCTGTTTGGGACTGTTAAAGGAAATGTTAAAGCCCTCTAATCACAGCCCCCCTCCTCGCCCCACAGCGTCTATTGTTTTTACTTTTTCAGTAACTACAGCATAGCATTCCAGTCACAGCACAATCCTGAAATCAAGCACATTAGAAAATCGCTTTCCTCCTCTGTGACACGTTTTTTACTAATTTCACATAATTAGCGGCTGGCTAGTTAGCTTGCTAATGTTAGCTTGCTGATTCCAGCATGTTTTCACGCGAACAGAAAATGAGCGTGGTGGCCAGCGGTACCTCTGGGCCCTTGCTCCATGCTGCCAGGGGACTACAGCCAGGAGGACTGAGGCGGAGGACTGTAGGTCTTGTCTCATTTGTGGTCTTAAAAACAATAAATTCATCAGATTCAGCCCCATGCCACATCGCTTATTTACAAGCTGCTGTAAATGTCATATCGGTCAATGCTGCATCGAGGCTTTTGTCATCCAGAAGATGCCGTGGTTTTTGTCTCTCAGCCAATTGCTCACTTTTTTGCATTTTTCTAAATTATGTATGCAGTAGGTGGACGTATAGGCTCAGAGTTTGGGGTGAAATTATACTTTTGAGTGTGTGCACTCACCAGATTTCTTCCCACAACTACTAAACAGCTGTTTAGGGGCTGACTGCGAGCAGATTCAAAACAGAGCATGGGTCTTGTGTACAATCTCTCAACCACTGATCAATTTGTATAAAAAAGCTTTCCAAGGACAATCGTGTTGTTTAAAGGCTGATAGTTTCCATAGCCAAGTATGAAGGTGATTCACAGCGACGCTTTACAAGGAACTGAACAACATTAAATAAAATGGAGCATTTATTCTCACGAGTTCCAAAATAAATGTTGCTGAGGACAAATGCAAGGAAAACATGGAGGTGGTTTTTATTTGCTTCCGTCCTTGAGTATATCTGTATACCTCATGGTAAGTATAATTTCCTGTGATTTGTCTTACAAATGATGCTGCTGTCTAATTTGTGGCAATTGAAGACAGATGTGAATGTGAACCGCTGATCGAAACTCAGAACCTTTTTCCCCGATATTATCATCATTAATGGGGAACATATTATTAACTAATGTTACTATGTTATAGACACAGATCATTTTCCCAGCTCCTAGGCTGTGACAGACATAGCAAACCAGATTAGTTTAAAGCTTAGCATAGTAAAAATAACGCACTCACGATGGAAGAGGGAGCTTCTGTGGGAAGGTGGTGAGCTATATCTCAAGAGACATTTTCAGGTGGGGTTCGTGAAGCTGACGACCTAGATCCCATAAGACAAACTAAAAGCCAGCATGCAAATATCACAGAGACCCCTAGTGGAGTGGAAGGGTCATCACAGAGATGACAGTCGTACTTCGAAATCTCTGTAAAAATGTAAAGTGTGTCTGAAATCAGATTTTGTAGTGATTATAGATCGTAAATAATGCTTGAAGCCACATACATATTAAATGAAATTATTAGAGTACTATTGAAGGAATTATTGTATCTTCATTATACACTTTGTATTGTTCACTTATACTGCCATACATTACATTTTCGATACAGCAGACACTTTTCTTTTTTTTAAATACAAAAATGCACTTCAGTTTGAAGTGGAGAGTGATGCTGATTATGTCTTATTCTATAATTGATAATCTTACGGTGCAGTAGCTGTTATGGTTATCCAAAGAATTCATTCAGTTCAGGAAGAATGGGGAAAGATAAAACAAATACAGATTTCACTTTTACACTTCAAAAGATAGCTATAAGAATTCCAAACAAAAATACTATCATAACCAACAAAATCACACATGAAATTTAAAGCTTTAAAATTCAAATAATTTGTTGATTACTACCTGGCAGTATCGGAAAGTTGTTTAAAGTTAGTTACTATGAGGGTGTTTTTAGATTTTTTGTTATGATTTACAAACCAAAATACATTCCCATTTCTCAGCCTTTCGGGTGCACTGGACACAAGAAAATGTGTGGAAAGTTTTTCCCACCAAGACTTGAGACTGGTAATGTCCCCTTCCATGGCTGAATCTATTTTCATGAAGTGTGCGCTGGGAATGGGTATTGTTATGCAACAGCAGGCCGGAGAAAACAATACAGCCAATTGTCGTCCCATGTGAACATATCCATTCTTCTGCCCAGACTTATCACAGCTCTCCTTTGCCGGTGGCCCCTGGGCTTGAAGCCTATAGGCCCGCAGCCCGAGTGCATCTGATTCCTCTTCATGCCCCTGAAGACCGGAGTCCTCCATTTGTCATTGGTAAACATGCAGAAGAGCTCGTGTGTGCTTCACATGACAAAGAGGGGGGTGGTGGGACTGAGGGGAGAAACAAAGACGACACAAACATCAGCATATTTTCCAGAGATGTGAGAGTTTGTGTGTACAAAAACACCTCTGCCAAGCAAAATGTAGGTTTAATTCCATTTTCTGTTATAGGAAAGTTTCCTAAAGGAGAAAGTATTATACATTTTTTTAAGTCATACTATATTCAGACATTCTATAACCAAAGTTTGGCCTACTGGATACACGTGGATAGGAATAACATACCATGTAGCGTGGGAGTTATATTTATTACATGACTTACACAGTCATTATGAGTACATTGTACTCACGTACGCCTCATCAAAAGCATGCAATACATTCTCAAAACATTTTTTAGATACCTACTGTTGATGAATGGCCTGTCTCACACATTGGGATGGTGGGAGGGAGTAAAGGGGAAAAGGTGGTGAAGGAGGCGGGGAAAGAGGTGTGGAGGAGCAGGAGAGACTTCCTGATGAAATTACAGGATGGATTGATCTCCGCAGATTCATGTTGCAATGGAGGAATGCGGTCAAAACTGATGCATCTAGATTAGTGTCACGGGAGCCGCTGAAGGACAATGAAAGCCATCATCTGGCGACGTGACCTTCTCAGCATATGAAGCCCCCGGCCCGCCAGACATTTGTGGCATGTAAACCAAGAGCTGGAGTTGTTGTCACTGCTAGGAGAAAAAAAAACAAAAGAACAAAATGAGGCAGGAATACATTTGCAGATGTTTCAATTCATATTCATTAGCATGGCTTTCCATTGTCGAGTGGAAATGAATGGTTACAAGACAACTAGTAACACAGAGTGTGGGACAGGCTGTGAAGCATCATGCACAAATCAAACATGCCCACACAGAGAGAGAGAGTTAGGTTTTAAATGTTGTCATGCATTCCATGAGGCATTACATTTACAGTCATGTTACAATTTATATTTGCTGGCACAGTGGACTTTTCAGTTTTATGCCAGCAGGTGGTAAGTGGGGAAAAAAGGACACAGAATGTCAGAGTCAAATGTTGAATAATTCAGAGTATTCAAACTGAATATGCTGTTGACATGACCCTTGTAACATTCTGAATATTGTCATATTCAGAAAATATACAGTTCTCTGTCTGTATTCACCCTGGCTTGATACAGAACGTTCACTTTCACTCCACTCATATGAACAGATTAATGGTAATCTAACATTGTCGTTATCGTACAGTTAGCCAACTGTCTCCTGGATTGCTCTATTTACAACGGAGGTAGCGCGGTAGCAGGAAGGCTAGCTAGATACTCATCATCCATAATGTGTCCGTGCCAGCAAACTAAGAATTATACTGACGGGCATTGTAGGCCCGTCAGCAGTCTTTATTTCTGGCCCGGGTCCGCACGCCGTTTCAACTTAGGTCGGTGTTTTCCATAGCGTAAGTGCACTTCTGTACCAGTTCCTTAGCAAAACGTTTGTCCCGCGTTGATGACGTATGAAACAGGCTTTTCCTTTGTCCGAGAGAGACCGCCTGTGAGTGCTTTGGGGCGGCTCACGGCAGCTCCCGCTGCTCGTTCGCGACAGTGCAGAACGGTACGTGCTTTAACCAGAGTCAAAACACCAGAAAAAGTCGCTAGATTTGTCGCTAGTAGCTTTTGACAAAAAAAAAATCACCATGAGGGTTTGGAAAGTCGCCAGATTTAGCGACAAAGTGGCCAAGTTAGCAACACTGGCACCGGCTAAATACTGTATGTCCCCAGAGCAACATTGGACGTAACATTAGTTCCTATCACATATAAAACCAAACAAAAATCCATCTTCATAAAAACAAGTTGTAAAAATAATAATATATAAACAAGGATATTAAAGCTACTGCAGATGCAGTTAACTTACCAAAGCTGTTCACTTAAAGACAAAGTCCTCCTCCTTTCTTTGTTAATAAAGAGTTTAATCTCACGGTTGTTCAGTACATCCGTGCGTTTTAGTTCCAGTAAGAAGTCCTTCTCGATTCATGGACACCAGTGAAGACAGTCGAGCCTCCCCAGTTGTATTTCTTGAAAATGTTTTAATGCGTTTGAGGGCTGAAAATGTCCGCTCCACAGAGGCAGCAGATTTTGGGATTGTCACCGCCCAACATGTCACACTAGCCCACTGACCAATCGTACTTGTAGGCCAGCTAGAAGGCTCTGGCACGTCAAAGAATACGCCCAACATATCAAACTAAAGATCTGATTGGTTGAAGACTATGACAATCAACAATATCGTCCCCATTCACTTAAACTGCAAAGGGATTCACTTGTGAGTCTGCAGGCCTGGGCCTCTCTTCTTACCTAGAGACACAGAGGTGAAATCTGATTGGATAAAAGCTCTACTTAAAACAAGCTGCACTGGAAGCAGCGCAACTGAGGAAGACAGTAGCTGTGCAATGACAAAATAAGATAATTGGAAAAATATTTTTATAAATTATGATACATGTAGTGTATTTAAGAAAAATTATTAAATTATAAAATAGCTTTAACTTTGTGATTCTGTTTAGGCCAGCAGAGAAGGCTTTGCAGGCCCTGACGCCCCAACACTGGTGTCATACATAACTAATGCTTCATAGTGTGTAGTTATTATAAAGTGTTACCAAAGATTTGAATGAAGCAAGTGGATACATGCAATTTATGCCATATATATATATATATATATATATATATATATATATATAATATACTCCTGCTCCAAAACAGATGCATATTATTTAATAATAAAGTTTGTCAGGGGCACAGATGATTGCTGGAATTTCTTTGTCTTAAACTAAAATGCATTATGTTACTATGTGTTAGAATGTTTGTGGTCTAAAACCATGTGCTGGAACAATAATTTGCTGAGAAAAGTCAGAAACCTGAAAAGCAGTTGCTCAGGGATTTGTTGGTCTGAAGGGAAACAGAAATTCTTGGCAGGTTGTGTTGTCAAGTATCTCTAAACATACACTTCAGGTATACTGTACTGCTACTGTATAGCAGGTTTCTGTAGCTTAGAGCCTTCTTTCTATTTTCCTCCTTTCACAGCCCTCTTTTTCAGCCTGCATATATGGAGTATTTCTAACAGGTGCACCGCTGGCCCCTATCTTATGCATTTTGCTCCCTACAAAAGCAAATATGCCTGTGAAGGGATTGGCATGACAAAAAGGTGAGGATATTAAAATGATATTGCCTTTGGAAGGTATAGATTTTCTGATTAATGTAAAGCTCAGGCAATTTTATACAGACATTTTGTAAATAAACATGTCTTAGATTTAATAGTCATCAATCATGCCAAAAAAGGCAAGCATCCTTCATGTATAAAGAACCAACAATAATAGATGAAATTACATACATTATGAGGATACACAAGCTACTGTAGCCATGTACATTACCCTTCTTGCTGTGTTCAAAACAACTTGGAACTACAATAGAATGCCACGCAAAGTCCTTTCAAAGAGTTCCTACTTGTAGACCCTGTGTCAAATCCATCTGCCCCAACTTCACGATGAAGCAGTTATCTGAAATCACACAACAATGGAAGAGCATATTGTAAATGGTAAACTATCAACTAAAAGGCAACATAAAGTACATTTGCCTATATTTGATTAAAATAACAAATAGTATCCTATAGTATAACCTGTTCCGCATGAAAATTGATGTCAAAAACAGTCGCCATTTTATTAGGTAGCTGCTTACAGTCAGGCAGCAATCTCTGGCTCTGAAAAGTGAAGACAATATGGAAGTGCCTTAAAGTTGCATTCTCCCTACTGGCCATCAAGGAGCGACTCCTCTGGTTGAAAAAAAATGTCAGATTGTATAGAAGTCTATGAGAAAATGACTCTACTTCTCTCTTGATTTATTACCTCAGTAAACATTGTAAACATAAGTTTATGGTCTCAATCTCTAGTTTCAAGTCTTCTTCAATACAGCATGATGTTCATTTAGTAAATGATAGTCCATTTGAAATCAAATAGATGATGAAGCAGGGCATGCTTTAGGGCGGGGCTCCCTTGTAGTTGACATGTTGCTAACATGGCATTGCCTGGTCTGTAAGTTGTGTTGTTTTCTTTGAACTTGAACCCTTTCACAGTGTGTTTTCCGTAACTTTTAACATTTTGATTGCTTAAACATGCCTTATCAAGTGTTCGGTTCTACTTTGCTCCACCCTCTAGTGTCACTTCTGATTGCAAAAATAACAAGATGCCGGTAACGACCATAAACCAAGAGGCGAAGGCCAAAATACTCTGGGCTTCAAAAACGGCAGTCCACAAACCAATGAGTGACATCACGGTGACTCCGTCCACTCTTATAGTCTATGGTTACAATAAATATTTTCTGAAAGTTCTCTTTTTAGGTTTTTCTGGAAAACACTCAAAATGCCCCAAAAATGAGTCCGTACAGCTAAGGTAAATTGCCACAAAAACATCAGTGTGTCACAGTCAGCCATGATATTTATATATATATATATATATGACGTCTTTCAGCTGGAGGTTGAAAATTTCATCTGGTTAAATTCCAAACTGAGTTGTCTGGAACGCAGCATAACATGGAGCCTGACCATGCCTTTTATATTTTGACACTCCATCATTTAAATCATAACAGAATCCACCCAAGATGTACGAAATCTTAGATCACCTGCATTTTTAGAACATTCTTTGAATCTTACTTTGATTATTCAAGAGCCTCATCACACCACAGCCGAGGGCAACAATCCTAGATACCAGATCGGTATCCTGGTGTAACAGCCAGTCAAACCCCCGGTAGCTCCGAGAATGTAATATTCATTAATGCATTCACTTGACTGCTGTGAAATGCTCTCAAGCCCTGTGGTTTTGTATGCTTAGAAGAGAATAGTGATTAGTGAGACTGAGCAGCCATGTGCCGATTGTGTGCTTTGTAAATGCTTTACATTGCCTCATAGTGAAATTCATGACCACTCCCTCCTGTTCACTGTTCATTAGTTTAAGTGGAAGTGGTTGATGACAGCCACACATATTAGGAGTTGTGGTATTATATTGTGCGCCTGTATGTATCCGAATGATGTATACCATGTTTGATCATTTCTGTGTTAAGTGTCCCTTTTGGTGAGTATTAATAGTTATCCAATTTTAAATCCATGTGCACAAGCGAATATTATCAAGGATCTCTCAGAAGTACGTCGGATTTGAATATCTTCCTTATGTGATCCTTTGATCCACTGTATCTCATCAACTCTATAAAAAGAAATACAAGCATTTGGGCAACCCTTAGCTTATAATCAAAGCAGTCCTTCTGAGAAAACCCGTGTCACAAAGGATAAGGGCCTGTGGTCCAGCCAGCCTACCTTTAATTCTCAGGGCTTACCTATCCGCTCAGTATGAAGAACGGTGTTTGACGTACACCTGATAATCCCTCATTCAACATTAGCTGGTGTTTTTTGAGAGCACTCTCTCCGCCCCTTCTCTCGCTTCCCTTGAACATTTCTTTGCTCATTTTCGCTGAGATCCCAGGGCTGATGTCTGCCACTGATAAAGCCCGATCCGCAGTAATTACACAGGGTAAGGGAATTGGATCTGTCTCTGGCTCTAAACTGTGATTTCTACTTCGCCTCGTCCCCCCATGCTGTGCATTTTCCGGGTGATGAGACTCATTACAATGCCTGATGCAGATCCCCTTTTGTCCTAAGCAGCACTGTAATCACCCAGAACGCTCTTACATTTCATTTCAACTTCCATTCATGCATCGGACTGCATTTCATCAGTGCTAACTAGTCAGAGGCCTTGGTTCTCTTCTCACCTCGATTAGGGGCTCTGGTGGACAACGACTGAGGTACACAGAAAAGTATCACATCACAGTCTACAGCCATGCTATCGGCTCTATGAGGCTGCACTTTGGCACAGTGGTGCTTTGAGCTAAGTGCTAACACGCCTAACATACTCCCAATGTCAATGTTGACGCATTATATAGCAGGTATACTGTTCACCATCAGCGTGTTAGTATGGCAACATTTGCTAATTAGCAGTAAACACAAATTACATCATAAACCATCTGGTCAATTACTTTTTCCCAATACACCCACATGGAAAGTTAGAGGATCACTGAAGTTATTAGGGTTCATGGTGAGGGCAACACGAATGTCTGTACAAAATGGCATAATGGGTGCAACTACATGAAAGGTCAGTAGATCCCCCAAGTCAGTAGGATTCATCCGTTGAGGACCACAAATGTTTATACATAATTACCCATGTTACGACTGGTAAACAACTGTTTGGGCGACAGTGGATCAGTGGTAGAGCAGGGTCGTCCTTCAATCAGAGGATCAGCGGTTCGATCTCCGGCTCCACTAGTCCATGTCAATGTGTCCTTGAGCAAGACACTTCACCTTGCATTGTAGGCCCTGCCATCAGTGTATGAATGGGTGTGAATGGGTGAATGCTGAAATGTAGTGTTAAAGCACTTTGAGTGGTTGGAAGACTAGAAATGTGCTATAAAAGTACAGTCCATTTACCATTTAAACCACAGGGAAAAAACAAGACTCAAATGCAACGAAACCAGAGACTAGGATAAACTGCAGATGAATACTCTTAACAAAGCAGATTCGGTACACGGGTGATCCGTCAGAATATCAGTCAACCAAATTGGGCAGGGATCATTCAAAAAACATGGTTTACGAAAAAACCAGGAACTTAACACAAGGAAAACCGCTGGAACGCTGGACACAGAGGACTAAGATGAACTGGCACAGAAACAGGGGAACACAGGGTAGAAAACATATTAGACTGTATATAATAAATAGACATAGTCATCATGACATTAGTTTGTGGACTGCCGCCATCTTGGATTACGGTCGTCGCCATGTTTTTTTTTGTAACCAATAAACGGTTACCATATTTGAAATGGGGAGGAGAGACATGGAGACTGGCTTTTCCTTAAAAAAGAGAAATCCAGTTGAAAATCAGGAAAAGAGGTGCATTTGACAGAAGGAAACCAAGACTGATGAATGAAACTGCATGGGAGAAAAAGGGTTCATGTTAAGGAGATGGGGACTGGCAGAAAATGAAGACAGATCTTATTCTAAAGGTATAGCAGCTACACACACACACACAGACACATTCTCTGCAAACCTATTTTTTTCCATAGACAGACTAAAATATAGAGTGCAGAAAGACATTTTTAAGGTAAATAATGTGGTTATTAAAAAAACATTTTCAGACCATAATGAACACCAAACACACAACAGTGTGGAGGAACGTCCCAAAACAAGCCTTATTTACACCATCGACGAGTCTCTGGAGAGGAGATGAGCCACTGAGATATCATTTGACATCCACTGCAGCACTGGATCCAAAGTCATTATAATTGGAAAGGCAGGAGAAACGAGGGAGGTACTCGTACCCATTGTGTCAATCTTTAACCACGGTGACGCCGGTACAAATTTGTCTTAGTATTGAAAGGTTTATTTGTATATGAATCATACATTAATTCCCCTTTTCCTAAGTCACAATGACATTGACAGTGTTCAGCACAAAGTGACATACCGTAATTGGCATCCTATCTATTGTTTATACAGTTTGATCCATTTGGTAGAAGTGAAATTGTATGTTCCACACTTACTGTTTGGACAGCAGACATTCACACTTTTCATTTATAAGTTCATAGAGCCTTGGAGACAGTTAGCATTAACTGCTACATTGTGTAATCAGAGATTTAAGTGATTTACATTGAATGGTCGCTGCAGAAAGCTGCAATTTCCACATCAGGGCAGCTGCGAGGCCTCAGGGATCATCTTAGTAGGGTCTCCGATGACAAATCAACTCGACATAGATATCATCTACTTTGTTTCTGCCTTTCTGACAGACCCATTAGACCCTACTCCTTTCTACACAATGTCAGCCTTGCATTTGCAAGAGTAAAATACTTCCATGGAGCACAGGAGAGAAGGGAAAGAAAGGAAACATTTACTTTGATCTGCTCACTTGAGCTGCTGTGATTTGGATGTTGATTAAACTGCTGCCAGATGACCTCGGATTTCTGCTGGTTGACCGGCGCAGAGCTGCAGCTGTTGCTTTTATGCTAAACCCCTCTGTGGAGACGCAGTTGATTGTAGGATTAGCACACGGGTCTCCTCCCCTGTTCATTGCTTTACACCTCAGCCGTGTTTCATGACAATCTAGACAACTCCGGACATCAGATCTCTTCTTTAGACATCATTAGGGAATAGTTAATATAACGACCTAATTGTTAGGAATGTGTTCGCTCGTCAATGTGGATCTTTGTTCAAAATACAGCAAATGTTAAGACAGCCAAAGGATGTGAGCATGTAAGTGCATCACGCATGCACAACAGCCGTGAACTTCTAGACATTACCCAGAAGAGGTGTATGGGAGAAAGCAAATGTCTGAATCAGTTGGACCGGATATTAAACAGACTTTACCCTGCCAACACCCTAGTACAAACAGTCTGTGTAATGACCAATTAAGCCCATGTGTGAATAGAGCCGCTCATTGTCCGGAGAATTCACAGCAAGCGAGTGGGTGTGTTGATGACATTTCTATTGCAGCAGGAAAACAAACATCCAAGGGTGAAAAAGAAGGGTCATTTACATGACGACACCAATGAAAATGTTCAGCTGAAAGTGATAATGGGATTCGGGGACTACTGTTAGTAAGGGCCAACACGGAAATAGTTGGGAAAATTCAAGGAATCACTGGAGACCAGATTGTTTCTAACCACATTACAAACCAGCTACGTGACCACATGCTAAAACATGTCATGTTCTGCCTCCTGCACGATTTACCTCAGTGCCACCCATTGCGTAGACCAAAGTCTCCTGTTGTGTTCTACATGTGTGAAAGGGCAACTCCAAAGATTAAAACGTTGCTGCCAGCTATCATTTTAGAGTCAGATCTATGTGACTCCCCTCCACCCTGTTCAACTCTCATCTTCATTTCAATCTGTTTTCCCGGTTGATACTTCCAGTGAGCTCGACACAAGTCTTGTCAGATGGTTCCATCCGGTGCGGTCAGGTTAGGCGTCACTACCCCCTCAAATATGTCGTCATAATGGGGTCTAATTGCCAAAGACTCCTCAACATTTCTATTGTGCAACAAGTCAATAAAATTACTTTTAGTACTCTTTAAGCATCTCTTTCAAGTCTCTCATGACTGAACTGATGTCATGGTAATCAGTTATTCCATACAATTAAATGAGGCAGTAGCTAAATCCAATCATGGCGGAGAAAGAGGTCAGCTATACTCCTGCTAAAGGTAACTAGCTTAGCAGAGTAGAAGTAGCTATTATTACAGCTTTTACCTTTAATAATATCAAATAATTTGGTGCAGTTAAGATTTTAAATCACACATTTAAATGTGTCAAATTGTATATAAAAATGTTTGTTATGAATTTCAGCGTAAATACTGAGAATAAACAGGCAGACGGGCACCTCAAAGTGAAGTCTTCTTCCTAAAACAAATTAGTGAAAATGGAGAAGAAAGCTGTAGGAAGATATTTTGTCATCATATACTGCTTTGATACACCCACATTCCGTGAAGATTATCACATTTTGAGGTATTATAAAGGTTCTGAGGCAGTCAAGTGTTTAATTAAGGCATTACAACTTTCTACTGTATCTGTTTGCCAGCCAGCCAGAAAACTTTCAACCCTATTTTTCCCAAACTGCACAGGTTCTGCAGTTGCTGTTCTCTGCCTTTGTAGTACAGGCAGAATAAGACCTGGGGGTCATGCTTATTTACTTAAAACTGTCTTTTGCACCATAAAAAAACCAGTGTTTCCTCTCCAGGGCACACTGCCATCCATTAAAAAAAAAAGACTGTTAGAGCCAATTCGGGAGTTGTGCATACTATCTACAACTAAGTTTTACCAACAGATAACCTGGCCTTCCAAGTGTGTGAACAGATAATGAATGACCTTGTGTAATGCAAATTGGTAACTCCTTTATTAAGTCTAATCTAATTAAGATCCCCCTTCACACATTATTAAGGGAAGCCAATAAACAAATGCGGGGTATATGAGATTTGGCAATGGAGCATAGTCATAAACACGTCTTTAATTTCACAGCAACACTGCAGTGTTGATTGCCGCCATGCTGCTGGCCATATGTCCTTGAATATAGACAGTAACTGAATCATTGTGTACTTATTGGTTTTAATTCTGCACATAAAGTGAGATATATAGAGAGATACGAGTGGTTTCAACAATGCAATAAGCTTATGAACAGAAATAGTCCAATGAAAAGGTTGCAATATTGTTCATAACCTAGGTGAAGGGAAAGCTGAGTCCCTCAGAAAAAACAACTGTAGACTAGTGTCATAAAAAATGATGAGATGCACAGTAGCTCTTTTCTGCTCCTTCTGACTGTCTTTTTCCCCAATACACCTCCCCCAACCCCCCTTCTCCCACCTTAACTTCGGAGGAGGGCCTCCCCCATGGTGCCTCCAGATTGCACTTGTAACAATGTGACTGGGCCCGATGCAGGGATCCACATTTTCATATCTGAGGCCAATGATAGATGAGGCAATCTGAACCAGTTGTACTGAGAGATACATCAGAAGGCAGACAGGCCCAGATAAAGGAAAGAGACGACTGAGCCCCCATTGTCACCCGTCCACCGCTCCACGGATATATAGTGGCTCCCCCGGGACCAATAACTCACATCCATATTCAAAAGGTACAACTGCAGTGTGCCACCCGGGGACGGATGCTAAAGCAGCTAAACCTTAAAGTCGTTGAGGATTCTGCTTGCTCTGCTTCCCTCTACCAGCCTCTCAACACTGGACTACAGGCTTAATGACTCGCCCTCCTCAGGCTTACAGTTGACTGAATTATGGCTTGTTGGTGGTTACATGGTGATTTGTCCACTGTTTTGCTAAACGTGCAGTTTTATGAGAAAGTTGACACTGTCATCAACTTCCATCCTCCAGTGCAATTTTAAATCTTGAATGCTCGTGATGAATATGAATAATTTATAGGCCAAAGACACTGTCATTTAATGAAGCATTCGGTGATTTGACCGAACAAATTAATCAATGTCTCATCTAATTTATTAAACACACTGCAGGGTCAAACCCCTTTTCCCCCATTTATCTTTGTCAGAAAGTGTAAGTGCTGACAGTCGAGCCCTTTTACAATGTCTCAGCTAGGATACAAAATAATAAAGGCGCAGTGAGGCAACCACTGAGAAAACAAAGTTAACTTACTGTATTTCAAACAAGACGAGGCAAGCTCAGCACAACTGACTTACTCTCTTCCTTCCTAAAGTCAGTTAGATGTGGGTCACCATTTACAGAACGCTAAACATTATTTTTGACCTCCTAATACACAACAAAAGTGTGGTTTTTAATATGACTTGGAGTCTTCTTTATCAATTCATACTGCAGTACAAGGGTTCACAAGATGAAGCTGGGGGTCACTTTTTGGTTACACTGATTGCAAATGGTCATGAGGGGTAGCAATTGGTTATCGCTTGGTTTAAGGGAAAAGGAGAGTTTGACAAAACATTTGACAGCTTTCCAGGTGTGAAAATGTGAGTGAATTGAGAATAGCATACTTGACAAAGTCCACATTTGAATGCTCATGATGTTAATTATTTTGCAACCAGAGACACAGATGGATGCTGGGACGTAGTTTTACAAGTAGCGATTTTATTTCTGTACCTTACATTTTTAAAGTAACCCTCCTAACCCTAATGCCAACACGGTCTTACTCCCAACTCAGTAAATCTCTGCGGTTGGTCAGTGCCCCTTGTGTCATACCGAAGCTCCAAGCTTTCTACTAACTTCAATGTAAATCCCCTACTGTCATTTCAGACAGTCAGAGCAATTGCGTAGTACTGGGGTATTCAATTAAAATTCAGCGACGTCCAGTCCGAGAATATTCCTCATGCAAAGGTCTGGAACAGCACAATCATGTCTAATTTGCGCTATGATCTAGTGTCATACTGTATATAATGACGTAGCCAAGCAGTTGTATCAACCTAGCAGTCAACAACTGACTGTCAAATCAAATAAAGAATAAAATAATAATATTATTTAAATAATACTACTAATTTAATGTCAGATTTCAAAATTAACTGGATTAATTATAAATAATGCATTCTCTAATAATTGATAAATAATATTTAATTTCAAGTATAATATGGCCTGGATTTCACAATAAAATAAAAGCTTTTGAAAAATGTGACTGTTAATGTGAAACTTAATTTTATAAAAATGTATTTAACTGACTTTTACTTGCCATGCAGCTTTAAATACATTGTATTCAGTGTGAAGTGATGTCAATCAAAAAACGCCTCCATATCCATATTATTCTTATTTTCAAAAAAAAAAAAAATGTAATATAGAAGCGTTCCATCAAAATGTAATAATTCTATCTATTGGTTATAGGTCCAGACCCAGACAATGTTGTGTTCGGACCCGGTCCGCTGATTACTGACCCCTGGCGCAGTATGAAGAGTGAGAGATTAATAAAACACAGGACTTTCCTCCAGAAGACGGCTGTTTGTGTCCCCTGCTAAACTAAATGTAAACTTTGACATTTTGTCACGTCAGTCATTAGTCACGAGAGTCGCTAGTCACGTGACTAGTTTAATCACTCACTAGTTGGGCCGCTCTCTGAACTGGCACTGCACTATAGTGTAGATAGATTTTACAAAAAATCACAATCCTGTGCAACACAAACAGTCATAAAGTGTTCTTTGAAGTTTTCTCAAGTCCAATAATCCACAACAACACCAGCCACATCAAGGTAGTATCAGACACACACTGGTGCTCATGCATTTTGGGCACCTGAGTAGGAAGCATGAAGCAGAAGCTTAATGTTTGTAACTGCCCGTTAGATTGTGAACATTCGTTGGTGCCTGCAGCTTAATTTGCCCCTGCCTCTTATTTCTCTTTCTCCACCATCTCAATACATTTTCTGCACAGTTGGATATAGTGGAAAAAAAAAAAAGTCAAAGGTACCGTATGGTCATTATGATTTATTAAGTCATAGTAGGTATACAGTTGCATGCATAAGGTGGACAATTACTCATTTCCAGAGGGACTCACTGCAGTGTCGGACAGAATATATAAGGACAATTTGTCATGTGTTTTTGCCTACAGTTCACAGTGTGCCTCATGTGCATGTGCATTTCAACAATGGGGTGTAAGTCATTACACTGCATTCAGTGTTCGTAACCAGCAGGCTTGGCACTCTAAAAAAGTCACTAATTACTCCGCCTCTACAGTAGTTCATGAACAAACACTAAATCTGCAGCTTGAGGTGTGAAATAATATGGTTTCAGGAACACTGATTTACTAATTGTGGCCAAAACGAAGGAGAGGAATGGCCAAATAGTGAACTTCTGAACATAAGTGCTCATTTTGAAAAAAAAAAGATGTCACTTTCTCTAGACTTTCCTAAAAATAGAGTCGGGACCCACACTACATTTCCTGGTGCATAAAAAATGTGTGAACTGCTCAGTTAACTAATTTTAGCAAGTTCACCGAATTCTTTAAACCTGCTTTTACATTTGAAATGTACTGTGGGAGACTCCCAAGAGCACCAGCACATGCTCGGATAGCAGGCTTTTCAAATCAATACACACTTTAACTGCATTACCATACAATGATAATGTAACTTTGACAAACATGATGTTGACTGTGATGGACTGCCTGTCTTAAGCAAGTCTGTAAGTTGAAGGTCATACAAGAGTAAAGTATGAAAAAGTACATGTACAGACAGTTTGAGCCCACCGTTTCCATTCATACCGTATCTTCATACCGTATCTTTCAAACTCTTATTTTGTATACTGAGCAGTGCTATGGATGAACAAGCTCTCCCTGACCTGTCGGTGATCAGTTTGGATGTTGTTAACTGGCACCTTTTTGTCCGTTCATTTCCTTTATAATAAGCCGTCTTTGAGTATAGATGTGTCTGGTAAATGCCTCCAGACTTGTTGTATCGTCAGACAACGACTGACGGCAAAGAAAAAGCCACCCACCTCAAACGCTTTGGTTCTTCCCCAATACCTTTCATAGTAATTACAAAATACACAACTGAGTTTCAGCCATCAACGATTTTTCTGCCAGTGCTATCATGGAATGATATTCTAATTTTATGCTCCAGTGCACTGAAAGACAGCAACAAATAAAGAGAAAGCGTATAATATTCTCTATATGATTATGCTATTGTTTTTAGTGGACACTTAAATCACTGTGAGGGGAAATAACAGTAATAATTGCATTATATTTAAACAGAATAATTCTAAGCATGTTGCATGATGACAGAATAATTATTATGTCAGAGAAGTTTATTTACAATGCTACACGATAAGTGGAAGACGTAATGCACCATGAATGCCTTCAAGGAACAGGCTTGGTGTGGTGCTGTCTATTTCGTTTTTGGATACGATAATAAAGCAGAAGATAGAAGAGAGCTGCCCTTTGCAGGACCTCAGCTATTTGACTGTGATGTTATCTAGAGCTGCACTTTAACTGACTTATCCCTTTAAAACACAGCTTTATAGTTTTTTTATATCAAAGTTAAAATGTCTCTCTTAGTAGGTTCTGTTAAAGTTATTAAAACCACACTGGCCCCAAAACTCTTCAAAGTGTTAGCAAATTCTTTATTACTTTTAAAACCCATGAAGACTTTCTTTCTTCTTTGATTGGACGCCTGTGGTGTAAAACGTGCCTCGAGTGCCAGAGATTTCTCGCTTGATCTGCCATGTCTTTCCCTGTGTAACTTCATTTTAACTGAGCTCAGACAGACACCACCAGTTACGCAGTGCCTTGACCAGTAGTGGTGTTCTGTTGGGTGGCCTCTGGATTGGAAACGATTGTATGTGCCGGTCAGTCATACAGTGGGCTCATCACGGCCGGCTCAAACACAGCACAAAGAAGATCAATACGTTGTGTAGGCACACCGACTGACTAGCTTGTGCGCATGTGCTTTTTCATGTTATGACACAGCTACCGGCGGTAGAGGACATCTACCAGGCCCGATGTCAGGGCAGGGACTTAAACACCTCGAGTGACCCAACTCACCCTGCAACCTGGGAGGAAATACAGGACAATACACGCACACATCACAGGACTGAAAAACAGCTTCCTCCCCAGAGCTGCCAAAGTGTTGAACATTCCACCCACCCATACAAACACACATGTTTACATATACCAATGACGGAACTCTACATTGCACACACTGTCCATATGTCATATTTGTTTTCTTTATTCTTACACTGCCACGATAGTAGTTTGCATCTTATGTTGCTGCTAGATTGTATGCTGATACTGCTTATTGTTTATTTGCACACTGAGTAGCACTTTGAGTACTGTTCTTAATGTTGACTTTCGGTTTCCCTGTGTTTTCAGTCACTATGCAAAGCTAAGCTAACCATTTGCTGGTTTTAGCTTTATAAGCAATTACACATCTATATTGACATTCTCAAAATGTCAAACTACTCTCTAATGCCTCTGAGCTTTACACCTCTCCTTACTTGCCCTTACTTGAATATACATGGTTCAAATAAATAAACTGTGACCTGGAGCAGAACAGTCAATCTCATCTGGTCTCCATTATATGTTTTTTTATTAATTTAAACGACAACTTAAAATGTTAGTGCTGAGAATAAACATATACAGTACCATTCAAAAGTTGGAAATCAGTTGTTATATTGATGGTTTTCTTTATTCCTTCAATAATCTGCACTATAACAGAGATACAACTAGTATAATTAACACACCAAACATATATTGACATTTTAAATCGTTTTGGCCCCAAAATAAGAATCAAATGATTCAATGTTCTATTAAGTCAATGTCATCACAGTGGGCAGAATACAGTTTGCCCCCAAATACCCTTCCATTTTGCCTTTTTTTAAGTGACCCATACATCATTACTGAACCCCAACAGTGCAATTGGCTTCAAAATATTTGGGGAAGCTGTTTGTCTTTGGGCCCGCTGAAGTCTTCTCGGTGGTTAGATTGAAGAGGTTTAAACTGTGATTCCATTGTATGTTCAGCTGATATTCCAAAAGAGCTAACCCTAAACTGAACTTCTGTTTCTATTATAGCTTTGCTAAAGCAACACATCTATTAATTCCAGCTTATTAAGGCATTATTGTGCACTTTGACGCTGAAACAGGAACCTGTTCCTGTTCAAATATACACCATTATGTCCTCCATGTACACAAAAATACAGTTTTTTTAGCAAGCGATTCCAAACTTTGGAATGGTAGTGTCCATTGTGTTTTGCTGTGAAGACATAATTTCAATCAGAGACAATGCAAACAAAACAATTGACCCTATTCACAGCTTTGCAAGGGCCCCCACATACTGAACATTCTGCAGTTTCAACTAAGGTTAAAGTGATACATTAGTGGACGCACACCAAGTGAACACATTATGATGGACCCTAATTATTGCCATGAAGCACACAGATGAGGTGAACCGGCTAGGAGTCACATTACTGATCCCCCCTCATTAAATATATTTCAGTCACAAAGGAAGACATGGAGATGGAGAGCAGCAGACAGTTACAGAAGGATTTTGAAGCTCTAAGACAAATCAGATGTGCAGTGTGAAAAAAAGCTCAGGATTCAGATGAGTTGCAGCTGTCTTTCCAAATCTGTTTATGCGTTCACTGTGGAATTATCTTAATGTCTGTTATAGATTCGTATTCCACAAAAATCTTGAAGGCATTTTCTGTCTGTATATTTGACAGTACATTTCTTCTTTTTTTTCCAATCAAATGCTCTGATCAGAGTTGTTTCTAGACATCTGTTTTCAGCACAAAACTCTATAACAACTTCAGAATCAGAATCAGAATCAGAACCGTTTATTGCCATGGTATGTTGAACATACAAGGAATTTGACATGACGGGAAGGTGCTTACCATTTAACAATCAACAACAACAACAACAATCAGTGCAAGTAGAAACAAAATAATATTATTATTGGGATATAAAATAAAGTAAGATATAAAATAAAGTGAAACATAGAATAAGGATGAAGTATAAAATAAAGTGAAATATAAAATAAAGTGCACAAACGAACCGATAACAGGACTATAAACAACGAACAGATAACAGGACTATAAACAAGTAAGATGTGTAGTGTAAAAGTGTCGAGTGAAATACGGATCAAAGGGATGCAGGGGAGTGACCGGTAGGAATTTTTCCTGGGGATGACAGTCAGTGGGGGTCCCGGGCTCTGTTAATGAGCCCGACTGCAGACAACTTGCTCTGTGGTACCCACCCAGTACAAAGCACCCAGTTAGCTTAGCAGAGCATTTAGCAAGTTAAGATAAAGATATTTCCCCCAGAACAAAACCAGAGCTTGAAAGAGGTGGACGCAATCACAACTCCAAATAAATGCTAATGTTGCTCCATGTCTGTTGAATGTGTAACACTGCAATGGTTTGCTAGCATGGTCATTGTATCAACTTTTTAAAATGATAATATGTCCGCTGCCCCTAAGTGGACAATAAAATCAGTTATTGTAGGTGCCTAACTTCAACCATAACCTATTTGCCATAACAATCTGTCCCAAACCTTAACCATTGTTCAAATATGGGACAAAGGTATAAAGATGCCTCCAGTTAGATTGTCTTATTACTTTAGCGTGGTTAGCAGTGATGCGCAAGTCAGGGTATAACGTTAATCAACCACCCTAACCCCACCCAACCCACAACTATATGCGTCGGGATTGAGGACTGAGCCAAGGACAGAGACAGGGTCTGCTGTGTGTATGTGCTTTGCTGCTGTGTGTGCGTTTGAGAGAGTGACAAAGAGGGCTAAGAAGGTGTAAGGTGGGCTATTGTAAGCAAAGTTTCTGTAACTTATTATTAACTTACTCGGAACGTTGCTTTCTTACTTGTAGACCCTCCCGCCCAAGCCTCTGATATTTTTTCTAGTAAGCTTGCCCGAACCCACTAGACCCGCGGGTTGTGGGTCGACCCGCACATCACCATTGGCTGGTTTGTCACTATTAACAGTTAAATCTTTGGCTGAGACAATGTAGTGTGACACTTTTTTATTCACGTTTTGATATTTTAGCACAGTCCCAGTTTAACATGTTGTTTTATATTCTACATAATCAAAAGCTATGGTAATGTGGTTATTCTAATATCTATATATATAAGTAATGACAATCTGCTTTTTCTCTGGCTTTCAACGTGTTGTGTACTTGTGATATTACTTCTTAAAAACCAGCTTCAATTTGGTCTGTTGTTGAGGCTAAATTTAGCATTTCCTTGGACATTGATTCTTACATCCATGAAACAGCAGTGCTCCAAGTCAACATTGGATTAAAAATGTACACAAATTAAAAACCGATTCTATGAACACGAAATAAGTATTCCTGTAAGACTCCTAATTAGATACAAATTCAAATGTGTTCATTTTTCTCTCTTGCTTTTACAGCAGAGAAGCGTCTGAGCACAGCTCGGGTTCAAATGAAAAAGGCACAGGGAGGAAACGGCACAGGGGGAGAGTGACCCTTAAGCTGTGGTTGCAGCCCAGTCTCAGAAGCTGCTAAAGTGAAAAGGCCTAGCTGTGAATTCCCCACTGAGATGGGCTCAGTCCAGAGGGAATCCAAGCCAATCTTCAGCCGGCTCTCCTACCTGGGAACAGCTGCAGTGTCCATCTGCCAGCTCTTCATGGTGGCTACCTGAGGGAAGAGTGCTGCACCCTTCCATTTCAGGAGGGTCCTTTGTTATGACAGAGGGGAATTTCAGGGTTGGATTAAATCAGTAGATCTCCTTTCCTGGTTGTCTGTAAATATGTGTGCATGTCTTTTCTGGGGAGATGCACACTGACACAGGACAAACTGTACAGTTTCTGTACACTTCAGAAATTGTCTTAATTAGGGTATGGTCATAATTCAAATCTTTCCAAGTAATGGGGCACGTGAACATCTTAGTCACATTTCTTCAGGCTTTTTTCAAACAGCTTGTGTTGGTCAGCAGATGCAATAAACTGGATGCCATGTTTACGCAGCACACAACATGAGTGCAGCTACTTTCTAGAGGCTTATTCCTCCCACTAAGTAAGGCAATGTGAGCTGAGTTCAACTAACGGATATTTAAGCTATTCATCGCTACAGTGTGGTATTTTCACTGTGCCATCACTGATCATCAACACTCTGGACCATTGGCCTCCTGTCTTCAGGATAAATCCTATGGACTTTGGTGACCCCCTGATTTTTCCTCTTATGCCATCATTAGGTCCATGTTTTGTGATATATCTCAGCTTTTACCAAGTAGATTGTCTCAACATTTTGTACAGACAGTCATAAAAATCCCAAAAGATGTTTCTTCTAGTGCCGGCCTTAGGTCAATACTTAGGTTTACATTTACAAATACATGCAAAATCAATGACATAATCATGCTTTGTGTTTAGTGCTAATTAGTAAAAGATAAAATGCAAACACACTTAACCAAGACGGTGAAAATGGTGAACATACTAGCTAACATCATGTTAGCATTGTCATTATGGTCATGTTAGCGACCACTGTCGCTGTATATATTGTATCAGTGGCATGCATTTGCACTATCACCTCAATTCCATTGCCATTGTTATTTATAAGTTATGTTCATTATATATATATATATATATTCGTTATATATATTTTTCTTGTTTATTGTAAATTTGTGTATGTACATTGACAGCGAAGTGGAAACCGGAGTCAAATTCCATGTGTGCATACTGTGATGTCATGAGAGGGAGTGTCATCAATGGGAGATACATCCCCTCCCAGTGGTTGCAGCAAAGACTACAACCCATCATGGCATCTGGGTAACTGACTACAATTCCCATAGTCAGCAGGGCAGCCGGGGCCAAGGCTGCTGCCCAGCTGAAAGAGAGGTGGCTGATTACCATGGACAAGTTGGTGTGGGGACAAAGGAGAACATGTTTGGAAAGAGAAGGACGACAGGAGCGGAAGAAGAGAGAAAGAGTTTTATTTTACGTTAAAGACAATGAACCAGAAGTAAACTGAAGATACTTATGTTTGTTTTTTGTAGCAGCTTCCGGCTGGAATTAAGTTTACCTTTTGCTTAAAGAATCTAAATATATTATTTTGAGTTAGAAAACAATCGCTTGTCGTCTTCATTTGTGTACCCACGCCTCACAAGCCGATCCCGACCTCTCAAGACATCACAGTACACCAGTGATGGGCCGTCAGGGCCAGCAAAGCCTTCTCTGCTGGCCTAGACAGAATCACAAAGTTATAGCTATTTTATAATTTAAAAATTTTTCATAAATACATGCATTATACATTTTTTCCCATTATCTTATTTTCTTATTGCACAGCTACTGTCTTCCTCAGTTGTTCTGCTTCCGGTGCAGCTTGTTTTAAGTAGAGCTTTTATCCAATCAGATTTCACCTCTGTGTCTCTAGGTAAGAAGAGAGGCCCCAGGCCTGCAGACTCACAAGTGAATCCTTTTGCAGTTTAAGTGAATGGGGATGATATTGTTGATTGTCATAGTCTTCATTTAATCAGATCTTTAGTTTGACATGTTGGGCGTATTCTTTGACGTGCCAGAGCCTTCTAGCTGTCCAAGCCATACGTGATTAGTCAGTGGGCTAGCGTGACATGTTGGGCGGTAACAATCCCAATATCTGCTGCCTCTGTGGAGCGGACATTTTCAGCCTCAAACACATTAAAACATATTCAAGAAATACAACTGGGGAGGCTCGACTGTCTTCACTGGTGTCCATGAATCCAGAAGGACTTCCTACTGGAACTAAAACACACGGATGTACTGAACAACCGTGAGATTAAACTCTTTATTAACAAAGAAAGGAGGATGGACTTTGTCTTTAAATAGTGAACAGCAGCTTTGATAAGTTAACTGCGTCGTTTGTTTTTACATCTGCAGTAGCTTTAATATGCTTAATATATTATTATTTGTACAACTTGTTTTTATAAAGATGGATTTTTATTTGGTTTTATATGTGATAGGAACTATTGTTACGTCCAATGTTGCTCTGGGGAATTATTTAGCCGGTGCCAGTGTTGCCAACTTGCCGACTTTCTCGCTAAATCTGGCGACTTTCCAAATCCTCTTGGCGACTTTTTTTGTCAAAAGCTACTAGTGACAAATCTAGCGACTTTTTCTGGTGTTTTGCTACAGTTCTACAGTTACTGCCGTGAACTGCCGTGAGCCGCCCCAAAGCACTCACAGGCGGTCAGTCTCACAGGAGCCTTGCGCAGCAGTCCCAGCTGCAGTCAGAGCAGATAGGAGACACACTCTCGGCGTATTCTCTGCAGCTAGTGTATTTATAGGTGTTGAGCTTCATTTTTACACAAAACAAATAATAACCGTAGCTGTGTTTCACCAGTGACGGCCCAGGTATAAAATGCACGGCCCGCCACTGCAGTACACATACATGGCCAATAAAGCTGATTCTGATTCTGATGCCACACTGAGACGATCCCACTGTTGCGATATGGCCAGGGCTTAAAAAACCGAATGCCATGTCATAACTGTTTGTCATGACCAGTGACCAGTTCTGGTCAGCAACCCCAATCAAGATCAGTGGAATTAGGAATAATGGCAAATAAGTTCATAATAAGTAAAAAGGACATTGGTTTCTTTACGTGAGGACGCATGTTCTTAGATCAAGTATCGTAAAAGAAGAAAAGGTTATATGGCATGTAACCAGGTATGACACAAGGTAAAGGACAACACAGGGTTTACAGAGGCGCTGATAACCATAGGACAAGAGACAAGGCAAGCATGACAAGAGATGCTGCCCAGACATCCCTCCCACCAGTTTATGGATTTGTAGTTTATGTTTATGTACTGTTTTCTTTTTAAAGTATTACACCTGACATAGCAATACAATAAAATAAACTTATTTTTCTTTCATTATGACAAACACAACTCATCAAAACTAATTCCCAAATGGAGCCATCAAAAAACAAGCTGAAATGTACCCACTGGCAGTCCAAACCTCATCTTAACTTCTATAGAACACTTGCAGACACCCACTCAGAGACAAACAAACTCACAGTTAAGTTTTCAAATACCGTGATTCTAAACCTCCCCTGTGTCTAAAATGTCAAATTGCTTTTGTAGTCCTTTTTCTTTCTGAATATCAATGGGCTACTCCCCTCAGTCTTTGACTAGACTGCCATTCATCAGGGGTTGTGGCGACATTACTTACCTAAATGAGTCACCACTAATTGCAATGAATTACCCCTGTGTTTGATACATTAGTGCAGCCTCGGTGCACACAGACGGTTCTGCATTCTGTTCTGCTGACCACCCCTGAGGGATTGAAGAACAAAGTTAAGTGTGTTTTTATTGCATTGGTGTAACATTCACATTTGACAATTAGAGTATGAGGCACACACACACACTCACAGGATTTTGTTCTGCTTTTAGGCACCATGCAATAAAATTGTAATAATAACATAATTGATTTATTGAATTAATTTCTTATGTTTTTCGGGAATTCATTGTTCATTTAAAGGAGCAATATATGACATTTAGAGCATCAATATAGCAGCGAACAACTACTAGCTATGTAAAGATATAGTGGAATATCGTCTACCTGAGAACACAATAAAGTCATTCTCCCTCTGTGTGTTGTAATCTGCTCTCATATGGCGGTTATTGATAAGGCCATCCAGACTGACAGTGGCTTCGCGAAAGTCTTGCGCCCACTCTTCGGTTCCAAAAACTGGTTTGCAGAAATGTACAAAGCTAAAAAGAATTCTGGGTTGCAATATATCACAGTCCCAAACCCGAAGGTTTCAGTCACTGTGACATTTTCAAAATGAATAAGGCATTGCTGGTACTGGCAGCCTGGCTTTCACAGACGTTTTCTGTCGCAGCCTACCAGTAGGAGTCAATAGTCTAGCAACAAGAATAGGATCCCTCACTGACTCCCCGCATGTGAACACTGCCACCTGTGTTTAATGGAGCATCCAGCTTTGTTCCTCGCAATGCAGCCGAGAATTCTACCTGGTGGTGGGCAGGTGTTTTAACATCCTGTGTGCTACTTAACGCATTAACAGAGACCAGAAGTCCTTCAAACCGAACCGTGCTCCCATGTGCTGGATCCGCTGACCATCCAATTTTTCCAAATGATGAGTTTTATTTTATTCTGAGTTGAACTTTATAGAAGTTTCTTTTTAATTTGTAATCATCAGTGCCATCACCATCGCCAAGAAAAACTAAATCAAGCTCATTCAACTGTGAGTAATACACCAATCACAATGCAGAGAACATGCACGTCTACATTAGAGAAGTGGAACTGATGGCAACAAAGACTAACATGGAACATGCCATACTCCCTCGAAATGTATCATTGTAATGGCACTTTGCTGACCATTATCATATTAATACTTGACAGTCCCTTGTTGGACCATATCAATCATCTTGCACAAACCAAGCTTCACACATTGGCCATGATGACTGGTTTAGACTTTTCCATATGTTGTTGTAGCAGATCCGCCCATACTGTCAAGCAAAGTGCTCTGGTGTCCCAGGGGCAAGTGTTGCAAAATAGTCCTCCAAAAATGTACAATAATAGAGACCCACTACTCTTCCCATTGAATAACATATCTAAGATCCCTTCCCCTGGTTAAGAGGGACACCTGTTTAATATCTGAGTGACTCACTTCCTTGGAGCAGGCAGCATCATGGGAGATTTCAACCTCATATCAAACTGCACTGCAATGTTCTGCATTTTTCACTTGTCATTTTATTGTTTGACATATTCTGTCCCAAAACAACAATTTAATAAGCGTGCTACTGCCTTTGTTGGGTTTGTGTCAGTGCCTGTGACGGGTGTCCTTGCTGCTGAATGTGAGCAATGAAAGTATATTGCATTTTGCTGCAGTTCATTGTTAAAATGTGCACATGTCGCATATTACCACAATGAATAGGTTTTATTGGACTTTTTGGAAGAAACAATTTTGGTCAGTGTGTCATCTTAGTTATGATCATGTTTCAAAGAGTAAGATTGGTGATGTTTGGAATTATATGCTTTCATTAGGGATTGATGTGCTCCAAAGAGTACATATCTTGCTGAAAACTGAAAGACTTGAGGGGATGCTTTCAGAATATACATGTGTGATAAATGTGTTTAAATTGTTGAGCTCGAGTGTTAGGCTTACTCTCCTCTCCAAATATGACTTTACAAGAGGAAATTCAATTCACTTTTGGTAGCCATCACTCGACCATTTTCTTAAAAAGGACAGGCATATAAATAAATGAGAATACAATGACATTTAAATAAGACTTGTAAGCACAATGTGAACCACAAGATACCACGTCTGGAGACAGACGCCCATTGTAGATGACTCACAATACTAACAGCAGGGCCTCATTGATTGTTCATCGTTTAATACCACAAACAGAAGGGGGATGGTTGTGAACAACAACATGATGGATAATGAAACTATGACCGACCCTCCGGGGGTAAGGAAGGCAACCTCCTGTCACACCTTCAGCACAAGCTGAGACACAGGAGGACTCCACCGGGAATAGAAGAGAAGCCAGAGCCCCAGAGATGCCACTCCATCGGACAGGCTGTAAACAAATCCAGTTTAATCTCATTAACAAAACCAAATCATTTAGAAGTAAAAGGGCAGCTCATCTCAGACGTCCTTCTCTGCTATTTATTCAACTGGAGAATTGCATGTGTAAACACGTTTTTCAAGTAACGTGGGTCCAAGTTTAACCTGAACACATCATTCCATTTAATAGATATCAGCATAATGTGCATAATGAGCTACGTTTGTGTTCACTTCAAGATAAGTAGTTTAGATTATTTGAAATACAGATCTGTTCATAAAATCGGCGACCTGCTCATGTTGTAACGCAATAGGTTAGAAGAACATGTTCTAAGTTACGGGACGATGAAAACAGTTTCTTGATTGAATCATGGTGCATGAAATAGTGATTATATTCAGGGATATTGGATCATTATGGAGGGCAGCAACGGAAACTTAAGTTTGTCAAGTCATGCCCCTCCCTTTTGGCATTTTATTTTCTTTTACACCTGTGAAGCTTTCACATGAAATGTCTCATGTGTGACTCAAACGCCAATTTTACTGTCTGAAATTACAACTAGCTATCTAATTGAGATGACATTAGCGCCATGACCTGGTTGTCTCCGGATTAGTTTTTTTTAAAGGTTTTTAGCTAACGTGGTTTAGAATATACAGCACATCAGGCTACAAAACTGATGCAAAAGCTACATGTCGCAGGTCATAACAACAGCATTAGCCAACCATGTTGAGTACAGAGGAGGCTGGTCCACAGACGCTGAGAAGGGCGCTCCTCTTCTTTCTTTTTGAGAGGCAAGAGGAATATAAAAAAGAGCATTTGGTTGAAATAAACTATTACCATATATATATTTTCTTTTTATCTAATATTTTCTTTTTTTTCTCCAACCTCACTATATCTTTTTGTAATCAACTCACTTAACCTATTTTTAGATGACTTTATAAAAATGATGATACATTTCTTGATTTTATTTATTTCCAATTGATTTTGTCACAGACAAATGGTGTCAATAAATATGTTTTCTTTTATAAACAAAACAAGCCCAACTTGTTCAGGTTTTCTGTTGGTCCCAAACCCCAATCACTAGACCAGACGCGACTAAATGATGAGGGGTCAGAGTATTCCTTCAGTAACTACACCAGCCTCACTCAGCTCCTGTCCTAGCCCTCACGATGGAGACCAGGGAGCTGTACTGGCCGCTGAAACATTCCTCTAATTTACGTCTGGCAGCCGCAGGAAATTGAAGTCAAAGGTTCACTGCATCTTGTGCCACAAAAAAAAAGATCTGCAAAGGACCAGTGTGTAAAGGAGACAGGGCAAATTAACCTGGACACTTATAAATGGGACACAAAGGGGTGTGAGTGGGTTTCAAAAATTCACAAAACACTGTGAAGTTGGTGGTGAAGTGGCTGCAAGCGGGGACAATAGAGTGAAACCCAGTGAATAGAGTGAAACCCAGTGATTTCTCAAGTGGTGCATTTGTACGTTTCTATACGTGTATTTGATGTGACATTGTCAGCTGTCAACCTCCAGCTTTCCTTGCTCCCCTGATAGCTTATTTACCACAGGTATACTGTCTATATATACTGTTTATTCTAATTATCTGAAATTATACTTGTTAACTAGGAAGTAATCGAAGGAAATGGTAATAAGCATTTACAAACAAATGTCAAGTTAGGTATGTGATATGTGAAACCCAATGTACAAATGAATGCAGTGATTTGTAACTGTAAATCTACATCTGTGCCACTACTCCTGTACTCAACATTTGAACATCAACTTTTCAGCAATTTTCAATGAAAATCTTTTTGTAAATCACTTATTTGTAGAGATCATTTTCAGACCATCAGATCATTTGTTTAACGTGTTGTTTTATACAACATCAAGGAATACAGGGAGCTTGTGAATCATCAGAAAATGTAACATGACTCATGTCTCATAAAATACACAGTGAAGTAAATTCAGAGAGCTTAGTGTCTGTAAATAGGTATTTGTGCCTCTAATTTATAACTCTTGTATCATCATTTATTAATTAACACAAACATGCTAATGTGCCTGGCTTAATGACATTCACGATCCTTACATTCATTCGCAACCTGAGCATTTTAACATGGAAACGAATTTGTGAATCTCAACTTCTTGTGTATCCTTTTGAGACGGGTCAGGGTCAGAGATGTTACATGTTGTGTGTTACACACAATTCACCAGTGCAGGGAAGACTCTGGTAGATGGCAATAATGGTTATAACAAATGAAAAACTGACAACTTTACTACATATGTAACTGGAGATGTAAATGCAACAGCTTACAGACGCACAGATACAGATTTATAGATACAAATCAGTCTTCATTCATCTGTGCATTGGGTTTACGAGTTACATAACATGGCATGTTTGTGAGTACTTATGAGACTGTTAACACCATAAAATGGTAAAAGAAAAAAAAAACATAATTGAAATCCTTTCTTCATTAGTTTGTAATAGATTTTAGGCTTATAAATTAACATTATGAAATAAATGTTGATTGCACAATGTTATGCTGTAGAATAATAGCAATATCAGCGTTCAGTTCAGTCTCTACTGATCTGAGGGATCGTAGAGCTCTGGGTGAACACAGACGGCTACAGTACTTCCTGATTCAACAAAGCTGGCAGCCTCGTGGGGAGGGGAGGGGGGAGCTGCGCTCATGTGATTGGTTGAAAATGAGGCTGACATCTGATTGGCTACAGATAGGTCTATGTTGAAAAAAACGCATTTGTGAATCCAGCGACGTCAGGGGAGTCTCATAAAACCCACAAACAAATGTGAAGCGATATACAAATAAATACATACAAATCCACAAACAAATACATACAAAAGCAGAAATATATTTGTGATTTTTTTTTACATTTATATAAATCGTAATTTATTTATGTGTGCATTGGAATGTATTTGTGAATTGTTCTGCATGCATTTGTAAATCGAATATATTTGTGAATCTTTCTGTGTGCATTTGTGAGTCTTTCTGTGTGCATTTGTGAGTCTTTCTGTGTGCATTTGTGAGTCTTTCTGTGTGCATTTGCAATTATTGAGACTGATCTGACCCCATACAAACTCCCTCCAATAAAGCAACTAAGCATATTTCCCAGAATATCAAACTGTTTTCATCATTTACAGTGATTGTCAGGATAATCCAAAAGGCTAAATGTGCAAATATTGCATCGCTACTTTTCAAATCAGTAATTTAACTTATCAGCTTTGTAATGTTAATAAAATCATATACTTAAGTTAGTGGCTGCAAATTTCCATATGAGAACTGCCACTTAAGCTGGGCTACTAAAAGTATTAATGACAAATATGTGTTGATATTCCCCCCTCTGTCTTGTAGGATACTGCATGCTGTGGCCTTTACCTATCCTCACTTTGCCCCCCCTTCTGTCTGCCTCTTTAGCTTGGCCAGCAGCCTAAAGTGGCTTGTAATCCTCGATCTCTGAGGCTCAGTGAATTACCACACACCTAAAAACAGCCGACTCAATAACCGGGAGATTATCTGGACTTCTGACGATGTCAGCAGCACGGCAGCAGCAACAGCAGCTGCTGCAACTTGGGGATGGAGGCCAATCATTGAATGCGGAGAACTTCACAGCTTGAACACTTACCAAAGGCCTCTTCCACTAAATCAAAGCATTCATGTAGAGCAGCCTGGGACATGATGATGCTCTGGAAGGGAATTGTTAAGGCAGCTCAAAACTGAAATACAATTTGACCCAGCGCTGCAGAGTTATGTGTGTTTAGATTCTATCTTTGATACTTAACCAGCCGAGGGATGATTGACATGTGCTCTCCTTGCTTCGAAGCAGAAGTATGAACCCGTTCTGCACCTGACTGGGTGAATTTGCAGCAGTGCAGTGCTAGTGTTGGATTGAAACTGGAAAATGCAAGTGTTTCACCAGTGGATTTCTATGCAAATGTTAGGTGAAGATTATGCAACGCAGGTGCTGAATCATCCTGAAATTTAGATCTTTAATAATTCGTTAAATTAGTCCAATCGACACTCTAGTTTCCTTACTGGGCCGCCTTTGGTACCCAGGCTCAATCAATTCACACTGAATAATATCCAGGCAAAAAGCTAAGCTTTTTGTGATGGCTAAATGTTAGCGCAAAGCTGGAATGTTAATCGAACAATTTGTCTACATTGGGTGTGCAGCAAAACATCTGCAGCCCAACAGCACCTTGAATCAGATCAGCAACAGCACTGCTCCGCACCGTTTGACAGGACGAGTAGTGTACACGCGATCACATTCTCTCAGGTGCAAGTAGAACAAAATAGAAAGCAGTGCAGTGTCGACAAAGTGGCTGCATCGGTTAATATGGAAGCTCATCTGCTTCGTCCGGCTGAAAAATGCAACTAAAGTGCATCAAGTGAACAAAGGGTTCCAGTTTGATTTGTAAGCATGTTTTTTCCAGTATGAATGTTAGCAGTGAGGGACGGAGTGATGCTATCATGTATAAATGCTGCATCTAGATCTGAATGTATTGTACAATGGACCTGTGTGTGTGTGTGTGTGTGTGTGTGTGTGTGTGTGTGTGTGTGTGTGTGTGTGTGTGTGTGTGTGTGTGTGTGTGTGTGTGTGAGTGTGTGTGTGTGTGTGTGTGTGTGTGTGTGTGTGTGTGTGTGAGTGTGTGTGAAAGTGCAATGCAATCTGAAGTGAGCAATCACCTGAGTACTTTCCTCAGCAATAGGATGATTAGGAATAATTTTGTCTGATAGAGACCACTTGAGATGTAGTCTCATTCACTGGGTGAACCTGCTTTCTTTCACTGGTTCTGCAATTTAAAAAAACTTAATTTAATACCTTTCTAAAATAGTAGACTCTTGACTCTTTGCAGCACATACACCCCCCTCCCCTCAGGTCTGCACAGACCAAGGAGATCTGCCAGGTAGGAATACAATGGTCCACATATTGCAGCTAAACAGTGTTTTATGAAACATACTTTTACACAATTGTGAATAACTAGAGATGGGACAGAATCCAAAATAACTTTTTTGTTTTCATTGATAATTTGAGGTTTTATTAAGTCACATCAAATGAACAACAACATTCCAAATAACCAGTACGACACCAAACCTTTATGATTTGTGGGGAGGGCTGTAATGTCATTTTGTAAAGATATTGAAGGTCCCCAGAGGATTCCGCTAAATTACTTTGGTGATCTTCTGCTCCCCCCCCCCCCCCCCCCCCCCCAAAGCGCCATCATGCCATCATGAGATTAACCGCTTTGGTTAGGAGTAAAGGTTCTCAAACTGTGAGGCGCACCTCCCCAGAGCCGCTAGCATGGCTATAGAATCTTGATTCCCGCTGAAATTGGTGGGATTGCCATACAGTCTGCAGAGCAATAATTCTGTTTTCTGATTTTCATCATGCACAACCACCAGGTTGATATTTTAGATTTTGAGTTCAATATTTCTAAAACTGCTACTACTGGAATGTCATTACGTGGATGCATCATTTGTGCGAGTATGTCGCCCACTGTAACGGACCAAAAGTCAATAAATGTAAAATATCAGCGCTTGTGGCATGAACACAAACAGCAGTACTCAGCATATTTCTAATATTTCAAAGATATTCAACCTGTAAGGTATTTGATCCTGTTTTTTACAGTTCAGAATCGAAGGCCAAAATATTTTGCACCTTTTATATTTCAAATTGAACAAAGTCGCAGTAAAGGGGAATAAGAAAATAAAATAATTAATTTTAGTATCGTATTTTCTATCAAGCATTTTAAAGAGTGTATTTTGTGGTCACTGGTATCCTGACAGGCCTTGTTATTGACAGAATACTTTGCGTTGGGAAATGCTTCTGAAACTGATCATGGACATCGTTAGAAGAGAACTTAATCGAACCAACGTACAGCGTGAGACTGCTCACATGAGGAAATTCAGCACGTAGAGCAGTTTGCCAATGATTGTCAGTCAATGTGTTTGTGTTTAAAAGGCATCACCCACGTCTCAATCGCACTCTGTTTGTGTGTTCATTCCTCAACAAGCAGCTCGACAGCATCGTCTCTTCTTATTTCCCTCAGTGGGTCCTGCTTCTGCACGCTTGAAGAATCACCTTACGCTGTGAAAACTAACCTGAGTGAACTTGTCTGTCAGTCAGAAAAATATACTCTTAGGAGATATTACGCTTCTATACCTGGCTGCTCATTGACTTGGAGCTGTCACTCTGGATCCAGCTGCCTCACATTTCGTTCCAATTTATCATAGAGGCACTCACCCATTCTCTCACATGTATTGACTGTTCTTCTCTTAACTGATGGAGACAAGGAGTTGATTATATCTGTGTATTTACTGCAAGATTAAAAAGATTTGCTTGATTGAATTATTAAATGTGCATGTGATTTATCTGCAACCATGCACTACTTTAATGTGCTGCAGTGACAAAAGGTTGAATGAGGAATCCTTCATTATTACCCAGGTCCTCAAGAAGCAGTAGAACATGTAGTCTATGGGCTCAGACCCAAAATGTAACATTCATACCTAGGTGGGCTGATGCTAGTTGTGATTGTGAATGTATTGTGTGTTGCATGCAACCCAACATGTGTTTGGATTGAGATATATACTCAGTGTGTCGACTTCAATCTTTGGCATGTTTCATATGAAACAGCATAGTTTACTTGAACAATAGTTATGAACAGGAACCAGTATAGATATTGTTTGTATGCCACATTTTTGCCAATGCTTAATAGAGAACTATTAGTTCAGATTGAATTGTGTACACTGTTAGTATTTCATGTAGGAACATGTTCAACAGACATGTGTAGATATATAGTCCTGTAATGATGTAAATTGACCTCACACACACTACTTTACTACTATTGTAGCCCAAAAGAGTTCCTCTGTGACAATATGAAAAGTGTTAATGGATTTTACAAAGGGAACATCCTGAAATCTGGGGAATTCAAATAGGTCTAGTGGCTATAATGATTTTAATATTTCAAGGGGTAACAATCAAATGTAGTATTTCTCTTACTTGAATTTGACATAATTGTGTATAATGAGAGCAGAGCTGGGTAATACAAGACTAGATCTGGAGAGAATAAGGTACAGGTCTAGGTAGAATACACCAGTTGCCAATAGCTTTATAGAGTGCCGTCACTTTACTTAAACCTTAAAAAAAGTCATGCTAAAGCGTGTTATTGATGTTTATAAGACATTACATTTCAGAAACTTAGAATGTTGAATATTTTATGCGCGTTAGAGTTAAATTTGGTTTCCATTAAAACCTATTTTTGATCACTTTATCTCAGTCAACTCCAGTCGATTGTTCGTGATAAACATTTCCCTGCTTTGATTTCAGTCCAGCCATAATTACTTTTGGAAAACAGCAAAATAAGAAAACAAATCAGACTTTCAGCTGCTGCCATCCAAACTTGACAGTGTTGTTGTTCCCATACTGTATCCCGAGGAGTGCTGCTGATAGTAAAAGGTCTGTGTGTGGTCAGATCAATAGATAGGTAATATTAGTCCTGTAAGAGCCTAACTGTGAAAATTGAGTAATATTACCGGCTCGGCAACAGGAAAGCTCTATTGATTGTGTGGTCAATATCAAAGAGCAAATACCGAGGGCTGCACATGAAGCTCTTCAATGATGGACTATCCAGTTTTTACCAACCATTTAAAAGAGACCAAATGCAATCTAAGCCATGTAAGGCTAGTATCATTTACCGGCAGTTGATGTGTTTCTGCGGCATTGTAAGTAAAAATGCAATCATGGACATCTATATTTGAACTTTTTTATGTTATTCAATATGACTTTCGTATTAATTAGACGAAATGTAAGAGCCGCATCGCATGTTAGAATCACTCCCGCCTTTGAGTATTACACCTTTTGGCTTTGGTTGCTAAAGGATGTTTAAATGTGGCCAACAACTTGGTAACTATAGATAGATTTCAATTCCTACAAGAGAAGTGCCCACACTAGAACAGTGATTGACATACTCCAGCTCAGGAGAACTAAGTATAAGCGTAGGTAGGAGCACAACGAGGGGGAAGGTGGCGGCGTCGGTAGTCACAGCTAACCATAAGTAGCTACTGTCAGACTCAGCGTGTCTTCGTTGGAGGCCAGCAGTGCTTTGACTGTCACTAAAAGTAAATGTAAGGCCTCTTTTGGAGAGTTATGGGCACCTACGTTTTAGGCTGGCTAGCGTCTTTCCTACGATACCCTCCTGGTGTGTGTGTCTGTGTGGATTGCCAGTCCATAGTCATAGCCATGCGGTTTACATTGATGACTTTTGTCAGCCTAAGTTATCTACTGAAGCTCACATATATGTGAGGGCCCATGTGTTGAGTCTACTGCTACTGAAGAGAAATAAATCTCGTGTTGATCGCCAGCATCTCTCCATCAAGCGTCCGTGAAAGCTTGTTAATGTTACCAGCAGGTATAAAATTGCATCGTTTTATAACAAGCCAGAATAAATGAGCTTAGAACCAAATGTGTCCAACCTTGGCTGTCTTCCTGGCTTGCTGACTTTCAGTAACTGAAAAGAAACACACACAACCAGGCTGAGGTAAAAGTAAGCATCCATGCTTTTCACACCACGGAAGCTGTGCTTTTCTGCTCAGTAAATTATTTGAACTTTAGGGACACGCTGCTGGACTTGTTCATGAAAAAGCATGCAGAAACAAAGCCTCATAAGTACTTCTGTTGTGAGCCTGTCAATTGGACTGGGAAGGTTTCTATGTTTTTCTCTCTCAAAATGACAGCAGTGTCCAGTCACCTGTGAATCCGACAGTCCATTTACACATAGAGTGGCTGATTTCATGCCGCCCTGGCCCTGCAGTACACAGGCATGTTTAGATGCTCTCAAGGTTGGATGATGTGTTTTTTTCCCCGGCCCACGAGAGCTTGGAAATGACAGTGCATTGCTGCTTTAAAAAAAAAAATATATATATATATATATATATATATATACGGATAACCTTTGACAAACCCCAGTGTCTGTATTTCTTTTCTTCCGTTTCATTGTACAACGCTTAATGTCTCATTCTGACATGCCATCTTCTTGCAATAGCGGCTCAAAGATATGTTTTGGCAGCAATAAGTATATTTATTTTTGTGGAGGTGCAACCTCAAGATCTGAGTTATTCTTGGAAGTGGAAGCAACTTTCTATTTTCAATATTGCTTGGGAGCCATAAGTAAACAATGGAGCTTGTTTTTCATACTGGACTTGTATAGACAGTCAGCCAGTGAGTGAGTCACAGTAAAAGAACTGTAAGCCATCATATCACAAAAGCTGACATGGTCAAAGTGATGGCATGAAATGCAGAATTGCATCACTAACTTGTACATCTCACAGAACACTGACATTTAGCAACAGCATTTAACACATCCTATTAGAAGCAGTGGGCAGCTACTGTACAGCACCAGGATAGCAGTTGGGGGGTTTGGTTCCTTAACCAAGAGGACCGCGGAAGTGCTGAGGATGCAAACTGCCACCACTCCAGTTATCAGTCCGCATTCCGTACTTGGTCCTATTAGGGACATGAACCCTCTGATTCTTAAGCCAAGTCCCCACGGACTGAGCTACTGCGTAATTAAATATACATTTATAACCTTGGCTTCATGTTAGTCTGCGTAAAATTCAGTGTGCATTTCAAATAATTGCCAATGGTTTATACCACAGCCTAAGTAAGACAGAGCCAAAGTAAAGACGCGTAGATTTAATTTTTGAGTGACGTAATGTTTCTATGTTGTTTCTATGGCGCTTACGTGAAGTAGCCTACATAGCTATGTAACGACCATAGTTTAACACAAACTACGATCTTGTCCTAAATCTAACCAGGTGGTTTGTTGCCTAAACCAACACGTGGAAAACTGCTAGAAGGGTATTGGCAATAGAGTCACAAAGGGACACTTACAAAGCTGCAATATTTGCCAACTTGGTAGTAATAAGGTTTTGAGCACTTTATTTAGAGGTGAAACCAAAAAGCGTGCCCAACATGTCAGTTGTAATTCCCCATTGTACAGGTAAAGTGCAATAAACCTGAACAATGACCAATTCTGTGAAACAATACTGTGCTAATTGTAGATTTCCCAGAAATTAAGTTTGTTAATTTTATATATATTACTGATAACAGTGACAACCAATAAACAGGATCCTTTGAAACTGCCCAAGTTTGGTGCACACCAAATTGAGGCAGAACACTGAAGTGGCATTAGCATTAGCTGATTAGCATTAGTTGTTTCCTTCAGGCTCCTCCATCACCAGATCATTCATATGTAACTGTATAACAATTAGCTATAAATGGTCACTTCCTTCACATAAGTGACTCTAATTGAATTGTAAGGCTGATCAACTCTCCACCCCTCTTGGATCCAGCTGCTAAATACTCAATCAGAGGGCGATCACACATCGGATGTTTTTGTGGCAAAAGAAATAGCCTTTTTTTCCTAATTGATTATAATAGTTTTGAAGCATCTTGTGCACTGCTAAAGCACACCTCACACTGTATTGACCATTAGAGGAGAGGATCGTTGGTGTTTGCTTGTCTGTTACTACTACTACTTTGTCTGATACTGGCTGCTGTTGATCATCATAAGAGACGGCTATCTGTGACCTGTTATATCCCCATGCCAGCCGACACACGAGTGACAGACCGCTGACTGCACCGTTGCCTAGCACCGGTAAGGCATCTGTCGTTGTGCTTAACATGTCAGTGTGGACGGACTTTTGATTGGTCACTGAGTTTCCTTAAGTAACAGAGATTTTGGATTATTGCTTCAAGATGACAATTATTTGTTCTTATCAAACCCAAGTTATTAATGTTCCTCTTTAAACCCCCACAAAAAATGATGTAAATAGATAAAAAAGGAAAACCCAATGCATATGATGGAATGTGTTATCATTGCCATAGCTACATAAGACAGTACAGTTGAACAGTTGTACGGTAGTTGTACTGTGAATAGCATGTATCTCCATAACATCTACCTCTTCGAACAAGCTAAGGAAGACAGTCCTGTTTTCAGTTTTGATAAAACAATTATCAAAAGTTAATAATATTTTTTAGAATTTTTTTGAAATCTTAGCACTTTTGGTGATTTTGAAATATTCTAATCAAATAGAGATTCATGTTACAATTAGTTTTCTTCATTCTAAGGATGTTCTCTCTGCCATTCAATAGATGAATGTGTGTGAAGGTTAAGAATCATCTAATGCTCTCAATTCAGTTTCATGGTCTTTGTTCATGCTGGCAACAATGTAATATGTAATGTAGCTTGTTTTACCCCTCTGGCTTGAAAACAGTTCAAATTGAATACATTAATTATTGGAAAAAAATGTGACTTCAGTCCAAAAGGAATCTGGCAATGCATACAAATAGAATGTGAGAAGGCTTTGTGTGACAAAATGATATATAACTAAAGGTCAGAGAGAAACCAGGGTTTTTTAAAATAATCTCCAGGGTCATGACCCACAGTCACTGCTTCTGATTCGGAGTATCGATCATCTCTTGAAACCTCTATATGTGCTTTTGATGGCAATCTCTGAGATAGAAAATTCTCCTGTCTTGTTGCCTATTTCCTCCCATAATATAAAACTGACCCAATTTCACAATGTAATAATACCTCAATTACCTTACAACAGAGAGCTAAGACGTCAGAGCAACCAAGCCATTACTGGTAGAAACCACATCTCAGAATGTCATCTATCACTCCTTTATTTATTCTGCAGTCTGAAGATGGTGATCATTTCTTCAGTTACTGCTCTTTTTCTAACAGTGTAAGATGATAAAACTGTGTTTCTTTGGAAGAAGAAGGACCAACGTCTCTGAAGCCTACAAAGGCATTCCACTTTCTCTGTGCAGATAGCAGTCCTTTGGCGAGTACTCTTCAGTTGTCAGATCATAAACAGTCAGAGGCCATTTTTTATTCGCTATCTACTGTACATACGTACGTATACATGAAGTATTACTTTACAAAGATTACACGCTCTAATGTAGTCTTAACATGACCAAAATATTGAGCTTTCCTGGCTCTGGAAACCGACTGTGGAGTTGCATCCACGCGCTGTCAGCAATACCACTCATCCTCAGAGATAAAAACCCTAATCGGACCATAATTAGGCACGGCCTTATCATCAAAGCCATGGGAAAGAAGCATCGCCAGCTAATGTCAATAACCGTGTCACAGCATCCGAGGTTCTGTCTTTGCCAAATTACATAACATTAATAATGTGTAATTACGGGGAAAGAGATTGAAGTGTCACTGTGCCGAAAGAAGAAATGAAATGCTTCCCAGCAAGAGGGGATGTAATCCTGGGACACGCTCTCAATGAGGGATGGCTTCATCTGGCTTCACCTGCCTGCACCGTGGAGCTTCGCTAAGTCGCTCCCGAGACGTGTGCCGTCACTCAGCTGTTGGATGTCGTGATTGTTTGCTTGACTGGTCGTTACCACACTGTCCATTTGTGTCAATAGATTTATCTTCATTTCACCTAAAGTTAGCATTAGATAATGCTTCATTTCTATAGTTATATATACATATTAAAAAAATGGAATAAAAGACATTGAATAAAATAAATAATTGTCTTAACTTAATGTAATATTAATTTATTGTTTTACCCTATTCCCCTGTAGTCTTTAAATATAACATTTGACAATACCTGTCTTAAAAGGCCATCTCCTCTATAATATTTTTTCCTCAAACTTACATACACCAGTCTTCATGATTTAATTCCTATCTATATGATGAAGGTCTTCACAGAGGGGTATGTCATTCACAGCCTAATTTATACAACATGTTATTCCTAAACACATAGCCAAAATAGATTTGAATTATGGCTGTATCTTTTGATTAATGGAGTGATAAAAATAGATATCCAAATTTTTTTTTTTTTAAAACGACAACCTTAGACTCTAATACTGATCAGCAAACTGCAAACTTTTCTTTTATCCTTTTCACCTGGGGGTTCTCCCCCTAATGCTGTGCTGTTTTCAACTTTAAACTGTTTATTGTTTATTGTTTATAAGGGTATTTCTGCTCATGGTGAATATTTTGTGTTGAACACATATGTTGTCAAGGATAGCTAGATTATAATTCCAGATTAGTAATTAGAGGTCATTTGAGTTTGCGTGTTCTGCTCACGACTGTTTGGGTTTCCTCTGGATGCTCCACTTTTTTTTCTCTCTCGCTGTCTAAAGAGACATTCAAGTTAGATAAAGTGAAATGTGTGTGTGAGTGCTATGCAACCGTGGAAAGGCTCAGTATGCAACTCCCATCCTGCAAACCAGCCTTTGATCAGCACCACGGACAGCAGCCGAAGCATACGTTTACCAACGCTGATTTATCAGCCTGCCAATCTGTTGTGTGTGTATGTATATATATATATATATATATATATATATATATATATGTATGTGTATATATATATATATATATATTACATATACATATACATATATTGTTGGAAGGATGTCTATGTTATCTATACAGTGCCTCCTCATTTCACTACAGAGACTACTTGCAGCTGGCTGGAGGGAGATCGCCAGGGAGTTGAAAAATGTCCTACTTGCTGTTGGCTATATTGTACGTCTTTTCTGGTAAATATGACAATATAAAAATGTGTTTACCGTTTCAAAGTAAAAAACGTAGGAAGATAATTGGCTATGTCTCTGGTCTGGAGTGCACAGCTGGTAGCCTACACGGTTTGTTTACATGACAAAAACAAATGTGCATGTTAGCGGATTCAATGGGGACAGCCAGCGTCTGATGTCATAGTCAGATGCTCCCTTGCTGTCAGGAAGGTGATTCTTGGGCCCCTGACAGATTCTGGGCCCCTGCGATGCTGCACCAGCTACACCTGCAATATTTACACCAATGGAGCTAATTCCTCCAAATTGTATATTTTAAGTCACAATTCTAGCTTACTAATTCTCTTACTTGCAGTCGGGAAAGGTTTTGACGTCATCGTTATCATTACGGTGCTGAAAGTGGTGCACAATCTGGTCCGGTACATCACTAACACAGCATCATTAATACAAGAACCACAAAGGTCAAGGGAGAAGCCAAAACATCTATAATGTATGAACCATAAGAAAAAGCCTTTAAATTAGGCAGTGTTCAAAAACAGCTTCCCGTGGACAGAGTCATGGGTAACATATCGATGCATCTTTCCAGAAGTAGCTTTCTGCATGCTATTTAACAACATGTCTGCTGCTTTCCGGTTATCTATCCCTCATTTTGTGTTTTTGACAATGCTATCAGAGATATATAATTCAAAGACCCTATATGGCGAAAGTACACCTGCTCCCCGAGAAAGAGCAACACAACGGCATCCTCGGAGAGCCGCTCCGCCGCAGAGAAAAGCTCCCGAGAGGGCCAACACTGATGAATCTCACACATTTCCTCTGTGATGTGAGAGAGACCTAAAGAGGAAGGCACTTCATCACCGGGAAAGGCTTTCTCCGATCCACCTTCAGCACTTCTCCCCTTAATACGGAAGAGGAAATGGCACTAATAATGTTTTCGGGCATGTTTGGTTTTGGGGAAATGGTTTCATATATCAGCTTCATGGGAGATGGGGGAACTAGCTGTTGATGTGGAAGCTTGGTTACGGCGGGAAGTGCTGCGTTAAAGAATTTTTCGAGTTTTTTGAATTATGCTTGGTGGCCTATTTTATTACACACTGCAATATCACATTTTACTTGTCTGCTTTATTTGCTTTTGTATGTCTTTTATTTGTTACTATATCGTGAAACATTTCAGCGCAATGGGATTTTGAGAGGATTGCCAATATTTGCGCTGGCACGTCTGCTCCAAAATAGCTCTTATCAAACATTGTGTGCCACACACTGATTTGGCGAACACTCATGTTAACTTTTATTGCACTTGTTTATTTTTCGCAGTCAAATGGCACTCAGGTAAGCTTCCCCTGTACTCCTAAGAATTCATCAGAATGTATGCGGTGTGATCGTGCTCATTATGTGACTTTGCTGCGGTGCACAAACTCCAGGAGGAGAAGAAGTCTTTGTCAGGAGTTTTGTTTCTCATTACCCAGAGGGCTTCAGCGCTCCATATTTCTTCTGCAGCAAGTCCCCAGGTTATACCAGTGTTATCTCTTTATTGCCTTCCCCTCCCTCCTGACTAAAAGACACCGTTGGCATTGATTAAGGTGCGCTAAGAACCTGCTTATGTGTTTAAATTATCTGCGCCTTTTGCTCGGGGCAAGCGTTTGCAGCGGTGCCCTGGGATGGCATTATTCCTGTGATGGAAATTCTTTGAGGATCACAGCTTTGCATCCTATTTGGTTGCATAGCCGTGAGAGATGCCACAGGGCCTGAAGGCCATTATAAATACATTGATTCATTCTTAAGCTCTGACAGATTGAATAAAGTTAAGGGAGATGAAGAGCAACAAAAGAACTGCAAAACATCGCACACATTGTTTAGACCCACAGCCTTTTCACGCTCTAATTATAGTACAGTCCCCGTTGCATTTGAAAGAGCCCTAAACAAAAACAGTACATAACAATTGCATAGTTTCATATTAAACAGTCTGTGTTGGGGATGAGAAGGACAACCTCCCCTGTGGCATTTTACATGTCTGTGTCTCTGAATGTACTGCAGTGGGACAGATTCTGTCTGTGTCGGTGTTTTTCCGACTCCGTCTTGTGAGAATATTTTTGCACAGATTTCATTAATAAAGCTCTTGGCTTCGGTTTCCTTTCGGAAATCTGTGCACCCCGAACTTTTGGATCTATTGACTGTGTGTTACTGAACCTAACTGCGCCCACTTTAAAATGTTAGCAGAAATTGGTGGCTCATGCTACAAAAGTGCTGCACACTCCAACAGCCCTAAACACACAGTAATCGCTAGGTGAAGCGATCTCAACAAAGAGGCTTTTCGTCTGGGCAGAGACAGGCTAATAATCTCTGATCAACGTATGCTTTTCTGTCCTCATACATTGTGCTTGCTGCTTGTCTGTTCATGTTACATTGTTTGTGTTGCACCACGCTGTGGGCCCCTGCTTGTGTTAGCGTCTGCCACTGCGTGTAAAGCCAGTAGGCTGCATTTTATCAGTTTCATGCCCAGTGCCGCGGCAAACGAGGTTTCTCGCCAGGTTTGTGAGTGATAAAAGGACAGCTATTGTGTCTTTCTGCGGTAGTCAGAATTCTCCCAGCTTATGAACGCTTTCTGTTCTTTTACTAACATCCACACACATAGCCCATAGACACAGATAGCATGGTAGTGTAGTGTCAGCTTTGCTCCACACCATCGTGTATCAGACGTGGAAACCGCATCCCTTTTTGTTTCATTTTCTGTGGTCTCTTCCAACAATAGGCGCTCTCCTGTCTGCCATCTAGCATCCTCTTGTCCCTTTCCCCTACCACCTACACACGCACACACACACACACACACACACACACACACACACACAAGCCACATGTTTGCTTGTGTGCCTTCATGCTTTTTATTGTAGCCGTAGATACGATGTTTCTTGACTGCAGTCAATAATTGATTGATTCCTGATTGATAGAGCTAAAGTTAAATCAACTTCATTGTGTCTTTCAGAGAGCAGCTGTCTGTGATTACTGGTGCATAATGTGTTGTGATACAGTTGTGTCCAGTTGGGAATAGCTAGTTGTGCTCGGATTCAACCCTTCACTGTTCACCTTATATGAAGTATGAATATAAATGTTAAGTTTGACAAAAGCATTGACGCAGAATCAACAAATGTTACAGTGAGAACTGATGACAGCTAGCTACATTAGCTTGGAAAATAACGATGGATTTACTAGAAATGCGACCAAGATTACACCCTCAGTCTCCGCCGCTTAGAGACTCCTACTACTACTACTTACTTTGCCTAGCGGCGGGGAGCATTGACCGGTACCGCTGTTCTTTACATTTTCTGTACCCAGTGTAATGTGATAACATGGTGGCATCACAGAGCTAATGTTAGCTAGCTAACTAGCCACCCGCTAAATAAACTGTGCTGTGATTGCAATGCTACACAGTGGTTACTGAAAGGGTAACAATAGACGGTGTGGAGTGAGGCGAGGAGGGGGGTCTGATTAGAGGGCGTTTACATTCTTCTTTTTTCACGAGGTAGATTAGTCACAGTCGACTCAGATTTGGTCTTGAAGAGTTTTAGTCATTTTAAAAGTTGATATGGTGATTTTTATAAATTGAATAAGAAATGCAAATATTAACAACATCATTGATATGTTTCATCAAAGTGCAGTAATATTATTTAGTTATTTGAGTGAGCAGATACTGACATTGTGAGTGAAAACTCTTTGAAAACCTTTTGATACCGTTTTAACGGGTCGGTTATTAGTGCCTGATCCTAGAGTGGTGCCACGTTATTATCAATGATTCATTAGTAAACCTACAAATATTAATAATTCTATTACAATTCATTATTATCTCTGATTTTTGCTAAATAACCAAACCCGCGTGTACTTTTTCATTGAAAGAAGAGCAAAGAACGACACTGAAGGCTTTTCTCAACGGAAAAGATAATTCCTTTTCCCGACAGGCTGAGTAACAGGTTGATTGACAGATGGTTCATCCAATCCAACTTTTTTTTTTCCAGTGCCTGCCGTTTCCCAAACAGTTTGCAATGACTGCATCTCAGATGGTTCTGTGTAACAAAGCATCTGGCGGGTCACGTTCAGTGTGAAAAACGGGCATGTTGCCTGCCAATAAATTAACAATTCATGATACTTTCTCATCTCTTAATTTGAATCTATACAATGTTGTTAAGAATAGTCACCAGCTACCAACCAGAACAGGTAGAGTGTGTGCATGCATGGACTATGGAGCTTAGTCACACTTACTCTGAAGGTATTCAGTTGAGTTTATGTGACATCATTAATATTACAAAATCGTCTGGGCCCAGTGTGAACTGTGTGTGAATGTCAGATTTTTTCCTCAGACATTCAGTATTGTGTGAACATAATTCCATAATAACTTTGTCACTCATTCTTCAGGCAACCTTGCCTCCCAGTAGAATTTAAACTCTGACAATCATATGCCTCCCCCTGCTGAGAGTGCCAAACACCAGAAATCTGAGCCTGTATTTGTATGGAACACAATATTTAACACTGCAAAGCTAAATAATACAAATCCATAATATCCAGAGCTTCTGTTTATTAATTAATTTACATTTTGGCATGGCATTTAACTAATCTATTCCTCGAGAAAAAAAAAGCCACGGTGGCAGGTATTACAAATTCTTGCCGGGAGTGAAATACTAGCGGAAATTCATTTACAGGCCCACAGAGCATGGGTCAGGTTTTTGTGGTAATTGTCTCGTTGAATTGCACCTCTCTGAGCCACCTGAGACCTGACTCTGATCTGTTGGGAAAGAAAAGTACTCAAAATGAAGTAAGGATCAGTTTCCTTGCCACAGCAATGGTTTTATGAAACACTGTAATGGCACAGTCACATCTCTGATATTGAAGGCACAGTGTCAGGTTTATTTTTTTCATTGTCAGTTGCTCTCTAACTAGAAAAGCATGGAGACTATTTACTTCCCGTTTCGGAAACTAAATGAAAATCATTAAGTGCACTCTAATAATTGGATTAAAGGAAACCCCCGGGGACAGGAACTACATCAATTAGCTGGCCTCGACTTATTTTCACACATCACATCTTAAGACAAGTGAGGTGCGATCATTTACTCTGGGGACACATCCAGAAACACGTGCCAAGAAGGAGCCTAACATGTACAAAAGCTAAACAGTCAAAGTCGAAAACACTTGTGAATGGCGCAACTGTGTATTCCTAGTGCCTCTGCCATAAACCAAACATTCAGATGTTTCTACCCACAGGGCGCACTTGATCCCTCCCATCAAACAAGTGTTTGTTCATTGAAGAGGGGGGTAAAGTAAAATAGTTTCACATCTTTCTAGCTCCAAGGACTACATTAAGGTGAGTTGTAAAGGCAGTTTTCAATAAAAGTTGACTATCAGGGGATTATTGTCTGTATTCGCTCCAACTGATGTGCACCTTGGTTTTATTTATTTGTATTTTTGAAGCTCCGTGGGTGCAAAATAGCACATTTAGGACATTTCAACCCATGCAAGGGTTGATATGAACCCTGCAAAGTATTCTTTGTGATTTACAAAATGGTGCTTCACCTTAGCCCAAACTGACTGTAGCTACGGCTGTCAAGCTTTCCCAGCCACTCGTGCAGTTTAACGTGATAACAGGGACATATTTACCAATCCAAATTCCTCGTCATTTTTAAAACAATGGGTCCTTGAATTTAGAGGTAGACCAAAGGAGGCTTATTGTTCAATGGCCGGCAGATTTGATCCGCTGTTGCTTACTAGCTAGTTCGCTCCATCAGTCAGATCAGCTTAGAATGTTTCCTGCTGACTCATTTCAAATTGAGAATCCCCTGAAAGTGGTCTTAACACTAGAACTGTACCCAAGGCTGTTGGTGTGTATGTTTCAATAAAATATTCAAGTCTTGTGGAGTAGTCAAGATGAAGCCATATTTAAGAAATGGCCATTTATACATATATGATCCATATAGAAGACTTGTAAGTAAAGTTAATCATAACATTAGTTATTAGTGGGCGACCGTGGCTCACTGGGTAGAGAGGGTCGTCCAGTAACGCAAGGTCGGCGTTTTGATCCTTGGCTGCTATGTGTCCTGTGTCGAAGTGTCCCTGAGCAAGACACTGAACCCCTAACTGCTCCTCAGGGGCAGCCCACTGCTCCCTATATACTAGGGATGGGTCAAATGCAGAGAACACATTTCCCCACTGTGGGACAATAAGGGATTTAAAAAAAAAAAAAGATGAGTATGATAATATAAGATACTTCTTGGCTGCCTTACATACTTGGTCAAGCAGTACGATGTAATCATGTACAATACAATATCATCATCATCATAATATTTATGTTTCATTGTTAGTTTTATCGAACAATAACTTTTAACTTTTCAAGAGAAAAAGACTTTAGAAAGAGGACCAACCAAATGTCAGTTAATCAGTTAATGTTGGTCGTGGTTTCTGGAGTATAAACTTCCCTAAATCAGTTAAAGAGCAAGACAGAAGTGGTTACCCTACATCGTGATATACGGCAGTAGCATCCATTTATTTATTTAGCTGGCTAATGAAATGCTTCTTGGCCCTAAAGTAATGCTGAGTTAGGTTACAACTGTAGGTAGTAGGCTAGTTAGCAGTGATGATTGCAGCTCACGCTAGAACAGATAAAGACACCGTTTAATCCATTATGCAGAGAAAAAAGATTTACAGGTCATGGTTGCTAAGCTCCTATTCGACAATCACTGTTTGTGTAAGTGGTTCTTTCCTAGGACTCTATCAACAACAAATGAGCAGAATAGATATTTCTGAGTGGCTGTTGGAACACATTCTTTTCACGCCTAAAGGTACAACTTCTAAGAGGCTGCCATTTGCAATGTTCTTTTAGCTGCATAATTGTTTTTTACCAATCACAAGAGCATAATGCAGTATATCACATACTCCTGTTTCTGTCTAAGAGGTTTTGTTGCTTCAACCTTACTTCCTGTGAAGAGAGGAGTTTATTTAGAAAATACATCATGGATGTGTTGAAATTGACACGCCATCCCTGCCATGTAGAGGGTAACTCGAGCGTCTGCATGGTTTGAAGTGTAGGACCGCTGGTCAAGCGTCGACATTTGATTTGGGAGAGAGAATGTGTTGCACAACTTAATCTTTCACAAATGTTGAGGGAGCATGACAGAATTGAATGTTCATCCACTACATCCGGCTTCGTCTCCTGTAAAATCATTATGAGATCAGCCACCAGCACAGCTGATGCAACAGTTGGTTCGCAGTTGCACAACTAAGGAAGTTTTGCACAAATTGACAGACCATGCTGGGGATGCTTGTCATCCTCAGCATGGTCTTGACCTTGAGTGAGCAACGGCTCACCTTCGATGGCATCTGAGACGTTGGAGAAGTGTCTTTTCCGTGGATCAATCTTGTCTGACGAAGAACTGCATGAAAATCCCTAGTCATGTGATATTCATGGTTCAAAGTGACTAATGAATTTATTTTTCAAGATAAAACTGCATATTTTAGAGTGGCCTATAATTGTGACCGGGCCAAGGCACTCCTGTGTCATAATGATGATGTTTAATCAGCAGCTTGGTATGACACACCTGTGAGGTGGACGGAGTGGATCCTGGAACTTACATGGATTTTAACACATTTTTACACCAAATTTGAGAGAAAAAAACCTTTTGTGTGCAAAGAAAAAAAAGTCTTTGATGTTTTATTTAAAGACTTTTTGGTCAGTGTATAATGTTCTGTTATTCACTGTACACCCCTGCCAAGGGCATACATGCCTGTGAAGACATTGTTGGCAAGTCCTTGAGCCCCATTCTTAATAAGCTATAAAATAAATGAATAAATATACTCCCCCTTGCCTTTTGTCCCAGCCATGCAGCTACTATTAACATGATTTTAAACCTTTCCCTCTTGGTGATGCCTTGGAAAAATGTGAGTGCAATGTTAAGAGTGATGCGACAGCAACTGCAAAGGACAGGAAGGAGGGAGTAAGAGACAGAGACACAGATTGAGAGAGGGAGAGTGGGATTGTGGGACAGAGACTTCTTCCAGAACATAATTTGTATGCATAGCGGCTGGTGCGGCAGTCAGCAGGCCTCAGCTACAAATTTTCCCACATTTGTCCACATTTATGGGCAAATAGGCAGAATTTGCATCCAAATTAAACAATGAACATGGAGGAGGGAAGCTGAGAAAATAAATAAAGATTACATATTATGAGGGCTGAGTAGGTAAATAGTAGGAGAGATAGAACACTTTATCCAGCTATTCCAGAGTGTATTAGAATACAGCTAAGTGTAAAGTACTCACCAGTCGAAGCAAACAACTGACCCCAGATCATTCACTGTGGGTCATCTGATATTTGATTTAATTAAATGCAATGTTTTGTTTGGGAATATGAGCCAATACAGCACGATAACAAATTAATTGATAAGGGCCTTGAGGCAGTTCCTAAATTAGCACTTCACCTTGAGGCCCCTGCTAAGTTGCTAAAGTGCTTAAATATAACTCAAGTGAAGTTATTGCATGGCACATATTCCTAAATAAATAAGTGTTTAATTAAATTACCAGATACTAATTGATACACAGCAAACCTGGGGACAGGTGGAATTCGAAGCATGAGAGTAATGGTTTGTTTCGGGGGTTTTAGGGAAGCTATGATTAGACTGCCATATCCAGTCTGCTGTTTGTGCTGTATTTGATTGACACTACAGGTGTCCAGAGTGTGGGGTGAGTAGGGGCCCAGACTCATTCTCTCTCAGGGGTCTCCTAAAGGGTTAATGTGGCTATGAATACAGCTTCCTCTCTGAGACTGAACTGCACACATTACCATATTAATCATTAGTGCCATTAAATATTGCCGCTCCTCTCTGGATGACCAGGGAACCCCATCGTGGAACGCAACGCCGCATAACATTCCCTCAGTGCCCTTTGCCATTGTTGGGCTTTTGAGATACGGTGTTGTTTTCTGTCAACACTTCTTCTTCCTCATCCCCTCCTTTTAATGTGAATCAGTCAGCGAAGTGGAACGTGCTATTTCAGTCTTGCTCATGGAATTTGTTTGCACAGCAAATCAATGGCCACAGATCCAAACAAACATGATCGCTAAGCAAATATTTGAGCATGCAGAAAGACTGCACGTAGGTCTGCAGCTCTGAGCATACAATCCCTAAAAGCCAGGAATAATTAGCTTACTGTGCTGTTTGCCTTTTGATTTATTGCAAGCCCAAAAGTACCACCTGTCACATCAGTTCAGTTGGATGAAATACTTTGAGGCTGCAAATCCTTGCCTGTGATTTAAATAACAGATATCAAGTCAGTTATTGATGCTGAGTCACATTAGATTCTGCCAGGCCTACAGATGGGTCTATTTTCAGTTTTGTTTCTTTCAGACACACAAACCTTCCCAAAAGGTCTCAATATTTCATAACATACTAAAGATGTTTCACCTATAAATGTGTATGAACTGATGCAGCCAAAACATTGCATCTTGGGTTTTAATATTGCAGTAGGAACAAGCACACACAGAACGTGATATTGTCGTATAGGGTGGAAAAAAGATTGTTCTAAAGTTCAAGAAACTTCAGGGGGAATTTGAGAGAAAAATCAAGATCATGAGAGGGGAAAGATTCAGAGTGTGTTCGGCCCACTTCTTCACTCGGTTCAGTCTGATTCAGTTTGCTGATTGTCACTATGCGCCATTCATGACCCTTCATGTGATTGGTGCTAAGTGCCTTGGGTTCGTGATAGCGGGCAGCGTGTGGTGAATATGCTCAAAAATATTCACAGCCTTGTAGATTGGCTCCTACTGTGAGTGGACTCGAGGGGGTAAAGGCCCTGGATTGATTACAATTGTTAATCAAGAATCAGTTCGATACACTTTAAAAAAATAAAAGGAGCACTTAATCGTAGAGCCGATGTTCCGCCAGCTCCTGGACTTCATCCACAACATGGGGAATAGCTGGTCACTATGAGTAAGTCTGTGATTTTTGTAGGTTCAGTAATGGCAACCAATAAGAAATGTTCCACTTTTAGTCCTACAAGTAAAATAGCAACTAAGAGCTAAATAATTCACTAGCCCCACTATTCTGTGACTCATTTAACATATTATGAACTTACTATTAATCACTCAGTGTTATTTATAATTTCACTAATTTATCTTAATCTACTTCAGCAACACTAACCCATTACATATCACATAATCGCTATGTGTACTAGCACTCAGTGGTGGGCCTGCAAAGCCTTCTCTGCTGGCCTAAACAGAATCACAAAGTTATAGCTATTTTATAATTTAATAATTTTTCTTAAGTACAATACATGGATTATAATTTATACAAATATTTTTCCCATTATCTTATTTTCTCATTGCACAGCTACTGTCTTCCTCTGTTGCTCTCCTTCCAGTGCAGCTTGTTTTAAGTAGAGCTTTTATCCAATCAGATTTCACCTCTGTGTCTCTAGGTAAGAAGAGAGTAAATCACTTTGCAGTTTAAGTAAATGGGGATGATATTGTTGATTGTCAGTGTTCAACCAATCAGATCTTTAGTTTGACATGTTGGGCGTATTCTTTGACGTGCCAGAGCTGCTAGCTGGCCTACAACTATGTCAGCATTAACGCACACCTCAGTTTTCAGGAGCAGCTCTGCAGTGAGGTGCAGGGTGTGCTGTGATTGGTCAGTGGGCGAGCATGTGACTATTGTGAAATGAAACTTAACTTGCCAGCAGAGCTTAGTTGGAGGAGTAAGAGTTCAAATTGAAAGATATAGAAGAAATTATAACATTTTTAGGGTTTTGCTTGTTGTAGTTTATTTATTTTTTTACCTAGCTTTGTTTTTTCAACACTCAATGGCTGAATAAGGAGGAGAAACAGATTTAGTGGCGGAGTGACTGACAACGCCTTTCTCAAGAAAGACATTTCAGGAAAAGCTGGACATCGTAAGAAATGGTCAGTCAACGCCACAGCTGGCAGCCCTGACTCAGCAGGAAAATGATTTGTATGAACGGTATTTCTTGCTGACAGCGTCGGAGAAGCGTTGCACATTTTATGGCTGGGTTTGGAGCTATGCTACGCTAACCTGATGACACCATAGCATTTGAAAACTTTTGGAGAGACTCGAGTGGATCTACAACTTAACGAACACTTTCGCAGGGAAACAGCTCCACAACCGCCACCCTGACGTGCGGCCTGCGCCGGCCGGCGGGCGCCCCGGTGGAGGTGGGATCCCGGCCCCGCTGCGAACCTGCCGCAGCAGACCGGCGAAATACGACTGGGGAGGCTCGACTGTCATCACTGGCGTCCATGAATCGAGAAGCACTTCTTACTGGAACTGAAACGATGTACTGGGATTAAACTCTTTAAGTTTCGGTAAGTGACAAACTGCGTTTGTTTTCTTACATAGTAATGTTACTACTGTTCATTTGTCTATCGTGTCGTTTTCATGAATAGTATTTGAATGGCTCGTGCTCTTGTGTGGTGGAATGCGTGGATCCGCTGCAGGTTTGCTGGATTGATGTGTCATAATGAGGTTATTAGGAGGTAATTCAACTGTAATAGGACAGCACAGAAGGCCCAGGTATAAAATGCACAGCCCACCACTGTTAGCACTGCTGTTTTGTAGGTGACAGTCAGCATGTAGGTCCCTTATCACATATATACTATTGTACCTTGCATCTATATAGTATTGGTACCAAGTAACGGCCATGCATTTAATTAATCTTTACATTCAGCACCCGCAGAGCAGAGGCAAAGAGGGGGAAAAGATTAGACTCATGTCTGTTGGATCAATGTGAAGAGACAGTTGGCATTACTTAGTGAGCTTTACAGGTGCTGGTAGGTGGTTTTGTTACCCACGGATTGAGCCAGGCTAGCTGTGTCTGCCTCTTTCCAGTCTTCTTGCTATGCTAAGCTAACCGGCTTTGCTTTCAGCAGCCTTATATGACCATTATAAATGAGAGCTGGTTCTCAATTGACTAAGGTTAAAAAAAGATAAAATAAAAAAGAAATACAGTATATTATATTTGAAGGCCAGGAATGACTGGTAATAATATTTTCATTTAACTCTGCAAGACAACAAATATGTTTATTTTACAAACTTTCAAACTATTTGTTGAAGTATGAGTTGAAGTATCCTATCTAACTTCAGCCAATTTGCAAATTTTCAATAAACATTCTTTAGCTGTTATTTAGCATTGTTAACGGTAGGACCACTAAGACAGTCTGACAGATACTTTTGTTTTTTATGAAGCAAAAAACTCCAGAAATAAAAACTACAAGCCTTTCAGTTCACAACTTTCGTAAATGTGTTTTTATGTTGTCTGAAGCCTAAAAGGTACGACAATTAAATGATTTCTGAGTATTCATACCTCTAACCGCAGTTTGCATGTTATACATTATCACTATATGAGGTCATTTTAATGTCACGTAAATATTCCATTGTTCAATGCATTCGAGATCAAAACTGCCACACAGTTAGGAACACAGCCTCTGATTGGTCGACATGTCGAGAACACAGTCTGTGATTGGTGGACAGACTCGACGCAAGGCATCCGGAATTGCCAGTGAACAGTCAGTGTTGGATATTATTGTAACGATGTATTTTACAAAATCTCAAAAAGAAACAGCAGTTCAAGTTTACAAAGCTTCTGAAAGGGATACGATCATTTGAACGGCACTACGGTTAGCTTCTCAGCTAAAATTAAATCTCTCGCATGTAGCGTCTCAGATATCTTTACTATGCCGTGTACAACATACTTCAGCATTTTTAAGCATTGGTCCGTTTGTACTGGAGACATGCAGCTGCAGTGAATAAATCAATGCGCATTCAAAATATGAATATTGTAAATTGGCACAGGACATCCTAAAGGTTGCTGATCCCGCTCTATACGCTCAAACAAACCTATTAATGATGTGCTTGTGAACACAAACAATTTACACATGGCAGTCAGACCGTTTCAGTAGCTGCAAGGGGGGCTAGCATTCTGGCGGTCCTAGATTTAACACAATAGCAGACTTCTGTACAGTGGTTTAGGAAACTACTTGTTTCAACAAACAAAACTTGAGAGGCTGACCTTTATTTAATTAGCAACTGACAGTAAGTGGCTCCTCCTGAGCCTTCATGAATGTTTAATCAAAATACAGACTACCCTTCTGTTTCCCAACAACTCTCTCTCTCTCTCTCTCTCTCTCTCTCTCTCTCTCTCGCTTTGCATTGCCAAGCAGGTTTGAAGAACTGGAACTGCTGTAACAAGTGGGAGTTACCACTGGTGAAGCCTTACTGGTGCAATTACTGACGTTACTAAGCCTCATCCAGGTGTAGTCAGCAGAAACGGCTTGCTGCTACACCCATATGAGAGACATGAATAAACATGATGCTCACATAGGAGAAAAAAACAATATGCGACAAGGGAACAACAGCAATCTACAAGCAGACTCAGATCAATGGTTTTCCTGCACCATTCAAATGCAGAATGGTGTTCAAACATTTTGTGAAAATAGATTTTTACTAAAGGTTGCTTTGCTTTAGCTAGATGTCATTACAAAAAAAATAACCAGTCCAGTTTTAAAGGAAAGTGATATAATAGAGGGTTATGTCTATCAAAGTCAAAGTAAACTTGACATAGATTTATCTAATTTTTTTCTAGATGCATAGTTTAATTTATGTCCTTGTTCACAATCTTATCTAGTGCTAGCATATTAATATTTGCTTAACACAAGGTACAGCTGAGGCTGAAGGGAATGGCATTAGCTTTTCAGATATATTGTCAAATTGATGACGCTATGTGGAAGATATTAGACGCCACCAAAGAGATTTTACTCATGTTGGAACCATAAATGTGTGCAACAAATTTTAGTTGGGGAATGAAAAAAATTATTATATATATTATATCCTCTGGGGACCATGGATGTCCATCTAATAGATATTGCGAGATGCCAGCCATCTGTTTAATGTAACACATCCATTCAAAGCTGTAGATGCAGCAGGTAAATGTGGTGTCATTTCTTAGTTGATTAAATGGTGAAAATGTATTTGCCACAATTGAAGAGAAAAAAGCTCATCGACTTTCACAAAATGATCATAATGCAACAGACCACATTATTAAGTAATAACTGACCAAAATGTAACACATTATCACTTCATTATGTAATTACACCCATATTTTGTAATAATATGCTGCATTTTGTAACAGCTTGAATACTATATGTAAAACATATCCCTGCAGTTTGTATTAATTAATATATATTGCGGTATTACAGGATGCATTGTTGCACTTTTTTCAAAATGAAATAATACATGTATTATGTAATAACCAAGAGTCTTCAACTGTACAGGTGTTATATTTTTAGAAATTAAGCTAAATTTAACTTCCCAAATATTGATCTAGATCCCTATGACCTGTGGTGCCCCCCTGTTATAGATGCCTCTGATCTTAGTCTAATCAGACACAAAAGCAATTATAAGATCAGATTTCAATCATCTTATGTATATAGCCAAATATAGCCAAACTCTAGAACTTCAAAAACCCATCATTTCTATCATGGTTGACTGCAATGATCATTTGACATTAGCAGTCAACCCCTAACCCTAACCCCCCAAAAAGCTTCAGCTTATTCAGGATACAGCAGCAAGATTTCTGACAGGGACCAGAAGGTCAGACTACACCAGCCCGATTCTTAACTCTACACTGGCTTCCTGTCAGCTACATAATTGAATATAAGGAGGTGCTGCTTGTTTTTAAATCAATACATGGAGTGGGACCAAAATACATTACAGACATGCTTAAAGAATACTCTTTTGTCAGTCCTTGGGTCGTGTGGCAGTGGACTGGTAGTAGTATCAAGTTCCAGGGCTAAACTTAGTGAAGCAAACTGTAGGCACAGAGCATTTTCTAACATGTTGGGCACCCCAGATGGCACATCATTTTTCCTCCACTGGAAGCACATCTTTGAAGGCACTGCATCATGTTTCCTCAACTGGAAGAGCACCCTAGATGGCATTTGATCAGGTCCCTCTACTGGAAGGGATCCCTAGAAGTCACTTTATCATGTTTCCTCCACTGCAAGGGCACCCTACAGCATACTTCATAATTTTTCCTTCACTGGAAGGGCACCCGAGGGGGCACTTTGTCATGTTTCTCCACTGGAAGGGCACTTAATCATGCACTTCAATCCAAAGTTTTTCCTCCACAGGAAGGGCACCTTGGGGAGCTCTTCATCATGTTTCATCCACTTTAAGGGAACTTAATCATGTTTCCTCCACTGGAACAGCAACCTAGAGGGCACTTCATCACAATTCCTCCACTGGAAGGGCACCCTAGATGGGCGACTGTGGCTAAGTGGAGAGCAGGGCCTTCCAACAGGGTCGGCGGTTCGAGGGTCACCGGCTCCGGCTCCACTAGTCGCATGTCAATGTGTCCTTGAGCAAGACACTTAACCCCCAAATTGCTCCCGCAGCTGTGCCTACGGTGTATGGATGTGATATAATCTGAATTATAAGTCGCTTTGGATGAAAGCGTCTGCTAAATGATTGTAATGTAATGACACTTCATCACATTTCCTCTACTGGAAGGGCACCCTTGAGGGCACTTGATCCTGTTTCCTCCACTGGAAGGACCCCCCACAGGGCACTTCATCATGTTTCCTTCCAGCCTGGAATACATAAAATAAACATTGTTGTTACATTTTTCATGCAAAACATTAATTTTGGTTTGTTGTTACATAATGCATGTGTTATTACATTTTCATGAAAAAATCTAATATGTTGTTAATTACAAAATGTGTGGAAATGTATAACATATTGCATTCAGGCTGTTTATTATTGTCACAGCTCTGCCCCTTCTCTCCTGTCACTCTATCTCTCACTCACCTAATCAGCTCATTAAGTGCACCTGTTGGTCACACCCACCTCATCAGCTCAATCACTCTCACCTGCTTACTCTGTGTCACCTACTATTTAAACCCCAGTTTCACACAGTCACTGCAAGATCGTTCTCCACATTATGCCAGACTTTCCCGCATTTACCCTCCGACTGTTTTCCCGTTGCCAAACCTGCCTTTTTGGACTTCTCTGCATTGTCTCTTCCTCAGTAAACGACTCAGCCTTCTGTCCCCGACCACAAGCTTCTTGCCACTACTTCCTCTGGTTTCTGTCTGCCTTCTCCCCTGACGGCTTGGCGTTCCACCGACGGCTTGGCGTTCCACCGAGTGCAGATCCAAGACTGTTTGCCTGTTGTGTGTTCTGCCTGGAATAAAGTTTTGTTTCAACTATTCCGTGTGTCCGTCGTACTGCTTCTGGGTCCTGACCACATCCGTTACAGTACGATCTGGCCATAACATGGACCCAGCATACGACACCTCAGCACAGGCCCGGTTTGTGTCGATCGAAGAGGGGATCCAGCGACACGAGACCCGGTTTGTCGCCGAGGTTCGCCACACTCTGGCGAATCAGGACCAGATTATGACCGCCTTGATAAACCAGGTACAGCAACTCACGGCAGCCACAACCCAGACCATCGCGCCACCTGCTTCGGTCTACTCCGGGTTCGAACAAGCTTGTTTTAGCAGATTACGTCAAAAACGAACTAGTCTCGTTCGAGTTACCCACATCCATGGATGGGCTTATCGAGATAACCACCAGATTTGGATCATCGCATCCAGGCCAGGCGGCTGGCGAAGTGCCGGGAACAGCCCAGCCGAGGCCCACCTTCTTGTCTCACTTGTCCAACAACCACTGATTATACGCCAACCCACCTACCTCCTCGAGAGACCGAACCCATGCAAGTGGATTTTATGCCAACCCACCTGCCTCCTTGAGAGACTGAACCTATGCAAGTGGGACTTACTAGACTCTCCACGGAGGAACGAGAGTGGCGATGGTGGGGCAATCTCTGCATGTACTAGGGCCAGGCCGGTCATTTTGCTCACAACTGCTCGGTAAAAGCCCAGGCTCAGCAGTAAACAGGGAGGTACTGGTGAGCCGTGCAGTTTTCTGACCCTCCTACTGCCAACAACCATTATTCCATGCCAAGCTACTTCTACCCGGGGGATCCCAGACTATTTCCACCTTCCTGGATTCAGGAGCAGATGCGTCCATTATGGACGAAGGACTCGCTATACAGTTGGGGATCGACCAGATACCTCTCCCCCAGTCTGTTCTGGCCAGCACCCTTGAAGGTCATCTTCTGGGGACGGTGACACATCAAACCGTTCTGGTCCACATGCTCCTGTCCGGCAACCACCACAAGACCATCAGCTTCCACTTTCTGCAAACCCCTCGTATCCCCCTCATTCTGGGATACACCTGGCTGCATCAACACAACCCCAACATTGACTGGACTACGGGGCACCTCTACTCCCTGTCCGCTCCTGAAAGAGAGGCAATGGACAATTATATTAACGACTCCCTGGCTGCCGGTCTCATCCGTCCCTTGTCGTCGGAGGACAAGACCCTCACACCCTGCATGGACTACCGGGGCTTGAATGAGATGGTCAAGAACCGGTACCCCTTGCCACTCATCACGACAGCCTTTGAGTTACTTCAAGTAGCCACCATCTTCTCCAAGCTCGACCCCCGCAACGCCTATCACCTGGTCCGGATTTAGGTGCATTCAACACACCTAAAGGACATTACAAGTAATTTGTGATGCCCTTTGGCTTAACCAACGCCCCCGCCATCTTCCAGACCCTTGATGAACGACGTGCTCCGGGACATGTTGGACCGGCACATATTCATCTTGCTCGATGACATCCTGATCTTCTCCAAGAACCAAGAGGAAGACGTGCACCACGTCCAATCCGTACTTCAACACCTACTGGTGTCAGGATTCCTGTCTGAACCATTGTGTGTTAACCTCTGTTTTCTCCCAATCTCCTCTCCTCATGTGTCTGTCATTCCCCTGTTTGTTATTGTATGTCATGTGCTCGGTGTTTGTTTTCTTGGACCTGCCTCCAGACAATTTCCATGGCCACACCCCTGATTGGCACTCAGCTGCGGACAATCTGGATCGTTACCAGCTGATCCTGATTCTACTGATCACCGCCTGGCTGCTTATCAACCCTGGCCCTGCAGGCCTGGGTTGTCAGTCCGTTTCGTCTTCTGCCTCGGTAGTCTTACCTCTGTTCCGTGAATTATCTGTTGATGTTTTCCTGGACTAACTTCCTTCCTCTCCACTACGTTGTAGATTATTCGCTGTTCTGCCTGGCCTCCGGTGTCGAACCACGGGACCTCACACCGTCGATCTGCCTGCCCTCCGGTGTCGTGCCACGGGACACACATCGTCGATTTGGCTACCTGTGTCGGACCACGGGCTCCACACATCCTCCTTTAACCTATTAAAAGCTGCCCTGTTTTTAGACCTTTGCCTGAAATTGCATACCCATACAGAAAAGACTGTAATTATGTAACTACAGGGTCTATTTTAATAATTTTGATGTTATAATAAAAGGTAAATATCAGTGTATATGTTACTGGTTAAGAGTAAATTAAGATGGCACACAGCTCAAAATGAAGTTTCAGGTTCGCCTGAAAAAAAAGCACTTTTATTGTTATTATTTTCTTGAAATGAGGCCCTGGCTAGCCTAAAAACTCTCACAAATCATAGCACAACATGTTAGCAGTCTCTCTGCAAAGTTTGACTTTGATAAAGTGAAGCAGAACGACATGAGAGAGATTTTAGTACAGAGAGTTTAGGCGAGGTTTCCAAAATGTGCATTCGGGCACATTTGGGCACATTTGGGCACCATGTGTGCCATTTGAATTTTCTCATGCACCAAACTACATATTTCACTTGTATATTACTAATGGTGTTCAATACATCCCAATACAGCAGTTTGGGGCTTTTTTGGGGGTAAATTCAACCAGACATCCATCTTTTCCCATTCAGAATAACACACAAATCAACTGAATATTGAATCCAAATGGAACAGATTTATTTTTACTGTAAACATTTGTAACAATACAAACTGTAAAAACCACACAAAACCAAAAAACTATTTACATTATTTACACAATTGTCCATTATGCCCAAAAAAACAACAACAAAAAAAAAGAAGTTAGGCAGGACGTGAGCAGGTCCATGGCAGAAGGCAGGAGGCAGCTTGAAGATGGTGGATGGATGAAGGAAGGAGAAACTGAGCCGTTCATGCACCCTAGAATCTCCTTATGCTGGATGGATGGATGGATGGATGGATGGATGGATGGATGAAGGAGAAAGATGGATTGTCAGTGAAGGGCTTATCTTTCACTGTGTCACAGTGAGAAGCAGTTTTTGTGGGCTGTGAGGCAGAGAGGAACATTACACCTCATGCAATAAGAGGCTGTCTTCACCCTCCGTAGTCCAGCATCATGGCACCTCTTGCAGTACTTCCTGACCCTCGTTTCCCCATTGCCGTAAAACATAGGCATGCAGTTGGTGGCGGGGGTGGGGGGTGGGGGCCGGGTGGCTGCTGAGCCGTCGCCAAACTCCAGCATCTCCTTGGCCAACTGCTCCCTGAAGGCCTTGTGGGTGAAGGGCTTTTTCTGGGTGGGGTCCTGCCTCAACTTGAACAGCTCCTTGTGCAAAAGGTAACTGTTCACAGCAGCAATGTCCATGAAGTGGTAAAAAAAAGTCTTGTACCACTTCATCGTCTTGCGGCGGACGGTGTAAGAGCCAATCAGTGAATCTGACAAATCCACACCACCCATGCTACGATTGTAGTCGACGATGCTGTCCGGAACTGGTATGGACTTGCTCTGCCAGACCCCAGCCGTCTTCACCTTTCTCGTCACCGTCTGTCCACTTTCGACCTGATTCACTGTGGAACACATCGTTACCTCTCTCGTGTCCATCCACTTGACGAAGAGGAGTTTACCACTCTGGATCCAACGCATGTCTCCCCTCACAGCCTTTTTGGGCAGGTCGTTGGTCAGTGTCTTAGGGAAGCCAATACGATTTTTCCTGATGGTTCCGCAACAGCCGATGTTCTTTTTGGACAGATCGGTGAAGAGAGCAGGTCTCGTGTAGAAATTGTCCGTGAACAACAAGTAGCCTTTACCGAGGAGAGAAAAAGGCAAAAGGTCCATCACTGCTGAGTAACTCAGCCCGTGGCCTGTGGTGAACTTGCTTTTGCCCTGGTACACAAAGAAGTTCCAGGCGTAGCCTATTGACGAATCAGCCATCACAAACAGTTTGTAACCCCACTTTGTGGGCTTGTCCTTCATATACTGCTTCATGCTGATTCGGGCTTTGCTGGCAACCATCCGCTCGTCAATAGACACATTCTGACGCGGCTGGAAATGGGCTTTACAGGCGGTCACCATGTCTGTGTAGAGTGGCTTGAGCTTGAACAGCCGGTCGTACTCAGCAGTGTTCTTCTTTTTGTCGTTCTCCTCGTCCTCTTTTGGGTCACTAAGGTGAAGTGACCACATAATGGCCTCAAAGCGGTCCCGTGACATGCTGTCACTGGGGAACTGGAAGTTGTACGGCCATTTCTTCCTCCAGTAGTCAGGCCTGCTGTGGACCGGCACAAGGCCAGAGAATACAATGATAGAGAGGAATATATAAAAGTCCTTCATTGTGAGCACGGTCCAGATGAATTTCAGCCCAGCTAGCTTTCTTTTGGCAGCGTTAGCGTTGGTATTGTCAATAAGATTTCGGACAACAGATGCCGAAAAGAAAAGCTGGAAGAGGCTGAGGGGAGACCATGGTATGGTGGTGTCAAATGTGGGACCTGGGGTCCTGGCTGGCATGAACCTGAGAGGGTCAGGTTTGATGCACTCCTCCTCTCTGTCGTGCCACCTGTCCTCCTCACTGTCTGTAGCTGCTGGTCTACTCTTGGCATGCTTGGGAGCTGGAGCAGAAACTCCCAGAGAGGTGCGCCCTCTCCTCCGCTGAGTGGTCGGGGGAGATGCTGCAGGGCCCAGTGCTAACGACTGTGGGTGTGGAGCCGTGGGCGGAGGTGATGCGGCAGGGCCTGGTGCTAACAACTGTGGTTGTGGAGCCGTGGGGGGAGGTGATGCGGCAGGGTGTGGCTGACGACGTGGACGTCCTGTAGCAGATTGTCGAGCTGCTTTTGCTGAAGGTCCTGGGACACTGGCACGGGGTGGCTCGTAATCGTCATCACTGTAAAAACAAATGTGGAAGAAAAATAAATATATGCATTCAGTGGTCTGGTTCTGAAATTGTAATACATGTCAACATAAAAGCAACCCCCTCCCCCCACAAACACACACACACACACACCCCACCCCCAACACTACAAACTACAAGCAGACCATGATTATGCCAGGATTTTGGCCTGAGAACGCTAAAAAGATCGCAAACTCCACAACAATAAATCAATAAAACATTTATAAGAGAATCCATACAGTTTTATGCCTCCATCTCACACACACACACACACACACACACACACACACACACACACACACACACACACACACACACACACACACACACACACACACACACACACACACACACACACACACACATAACGATGCCAGGATTTTGGCCTGAGAACGCTAAAAAGATCGCAAACTCCACAACAATAAATCGATCAATAAATCGATCAATATAACATTTATAAGACAATCCATACCTTTCAGATGACGGAAGACGGTAATCAGAGTCACTCGAGGAGTCCTGTGTGTTGGCCGAAAACACGAGGTCTTCGTCGTCCGACGAAGAATCAGCCGGAATAAACTGACTACCGGGATCTTCGTGCAGCAAATCCAGGACTTCCTCCGCGGTGAAACGTGTCTTGCTTCCTCGTTTCGACATCTTCGTAAAATTTAATGCCAACGTCTTCAAACAAACCGTAAAAACGAGGCTAAAAAAAGTCGCTGCGAGGCAAAAACAGGCGGAAGCGGCGAGTCAACAACGTGCAGGTGCTGTGAGACAAAGGGAGGCAAGGTGCTGTGCGTACCTGTGGTAGCGTGCGTAATCACGATTCTCGTCTTGCTGGCTATTTTATATTTACGCGTGGCAATATCTCCCGAACCCATTGGTCGAGCTCCATGGTACATACCTCCCTTGAATTGTTAGAGCCAATAGAATTGAGTAATCCTGTTGAGAATGACTGACAGTACTGTTAGCCAGTCAAAATCAGCAAATCTCCGTAAATTGTGACGTGATGCTCCGAAAGCAGGGAGAAGGTTCCTCCCATCTCCCTCGCTCAAAATACCCCTCCCAAGGAAAAAGAATGACGAATATATTAGACAGGAAGTCCGTTGAACTTTTACCGGCGAAAAAATGCGGCGATATATGCTTTTTCTTCATGAAAACGCCAAAGTTGAGGGGCATTTATATAAGGAGCCCCCCATCTGGACGGCCCCGCGGAATGAAAGTTAAATCCTGGTGAAATAAAATCTGTTTTGCCAGACTCCTGTCTCCTGTGGTCTTGCTATTGGGTCCTCATCTTGACCTCTCGTGACAACTGGAGAACTCTTTTTGTGAAGGCGGAGAAGTGTGACTTTCACGTTCCCACAGTTTCATTCCTGGGATATATCGTTTCCCATGGCAGCATCAAAATGGACCCTGTGAAGGTTGCTGCCGTCACTACCTGGTCTGTCCCAAACTCCCGCAAGCAGTTTCCTGGGGTTCGCCAACTTCTATAGGAGGTTCAGCTTGGTTGCTTCCCCACTCACTGCCCTCACCTCCTCCAAGATTCCCTTCCTTTGGACTTCTGCAGCAGAGGAGGCCTTTCAGAACCTTAAGTCCAGGTTCACCTCAGCATCCATCCTCCAAGTCCCGGACCCTGACAGACAATTTGTGGTGGAGATAGATGCCTCCGACGTGGGGGATGGGGGCGTCCTGTCCCAACGCTCTGCCGCTGACCAGAAGCTCCATCCCTGCGCCTTTTTCTCTTGTTGGCTTTCCCCTGCCAAGAGACACTATGACATTGGCAACCGTGAACTACTAGCAGTCCGGTCTGGGAGAGTCCCTTGGTGCCGGATGCTCCTCCTCTTCCACCCCCTCGCCTCATCGAGGGAGGTCCTGTCTCCACGATTCATCACCTGCTTCGCTCCCACTGCTGGACGCAAGGTCTTCAGTACCTGGTCAACTGGGAAGGATACGGTCCGGAGGAGAGTCAACGGGTTCCGGCTCGTAACATCTGCAACCCCCGACTCATCGACAGTTTTCATCGACAGCACCCAGGCCAACCTTCCAAGACTAAAACCTATTTGGACAACGAGGGGTCTTTCCTCCGGTTCCGAGGAACCCTACCTCCAGAAAGCAAAGGAGTCCAGTCTTTTCCAGTGATCCTGGCTCACCTGACTGAATCTATTTGTGGATGCTTGGGGGTACATGGTGAAGCAGGGCCTGTTTCCTGAAAATCACACCGCTATAATCAAATACAAATGCATAATAGTTTGCATAATATCAATGGTGCATCCACTGCTTCCATGTCCGACATCAATACTCTGTTAGCAAAATAAAGGCAGTCAATCAATAATGCCGTGTTCTGCACACATGGGTTTGAGAAGTTTTTCATCATTGTTGTCTGATCTGCATGTATAAATCGCTGATCAATGGCCTATTAATGTGGTCGGTGAAAATAGTTGGTCTTCTTGTTTTTTGGTTTTGAGGTAAAAAAGGAACCATATTGGCTATTCATTGATGGGTCTACTGACTTTTCGCTATGCCATGCCCACTTGGATACTTGCTCTGCCTTGCTCACTTCCATTCTTGCAAGGCACATATGCTTACAAGATATACGATTAAAGCGGCAGACATAACACTCTAAATTCTTAGTATTTTTTTAAGTAAACTTCTTAGTATTTTGCGCTCAGATAAAGGTAGATAAAAGCAAGCCTGTGAGGACTAATTTGTGGGTTATTAATGCTATACGAGGTAATGTTGGCTGGCATGTCAGTGGCATGCCTGTTTCCACACAGTCTGGAAATACTACACAATAGATATGCTGCTTGTTGTGAATGTTTAGAACCTGTAACCTGACAAATTCAATGTGAAATACGTGAAATGACCTCAACATTGCATTATGTGGTGGTGGCACCTAATGTGTTAAAATGACATGTCACCACCATAGAAACAATTAAACATGGCAACAAAACCACTAACTAAGTTATAAGACAACAACATTGTAGGGATTTGAGTAAGTACATAAACTACCCTCAGGTTCGGGGGTGTCGGGATCACCTCTCTGCTATTTGTAGATGATGTGGTGCTATTGGCCTCCTCGGATCGTGACCTCCAGCATTCACTGGGGCGGTTTGCAGCCGAGTGTGAAGCGGCGGGTTGAGAGTTAGCACCTCCAAATCTGAGGCCATGGTGCTCTGCCGGAAACCGGTGGATTGCTCCCTCCAGGTGGGGACGGAGTGCCTTCCTCTAGCAAAGGAGTTCAAGTATCTCGGGGTCTTGTTCTCGAGTGAGGGTAAGATGGAGCGGGAGATCGACAGGCGGATCGGTGCGGCTGCAGCAGTAAAGCAGGCGCTGCACCGGACTGTCTTGGTGAAGAGAGAGCTGAGCCGGAAGGCGAATTTACTGGTCGGTCTACGTTCCTACCCTCACCTATGGTCACAAACTCTGGGTCGTGACCAAAAGGACAAGCTCACGGGTACAAGTGGCCGAAATGAGTTTCCTCCGTAGGGTGGCCGGGCTCAGCCTTAGAGATAGGGTAAGGAGCTCGGACATCAGGAGGGAACTTGGAGTCGAGCCGCTACTCCATCGCGTCGAAAGGAGTCAGCTGAGGTGGTTCAGGCATCTAATTAGGATGCCTCCTGGACGCCTCCCACTGGAGGTTTTCCGGGCACGTCCAACTAGGAGGAGACCCCGGGGAAGACCCAGAACACACTGGAGGGATTATATCCCCCAGCTGGCCTGGGAATGCCTCGGGATCCCCCAGTATGAGCTGGAAAATGTTGCGGGTGAGAGGGAAGTCTGGGTCAGCCTGCTTGGCCTGCTGCCACCACGACCCGACCCCGGATAAGTGGAGGAAAATGGATGGATGGATAAACTAAACTAAAATATGTAAATATGTCATGAAAGTCACATGAAAAAACACTTTGCGTGCCACCTCTAGATAATGCACTGTTAAGAGATTGTGGTCATTTAACGCATTACATAATGTAGTTAGCTAATGAAGTAAAATGCTTGTTGGTCTAGGAAAGTAATGCCTGGTTCGTAGTAAGATAGTTTGCCCGACATGCTAATGATTCCAGATTATGTTAGATAAACATGCTGTTTAATTAAATTCCCTCCATGTTCACTTCTTTTTTTTTTTTAAAGGCTAGAAAACAGATATCCTCCAAACTTTTAAAATGCCGAATATTGCTCGTAGCACACAAGCTCATCGCTCAATGTGGAGAAATCCAAAGCCTTGACAACCCTGCCATGCCTAGTTACGGGTTTTATGGTATGAATGGACAATAACTTGATTTTAGGAGGGGTTTAGCAAACTGTCAATTCAGTTGTTGTGATGGCGTCATTTATGTTTCACATCAACTCTTCCTGTTTCTTGTTGTAATTTCATCCATCCCTGTCTTATCCCAGACACACACAGTTAGTTATTAAAGACACACCAGATTGCATTGTAAAAGAGATAAGTTACCCATGTGGGGGTAAAAGGAACCACCCAGGAAATAAATTTGCGTTGTTTGTGAAGTCATTAAATCCCTTTAATTCCTAATGATTCTGAAAGCGCTCTCACCGGTCCTACAGCAGGTGTCTGTATCCCAGTAGTGCCATATGTTTTTCCCTGGCACATGGCTCGCCTCCTCTGGACTCTCGCAACATGCGCTCAAAAACAAACCCAAAACTGGTCAAGGTCTCAGAAGAGAAGGAATATGGAGAAAAGCTGCGGGGCATTTTCACACACACACACACACACACACGCACGCACGCACACACACACACAGCCTGCAGGATAAGTTTTAGTGTAGATGCTCCATGGAGAGAACCCAAACTGTGAGAAGAGCCTTTTTTAGGGCGCAGGTGGGCCTCGGAGTGTCCGAACATCATTAAAAAATGGATTGGGTCATAGGTGATTGAATCGTTCCCTCAGGTGGCAGGAAAGGACAGTGATAGAGAGAAAGCAGGAGACTGATGAAGGGTTGTGTGGTGCAGTAACAGTCTGCTGAATGAGCTCAGAAAGGGCACAGCGGAGCCTCGGAATGGAAGCGAGTGGTAGGGGTGAGAAGTCAGGGAACTTTGAGATGGGCTCAGCAGGTAACACTTGGTGACTGAGCAAGCAGGACCTCAGGAGTGCAGACCAAAACTGTTGGTTTATTTTTTTTAAAGATTTGAACAGGATTCAGATTTCCACAATTTTCCCAACAGAAATGTGTAACGCATTACATATAAATAATATATATATATTTCTATCACCTCCCATCAATGCATCACAGCTAGTCTTTATCCATTTCCATTTGATCCCATTTGCAGTATTTTAAATGAGACACACAGTAGTCCTTCCTCTTTTGAAGTAAAAGAGCTGGTCCATCTGTCAAGGTCAGTCATTGACTTTTCAAATGAACTCATTATGAAATCACTTTTTGAATAAACATTGCATTTGATTACATTTGCACCATTGCAAACCCAACAGCTTAGCATTCAGCCAGTTAGGCAGAGAGTTGTTAAAATACATACAAAGATATATGAAGATGAACAAATATACAGAGGGAACAATAAACCAATTGGGTTCTGATAGTAAGAAGGAATGAAAATGTGATATAAATAACAGACACTCAATGTCAACAACTCAATCTACATCAATGGAGCTGAGGTGGAGCAAGTGAATTATTTTAAATTCATGGGAATAAGCATCACAAACAATCTGACACGGTAATCACTCCATCTTGGTGAAAAAAAAGCTCCTAAACGGCTCTATTTCTTGGGGAAAAATAAGAAGGCAAACTTCCCATGCCAAGTTCTTTATAACTTCTACCAGTGGTGGGCCGCCAGCAAAGCCTTCTCTGCTGTCCTAAACAGAATCACAAAATTATAGCTATTTTATAATTTAATAATTTTTCATAAATAGGTATAAATGTATTCAAATTATTTTACCAATTAGCTTATTTTCTCATTGCACAGCTCCTGTCTCCCTCAGGTACTCTGCTTCCAGCCTGCAGCGCTGCTTCCAGTGCAACTTGTTTTAAGTAGAGCTTTTATCCAATCAGATTTCACCCCTATGTCTCTAGGTAAGAAGAGAGGCCCGAGGCCCTCTAGGTATCCTTTGCAGATTAAAGTATATGTGAACGATATTGTTGATTGTCATAGTGTTTAACCAATCAGATCTTTAGTTTGACATGTTGGGCGTATTCTTTGACGTGCCAGAGCTACAGAGGTAGTCTACAATACATCAGCATTAACGTGCAGCGTGATTGGTCAGTGGGCTAGCGTGACTGTTTTGTTGCTGAAGTAGCTAGCAGAACTTAGTAGTAGTAACAGTTCAAGTTGAAAGATATGTAAGAAGTTATGACATTGACATTTTTAGCATTTTGCTTGGTGTAGATTCTTTTTTTTGTACCTAGCTTTGTATTTTTAACACTCAATGGCTGAAGGAGGAGAAACAGATTTCTCAAGAAGGACATTTCGAGAAAAACTGGACATCGTAATAAAGGGTTGGCCAACCCCACAGCTAGCAGCCCTGACCCAGCCAGGAAAAGGACGGTATTCCTGGCTAACAGCGTTGGAGTAGCGTTGCACATTTTATGGCTAAGAATGCGTTTTATTTGCAACTTGGTGTTTGGAGCTGTTTGGAGCTATGCTACGCTAACCTGGGGTGGCTAACCAAAGCAGCAACACGACACCATAGCACAACAGGACACTTACAAGCTACGGTGCTTTTGAAAACTTTTGCTGAGACCCGAGTGGCTCTACAACTCAACGAACACGTTCACAGGAGGACCTCTGACTGGAACTGAATCGCACCGATGTTCTGTGGCCCTAGCGTCATCCTTATGTTATGTCCTGGGAGGATAAATACCAGAGCAAGTTGCCACCCTTGGACTGGAATGTCACCTCGGGTGCCTGTTCCTCTGGTGCCACTTCCTCGCCATCTGTTGACTGGTCAGTCTCATAATGGTCCGGATTGAAATCAGGATCAATGTTGCCTTCAATATCTGAGACATCTTCCTCTGTCTCCTGTTCAATCTCCTCTTCATCTGGTTAAAAAATTAGGTCCAGAGCCTCTCTGACAGAATATCGCCTCATCAGTGGCATACTCATTGTGCTCACAGAGTAAAATGAGAGCAAGGCACAAATAAAGGTTTATATAGGGGGAAAGTGAGAAGATATGAAACATTGTTTAGTCTAAAATAGGGGTGGGCAAACTTTTTGGCTCAGGGGCCACATTGAGTTTTAAAATGTGACAGACGGGCCGGGCCAGTAGCAGATGGATGGAGAGTTTGTGTGAACTAATGTAAATTACAAGTAAAAGCCATTACCTAAAAAGTAAAGAAAACTTACATTTAATTTCAGTGGGAACACTATTGTTGCTCACCCTTTTTTGCTAGTGCATCAAACTTTGGTGTCAGTTTGGTTGTGGCAATTCTCAGGACAGATCTGAGGTGTTCATCAGTTAACTGGGATCTGTGACGTGATTTGATGATGTTCATCACGCTGAACGTCTGCTCACACCTAGGTAGAGCCAAACAACACCAGCATCCTCTGTGCCGTTACAACGCTGCGGGTCTTGCTCTATCTCTCTCTCACACATCAAATTTACTTTAAAATGAACACTTACACATACAATTTACTAGATAATGGATCCATAAGTGGTCAACACATGTCTCTCACTCGTTTTCTCAGTTTCGTTGTTGTCTGTTCTCACTCGTAGCTCTGCTGGTGTCTGAAGTCTCTGTCCTTCTGGAGAGCAATTCATGACTTGACAATAGTTGTGCAGAACAAAATAAGCTTTAATAAGGAAAGGAAAGTTCTCTGTTTTGTGTCCATCACCCTCCCTAAAGCCGCTAACAGTGACTTCAGACGTCCGCTCCCTAGCTCTGATAACGCCGCTGGACAAGCCGCTCCATTAACAGCTGGGGCTGTTTTCCATCTGATGAATGGACATAATCTAGTGTTTCCCATTCATTTCCTATGGCGGTCACTTTTGACTGGGAACACCATGGGTGTTACAAAGTTGACTCAACCACTAAAAATTCAATGACAGTGGTGATCAGCAATTTGATATGTTGAAATGCCTAGTATGCAGGATATCATGAGGCCTTGAGGCAATCAGATGTAAAACACAATATTTATGATTGATTAAAGGTTTTAATCGTTCAGATTTGACCCGAATACGACAGGAGGGTTGTGAACAGCGGCTTTGGTAAGTGAAGTGCTTTTGTGTTTTTACATCAGCAGTAGCGTTACTGTGTTGATTTGTCTATGGTGTCGTTTTTATGATATGGTTAATATTGTTCCCTCTGATGTGAATAATATTTGAATGGTGTTCTTTAGTATGCGGTGGAATACGTGTTTTAGCGCTGCAGTGTTGCTGGATTGATTTGTCATGCTTTGTTGTCATATAAATATATGTGACTGGTTCTTGTGAGTTTGTTCTTGTCATTGTATTAATTACATTGATTTTGACTATATGCATTGTCCGTTGATGACGAAGCATCCCGTCATGCGCAGGGTTAGGGTCGGACATTTGATTCTCTGTTTGGGGTGTTTTTCTCTTTTACAAAGCAGGAATTATGGTCTGCAGAAATGGGGATTGTGTGGCGATTGCTTTATTCCTGTTTGAATCAGTAGGGGAGAGTGTGTAGCTTGTGTGCTGCTGTTGTTTTCCTGCTGAGCTAGTTTAGCATAGCCTCCCAGAGCACACGCGCCTCACCAGAGTACAATGTTGGTTCCAGGATGGGCGTGTCAGACAGCACGTTGCCAGGTTGAGCGTAGTCCACTGAAAACATTATATTTCCCACAATTTAAGTTTCAGCATTTTCCAAATGCACTAGTATTATTCAAACATATTGTTCGGTTCGTAAGCCTACCGAACAGCTTAATACGAATACGTGTATTGTTACACCCCTAGAAACAAACAAATAACCGTAGCTGTGGCATCATAATGAGGTTATTAGGAGGTGGTTCAACTGTAGTATGACAGCACTGAAGGCCCAGGTATAAAATGCACAGCCTGCCACAGGTTATTTGCAATATAAAAACCCAAACAATATGTCAGACATCTTGGTGGTAGTATTAAATATTTGAAACTATTCTGATTATTTTATGAATTTCATAAAATCATGGATACTTAATTCAATAGCAGAGAACGTCTTTTGAAGGAATTTAATCCCATTTTGAACGAGTCATGTTGTATTATTTGGCGGATCGTGAGTTGTAGAAATGGCTTGAAGTGAGGCTTGAACAACAAAGCTGTTAACGAACCCGTATCTTTTGTGCCAAGCGGTGCTGTTTAGGAATTGATGTGCAATGTACACATCCCAGTTTCCAAACATCTTGCTTCTACAGATTGAAGCCAAAGAAAACAAACAAAATTAAAGCTGCAAGCAGCGATGTACGGGCCCTCGCATCCTCCCGCACGTCGGAGGTACTGGCAGAATGCCGGCAGAAGCGGCCATAAACATCTGCGACCATCAGACAGCGAGCCCACAAGTTAGACGTATTTTTAATGATTGGACTGTGTGACACTGGAAATTATGGAGTGCAAATATTTCACCAGTTCCTGTATCCACTATGTGGCGCTAGAGAACACGCGCAAACATGCATTATGTTGCTCTATATCAAATATAGACCACATCATGTATATCCAATTCAGTGTCACATAACGCTGTCTTCCTGTTGTCAGTAGGTGGCACTATGACTTTAAGTGGAAATTGGCTCATAGACATCCTCAGGCCATGACTATTATCAAGTATGGCAAGTTTGGGACAGATTTGAGCAATTCCAGTGGAGTTACATCAGCTTGTTTAACGGCGAATCACTTAAAATGGCCGCCATGCCACGGCTACGCCATTCCAGCAAACGTAAAACTTTTAGTAACTTTTAATTGCAACAGTCTTTAGATTATACTGACCAAATTTGAAGTGGATCTGACAAAGTCCCTAGGAGGAGTTTGTTAAAGTATAGCGACTAGAAAGCATGGGGAAATTCACACAAAAATCAAAATGGCCGACTTTCCGTTAATTTTAGAGCATGGTCCCAAGACACTTTTTTTTAAGTCTTCATATGATACACGTGGCTACCAAATTGCATACATGTAGGTCAAACGTAGCGCTGGGGCTGCATTTTTGAATATTTGTAGGGGGCGCTATCGAGGCAATTTGAAAGTTTCAAGCCAAAAAGCCATATGAAATATTTATTTCCATCACCTATGACACCTGTGCAAAGTTCCAAGGCTTGTTGAGCATCCTAAGCCACAGAAAAATAAGCTTCATTTTTCATGGCGAATGACGTGTTGCCACGGCAACAGCGTTTAACGACAACACACAATATTCATGATGAAGCATCATCATTGTCTTACAAATTACCTTACCATATTTGAGAGCGGTTTGGGCAACTTCCTAGTCGAAGTACATCAAAGTATAAAACTTGTCATTTCCTTGTGCCAGTAGGTGGCGCTATGACTTTGTGAAAATGTTGGCATGGAGATGTGTTCAGGCCTGGACCAGCATCATGCAAAACAAGTTTGGGGCAGATTGAATAAAGTACCTTGTAGTTACAACAACTTCCTCTTTCATGGCGAACGGCACAAAATGTGCCTGACATGGGCGCCACATAAAACGAAGGTCGTTCAATGTCAGTACACCATTTCAGTAACTTTTCATCATGAATGTCTTTAGATCATCTTGACCAAATTTGAAGTTGATTGTATAAATTCTGTGGGAGGAGTTCGTTAAAGTACAATGCCTGAAAACAATGAAAAATGCCTCAAAATGCAAAGAAATGGGAGTATTACTGCATCGCCCCCTAGAGGTTGTATGGAATAAAAATTTGAGGGTATGTTACAGGACACAATGTGAACATATGCTAAAGATTTCGTGATGATAAGCCACATGGTTTTGAAGTTATATATATTGCTGTAGAAGGCCAATTCCTCATGAAATTCATTGGTCCATATATTCTTAATGCAATAAGATATCAACAAACTTTTCATAACTGTTGATGATAGATATCCAATAATGATTTACAGCAAATGTGGTACCAATCAGACCCAGGGTCTAGGAGAAGTGATTTTTTTTTTTTTTTTACAAAATTCAAAATGGCGGAAGATTTTGGTAGGCGGAGCTTAGGGTCCCAAGAGGATTTTTTGTAGAACTCATTCAGTTGCTCATGTCTGTAAAATCTTAAGTAATTTGGACATACGGGCTGTCGGGGCTTGCCTTTCCAACTTCTAGGGGGCGCTAGTGAGTCATTTTGTCATGCTCGAGCATTGGACCCATAAAATATCAAAATTTCCCGCAGTCCTGATATGCTCGCCAAATATGGGGAGGTTGGGGACATGTCAGATACCCTTAAACGCATTTTCATCATAGGGAAGAATAAGAATTAAAGCTGCAAGCAGCGATGTACGGGCCCTCGCATCCTCCCGCACGTCGGAGGTACTGGCAGAATGCCGGCAGAAGCGGCCATAAACATCTGCGACCATCAGACAGCGAGCCCACAAGTTAGACGTATTTTTAATGATTGGACTGTGTGACACTGGAAATTATGGAGTGCAAATATTTCACCAGTTCCTGTATCCACTATGTGGCGCTAGAGAACATGCGCAAACATGCATTATGTTGCTCTATATCAAATATAGACCACATCATGTATATCCAATTCAGTGTCACATAACGCTGTCTTCCTGTTGTCAGTAGGTGGCACTATGACTTTAAGTGGAAATTGGCTCATAGACATCCTCAGGCCATGACTATTATCAAGTATGGCAAGTTTGGGACAGATTTGAGCAATTCCAGTGGAGTTACATCAGCTTGTTTAACGGCGAATCACTTAAAATGGCCGCCATGCCACGGCTACGCCATTCCAGCAAACGTAAAACTTTTAGTAACTTTTAATTGCAACAGTCTTTAGATTATACTGACCAAATTTGAAGTGGATCTGACAAAGTCCCTAGGAGGAGTTTGTTAAAGTATAGCGACTAGAAAGCATGGGGAAATTCACACAAAAATCAAAATGGCCGACTTTCCGTTAATTTTAGAGCATGGTCCCAAGACACTTTTTTTTAAGTCTTCATATGATACACGTGGCTACCAAATTGCATACATGTAGGTCAAACGTAGCGCTGGGGCTGCATTTTTGAATATTTGTAGGGGGCGCTATCGAGGCAATTTGAAAGGGTCAAGCCAAAAAGCCATATGAAATATTTATTTCCATCACCTATGACACCTGTGCAAAGTTCCAAGGCTTGTTGAGCATCCTAAGCCACAGAAAAATAAGCTTCATTTTTCATGGCAAATGACATGTTGCCACGGCAACAGCGTTTAACGACAACACACAATATTCATGATGAAGCATCATCATTGTCTTACAAATTACCTTACCATATTTGAGAGCGGTTTGGGCAACTTCCTAGTCGAAGTACATCAAAGTATAAAACTTGTCATTTTCTTGTGCCAGTAGGTGGCGCTATGACTTTGTAAAAATGTTGGCATGGAAATGTGTTCAGGCTTGGACCAGCATCATGCAAAACAAGTTTGGGGCAGATTGAATAAAGTACCTTGTAGTTACAACAACTTCCTCTTTCATGGCGAACGGCACGAAATGTGCCTGACATGGGCGCCACATAAAACGAAGGTCGTTCAATGTCAGTACACCATTTCAGTAACTTTTCATCATGAATGTCTTTAGATCATCTTGACCAAATTTGAAGTTGATTGTATAAATTCTGTGGGAGGAGTTCGTTAAAGTACAATGCCTGAAAACAATGAAAAATGCCTCAAAATGCAAAGAAATGGGAGTATTACTGCATCGCCCCCTAGAGGTTGTATGGAATAAAAATTTGAGGGTATGTTACAGGACACAATGTGAACATATGCTACAGATTTCGTGGTGATAAGCCACATGGTTTTGAAGTTATATATATTGCTGTAGAAGGCCAATTCCTCATGAAATTCATTGGTCCATATATTCTTAATGCAATAAGATATCAACAAACTTTTCATAACTGTTGATGATAGATATCCAATAATGATTCACAGCAAGTTTGGTACCAATCAGACACGGGGTCTAGGAGAAGTGATTTTTTTTTTTTTTTTACAAAATTCAAAATGGCGGAAGATTTTGGTAGGCGGAGCTTAGGGTCCCAAGAGGATTTTTTGTAGAACTCATTCAGTTGCTCATGTCTGTAAAATCTTAAGTAATTTGGACATACGGGCTGTCGGGGCTTGCCTTTCCAACTTCTAGGGGGCGCTAGCGAGTCATTTTGTCATGCTCGAGCATTGGACCCATAAAATATCAAAATTTCCCGCAGTCCTGATATGCTCGCCAAATATGGGGAGGTTGGGGACATGTCAGATACCCTTAAACGCATTTTCATCATAGGGAAGAATAATAATAATAATAATTCCTACAGATACAATAGGGACCTCGCGGACCCGACGTTGTCGGTGCTCGGGCCCTAATAAGAATTCCTACAGATACAATAGGGACCTCGCGGACCCGACGTTGTCGGTGCTCGGGCCCTAATGAGCTACTCGAGGTTCAAGTTGTGAAACCTTGGATGAAACACTCTATGGTTCACTTCCCATGACTAATATGTTCGGTGAGTTACTTTGCAACCCGTGAGTGACAGCCAGACAAAGTAAGAGAAAAAAAACAGACAAATCAAGTGGAGCACACATCAAAGGAGAGAAAAATAAGATGACAAAAGAGGAAAAAACATCCATAAAGTTGTTCTCAAACTCTTTATTGAGGTTATATTAGTGCAATCTATCAGTGATGTACTGGAAAATCCATAACCCTACAGTGGAATTTCACCCCTGTGAGCTGTTCCCCTTTATGAAGTGCAATCTCATAGCAGGACTGCATGCCTCTACGGAGCTCATTTTTCAAGCAGTGTGACGTGGAATGGCCATGTCAGAAACGTAGAGGCGTTGACTGGAGGGGGGGTCCCATTCTTATGCCATTTATCTATCAGAATGTCTTGTGACACAGTTGAATCGCCCCCACACCGTTAAATAAGAATCTGCACCATCGCAAATTCAATTTGTGATTGATTAAGTGCATTAGCTTGGAGCGAAAAGCCTGTTCATCACACATATTTACAGTGAGAAAAACACAACCAAGATAAGGATCTTAGATTTCTTCTTATGCACTGTGATGTTGATCAATTCTTTATATCTTGCTCTGTACTGCATTGTTTGAGTATTCACACCCCTCGAGTTCACAAACTAAAACAATATATCTCAGTTACACCACGGTTTTTGTATGAATTAAACAAAGGAGATGTAACATATAAATTGCAGCTGCTGCGCAGCACAGAGTTGGGGCCAGCCATGTTCTGAAAGAAGGAGGAAGATGAAAAAAGGAGGAGGAGGAGGAAGTGAGAAATACAGGAGGATTCATCATCATTAAACTGTTTAGTGTGTAGGCATTAGCATGTTATGCCTTAACCAGGTCCTGAACTCACAATGGCAAGTCAATATCTCAGGCTGGCTACTGCCAAGTGAGAAACTACTACTTCTCACTATGACTTCAAGCGCCACAATAGCATGTCATGGCATATTTCATACTAGCCCAAAAATGCAGTTATCAAGACAAAATTCTGACTTCATAATGCATCTAGAAAACAGAGATTGTCTGTAATTGGTGTAAATTGAGTCAAAAGAAGCGGGAGGAGATTTATTTCGTCATTCGGTTCAGTTAGTTCTAAGGGTTTTGATAAAAACACTGCGATGTGCTTTATAATTCTTGGCAACTTGAAGCATGTGAACACTTCCGCTCACTTGGGCCTACATTTCAGTGAGAGTTGCAAAGTGCTAGCATGAATTCATTTTCAAAGTTTTAAACTTTATACCACTTCTGTATCCAGTTGAGGAAGTTTGGCATAGGAATGGACCTATGTGCAAAGTTTGATTTACTTTCATGCGTGGGAAGGCAAATTTCATAGGAATAATAATATCTGTCAGAACAAGAGGGACCGGCAGCACTTAACCCCTATATATATTTCCTGTTGCAGTACAAGGAATAAATAAATGAAGGAAGGGTCCTTACATTGCTAGTCCATGTCGGTGTGTCCATGGGCAAGACGCTTTAACCAAATTGCTCCTGCAATACAACCGCCTGTGGAGTATGAATGATTTACGTCGCACTTTGCATTGTAGCCCCTGTCATCAGTGTATGGATGGGTGTGAATGGTGCCATGTAGTGTTAAAGCGCTTAGAGTGATCAGAGGACTAGAAAAGCGCTATACAAGTACAGTCCATTTACTATTTATTTGACATGCATTTGTAAACTCCGAGCTGTTAAAGATATTTAATAATATTCAGGGTGGCTAACGTTAGCTAGCTCTATCTATTTTTGTCAGGATTTTATAATGTTATAAATGTGGACCGTTTTTTGTCAATTAACGAAGTAAGTATTTGCACTTTGTTTAGCTAACGTTAGTCAACAATTCTCTGGTGAGACATTCCACATCAATTGGGAGATAAAGCTCTTAATGGTTGTAAGATATGTGAAAGTGTAAAGAATCAGACAGAGCTGCAGTGGTAGTGAGTTATAGCATATTTCACAGCCTCTCTAGTAGTGCTGGGCGGTATACCGGTCATAGCGGTATTAATTTCCCGTATGATATGAATTTTTCATATACCGTCATACCAGTGCATAGCCAGAACATTGCTGACAGTCGTCAACAGGCTGCTAAAGATGGTGTTCGCCACCGAAAACAGTCTCCTTGGAGCTAGTTAAGTTATCTGTATTGAGACGGATCCCTAGTCATGGTCATAACTTTATAACTTTATAACAATTAACAACCCACAACTAACGCTCTTTAACAGAGAAAAACACCACAACACAACAGTCTGTGACACATAAACAATTTGTAACACTAATAATTGTACATTTATAAACTTTCACCGCCGAACTGCATGCTGGGTACAGCTCACTCGCCTGCTAGCACAACAGTCTGCTAACAGCTGGGAGAGGCTCCGTCCTCCAGTAACGTTACATTACAGAACAGCGATGCAGGATAAACATAGACAGACCGGAGATGCACCGATAGAGTTTGACACATATGCAACGCTGATTACGTGTAATATGTGTGGTATTTGTTATAAATGTACGTTGGTACGTAGAGGGTGATACGAAGCTGTACTTGGAGGGGCTTAGGACCCACATGAATGTAGGTGAAGGAAACCGGAAGAGACGAAAGACACGCTACACAAACAGCTGTTCACCGCTCGTCACGAATCTGTAGAACAGATTCTCAACTGGTGGGTAGTCGCGGACCCGTTTTCAGTGGGTCGCGGGCCTTTGCCTTAAAGCAGCGGAGTTATTCACGCTCCTTTCCAGCATTTACGGCACTTGTTCAGCGGCGCAGGAAAAACACAGGCCAATGCGTTGTAAATCACGTCACGTGATGCAGTTTAGCCAATCAGATAAGGGTATTTTGATACGTTTCCTTGCTCCAGTGAGATGTACCCACACCGTGACACAGGGAGGAGAGACAATGAAAGACATAATAGGGCAGATCTCATGAGAATCCATATGTGAAAGTTAAATATCTGTGGTCGATTTTACCAATTTGAATTGCTAAAAATACTGCGTTCCCAAACCAGTGCTGTGAAAACATTGAGATGAAAGTATTACTTTACCACACACTTGAACTCATAGTGAGGTATATGAGTTTGAAAGGAATACCGTGATATACCTATACATTTTTGGTCATATCGCCCAGCACTACTCTCTACCCTAATATCTGTCACGACTCATGTTTGCGCAAGCTAATATTATAGGCAACATGAGTAGTATGAATGTTAACCACTGAAGCAAACTGCAGGCATTGTAGCATACGGACATGTCCTGTATTTACCTAACTGTGACAGGACTCTGACATGTATCATGATGTAGCCATCTTGAGTTGAGCTATATGCAGATACTGAGTGTCACCATCTGTTTGGAGACTAATAACAAGGAAAACAAACTTGTAGATTTAGATGGAAATTATATTATGTGTTATTTTTTTATTGTGTAGAAGCATTTTTCAGTTAAAGGTGCATCAGCACAGATAAAATGGTTCACAGTGGGATTTGCCATGCCCGCCCCTTTCACTTCAATAGAACTGCGATTCCATTGAAACAGTCTTCACTTGATATTAGTCGACAGGACACTGTAGTAAAAAAAATGAAATAAACTGCCCTCAAATGTATTCCACAAATTTGAATTACAATTTGGACACTGGAGAAATTGTAACGTTAAGTTTAAGCAACAAAACCATCAAGGTTGGCTTAACCTAGAACTGTTTTTCAAACGCATGTACATCTGTTAAAAAAAATGAATCATCTAGTAAACTATGGGGTGTGTGGGATAAAAAAGACAACAAAGATATGATCATTTATACCACTGATGTGGTCATTTTTACCCCTTCACAGAAACCGTTGTATATTGCTGGGCTCAACATTCCCGCCAAGTCAGGTTGCCTAGCAATGCCTTATGTTTACATGTCTTTTGATAAGCAGGCTGACAAATAACGAGCTACAGCTAGCTAGATTAGATAGATGGATAGATTTTAGATTTGGATTTGGAAACATGAATCGGAGCAGAAGATGGATGGAGATCCAAGAATCTCTGGCGATGCTCCAGGACATGAGTGAGGGAGAATCAGATGGGAGAGAGATCAATGATGACCCATCAATTTCACCAGAGGAGGAATCTCCATGTCAGGACGAGGAGCCGACATCCCGACAAAGGCCCTGTTGAACAGATAAAGCACTGTGTGTGTGTGTGATAGCAAAGAGCAAAAAGCGTAACTAAAACAAAACATTATCCAACATTTGTTTTTAGCCAATGTTCTTCTTCTACAATAAATCTATTATCTAAAGTTATTTAAATCCATTAATTGCTTAGTTGTAAAAATGTTTTTGATGTTTTTGATCTGAAAGGAATAAGCCTAAAGCAAAACTGCAAAAACGCACACAAAAATTAATAAAAATAAAAAAACTACATATAACATTTTTAATAATTATTTTGTCAGGTCTTACTTACTATTAAAAACAATATAGATGAAAATTAACACGTTATTGCTTCAAGAAAATTACATCTTTGCTAGGGCAGAAAATGCAACAGCAGTTTGACGAGTAATGGAGTAATTTACGTGTAACGGTAAAATACGTAAACACATCAGGGATGTCACCAACAGAACTTTACAATAACTCAACGACACTTTGGTAAAGGAACACAGGTGTCAAACACTGCTCTGGTTGAAAGTCCTGTGTTTGCTTGATCCATCCACCTCTCAGGAGTCTTTGTCACTGTTAATAATACGTCACTTGCTCTGACTGTTGCATATTCAAGTAGATGCGTTTCATTCGTGTGTCCACTACAACAAAGGATCCTTTATTGACTTTCCATCGGCATTGTTTCCGTGGTGCTGACTCATATTTGTTAATAAATTGAGTGCCATCACCATGTAATGCCATACCTAGTCATCTCCTGGCTCTAAATTTATATATATATATATATGGCTATATTTTGAATAGACAGGCGTGAGAAGGACATCGTTCTTCTCAATCAGTTTAACCTGCTTGGTGAACCAGGTGTTTGGGGTTTGCAAAGCAATAAAAGCTATGGCAAAATGAGATCAAACTGCACATGACTTTCTGTATTCCTGTGACTGATACTTTCTTAATAACTTCGTGCACCCGAGAGTGCCCCAAATGGGGGAGTAGAGGGGGGGGCGAAGAGTGTACACATTAGAAAGTTACTATTGATCTCAGATATCAACTCAGCCCATCATCATAAACATTGAAATGCTCCGTACGTTTTAGATGTTTCCTGGATGCAAATCAAAAAAAAAAAAATTAATCCGTGCGGCCATTTCGCAGCGTCTCTGACGAGCTTCTATGACGAATGAGTAATAATTTCAGTTTTGGCCAATGGGTTTGACCCATGGGGGCGGCTCACAGTTTTCAATTATTTTAATGGCTTAAAATTCTGTAAACAACTCAAAGAACGAATGACTACACTGCCCAGACTCTGCCGGGTTCAAATCTGTGGGAATTGCGCAAACAGGCTGTGTTAGGTTCAAATACATCACGTAAAACTGAATTTCTGACGAAAATGAGCCATATTTTACAGGTTTTCATATGGCCCAGGCTCTCAAAATGATGCCAAACTTCTGTATTAGATAGATTGAACACTATTAGTGATAAAAGAAGTGAAATATAAAGTTAGATAGTATTTAAAAGTACAATAAAACAGCTGTATCGGCTGCTTCCAAAATCAGAATTGACGTTGGCTGACCTCAGCTGACCTGTACACCGGCATTGATTTCTCAGGCATACTTCACTCTATCAAAGCCAATTTTTTTTTAAAAGGACTGCTGACATGTTGTGATATGATTTGGGAGAGTTTAGGCCTGCCTGTGCATCATTTAAAATCAATAAAAGTGCTTTTTAGGCACACAAAAAAAGGCGAACACTCTCTAGAGTTTGGGTATGACATTTTCGAGCAGAGGTCTCAAAATAGGCCTAGGGTCCCAAGCTGACTGTGTGACCTTGACAGTTCCGTGCTAGAGGTGGTTCTCCTGCTTTAACGCATTACACTCTCACCGGGAGGCCGAACAGTGAAAGCTCTCACTAATCTGGCTTTGGAGGTAGTTTCCTGCCTCTCACCCGCCTCATCCCTTCTTCCACGTAGTGGGCGTCTACCGTGGCTTCAAAGTCCCACCTTGTGCCTTCTAAACTGAGGTTTGTCTTAACAGGGATGTGCAGGCTTTGAAGCCCCCGTGCAAGACAAAAAGAGCTTTTTCGAAGAAATAATGGCTGTTTATATGGAGTGCTATGTGAGCAGCTGTCAGCTCCTCTATTTGCAGGAATGTCAGAGTAGAGTGGGGGGGACTCGAGGAGGTGAATCATGGATTGTCAGAAATAAATTCTCTGGGCTGCTCTCTGGGGAGTGCTCCAGTCATTGTCAACAATAGGCAGGAGGAATAAACCAAATCTCCTTGAGAGCATGTAATAATCCCCGACATAATGGCGTCGCCATATAGGATAATTCAATCGGAGCTCGAAAGAGGCAACTGTTGATCAGTGCTAAATTGAATATTTCAGACGTGCGCTTTGTTAAAATCCCCGAGCTCTCCCCCATCTGATAGCACATCGCCTCCCTCAGCCCCCACTATTGCCACTCCATCCGCCCCCCGCCCCCCTTTGCGGCTCAGAAGAGCTGTTAGAAATCCACGAGGTTGAACAGCTGATGGATCACACAGTCTGTTTCATCTTCCCCTGCTTTACATTTCCTCCAGGCTCATTACGGTGCCCGTATAGGCTCTCAGCTCCGACTTGGCAGTAGAACTTGTTTGCCTCATGCGCATCGCGCGGCACCCCCCTGTATCAACAAGCTCAGTAGCTAAACACTTCAAACAATGCAAGTTTAATGAGCAGCAAAGCAACAATGTACCTGGGGGTACAAGGTTTTTCTCCATTCCCTTTGTCTCAACTGGCCGAGAGTTGCTTATCCTCTCCTCTAACGCTAATGTGACATTGCAGCCCTTGTCTTTGCATATTCTGTCAGAGTGAATATTTCAAAAGCTCTATTGGCGAGGTGCCTGCTTTTATTTCAAAGAGCTCTGTACAGTTAGGATATTGGGTAAAAGAAATAAGACAAAAAACTCCCTTGTTAGCTAAATTACCGGGGACATTTGTATTTGTGCAGATGCTTATAGTCACAGAGAAAGTGTCAAACTAATGCACAACAGATTCACAGCAAATATGGAGCGCTGTTTTACAATTACAATAACAATACAATTGTATAATAATAATTGCTGTTGTGCTATAACCAGTGTTCACTTTTGAATCATAGTTCTCTCTTTAATTACATGTTCTGGTAGTACAGTAGCCAGGAATGTCATGTATTCTTGGTTTCATAAAATGTAATGCCCCCTCGAAATGCAATCATGTTGCATATCAGAAGTGTGTATTTATATAATTTTAAATGTTTCAGTCACAGTTTCTTTGTTGATCAAAATAAATTGCAAATAGCTCAAGCTAAAGCAAGCAAATACCTTGAGGTGATTGTGTTCTGTTGTTTGGTAATAAAGTCCCATCATGCTTTGGGTGATTTAAACAGAAAGCCAAGGTAGAAGTAAAATGTACGTTAGGCCCTTTTTACATGTTGTCATTCTGCTTCATGAAGAGTCATGCTGCATTAGGGTCCGTGTCCACAAACCGTCTTTTTTCTGAGCGCCCCACATCTTTTCCCAATTCTTCCCAAAGAGGAGAGAGAGCGCATGCGGCCGCAAGTCGGAACGGGGCGCTTTCACATCCTGTGTAAATCAGGGTGTAGTTATCAGCAGTACCTGTCAATAGATACATTTGTCATGATGATGATTGATGGTAAGAAGGAAGAAAACTGTTTATGTTTTCTTTTTCATTTTCTCAAATATTTGGTATGGTAATTTATTTGAAACTAGGAGGAGTTTACAGGGGAAATCACAACTCATCGACATCTAAAACCAGAGAAGAAGTCACAAAAAAAAATTGGTGTATAAATTAAATGTTCCCCTTAATGCATAAATCTACTTTAAACATCATTATTTTCCACCACTGCAGTACAGACTGAATAATGCTGAATCAGCGGATATGCACACTGTGTGTTCTGGTTGATGCCTCTAAAAATAACTGGTGGGATTTTTGATGTGAGAACGTATCAACTCACTGCTGAGGGTTAACTATAGCGGCCAGCCCACATTTTACTGAGGTGTTGGGAGGTAAAATGGTCTCGCAGCAGAGGTTTGTTATCACCGGCTGTGTGTATTTTTGCGTCGCCTTGATTTTCAGCTTGTCGGACATGAAGACATTTGGCTTGAGCTACAGTTTGTAAGCAGAAAGCTGACAGTGCTAACCAGTCTGAAGTCCTTCTCCCAAAGATTCAAAGTAAAAACGTAACCACTTATGACAAGGGTAATCAAATCAAAGACGTGTTGTATTCTTTTCTTTTTTTTGGGGGGGGGGGGGCTTGTGTGGAAGTTTGTCAAATTATAGAGACTTGGACGTGAAGGACCCTGCCCATTCACCGCCAGAACTTTTTCACTGAGCTGAGGACTCCCACCTTGCTTCTGAGATTTCCCTTCCCTCAGCCTCCCCTGAGGCTGCTTGGCAGAGGGCAGGCTGGGTGGTCTCACCGTTGAACTGCTATTGCAGCCTGCATACTCAAAGCCACAGAGTGAGCCTTGGATCACATCACCCTGTATAGTGTTTACAGCACAAAACATATTTGGCATAGTTGATAACTTCTGTGTTTGTTTTTATCAGGCCAAAAAGCTGTAGCTGACTTGAAGCCATGCTAACGAGTTGCATATCAAATCTCCTATCAAGTAACTTTTTGTGTTCCAGACCAGATTTCACTTTTTTTGTCTTCAGGTGTCTGATTACTGCAGAGCTTTGAGCTTCAACAGGCTTTTTGCCCTCCTCTCCACAAGAGGCACCAAGTGGTGGTTCACTACACGTATGGTAGTACCTCCCACCTTATAAATAGAGGCCTAGATGAGGACTTCCTCTTCTTTTGTCTCCAAATACCTTCACCCGGAATGAGTTTTGAATTATTTACAATGTAAGTAGCAATTTATTTCTATTATGGCGTATTTCAGATGATTAACGGATCATTTTTGATCTCATTTGTTTTTTTACTATCATGAAAAAGTACATGATAAGCTAATAATTCAATTTGATAGACCATATTTAAGTTAGTTTAATGTGCAAATATTCGGCATGATTTAACGGCTGAATTTACGATTTGATGAAGATGTTGCAATCAAGTTTAAAACCATGGCAATCATCAGCAATCTACTTAAAATCATTTCCTGCGGCACAAGCAATTGTAACCCTTGTTTCCTTGTGGTTTGTGGCTCCAGGTGGAACCTTAAATCCGTAACAGGCAATCCACAAAGTTTAACAGCAGCTTGGGTTCATTTCAGTTCTGATATCAAAAGGCCTGACCGAAAGCAACGAGGATCCCTCAGTTAGAAGCAACATCAGTAGCAGGTCACCTGCGGTGTTAATGCAGAATTTGGGAATCTGTTATTAGCGGCAGTGAAATGTAAATGGCCAGGCGTAAGCATCCTCGCTTGTACAATTCACATCCTCTATTATGCGATTTGCAGCTCTCAAGTCAACTAAAAGGAATTCATAATGGTGTGAATGTATTTTCTATGCTAATGTTTTCTCAGAAATTAAATAAAGGGTAAGGTTTTCATGTTTGTCAATGTCATATAATAATTGGTCAAGGGATCGGAATATTGATTTGGTTGGAATTAGATTTTCAATCTTCCCCGATTGGAAACCTGCTTCAAAATTAAATATCTCTCTCTCTCTGTCCGTCCGTCCATCCGTCTCTCTCTGTCTGTCTCTGTCTGTCTCTCTCTCTCTCTCTCTGTCTGTGCCAGCTATTTCTTTGGGCTTTTTTCTCTCCTCTCACATTCTGTGTGGATTTCAGAAAAAAAAAGTTGAAACGAAACGGAGAGACAATACTGGTATTCAGAAAAACTCTCTTGCACACACACACACACACACACACACACACACACACACACACACACACACACACACACACACACACACACACACACACAAGCCATCTTCAGCCTTCAGCGGTGCTGCAGGAAAAGAATGACACTCCAGTTGGTGATCAAAGCAGGTGAGTGGTGCAGAGTAGGAGAGAGGTGGTTCCTTCTACTGTTACAGGCTGCTCCTGTATAGCCCCTTGGCTCCGGCTCGGCTGCTCCAGGTACAGTGCGGCCTTGTCATCTCCCTCCTCTGTTATTTATCTGCGGCGCGCTATAGCGTTGCTCACTCAAGCATGGTAACAAAAAGAAAAGAAAAAAAACACAACACGCTCTTATTACCGCCGTCGCCTCCTCTCCACTGTTGTTTAATAAGGAGATTGTGCAAAGAGAATACATTCATACGTTTTCAATACATGCGGGGAGAGGTGGAATTGGAAATTACTCTTTATTGTGTTGTTTCTGCAGGAGGCATTTTGTGCTCCGGAGCTCCAGATTGTCATCCATTGTAATTGCCTTGGGTTGAGAGACTGGTCATGACTATAGGAGCTGGAGGCGAGCTGCTTACACATCTGTACCAGGGCTCAATATTTCAAGCTCTGAGCAGCCGTCCTCTCCCCCTCCTGTGGTCTGAGAGTGACTGTCACACACTCCGTAGTAGCCGTTATAAAAGTTCCCCATCATGTATCGATCCAGCCTCCGCTGGTGCTGCACTTTTGTCCCTCAGTTTTTCAAATGTTTCAAAAGAAGAACCACATTTAAAATAAAACTGCTTCTTACTAAGCAATCTACCACCATGATCTTCAACTTTGTCACATTGTACCATACGTTTTACTGCCATTCTTTTCCAAACAATTCCTCTTTATCAACAGGAGAAGCAGCTGAGCTTTTCTTGATACCACAGTGCCAAATGACATGGTTCACCAAGCCCTGTGTTACAGCTGCACCTGAGCACACGCATATAGAAATACTAACATGGAAATACTAACTTGCTTTGTGTAGATGTATTTAAGTATACGAAAAGGACTTAAGGTTGCTAAATTTGAACCTCCAACTTCTAGTGTCACTTCACGGCTCTCCCTGTTGCAGTGGCTGAGCCTGTGGCTCTCAGCTAACAGTGCAAACAGCAGCAACAGTGCTGTCAGCTAACAGTGTTTACCTGAGGGGGAACCGGAGGATGGGGTTATCAACTGTATCCACCGTATGAGCTTAGTGCAGAGGGGCAGCCGTGAGCTAGTCAGTAGGGTTCACTAACATGCACTAATAATTATGTATGACCACCCCGGCTGTGTAAACAGCGCAGAGAAGCTTGCATTACAGCATACACAGAGGGAGAGTGACTTCCTTCTCTGCAAAGGACATTACTCTGCTATATCTTTACATAGCAAATATTTGATTGATATAGTAATAACTTTAAATGTGGAATAGAGATCCTTTAAAGTTCACAATACCACGATGAAGACTTAATGTAAGTGGCAAAAACCACAGTCAAACTTAAAAACATTCCACCCCATTTAATAGTATTGACATATTTATGAGCTTCTTTAAATTTCAACTGCGATGCTTTAAGCACAATCAAATAAGTATGATCTGTGCTGTACAATAACTGCTATTTTGGAGTTATGGAAGCGATTAATCTGGATAATGCCCTGCTCACACATGCGTATGTAGTACTTCATTTACATACAAAGCTCTAATCGGACAGTTCACCCATTGCCAATTTACTGGTGCACTACCAAGTTAATTTCCAGAGCATTTCTATGTGTTTGCGTGCATCGCTTTAAAGTCACTCTAGTTTGTTGAAGTTATGTCATTCTGCATGGGGAACATGGCAACAATTGACTTCTTCCACATTTGCTTAAGGAGCTTTTACAGATGGGGCTTAGAGCTCAGCTGCCAACCCCTGCTTTAGTTTCGAGGGAGAATGGAAACAGGCCTGATGGGTTGTCTCGACGTTGGTCCTCCTGCACGCCTTAGGTATTCGGCATAACTTTCTCAACTTCTCGATGTTTCTGGCCGACTTTTGAGACTTGAATCTTGGGGGCGGTGGCAAGATGTAATTTGAAGGTTCCACTCAAATTTCTGTTACAGAAAAGTGCTTTTCAGCCTTACAGAAGAAGGAAAGACATTGAAGACATGGTTAGCCAGGTGGCAGGAATGTTGTAAATTCTTTTGGTCCTTTTTCTGAAGCCTCGATTTGTACATTAAAGCAACGAATAGTAGCTTTTGTCCTATGATGTTGATGAAGGTCGCAACACTTTTTCCCTTCCTATATCAATACTCAACTAAACATTTGACCAAAGACCAATTTTACGTAACTTTAGCATTAGCAGCTAACGCTACTTTCAAACTTTGCACCCTGTTGAAGGCAAAAACTGAGGCCATAGGCTGTTTTATTATAAGGCCATGTGCCCACATACTCTTTGTTGAAATACCACATTTCGATGAATGTCACTGAGCAAGCAATAGAGGTGAAGTCTGCAGCCTTTCAGAGAGAAATTCCTCCTCATTGAAGTTTAGCCAAAAGGGCACCCAGGGTGTTTTGCTCTTGTTTATAGTGTTGGTGTGGCAGTAGAAGTACATTTTGGATGTATTTCTGATTAAGTACATGACATAAATAGGTAGTAAGAATAGCTTTGACTATCATATTGAATATTGCATTCATTTTTATGTATGTGTATCGTTTTGGCATCAGATCATCCGTGTATCTACAGACAGAATTGTCTGAGAAATATGTACAACACACAAAATCCTAATCATCACAGCATAATTGCAACTTTTCATGTTTCATTTTACTTTGACTGACTCTCTTGGCTACTAGCTATTTTGGCATGGAAACATCATGAAGCTTTAACTTGGGATTTTCATTTTCTGAACAAATTCAGACTCACACGGTGTCTTGGGTGCTTTTTGTTTCCAACACTGCACATCACTACAGGGATCATCACTGCTTTCCCATGTATTAGATATGACCTTCTCCTGCTCACTCAGAGAGTGTGGGAAGCTGGTGGGCGTAACATTTCATACTTACTGCTGGATTCTATCTGTGGATAAGAATGTTTTGTCAGCTGGTTTAGTCATGTCAACCGGGACCATTAATCACAGGGTATCAAAGAAGTCATGTAAACAGCTTAACCTGACTAACACAACACCTGCAGTTTTTGTCAATCTACTTTTAATGTGTCACTAGAGGAGTACCACAGATGTCCTGTCTCGTGTCTCAGACGAGGCACTGTTTGTTATGCGCACACTTCAAAAGCAATGTTTTACATTTTTCTTATTGTCAACAAATCCCATAAAAATAACTTTAACTGAATTGATCCTACTTACAAGTATTGTCATTGAAAACAAAGCGTGATAAAGGCTATTCCTCTGTGGCGTAGAGCTCCATTCTAGTCCAAAAACACATCAATGAGGCTCAGCATCAAATGTGGATAAATCCGCAGCTGGAAAAAGTCCCCAACGAAAGTACAATTTACTCATATTCTAGCAACATTACCTGAAACCTACAGTGCCCTGCTTTTAAAGGAGATATTGAGGCATAGAAAATGTTAAACAACCCACAACATAATACAGAGTGACACACGAAACACAATGATGTGAAAATGAAAAGAAACAAACACTTCGATGACATACTGAATCTTGGATAACACACTGCATTTTTGTTACGTTCCTAGAGAAAGCACAGAAAAAAGTATGTATCATATGCTTTCAATGCAATCAGAAACATTGTGCTTCTATACTCTATACTATACTACAGTGTAAAAAATGCCCATGGTGGCCAAAATAACACAAGGATGTGACAAACTGGTGCTTTCTTAAAACATGAAACTATTTATGACCTGTGGATTTAGTCTTTAGTGGGAACAAACGGGTGTGTGACTGCTTTCCCCAGCCAGGGGAGTTATAACATATTGGTACAATTATACAGGCTAACACTTTTTTGACAACTGTCCGGCTCTGCTCCATAGACTCTCATGCAATCTTTCAGATTTTCTTCATTTTCAGGCTGGTTTTGTGAATTTGGAGCTGGTCCGTGTTAAACGTTGTGTAATAGTGATACTCGTTATCTTGGGAGATTTTAAGGAGATATATATCTCTGTAAAAACATGCGGCGCAAACATTAGTGGAGTAGGTTAGCACATCATTAACTAGTGTTAGCACTTCCATGCCACGCTAGCTACTGAAGGTATACTGAATGTTTACACATGCTGATTTTGCATTTTTATTGATTGTAACAGCGAATAAAGACCTACTCGGCTTCACAGTGTTGTTCCTTAATTGTATTGTCTTCTGCCTTGATCACCAGATGATGTGATGGTTCCCTTTTACACTGGGATCTGTAGCTTTAGCTTCCATCTTTATCTTTTGAACCTGTTTTTACAGTGGAATCAGTTAGACATGCTGGATATATCCTTTAAACGCATATTGTAGACTCTTCTGTTTCTTCTTTTCTCTGAAATCTCTTTTTTAGTTTTTTCCAAAAATGTGACAGTTATATTTAAAATACTATATATACAGGGAGAGCAGTAGTCACAGTATGTTCTCCATGGTACAGCTTGGAATAGTTGCATCGGGCAGCAGAGCTTGGTAAGTCCATGCATCACAGTGTAAGTGGACAATTAGGTGAAATTACCATCAAAAAATACCATACCATTAAAAGGTACGGCAGATAAACGGCTTCAGGAAAGAAGTCAGAAAAAAAAGCTAGACTGTTTACATCATGTGATTAAAAAGTACATTAGAGTACTGACGTACACCATATGTTTGTGTGGCAAGCTGAACTGCTCTCCTCTTCCATGTAATAGACTGGCTCCTTCCCACAGGCCAGTTCCAGCTTGGCAGAGCTGCCCTTAGTTAATGGACTTGTAGCCGGCTCTGGTCTGTGGTGCTTTGGCGAGGCCGGAGAGAGATCCTCCTGAAATGCAGGGAGATTAGCTCAGAGTGCAGGTGTTAACCTCATAGTCTGAGGCAAGCTTCCTCACTGCTAATACCAATTACCCCCCTGCCTCATGCATTCCCTCATAGGGATACACTCACATGTATGCACGCACACTTGCACGCAACCACATGTACAGTCAACTGCTGCACCAACTTGATTTGCCTTCGCTTCAGGCCTGAATGGTTCAGGCTGTGTGACCCAGCCATTCTGCCTGGGGTCTCTTTAATCCCTGAGGTTTCTCCAAAAATGCATCAGCCCCCTTCAATGGTGAGCACAGGATCTCAACACAATTACCTCAAAGTGCTTCTGTATCTTCCGGGGTAAGCCTCTATTTACATATGTCCAAGAAGCAAGAGCTCTGACGCTCTCTAGCACTGTTCATACCAGCTTGTAAGAGCTGCCCTGGAAGCCTCCGTCTGCCTTTTCCCCTACCGCTGCAAACTGCTGAAGTATCTCACTTTTGTCTTGATTGTCCGAATGAATCTGGTTGAACACAGTTAATCTGTTCAACTGCTGTGGTAAACAGTGTTTTTTCAAACTGACACTGGGTCATAGGGGAGGATTGGAAGACGTTTGAAAGCCTTTACCCTGCTTGTTGCTTTACTGCTGTTAGGAGTGTGCTTGGTAGACAAAATTTCCCGTGATAAGCATCAAAGAGGGAAGGAGGTGACCAGAGAAAATGAAAGATGAGCCTCTCTGACAGAGTAATTGTGCAGTGGAAAGTATCAGTAACCTAATTAACACCGCACTGTAGCCTTTGCCGCATTCAGATCCTGCTCTGATATGTCTCGTGATGCGTTCTGACACTGTAGTTAGGGGAATCATTTCCTAGTGCATGGTGATATGAGCAATGTAATTGCACTTTAGGGTTCTGGAGTTATTGCATTATGTAAATGACTTCAGAGTCATGTGGAGGATAACTTAATGATGTCCCTAACCAGTTGTACTTAACATGACTGAAAGCATTTTTTCAGGTTTTGTTGAGAAGCTATATTCTTTTTGTCTTGAAAACTGCGAGAAGGGAACAGAGTTCAACATTTACTGCCAAAGTTGGAAGGGTTTTGGTTGTTTCAAATGAGACATCACAGCCTCATAAAGTTCTCTGCACCAATCAGGATGCATTCATTATTGAATGAGTAAACACATGACAGTTTGTGCATTGTTTAGTTAAATCAGAGCAATCTACACCCACAGTCTTGATGGAGCAAAGTTTTAAACTCTTAATAGATCATACCCATGGAAAACGTTAACTACGGAATTTGGTAGTTTTGAAACCAAATATTCAAATAAATAACTTCTTGTGGGAATATAACCACGAAAAAACACAAAAGAATAACTGATACGTCATGTCTTCATGCGTTGAGATGTCCCAAAAACTCATAACTCATATAATTAGTGATATTCTGCAGGAATCATTAAAACCTAACTTTACCCAATGTGCCTCTGTCCCCTTTGTCTGAAAAAATGGAAATGTCTTCAAGATTAAAACATGTCACAGATGTTGCATTCAAAATTGTACAAATTCAGATGAGTCAAGGCTAAAATCAGATAGAATTACTTATATCCTGATAGGTGACAGTGAACGTATGTCTTCGAAATCGACATTGTCCTGTTACCCATTACCCTGACTGCGGCGGACAGGTCAAGTGAACTCTGCTTGGCAGCCTGATAGAGGTTAGGCTGATGATCTTTGGCATTTCAGACACAGAAGAGGAGCACAGTATGCCTTCCCCCTAATCTTGGTCCCTGGCTATTACAGCTGCTCCATGGTGGGCCCTCAGTCTGAATTTACATCAAAATCTTTCTGAGCAGCTGCTTGCAGCAATGGTCAATTCAAGGTTTTGTGTGTCTGCTGGGGTCCTTATGCTGGCTGGCAGATGTTCATTAGCCAGCTAGCCTTTCATCTCAGTGTGGAGAACAATAGTCTGGCACTCTGTCCTGCTCTTTCATGAGCTAATCAGGCATCATATCTGACCTCAAACCAAGCAATAATCCATTCAGCACTGAACACCTGGGATCGCGCCGAAATTCAGTGCACAAGTTGCCAAGAATTTGACAAACTTCTGTGGGCAGAGATAGTTTTGCCTTCTAAGATTGCTGTTTGTTGATCTGAATGATTCTTCATGTGTCTCACAATCTAATTAATATCCCCCCCCCCCTCTGGTGCATCATCTGTTTATAGCCCAGTGTGTCCCACTCACAAACTGAATTGAGGTATTTATTTTCAAAGGAAAAGTTTGACATTTTGGGAAATATGTTTATTTGCTAACTTAGGTCAAGTTTCTATTGTAAATGTGAAGCTACAGACTAATCTGGTTAGCCTATAGCTTAGCTTAGCAGGAAGACTGGAAGGATCTTTAGTCTGGTGTTTTCTTTCCAACCTCTTGGACCCGAGCGAGCCCCATTCAGAGCGAGATATTTAATCGAAGAGAGCGTCGTAGAAATCAAAGTTCACAAAGAAATAAAATAAATAAATTACTTTTTTTTTATTTTTATTTTTCGAAAAAAGTCTCCTTAACTTAATCATGTAAACCATTTTACACACTGCAAACACCATTACAAACTATTCTAATAACTTACTAAGAAGATCTGCCACAATATCATGTATTTTACGCCACCACCGGCGATCTAAGAACTCAGAAAATGCTTCCGAAATGCAGCCATTGCATCTCACCGGTCATATCATACATCAGGAAGCATGAGAATTTGACACAGATTCTAGCGATACCATCCAAATTTCTCTCCGTCAAAGCATTCAAAAGTTACTTTCAAGAAGCCACCACAAAGCACAACCCAACACTGCCAAGATTACAACTGTATCATACCTTGAAGAAGGTTTTCAGGGCAAAAACTGAGAAATCCGAAAGAAATCCTTACGACAAATGTGTTTGCAAGGTCACTGTGAGAGTCTGAAACCTAAAATGGCGATTTTCCGTTCATCTGACACAAAATGGTGGTCAATATGCTGGCCGGCGAATCATACAGGGGCTTGGGGGGGAGTGCGGCACGGTTTTGGCTTTTTTGTGGCTGAAAATTCTGTCAATCACTTCATGGAACATACGGGTGTGTTCGAAATATCCACCCGGTTCGAACGAGTGGTCCCTTGCTCAGATGCGCCCACCACAGGCTTATCAAGGGCTCCATACACACAGACAGAGACGAGGAAAATGCATGGAGGAGAGATATGATGACCCCCAGAGAGGTCAAAATGGCTCAAAATGATGCCAAACAGATGCCAAACAGCTCTGTTATGATAGATTGTACAATATGAGTGATAAACATAGTGAAATATATAGTATATAAAAGTACAATGGAACAGCTGCAAATCCTGGTTCGAAAATGAGAATTTGCCATGTTTTTTCGTACATAATCTTCTATAACTGGGGTTTGCTTCATTTATTTACACCAAATCTTTTTGTGAGGCACCTGCACCGTTTTTGTTATGAATTGGGAATGTTTTTAGGCTAGCCACGGCCTCATAAAAAAAATTATTAATAATAAAATAGCTTTTTTTTCCAGGCGCCAAAAAATAGGCCTAGGGTTCAACTGGATACTTGCTGTATCATCAGATTTACTGTTTAACTGTTGCTTCAAATGTGCTCAGCGCAGCAGTCATGTATCTTGTAGCTGTGCTCTCATCTCAAAAACAACCTTTTTCCTTTTCACCTGTGTTCATCTTCTCATTTAATATCGGGAGCCGATGGGTAACCCATGAAGCTAAGCTAGTTTTGTAAGTCTTCACTCCAAATCAACCACAGCATATGTCAGAAGAGAGTAGCAGTGACTCCACTTTAAAACACACACACCTCGCCGTCTGTTATTTCCTCTGCGGTCTGTCCAAGTCGCCCAGTCGGCTGGGCCGATCTAACTCAAGGGTTGCAGGGTAACTGCGGTCATCAGCCTGTCACCAGCAGGGACACGTTATTTGACAATGATATGTGGTGTGAAGCATGGACATATCATCTTTGACTAGAGCATGAGGCGTCTTGGCACGGACACCTCGGTTTGTGCCACAGCTGCCCATGTCCTCTGGAGGGCAAGAGTCGCCGTGAGCCGACAATGACTTGTATAGCATAGTCGACCCCTAGGATTTCCCCTATCTACTTATACATGTGCATGTCCCCAGTGCCACCACTCACCCAAATCACCATCTCAAAAATGAAAGAACTAAAATGTCCTTGCTCTGCCACGGATGTGCAAAAGCTCCCAACAAGCACCCCTGAAAATATAATAAAATGGTAACTGCTCTTTAACCCATTGGCTTACATTATCCTGATCTTATTTTTAGTGATACCGAATGTAATTTACAAACACGGTAAAAACATCTCTCAGTCCGTTCACCACTTTAGTCTAGAATGAAATATCTCAACACCAACTGGAACTATTGCCATGGCATTTGGTACAGTTAGCCACGGTTGCCAGAGGATCAATCCTAAGGATTTTGGTGATCAACCATCTACTAGATGGATTGACAGAACAATTTGTTCAGTATTTAATGGTTCCCTGTCAATGTGTCCTAATGACTTGATTATCCCCTGACGTTTATTTATAGCGCCACCATACCATACATGTAATTGCAACAACTTTGGTGATAGTTTTACTTTTTCTCTATAGTGTCATCATCAGCCCAACATTTTAATTGCCCAAATAATTTGGCTCATGCACAGATGACACATTTCCATGATTCTCAGCTGTATTTGATTTCATTGAGTGCTAATTAGCAAATCTTAGCAAGTTAACACACTAACCTAAGGTGTTCCACATGATGAACAACAGTTCGGCTCATCATTAGCGCGTTATCATTGTCTAGCAACAGAGCCACTAATGTAGTTTTTCTTTTTTACTGTTCCATAGTGTATGAACTCCTTGTTGCAGTGCAATTAAAATGGTTTCCACAGCTTTAGTTTTCTGCCTCCGAACATTGAATAGTTTGTCATTTGATTTGATCATATTCAATGTCTCATGCAATCTCATTATGTCTTAGGTTTGACATACCTATGTGTTGGATATAATTAACTCTATTTCCTGCTGGGATCAGAGGATCAATAGTAATCCCGCAGAAGATAGAAATGCATTTTTGGTGTTTGATGCATATAGAACACATGTACCACGCTCAATGTATAAAGAACAGGTGCATTGTATCTGGTCTCTGATACTTACAGCATATTTACCCATTTAACAGATATGTGAAGTGCAGTAGCAGCACATTATCGCTTCAGCAATTAGGTATCAGGTAGGTAAGCCAGTCTCAGCTCTTGCATTCAGCATGTTTAACCTTGCTGTTTTACTGTAAATGATATCAGTCATGATATCAGCTGAGAAAATTAATCTGAAGAGTAGCAAGGTGATGCCTCCACTTTATGTTAGTGCACCATGCTTTCTTTCAACATTTCTGTCATAGGCAAGGGGAAAAAAAATAACGATGTCATTTCTCTCAGTTATCAGGTAGGTCACATCTCGCACTTGTGTCAACAATGTTTTTATATGCTGTTCATGCTCTAAAAACTATTTTCTTTTTCTGCAGCACTTCGATGAAAGAATAACGTGATGGTTTTTAAATGGCAACATCTCTGAACCGACATGTTCGTAGCCCGAGGTGACGACAGAGTGGGATTGAAAGGCTGTGATTGCTCTTAAGAGGACTGAAGGGTGTACTATTGCAAATCCATACAAAGCCATGAGCTGATTGATTCCAAATATTACAAAGGCGAACACCAGGGTCAGATTTAATTGATTTTTCAGAGACAATTTGCTGAACAAAATTCAAACTGCTTGACCAAGCAGCTATGATCAGAGTTGAAAAGACAGAGAACAATTGCTGAATCAAGGTAGGTAGGGATATTATTGTTGCCTTCATACAACCTCGATTTACCCGCATATCATGTCTAAATAAGTAATTTCATGTATTGTGCAAATGAATAATGTTCATGATTTTCAAAATAATAACATTTAAAAGAGTAAATCAGTCTTTGTGAAACAAATCAATAGTCTTTAATGATGGAGCAATACACCTGAAAACAAAGTGAAACAAATGTATTGTGTTGCTTTAGGAGTGCCTGACGTGAATCATAATGCCTGTGCCCCGTCTATATTTAAATTCATACATTTGAAGCTTTTGCTGCATGCCCCTCTGCAACATCTATTTGACAGACACCTGAAAAAGCCGTATCTGTAAGTGGGCATCCATGGGAATAAGCTTTGAAGCGATTACATTTGATAGCAATCTTCAATGGGACCTTGAATGACAGCTATGCATCTGTTTGGAGACAAATGCAAAACAAAATGCTGCCACTCAACTACAGCTTTCCCTCCCCCCCCCCCCCCCCCCCGTCTATAAGTATCAACAGAGAAATTTCACCTGGAAAACAGTGGAACAGAAAGACCTCTCAGAATGTCTGGGCTGTCGTCGCTCAGTGCCCAGTAGACAGTGTGTGGAGTAGCAAACATTGCACTGTCACACAGCCATGTCCTACCACTTACTTTAGACGGAATGTGATGCTTTTGAAATCCGTCTGATCAGGGGCGAAAATAAAAATACTCGTTCATATAATGTCAGATGAGAAATTATGAAATGTCAGACATAACTCTATCGGATGACTTTGACACGCGCATTACACATGCATTCACGGCTGGAACAGTCTCACTCATGTCAGGCTTTGTTGTGACTCTGTGCTTTGTCTGTTCTGAGCAGGGTGCCGGGCTGCGTCGGGACACAATTGCTTTAGTGTGCCGTCCCTTCCTCCCATCCTTCATGAAAAAAGCATCACGGTTGACATGTCTTTGATACCGTTCATTTATTTTGTCTCTGGACGAGGCATTTCAAAGAGGGCCAAGATGCCCGCGTTGCCAAATGTGTCCCAAATAAATGATATACCAGCCAGAATGGGAGCTCCTTGGAGGGTGTCCTAGCCAAAGGCAGTGAATCAATGGGCCTGTGCCAGCATCCCAGCAGCCTCTGTGCAGGAACACACAGTGGGGGTACCAACGGCCCCAGTTGACTTGGCAGCTCAAAGGGCCTCTGACTGCGTGCCAGAAGGCTCCTCGGGGAGTTCAGCAGCACCTCTTGGGCTACTAAGTGAGGAAAGATGGAAACCAAGCAGAGTAAGAATTACAACAAGGGATGCAAGAAGGAGACAGTGAAAGGAGAGAGGTGGAGGAGAAGAGAGTTTTACCAAATTCACAATCCAAATGGGGGGGGGGTGGGTTAATATCATCTCTTTGAAAGACAAAAAAACGACCTATATCTACCTGTTCCTGCTTTTGGCATATAGTTGGAACAAAACGTCCTTGAGACATTTTTTGTGTCCATTTAGTCCCAGAAAACAAAGGGACCAGATAAACCCATTCATGTTCATCTCTGGTAGCCTATATCCTCTAGCTTTCATATCTCCCAGCTCTCAACATCAATTAATGTGTGTAGCACTTAAAAGTAATCTCTATCATTTAAATGATTCTAAAGCCCCTCAGCAGAATGCAGGAAGCCCCATATCAACTCACCAGCTGCTACCTTTAAAGTCCCCGATCGTTTCAGTCGAGCTTCGGTGGCTAGTTGGGATATTGATGTGGTGCCGTCTGCCAGTTTGCCTCTTCCCACTGGCCGCTAGCCAGACTTTAGCAAAGACATTAGTGAGAAAAGTCATAACCCACCAGCAGCTTTGTTATTGTCTGCCCAAACAAGGTGGTGATGTGGCCATTTCAGAGGGTTTACTCTCCGAGGCCGTGTTTGCACACATCAACATCCATCGAGGCAATGCGTTACATCACACACCTGCACACAGAGCAGTAACCTGCAGCAACGTTAGTCATTTCCTTTTGCTAATGTGTCTCTCATCTGCATTATTCAGAAGCTTTACTTCCATGTCAAACAAAGGCAAATATTTAGATCTCGCAAATAGCACATTGATTGGTCTAACGGGGGTGCATTTCCTACTCACTGCTGCTTCAGATTGTGAGTCAGGATTTTTTTCTTCCGTAAATTTCGACTAAAACCATTTTCTTAAAGGGGTTGTTTAACCTAAATCACTTATTTAACTCCAGTTAAATGTGACTGTGCAGATACTTTAGAATTGTATTTGTCGATGTGTGCAGGTATGTCTCGTGGTATTAGTCATCCAGTTTGTTGGTAAGTAAAAACAACTCAAGTTTTTATTCATGGTTATTATGAAAGAAAATGATAATAATGGAAGAGGTGGCGGATGTGTTTCATAGCAGCTGGCAGGCTGACCCCATGCAGGGGACTGTGGGAATTGTAGGTTACAAGTCAAGGGCAAGCAGTGTTTTGTAAGAATGAGAACCACACGGCATCTAAACTGACCAAACCACATTTGTTTTTAGGATGATTAATATACTGGCTAGCCAATGGCTAATGATAGCAGCACACAAGTTTACCTTGTGGATGTTTGTCGTTGTTGTTTATCCAACAAGCCAATGTGCAGAACACGATATGTTCATTATTTAAGTAATTGTGGATATAAATGAGATAGCAGCAATGCTGAAGCAGGATGTTGTATGAAGTCTGTGGCACATGTGCTGTCAATCAACAATGATGATTATGATTCAAGCATTAACATATTACAACTTTATCTATACAGACGGCATTTCATCTATACCAGGGGTGGCCAACCAGTCAGAGACCAAGAGCCACATTTTTTACTGTGTTACCGCAAAGAGCCACATCATACACATGGGCACACATGAACATCACCCTATCCCTTCCTCACACACACACATACCTTTGCTCAGCCAGATTTATTGTAAATGTCACACACCAATATGATAATGACAGAAATTGACTCCTAAGACCACAGGCCAGTCATTTTCAACAATGAACATTGTGTACACCAGGGGTGTCAAACTCATTGTCGCTCTGGGGCCACATCAGCATCATGGTTGCCCCCAAAGGGCCGGTTGTCGGCGGGGAGGGGGGGGGGGGGGGGCTGCTGCTCCTTCTTCGTCGGCGGGGAGGGTGGCTGCTGCTGCTGCTGTCACATACGCTGGTGGAGGTGTGCGCGGCGCGTGCGGATCGGGGAGGAGCTCCGCCTTGCGCGATACAACGGATATTTGTAAATTGTCCGACTTTTACATTTTTACTTAAAGCGGGGCTTTCAAACAGTCCGTCTCGGCGTTAAATGGGTCGACGAGGAACGTAATCTGTGGCCGCACATGCGCGTTTGACGAAAATACCGTATTTAACTCAAGCGAAGCGAACACGAACATTAAAAAAACACAAATACAAACTTCGATATGAACGTAAGAGCCGCATGAAACCGGGCAAAGAGCCGCATGCGGCTCGCGAGCCGCGGGTTGGCCACCCCTGATCTATACTAACGGCACTTCTATGAATGAGAGCAAAGCTAGGGGACGTCATCATCAATACGACACTTCATCCCTTTTGGTTTCTGAATCTTGTTCTCAAAGGAGAGCCCAGGCCTGGTAACTTACAGACAAGATACAGTATGTATGATGTAGCAGTCATTTAATGTGTAAACTGTTGGACAGTGTCTTCTGTGCCTCTGAAGCGAGAGTTCCTTTCTGAATTATTGTTATTTTGGGTCTTGGAGACTCCACATTGTTAGCAGAACGCCATAGAGTTTAAAAGACATCGGCATTTTACTGGCAAGGGGAGCATAACGAGGACAGCATTGAGTATGAACTTAAAATCAAAAGTTCTGAGTTTGCAACTGTACCACCTCTGTAATGTGCGGGTTGTTGTTTTATATGTCAAGGAAATGGCTGTTCACTGAGAATTAGATTTATAACCAAATTGTACACAATTCACTAAATAGAAATGACCAAAACTAAATGAGAAAGAGAGAAAGTGTGATCGTCTGAGCATCTGCTGTAGCTACAGCCGGCTTGACTTACTTTACAGTTTGAATGAGTAAGCCTGTAAATGGCCTGTGCTCTGCACAATATCTCAAGTGGTTACCACTGATACGAGTTATAGGCTTAACTGCTCAGGCAGGAAGAAGCTCAGCCGATACCACACATGCAACATACAGAACAGCACACAACCAAAAAAATGCCTCTGAATTAGTAAATATGTGGAGGAGATGATCAGATAACCAAAATGGACCATAATATCTCAGTTTACATAGGTGGCAGACAAATACACTTTCAACAGAGTATTTCTGGAGACGTGAATTAATCCCTTCGACCCTCTTTCATTTCCCAGCACTTTAAGACCACATCTTGTCCTGCAAAGTGCTTGCGTATGTGTACTTCTGCGTGCACACATCTGTGTGTGTGTGTGTGTGTGTGTGTGTGTGCCATTACAGCGTTGCTATTTTAAATGCTATAAAAACCTGCAGAGGAAAATGACTGGGGTTGAATTACTCCAATGAGCACACCGATCAATCTTAGTTTTTTTACCTCCATCCTCCCACCAAGTTCATTTCACTTTGTTGAAACACGCAGAGAAAACCACATATTGGGTAACATAGACCCATTTAGAAAGCAATTTAAGGTACTACACAGATTCTAGGGCCAGTGATGGAGTGTTGCCTCTTAATTATACTGTATCACCATTGCAGCAAAGCTCTCCGATGTGACTTGTTGCTGTGTTACTGTTGGTAGTAGGAGAAACTGGAGCGGATGACAGATGAGGCATAAGAATAGATCTGAGGATAATGTTCTGTTGCAAATATTCTCTTATATTATTATAATACAGAACAATAGGGATACAATGTATTTCTGGAGCTTTTCAGAGATAAGTTTGTTCATGTTTCCAACATGACAAAATGGGCACGTCAGTTGCATTGATTAGCAAAACAATATTGTTTGTATAATATAATTACTTTAATTTTAGAGTTTAACATTTTTTCACCTTTTTTAGAAAAGTGAAATGGAACGAGAAGCAGAGAGGGTGCGTCACACAACAAACATCACAAGTGAGCACATTGCTTGTTTGAAAATGTTTCCTTTCCTTTACATGGGTTTACATGCCACACTTCAGCTGCATCAGCATCTGATGCAAGGAAATAAGACTTTGAAGGAAACCAAGCTACATCATGTAATAACGAGGGAACTTTTGAGGTGCTGGTAGGCAGATTTTGTTATGTTTGGGCATGTTATGCTTTTAGTCTTTATGCTAAGCTACGCTAACCGACTGCTGGTGGTAGCTTTCTATTTAATGTATAGACATCAGAAGGAAAGATCTTTTCTACTAACTCTCGACAAGATAGTAAATATACATATTTCCCAGAATGTCAAACTATTATATAAGTCAGGTGAACTGCATGCCCTCTTCTTATAGCAGGAAAGGAAATGTTTTAGGTCACTACACTTTATGCCCGTTAAATTTGACACTTTATATGTGCGCAGAATAATTCCCCCGGTGACCACACTGTCAGCAGAATATTTTGGGTGAGTATAAATCTCAGCGACTGAGGATGCAACCGGACTGTGATTTAGACTGATGAGACAGGTTGTTCGTGTTGCACAGCGTTGCTATGCAGTCGCCATCAGAAACACTAGAAAGCTGCACAGGGAAGTCTTTTTCTTTTTCTTCTTGGGAATTCAGGCAGTCGTCTGGAAAATGAAAATATGAGCCAGTATGATGGTGCGTGTGGTGTCACAGTTCACACTCATGTTTATACAACTAATTCCCAGCAGGTGAAAAAGACACCAGCCTACTCTATATCCAGGTCATGACTCACCTTGCAGTTCATTTGAAGCTTGTTTGGCCTTACGAGGCTGCTGATGAGGATCAACCGATTATAGTACAATAAGAAATGCGGAATCATGTCAGGCATGTTTTGGGAAAATATAAAGAATGAGAATGTAATCTGATCTGAGATCAATCCGTACAGCCCGTCTTGTTCATGACTTAACCGTTGGTTGTTCCTTCATGTCAGCTGTGTGTTGGTACACATTCCCCTCACATGAAGTGTTTCCCAAAATGAGGTGATTCAACAGCCTCCCACCAGGAGGAAATACTCTCAATCTGCTTCGGTCCTAACACGGAATTTCATTTTAATTAAATGGTTAATGAGCCATGGGATTAATGCCAATGACTTTTTAAAGCAAACATCTATAAATCATTAAGGCCCCATTTGAAGAGGAGAGCGAGCAGGGCTAACGAGAGTACGTGCCTCCAGCTGCCCACCGCCAGCTCTCTCTCTCTCTGTCTCTGTCTCTAAAACACACCGGGGCCACATCAGCCTTTACCCGTGGTCAAATAAAGAGCAGACAGACAGACAGATATGTGCAGTGAATAAAGCTCCTCTTAAACACTCAGGATGAACGATTCATGTCCTGAGTGTATGATGGGAAGTGCGGATATGAGTGTTAACATTGAAGCAGTTCAGAGATAGAGAGCGTTTTCTGTCTATGGAATCTAATCTGCTGTACTTTATTTAGAGAACACCTGGTTGGGGCAGCGCATTAGACAATGAGGGATCAATCACGTGTAAACCAGTGGGCCACCAGTGATTTGTTTAACTTTTTACACACACTCACTAGTTTATACTACTAGTGTGTATTTTATTGAACTCTAAAGTATGATTCCATGTATATTTGACCTTGATGTGATTCCATACTTAATGACATGTGTTGTGAATGTCTTAACTATTAAAACTATTCATTTTTTCTTTGCCAGGATGTGCAGCTCATGATTAAGATGTCATGCTTGGAGTATTTATTGGCCCTATGGGACTGAACTGGACAATCACATTTGTAGATTAGTTTGAAGCAATCAATATTATAATGTAATTATGATATAAGGACCCAGGTTGACAATGACTAAGAGATCACTGTCACGATGTTGTGTTTGACCAAACCAGCATTAGCACTACAAGACCCTTAAAAAGAAAAGAAAAGAGGATGTGTATATATATCACATTCTACCTATACTATGATCGATGGGGTCAGAGAAGGACAAACAGTTATGGTTGTTTTACATGAGCAGTTCTGTATTTGTGTTTCAGTGACTGACGGGGCTGTTAAAGATTTGGGTCATTTATTTCGCAAAATATGATTCAGTGATTTAAACATGCGATAGCCTCAGAAAGTCTAAATAACAAAAGCAACAAGATAAGGCAGCTGTGTCAAAAAGAAGACATGTAATAAGAGCACTCACGTAAGAACGTAGCAGCATCAGAGCACGAGATACTTCTCTTTCCATCCAGCAGGAGGAGGCGCGTTGGAACAGCAGTTTGTAGCGTTTTGTCTGAAACTTAACTAAGCGCCGTGGTCTGTCCATGTATCGATCTCCTCCACTCTGTTTCAGTACTATGGACACTTCCACACACACACACACACACACACACACACACCCCTGGCCCCTACGCACAACAAACAGCGCCGTCCATGGTTGTGAAACCACAGCTAACCGTAGTCACATGTATCTCCGCCAATAATCTTTTTGTGTTTCTATAGATACATGAAGCTTAAAACGAAGGGGCCTCGCCAAGCCAACACACCGCCACATCGACATGCATGAGGAAGACATATTAAAACACACATGCATAGATTAACCCCACAGAAATGCACACACACACACACACACACACAGATACAGCCTTTTTCACAGTGACCAATATAATTTGGTTCGTTTAATTAAGGCAGTGTTTCCCAATATTTCATTTATTTAAAATGTATTTTTTGACCTAATTCACAATAGGCCTTTTCTGTAAATCACGAAAGGAGTGAATTTGTGCATAACAGTACGTTCCTGGCCATTTCTTACTGCCATTTATATGATCTTAAATAGGTGACCCAGGCATTGTGAAGAGATACATGTTCGATAAATCACAACTTCATTTTATGCATCTGTTAATTAAAACATATACACATGTCAGATACTTTACAAATGAAAGTGTCAATGTAACACTTAAAGAGTACATTTTACCACTAAGTCAGTGAACATATGGTCCTTATCTACAGAGTGTTAGAGTTACACTGGACACTGGTTAGAGTTCATATTTTACACTACACTGAGAAGTATTACTCAAATGTTACACTATGATGTAAAGAACACTTGTAATCAATTTGACACTTGGTCTTTTTGAGTGTTAATCAAAATGAACTCTAATTAAGTTACTCTTCATGAGTGTTAGACCTATTTGACACTAAGTGTTGATTAAGAAATTACTCCAAACACAGTTTTGCTGTTTAACTGACTCCTGCCAGTGTTAAACAGATTTCCTCTTGTATTTACTCCCTTCGTGTAATTCTTACCAAACACCCTATTTTCAATTGACTCCTTTTTAACTCTTCAACAGAACACTTTAAGAGTTTTACATTTTCTTCTTTACCATATCCAGCTAACACTTCAAACAATAAAACAAAAAATGTTAAAAAAAAATATAAAGCACTATTTATCCATATCTTAATAACAATTTATTAAAAATAAAAACATTAATCCTCCGGTTAAATTTAGTTTGCATACAATCTTTCATTATCAGTTTTGAGATGCAAGTGTAACTCCCATGTGTGCTACATTGTGCAACAATTAAACCTCGCTTTCAGTTTCCAAGATGGAAAAAAACCCATTGCTCTTAAAAGACACGGTATATTTAGAATAGTACAATCTTAACAATGTCTGTAAACACTGAACAATGTGTGTTTACAGTGCGTTTAGAGGATACACACATCCGAGTACAATTCAAGCCATTTTCACCCGAGAACAAACGTAGCTATTATCTGCAATCTACCAAGACATTCCAACTCAAATCTAATTGGCCGCTAAAAGAGTTGGCTTTCAAAAGCCTTCTTTACATTTTTGGCTTTCAAAGTTCTGATTATCTGCTGCCTCCATACATTGTACTGCTGCTGGGAAAACTGGGAAAAACTAAATTGGTAGGCAGAGACTCGTTCTCTTCATATCCTCTCATCAGTTAAACAAACAGAATGTACGCTTGCCTTTCATATTAGATTCAGTGTTATCAGTACATAGATATACAAGACACAGCAAAACATTCTGCTAAATTACTTTTGCAACTCTAATTAAATCTCTTGCAACCCACACGTCTTTGGGAAAGACTTGTTTAAGAAAACTTTGATACAAAACTTTTATTCCTAAAATATGATAAGTTACTAAGGCTCTATGACTTTTAATAAATAAGAAGGTAGGAGGTTTGATTGTGGCTTATTTACTGCTTGATATTGTGTAATGGACAAATACTTTTTTTATTTAGGGGCTTTTATACACAAAAAAATGAATGAAGAAAATAAATAAGCCAGCTTGACATTTGCAGAAATGCCTCAAATCAGTCGAAACTCAAAGTCACATTCTGTAAGATGACATGAAGAGTCACTCAAAGGTATCGGCTATCAGCAGTGAGGACACGGCTGCACTGTGAATGGAGTCTCTGCGTCTGCGATATTAAACCGTCTCCTCGCTGGCAGCTGCCTTAATGGATGAGTTTGGAGAACCTTCCAGCAAACTGTGAATGTTCACATCAGTCCTGGATGAGGGAGCAGGACAAACCTCGGTGTCCTTGTGTCCTGTTGTCACAGGCTGGCTGGATTTACACTTTAAATGGATTTGCCGCTAAGTGTTTATTACTGAGGCAATGATGTGACATAATTCTCAATTTCTCACTCAATTTCTGTCACTAAATTGTAGTGTAGCGGCAGAATAGTGAGGACAGCAAATGAAGTATCCAGAGATTAAGAATGTCTTGTTTTTATTGTTTTCAAGCCCACTATCCAGGAATGATGTCCGTAATACCATTAATATCTAAAAAAGCAAAAAGTTGGGGTGCACAAAGTGTTTTTTACAAATATTTATTTAGTAAAAATATTGGAAAAGTTATTTGTTTTTGGGGTAGAAAAAAAACTAAACAAAACATGAAGGAAATGGAGAGTGGAGGAGAAGCAGCACAGCCTGATTTAAATACAGGGAAAACGTAGTACAGCTATAATATCTTCTTTCCATGAGAAGCGTTCACCTTAACTGGTTCGCGTCGGTAGTTTATTTCAACATTGCTTTTCTGTGGGATCTGTAATGTGTGATATTCTCTGGCAGTGTGGTGAGTTCACCTCCACGCTGTGCTCACTGCTCAGTCAGCCTGCGTGTCACACGACACGGCTGCCAATATCACACAGGAGAAAAAGAGCAACTTTATCTACCAAAGTGGCTGCGCCGGCTGTTTGAATTTAGAAGACTTGACTGACTGGGAGATGGAGCTATTGTTCGCCTGTTGTCCTGTAACTGTTGGCAGTGTAGCAGTAGCAGCACAGGTGCTGTCGGGCAGCATTAGCGTCAGTGCATATTCAAGGTGATCTGTAGAGTGTGAAAGAAGTTCAGCAGATGCTGAACATCCGTCACCACCTGCAATCACTTGTATTTCAAGCATCCTTCCCTGTATAAAGTGTTCTTAGATATCATAATAGTTTATTGATTGATTGTTATATCAACACATTTCCACTTGTATTCAAATCCAAATCATTTTTCTGCCTCAACAAATACAAACAGAATACAAATACTGGGTTTTCTGCACATCCAAAGTGCAAAGTTTCATCTGCCATGTCTTTTACAGAAATCTCCCAAAGGCACATTTTATTGATATTGGCCACCTGTCTCACTTTATAGAAGTCTCCTTTAATGCATCAAAATGATTTATTTCAGGTATTTTACCTGTGGAGCTGAGCAACTTTTAAATTCAAACTATTTAATTTGACAAAGTCAGTGACTGAGGAACCCCACTGGCCACCTGTAGATGATTTATTTGGCTCGCCCTCGACTCCGAAATCTATTGTATTATGAAAAAAAAAAAGAGAATTGGATGTAAAATCCCCAGTGGCCTGTGCTAAATTTACCTTAAACCAAATCACTAAAGCCTACTGGTGCTTGACAGTCTGGGCAGGTGTGCAGACTCTTCAGCAATATCCAAGGGAGACCCTCTAGCACTGCTCACCCTTTATTCATTCTTATTTATTAATCTGACTCGCTCTCTTCTCTGCGGAAGGCTTGAAAGTCAAACAATACTTGGGCCAAAATGGCCTTTTTCTTTCGCCCGTCTGAAGGCTTCAAGCACTGACAAATAAGAGCTGATCATGGAACTGCTTTAATGGCACACCACAGCTGCTTCTATCAATATAGATTTCAAGTATGTGCAAGGTATGCACTTAATTTTAACAAAATAAAAAGTGTGGCGTTTCCGAGGCATTTGTTGTTGACATTGACACACAACACAATCAGTGTGTGAGCACTCTTACCAACAGCGCTGTCTACTGAAGTGTTAACTGCCCTGACACTGCTGGTTTCACTGTGTGTCTTGACATGTCTCCCTGCGAGTCAACACCCCAACACATATTTTGTTTTCCTGTTAAATAAATAAATAGCCGGCGCACGGAATAAACACAGATTCTAAATAGGAGCTGACAGCACCACCGGTTTGGAGACGGAAGCTTCAGTGGAGTTTATTTTTCTTTTCTTTTTTTTTTCTTTTGCTGACAATCGCAGGCAGAGAAGACAACAGATAAGAGGTCTGGTTTTTTTGGTTGGGGTGTCACAGCGTTCCTGTCTAGCACTGCAGTAGTCAGTGGAAGGCCTCGTCCCACGAGGTTAAGGGACGCTTATTGAATGGCAGCACAAAGACAGCGGGCCACTCGTGCGGACGGGGCGTCTCCAGCATGGAGAAGGTGAAAGGTTTAAGAGCAGAGACGAACGCTTTAAATAATAATGAAGTACCTTTTTGGAGATGGAGGTTATTGTTGTTTTGTGTGTTGAGACATTTGTGTCTGATCATAAATAATGACACACTTCCACAGGAATATTCTGGAGCATATGAGGAGGTTTTTATCTTGTATTTTTTTGGCAACATCTTCCAGCTGATGTGGTAGAACTTTGTACGTACAAAGCAAAGCCTTTAGTTTTTTCTTCCCAGCGCTATAGATGCCGGTGAGGAAACACACAAGAAACAGCATGCTGAGCCCAGGGAACAGATGGAGGGTTTTTAGCTCTGATTTTACATCTAAAGGAGGACAAAACCACAGCACTGTGGTTTCACTCAGCTGTCAAAAACTGAGTGGCACCGCATTACATGGATGATTACCAATAATTCCCTTGCCGGGAGTCAACTGAAAAGAAGACAACGATGTAATTACAGTCCCCTTTGGCAAACTGCTTTGTCATACAACAGAATAATGATATGCTCTTTTGACACCGAACCAGTGTCTCCGGATCGGTCGGTAATGGCCCTGTAAATCAAAAAATGCGACTTTTATAGAATCACATCTGGAGTCCGGACGTGTGAGACAGCCAGGAAGTCCCGGAGTATAAATGATGCTTGTCGCTCTGAGGCTCTGGAGCTCGTGCTCGTACCGGCGCTTGATCTATGAGATCTGTGACAGCTGTAGTGCAGATAGTAGTAGGACACTCAAAAATACACGTAATAATATGAAATGTTTCACAGCTGCTGTGTAGTCTTTAATTACTGTACGCAACACATACTCGAGTGGCAATTAGTAATTCTCAATGCCCCATAGTATTAGATTACCATAATATATCTGTGGGGGGTTGACAGCAATCTTGATTACCACCATACGACTCAAATGTTCTTTAGCCGTTTGCTGAGGATTACATCCTCTGAAAACTGTAATCACTTCTGCCTGACCTGTGCAGTGGAAGATCTACCGACCACTGGGAATTCATAGCCCTGTCTCAGACTGTGCAAGAATTTGTATTTTAGTTCCGCCCAGTGCACAATTGCATTCAGCCCAAATACTTTTGCCCTAGATCTAACCATGCTACAATGAAACTATATCAATGTATCCACCATGTCTACTTCAAAGCCACTATGAATCTTTATGTGGTCATAACATTTTTTCCTGTTTTGGTTGGAAAATGTGACAATCCTGATAAAAGTAGAGTAGAGTCTGTGTTACTATCTACTCATTCCCATCGAGGTTGAAAGGTCGGATCCAATGATGCAAAGTCAGCCATTGTGCCAGTGCTACTTTGACCCAACCAATTTGGGGGGTTGGTTCAAAGTTGAACATTTTACACATAGCAGTTTTTTACGAGAATATAGAGCATGTCATTTTCAAATGAACTTGAAAATCCCTGTCTAATGGTGTTAATGTATGTTAATGATAGTAAATATGTTGAAATAGGGTACGCTTTCCCATAAAAGGGAATGTTCTATGTTTTAACAGGGAGTTTAAGGGCTTGTTTTATTTTACACACTATCTGTATAATATACAGTAGGTTCATCAACATTTGTCCAAGTGCCAACATTTTTCTACTTCTAGACTACAATTCATTGGAAATCCATAATGATAATTATCGGATGCACTGAATCTGCAACTACAGGGGAAAGAAAACATAATTTCATTTCATTTTGAAAGTGATGATTCCTTTGGGAACAAAGGCCTGTCTTTTTTATTTTTTTAACATCCGTTTTCTGTTGTCATACAAGGCTGGCTTTTACCATACTCTTTTGTTTCTTTAGCAATGTTAAACTACTTTCTTCTTTTTCTTTTTTGGACTGACTGTATGTATTTATTAATTATTAAATTAATATACAAATATATGCATTTATTGTAATGCATTATTTATCCTTTGTATTTCCCCCCCCAATGTATTTCACCAAGCCTATTTAGCTCTGTATTGTTCTTTATACATTTCAATATGCAAATGAGGGGGCTGTCATTCAAAGTGTGTTGCGGGGTCAACTTTTCATCTATTGGTTGTTTGACAGGGTGCATAGACCGACTATATATGCTAGCTAGCTAGCTAGCTAGATACAGCAGTCTGCTTATCAACTCCAGCCTTCATCCCTGGGTTCATACAGCGGGTTGTCGGACAGCTGCTGCTGCTCGCCCTGCCGCTGCTCCCCCGTTGCCTCAGATCTTTGGTCTTGCGCTCTCCTACCGGTACAGGTGTGTGGATCAACCGGCTGAAGCTGAACTGTTTCACGGACACAGAGCCAGGCTCCACCCTGAGGTGGAGCTCGTTCAGAATAAGAACCTTCAGACCGATTCGCTGAGCCTGTTCTCAACCTCAATGAGGAGGCCGTTGGTGGGTCCACGAGGCAGTTCAGCATCAGTTGGTAGATCTGCACACCTGTACTAGTCGGACAACGGAAGACCAAATATCTGATGCAGCAGCCGACCGCTGACCCGTACAACACCGGGGATGAAGGCTGGAGTTCATAAGCAGACAGAACACAAGCTAGCTAGCTAGCATAGGTCGTTGACCTATGTACTATGTTGATCAAATAGGCAAAATGTTCACCCCATGAAACACTTTGATTGACAGTGCCCGCTTTTTGTATAAAGAAGCAGAAATGCATTCGAAACATGGAGGAGGAAGCCCTACAGAAATGAATAACCGAAGGGAAATTAAATGCGAAGAAATAATCAAGTTATATATTTATTTTTGATTTTGGCCTGTTGACGATCACTGTACATCACTAGCGGATGACTTTACTTTTTATTTTTGTTCTAGACTTTCATTGGAAAAGAAGACAAGAGTGCATGTGTGCAGGAGAGATACTGCAACTACTTGGTTTCTTCATATTTGTGGGCAAGTTATGCTATCGCTGTGTCTTTTGATTTGCAACAAAGCGCTGAAAGACAAACCTGGGAAGTGTGGTCCTAAGCAACTCAACAGACTGCTTAATTTGTCATTTATAATAAGAAATTGGAGAGACCTAAGATGACGACAGAAACAGTGTCACTGAGAGAAATCTAAATTCGGAACTTCAACACACCAACAGCAGACATGAGTTTTGCTGAATTAATGCAAGTTTGATTATTTATGGATCTTTTCTTTTTACTTTTATATTTTCTTCTGTTCTTTAGTAAAGAGAGGACATGCACCATTGGTACCCAGCCTGACTTAAACCGGTGACACAGCACTTACAAATGAAGTATTTTAAACACCTAGGTCAGCTCAAAGACACGTCTTTTGAGGACAGACTTGTTTGGACAGAAAAAAAACAAGGATTTGACAAAGCTTTATTTATGTCTGGCTGGAACAAGAATCCCTGAACGACTGTGACATCAATTGTCCACTACCCACATGGCTGTCAGAACATCTTTACCCCTGTAGTTCACCAATTCACACCTTGTCCCAATGACTCTCACATAAGCATATTATGTCTCTAAAATATAGAGTTTCAAAACCATAGGGAATCTAAACCAGTCAGTGGCACTGATGAGGCTTCTGAAATGGACATTCAGTATTGAAAAGCTAATGTCAGTTAAATGCAGCGTTTGTGTTATTCATGGAATTGCCTTTCCCTTTGTCTTATACTTATTATCATTAATACTATCGGCTCGTCAGAAATGACATATTTCCAACCGATAAAGGTTTATGTCTTGCCATTACAATTCACATGCTGTTATGTCTTACAAAGCACAAATTAGTCAATGCTGGAGCTCTCTCAGCCCGCAGTCTCGTGCTTTGACGGCAGCAGGAGGTTCATAAGCTCTCTTTCTTCCCTTCTCTCTCTCACATTGTGGACAGCGGCAGCAGAAATTGTTCACCAAGGTGCCATCTATTGTGTTGAGATAATTGCCCATGAGTAAAAGCTCATCAAGAGGAGAAATTGAAATTATTTCCTCGTACTCAAGGACGGTGAACCGTGGAGTATAAAAGATGATGAATCTCTATATTTCCATGGGGATCTGCGTACGACAGAGCTAGACTCGATTAGGTTGAACGGCAACACAATTACACACAAGAACTCTTCCTGTGTGCCTCTTCTTACCACAGCCATTTGCCTCTGTTGGTTTTTTGCTATCCAAGGAGTTAAAGGTTGGATAATGTTGCTTGTGCTGTGCAAACATAGATTACTTTCCTCCAATCAATCACTACCACCCCTTCTTCCCACAAACATGCCGCACATTTCTCACCGCCGGTGGATTCAATTTTCCAAACACAAAATTAAACATCTTGTAAATTATGTTTATTGTCCCGTGTATCCCCCCTCCCAGCAATCAAATGCCAGCAGTCATTGCTCATGTGCTAATTGAAATTGTTGTTTTTTTTCTGTTATGTAGATTTCTAGAATGCTTAATTGGGGTATATATCACAGTTAGCCTGCATTATTCCAGCGGCTTATCCAATTCTCAATGTAAACACAATGTTTGCACTGCAGGCTTGTTCTTAAGTATGTGTGCTGTTGGGCACATGATGTATATTCCTTCTGAAGAAGAGAAGAAGAACACTCCCTCTCCAGCCACACACACACATTCACACACATATACAGTATATAAGTGCAAATGCCTTCACAATTTCATTCATATGACGTATACTGTTGATAAAATAGGACTCGTCACTGATTTCTTAGATGAGGGTAAAAAATGCTGGATTAGCACCATTAGTAACCACAAAACAGACACATCTGTACGGTGGTTTCAATCAATGTTTTTCTATTAACAGTGTATCACATGGTCATGTGTAATGTGAAAGGGGCAGTGTATGATGAATATAATTATCATTAAACTCAGTTTCCCCTCATCACATTGGACTTCACGCCGGAACATTTACATTTTTGTGTGACATGTCAGATTCAGCAAATGCTCCTAACTTCCTAACTTCAGATAACAGTATAAATTACTAGCGAAAACATGACAAATGACACTTGTGTGACAATGAGCGTGCAGCCATGGGATTTGTAAATCTGCATAATTAACCCCCAATGATGCCATATAAGGCTACGCATGTTGGTTGTTGCTCTTCAAACAAACACAGGATGAAAACAAGAAGTGCCCCTAATGTGAAACAGAGATAGGGACCCGTATACATAAAGACACGGCCACTATAATACAGCAGTTTGTGCACATGCTTATCGTGCTGGTAGAAAAGTCAGTGTTGCCCTTGGATACAAGATATGAAGCATGATTTACAGTCTTGAATTAATCGTGAACAATTGTTTTTCACATGAGGCCTATTTTTTTCCATTGTTTGATATTATTAAGCAATATTTACTTTATTAACTTTTTGTATTTACCTAAGAAGGCTATGTTTCCGGCCTGGTTTGTGTATGGACCAAGGAAGAACACATTACATTTTTGTGTTGTACTAAAATATTTGATGTTTTCTTTGATTAATACTATTGCATGCAATTGCATCTACCAACACAATTCAATGTATTTACTTTACTGTTATCGGTAGGGGGCCTCAGGAGGGAGGAGAGGTCAAGGCTTGTCGCAATATCTCATTTTGTTGTCTTAGTTCTGATAATAAATCAGTCAATATCACGTTCAAAGAAAACAAACAACAAACAATGCATTATCATGTCGAGGTAAGTAGAGTGTTGTCTTTTTTTTAAAAGTAGATGTTTTGTAATGGTTTTGGTGTCAACCAAACACAATCGCATGCGTGATAATGATATACTATAATTGCCGTATTTTAGTATCAAAAATAACACCTACATCTTCGGAACCTGACTTAATGTCAGAGGTGAGGAGGGCCAAGGTGAGACAAAATGGGCTGATAGTGTGTTGTACAACCAGGCAGCAACCTCTGTTTCTGCAGAGTAAAGTTAATGCGGAAGAGTCTTAAAACCTGCATTCTCTCTAATGGCCATCAAGGGGCGACTCCTCTGGTTGTATAGAAGTCTATGAGAAAATGACTCTACATCTCACTTGATTTATTCCTTCAGTAAACATTGTAAACATGAGTTTATGGTCTCAATCTCTAGTTTTGAGTCTTCAATACAGCATGATGTTCATTTAGTAAATTATGGTCCATTTACAGTCAAGATCAGGGCGGGCTTACTGTGATTGACAGGTCGCTGCTGTATCAGACCCTTGTACGTCGTCGCTACATCACTCTACCGCAGTCCAAATATGTTAACATCCGTTTATTGTTTGCAAAAAAGCCAAGATGGCGACGACCAAAACTCCAAACTCGAGGCTTCATAACAGCAGTCCACATATACCTATGTGTCACGTCGTGACAGCTACATCCACTTCTTATATACAGTCTATATGTGTGACCAGCTGCATCAGGCTTATGACTACATAGTCAGCATCTAAACCCAAAAAATCCTCCATGAAGAAATATCCAGCAGTTAGGAGCCAGAGCGCAGCCATCAGACAGGTTGTGCTCTCACATATCACAGAAGAGTGATGAACAGCACTTCACATACAAAATAAAAAAAAACACTCTTGGAAAACATAGTGAGCACAGCATGTAAGAATAGCAAGAGTGACTTTTAAGTGCCTTGCTCAAGGATACAATGATAAGTACTTATTGGGGGAGGCAGGTTCACTGATTCATGGTCCAGTGCTTTTACAGCATATAAGAATCAAGAGCTTTCATATTTTGCTGTGGTCGTGATGTCACCTAGTGATGCTTTCATTCAATCCACAGTGTTGAAAAGCTTGATCTGCCTACAATAAGCATTATAGTAAATGTCACGGGCTATACAAAGTGAAAGCATTATCATAAAAGCCTCCCGTTTGCAGGTAGTAATCACTAGTATGCAACTCAAGAGAAAAGGGCAATCCTGCAATGTTTTATTATAGTCACTTTGAGTGCAGACAAGAGTTTATAACCTTGTAATTTTCAAATCCTGTTCTTAAAAAAAAAGCCAGTTCATGGGCAGATTACTTTGTGTTTTTTTTCCAATGACAACATTTACAAAACAACTTTCTCCTTTTTTAGGAGAATATTATAGTTTGAGTACTTTATTTTTGGGGTGTTCAATTCGTGCCACATAAGTACAGCATGTAGCAGTTTAAAAAGTATAAACATGTGTCACATTAGTTCCAATAAACTGCCATCCAACTATTACTAAAGAACCCAAGCTTTATTGTAAGTATATCAAATGTTCTACTGTGCATTCAAAGCATTTGCACTGGAGTATATCAGTTTCCATTCTCTAATTAAAGTTATAATTGTATGAAACACAAATTATACTATTCATATGTGGCATTTATATTTATAAGTATTTACGTTCGTTAGTTACCTTTCTACAGGAGAAACCGAGCTGACGTCACGGACCACCAACGGACTTATTGTTATGGGATTTTTTCATTTCAGTTTTATGGAAATTACAGTTAATTTAATTCGACTCCCAGAACCCCTCCAGTAGTCTTGCGAGGGTGAAGAGCTGGTCCACTGTTCCACGGCCGGGACGGAATCCGCACTGCTGCTCTTGAATCCGAGGTTTGACAAACGGTCGGAGCCTCCTTTCCAGCACCATGGCATAAGCTTTCCCCGAGAGGCTGAGTAGTGTGATACCCCGATAATTCGAGCACACTCTCCGGTCCCCCTTTTTGAAAATGGGAACCACCACCCCGGTCTGCCAGTCCATGGGCACTGATCCCGACCCCCATGCGACACTGAAGAGGCGTGTCAGCCAAGACAGCCCAACAGTGTCCAGCGCCTTCAGCATCTCAGGGCGGATCTCATCCACCCCCGGCGCCTTGCCACCAAGGAGCTTTTTGACCACCTTAGCGACCTCTGCCAGGGATATGGGTGAGCCCCCCAGGTCTTCAGGCGCTGCCTCCTCTGCAGAGGACATGTTGGTCGGGTTTAGGAGTCCCTCAAAGTGTTCTTTCCACCGCCCGACGATGTCCCCCGTCCGGGTCAACAGATCCCCCCCCCTGCTGAGAACAGCCTGGGGTAGGCCCTGCTTTCCCTTCCTGAGCCGTCGGATGGTTTGCCAGAACCTCCTTGAGGCCAACCGAAAGTCCTTCTCCATGGCCTCTCCGAACTCCTCCCATGCCCGAGTTTTAGCACCCGCGACCACCGCAGCTGCAGCCCTCCTGGCCTCCCGGTACCTCTCAGCTGCTTCAGGAGACCCCTGGGCCAAACAGGCCCTGAAGGCCTCCTTCTTCAGCTTGACGGCTTCCCTCACCTCCGGTGTCCACCACCGGGTTCTCGGGTTGCCGCCACGACAGGCACCGATGACCTTCCGGCCACAGCTCCTAGCGGCCGCGTCCACAATAGAGGCTTTGAACATGGTCCATTCGGATTCCATGTTCCCAACCTCCCTCGGGATGTGTGAGAAGTTCTTCGGGAGGCGGGAGTTAAAGACCTCCCAGACAGGGTCCTCCGCCAGACGTTCCCAGTTCACCCTCACTATACGTTTGGGCTTGCCGGGTCTTTCCAACCGGTTCCCCTGCCATCTGATCCAACTCACCACCAGATGGTGATCAGTTGACAGCTCTGCTCCTCTCTTCACCCGAGTGTCCAAGACATACGGCCGCAGATCAGATGATACGATTACAAAGTCGATCATTGATCTCCGGCCTAAGGTGTTCTGGTACCAGGTACACTTATGAACCACCTTATGTTCGAACATGGTGTTCGTTATGGCCAAACCGTGGCTAGCACAGAAGTCCAATAATCCAATAGTCCAATAATATTTGGTTATTATTTATTTCATAAATAGTGTTATTTATTTCCTGACTTTTTTTTCTGTGAAGATCCCGGAAAGGGTTATTAATATTTGGTTATGTGTGGCTTTCTGGAAAACAATAAATGTTTACATTTAGGCACCCCTGCGATCGTCACACTTTTTATGTTAAAAACTGACCCCGGCCCCCATCAGAGAAGGGAAAAGTTATGTGGCCCTCACAGGAAAAAGTTTGGGGACCCCTGAGTTAAAGTAATAATTTAAATAAGTGGACTAATATCAGGAGTGGGGTTCAGCGGGTTACCCACGCCTCTCAGGTGAAGGGTAGACACACACTGATCCACTCAGTGTGGCACGCGTGCAGCCCCGGACATCTAAGGGCATCACAGACCTGTTATTGCTCAATCTCCTGCGGCTGAACGCCACTTGTCCCCCTAAGAAGCTGGACGCCGACCGCACAGGGCCGCGTAACTGGTTAGCATGCCGGAGTCTCGTTCGTTATCGGAATTAACCAGACAAATCGCTCCACCAACTAAGAACGGCCATGCACCACCATCCACAGAATCCAGAAAGAGCATCAATCTGTCAATCCTTTCCGTGTCCGGGCCGGGTGAGGTTTCCCGTGTTTATTCAAATTAAGCCGCAGGCTCCACTCCTGGTGGTACCCTTCCGTCAATTCCTTTAAATTTCAGCGTTGCAACCATACTCCCCCCGGAACCCAAAAACTTTGGTTTCCCGGACGCTGCCCGGCGGGTCATGGGACTAACGCCGGATCGCTAGTTGGCATCGTTTATGGTCGGAACTACGACGGTATCTGATCGTCTTCGAACCTCCGACTTTCGTTCTTGATTAATGAAAACATTCTTGGCAAATGCTTTCGCTTTTGTCCGTCTTGCGCTGGTCCAAGAATTTCACCTCTAGCGGCACAATACGAAGTCCCCCGGACGTCCCTCTTAATCATTGCCCCCAGTTCAGAGAAAACCCACAAAATAGAACCGGAGTCCTATTCCGTTATTCCTAGCTGTATTCAGGCGACCGGGCCTGCTGTGAACACTCAAACATCTCCGCGACTTATTGAGTGGCGTAATAATCACGCGACACAACGAATCGATAATGAAATTCGTTGGCAACTCTTTTAATAATCGATTTTTATCGATTTGATCGATTCGTTGTTGCAGCCCTACTCTTAACGCTTCAATACAGCCACAGACACCAACAAACTCTGCATCATTGTCTCTGTCTCCTCACGAATCTGTGGATACCTCCTAGTGGGCCTTTGCATTCTCCATGTATCTGCCTGTATAGCATGGATCTTTTCAGTCATATGAATGATCAATAGTCATTGTGTTTATTACTATTACAGTGTTTTCGTGAGATTAATGTTATTTTTAACATGGCTGTGTGAAAATTAATAATGTTTTGAAGTAAAACAGTAAACGGTCAACAATAAATGGTCAGCATTGCCAAAACACTGAGACCGCCTTAGTAAACCTTTCTATATTTTATCATAAATGTTGTATTTCTGTGCATTTGTATTGAAGGTGTAGTTTAAAGTTGTAAAAAAGTAGTAAAATAAATGTGGATGCATAATTTTCTATGGGATCTTGATTTTAATGGTGATATTGTCTGTAAAATTTAGATTTTTCAATTTCATGTTTTTCTTTAACCCCACCCCCTCCTCCTACTTCCTCCCTTCTCCCTGATGATTTCGCCAACTTCTTTGACAAGAAGGTAAACGATATCAAATCCTCCTTCTCTCAGCCCCCCTCTCCCTGTCCTCCCTCTCTCTCCCGCCCCTCTCCATGCCCCATCTTACCCTATCTTGCTCCCCTAACGAGGTCCTCAACCTTGTTACATCTAACCGCCCCACCACGTGCTCCCTTGACCCGATCCCCTCCCCTCTTCTTTAGTCTATTGCGACTGAACTCCTTCCTTTCCTCAACCACCTCATCGACACATCTCTTGGTTCAGGATGCTTTCCCACGGCTTTCAAGACTGCCAGAGTCACTCCCCTTCTGAAGAAACCATCATTTGACCCCTCTGATGTCAAGAACTTCAGACCCGTTTCTCTTCTACCCTTTCTATCCAAAACACTTCAACGTGCTGTTTTTAATAACCAACTGTCTTCCTATCTCCACCAGAACAGCCTCTTGGACCCCCAACAGTTCGGGTTCATAGTGGGTCACTCGACTGAGACAGCCCTCCTTGCACTGACAGAGTCACTTCACGCCGCAAGAGCGAACTCTCTCTCCTCTGTCCTGATTCTCCTGGACTTGTCTGCGGCGTTTGACCCGGTGAACCACCAGATCCTCCTCTCCACCCTCGAGGGGTTGGGCATCTCAGGCTCTGCACTCTCCCTGTTTGCATCCTACCTGACAGGTCGATCCTACCAGGTGAAAAGGAGGGGGGCCGTGTGACACTCAAGTGGAGGCATGCATCGCTTGGCTGCTTGGCTGACATCTCGAAGTGGATGGCGACACACCACCTGAAGCTCAACCTGGACAAAACCGAGCACTGTTCCTCCCGGGGAAGGGCTGCCCGCACCGAGACCTGTCCATCACCATTGACGATACCGTGGTGACGCCAACTCGGACTGCGAGGAATCTGGGTGTGACCCTGGACGACCAACTGTCGTTCTCAGCAAGGCTCTTGTCATCTCCCGCCTGGACTACTGCAACTCTCTACTTGCCAGAGCCCCAGCATTGGCCATCAGACCTCTGGAGTTTGTCCAGAAAGCTGCAGCTCGCCTGGTGTTCAATCGCCCCAAGTTCTCCCACACAACTTCCCTTCTCCGTTCTCTACACTGGCTCCCTGTAAGAGCTCACATCCAGTTTAAGACTCTGGTGCTAGCCTACAGGACAGTGAAAGGAACAGCTCCTTCCTATCTCCAGGCCATGGTCAAGCCCCCGACCACTTCGCTCTGCTGCCTCGGGGCGACTGGTTGCCCCGTTGCTCAGAGGTCCCTGCGGCCGATCGACCCGATCACGGCTTTTTTCTGTCCTGGCCCCACAATGGAGGAATGAACTCCCCACTGATGTCAGGACAGCGGAGTTGCCAGCTGCCCATCTTTCGGCGCAGGCTGAAAACTCCCCTCTTCAAGAAGTACTACCCTGCCTTCCACTTAGCACTTATTGTATTCATATTAGTTTGTTGCACTTATTGTATTCGTATTAGTTCGTTGCACTTATTGTATTAATTTGTTTCTGCACTGTACGTTTGCTCTGGTTTATGCTCTTAGATGCTTGTTAAAAAAAGGAGATACACTTATGACTTTTGGTGACTAGTAGTTCTCTTGAATACCTATGTTGAATACACTTATTGTAAGTCGCTTTGGATAAAAGCGTCTGCTAATGTAATGTAATGTATAATATAAATTTCATACATCTGTAGATAATCTTATAGAGCCTCACTGCATGCTTCCTCATGACAAGTACCCTCTTTGGAGACTTGGCACTCAGGTTAGTCTTCTTACCGCCATGTTAGCATCACAATGGGAATTGTGTTTTAAGTGAGGCTGAAGATCACCACCCCGGCCTTTGGAAATATGGCATTTGTGGATGTCATCTGTGGAATCTGAGCAGCTCTTCACCCAAGGGCACATCTCTGTGCAAGAGCAAGAGACGCAGCTGAGAAATGAGGTGGCACGACCGGCCCTGCTGACTGCTCAGGATTTCACTGGAGCGCTTTACTGACTGGCGTCGCATTACTTCCCATTAATTTTGCTTTTGTAGCTCGCTTAATATGCTATTGACTGCATTAGTGGAGAGACTAATGTGTTGTTAAATTATGTTGGCTCATGCCGCTGTCCTGTGTTTAGATATACTGCCTCGTCAGCTGCTCCAAGGATTATTTGCCATGTACAGAAGCTCATAGGAATCTAATACAGGGCCCATTCAGCAGTCGGCTCTATAGACTCTGATGGGCAATCTTCTGCCAAGCAAGATGTGAGGGGAATTATGGCTAGATAATGATGCAGATCGTTCTCAAAGAATCTGCTTTATTTTAAATTAGTGTAGAAGAAATACAAAGTCTGCTAGTAATATCAGAAATAAGCAGCATCAAAACAACCTACATCTTTTTTTTAATAGAAACTACATTTTAAAGTGACACCATATAACTTTTTTTGAACAGTAGTTAGAAGAAAGGAGCTGGGTGTTGCAGGCCTCTAAAACCTTTCCCAACGCAGCTGAGACCAATCGCTTTAAAGGAGGAGCCAGCCAGGAGAGCAGCAGCTGTCAATCAAATGACCTCAGTCAAACAGAAACACAATGAATCAAAAACATACTAAACTTGGAACAAAGGTCACATGGATGATTTGCTTCTATCATAGGACAGTTTACATCAGTTTGGTGGAGTTTTAATTTGCTCACTTTAACCTCTTGAACCCTGCCCCTATTTTTAGGCCTCTGCTCGAAAATTGCATACCCATACTCAAAAGAGATTTGAATAATTTTGATGTTATAATAAAAGGGAACACTTGTGAGATTTGTTCAGATGTGTAAATATCAGTATATATGTTACTGGTTAGAGTAAATGAAGATGGCACACAGCTCAAATTGAGAAGTTTCAGGTTCGCCTGAAAAAAAAGCAATTTTATTGATATTATATCTTTGAAATGATGCAGGTCCAAGCCTAGAAACACTCCCAAATCATAGCACAATTGGTGAACAGTCTCCCTGCAAAGTTTGACTTTGATAAAGTGAAGCACAACAACATGAGAGAGGTTTTAGTACAGAGAGGTTAGGCGAGATTTCCAAAATGTGCATTTGGGCACATTTGGGTACATTTTTGCACCTTGTGTGCTATTTCAATTTTCTCATGTACCAAACTACATATTTCACTTGTATATTACTAATGGTGTTCAATACAATTGAGTTACCTACATGAGACTGACGGACAGCACTGTTAGCTAGTCAAAATCAGCAAGTCTTTCGTAAATTGTGACGCATATGCTCCGGCAGCAGGGAGTTGATTCTTCCCATCTGCTTTGCTCAAAATACCCCTCTAATATCTCAGTCTGACTGAGAGAGATGTTATGGATATGTCTGTAATCAGTGTGTAGCTGGCGTGCTTTGTGCTATCTCGGTTTCTTTGTTAGCATCTAGCTTCGATTGCTAGGTTCTGAAATGTGCCGAGTGTGCACACTCCTGGCGAAATATGAATATGTTATTTATAGTAATTCTAATAGTTGTTGAGTGAGTTGTGTTTGGAGTATGTACAAATGGCATTCATATTATTTTAACCAAGGTTCTGAAGTTTCACATGGTATGCGACATCAAAAGAGAGAGCATTGCAGAGAGAATGGACTTCGGTGCTTAACTTACGCCATCAGATGGAAACTCGCTATTGTGAGAAAACCCTGCTTCCCACAGTATTATGCATTCTGTATTTTCTCACCACATATTCTGACATTGGAATTAAAAATACATGTGCATTGATGAGACAAGGGAGGTAGTGAAGCTATTGAAATTCCAACCTTGCAATGTGCATTTTCAAGAATAGGTCACTGAGAATGATGTTCAGGGATTTTCACACAATCTAACAGCTGTGAAAGGTGTGAGAGGATGTCCAAGACACATGAGAGGTGGTTTGATGTTAATATATTTAGAATTGAGCGAGCTTTCGAAAATTACAACTGAATAGGTTCCCCCTGCCTTTTCACATGGCAAGTTTTCTTACATCTCTTTTCAACAATCACCGTTATCATTCAGACCACCTTTGCCGAGTTAAAAACAGGGCGGGGCAATTCATTAGTTAATAATTTCTCAGTAAATCAATAAGATATGAAATTAAAAAAAGTTTTTACATAATTGTGTAAATATGCTTGTCTGTGCAGCCGTGACAATGTTTGCTACTTTTGATTGTCCCTTTTTCATACTAGTGTCATTGTGGGGTCGGGGCCTAGGAGGAAGGGGAGGGCCCAGCAGTCTTTTCCGAGGATCAGAACAAATTCCCCACCACTCTGGAGAAGAACAAGCTACCACGCTAACCAGCCAGCTATCCGTCTCCGGAGCCTGGACCACACTTTACATCCCCATTCATGTGTGTTGTCACCATAACGACTAACAACAATCGCCATTTTCTTTTGCACTAGTCAGATGACCACGGAAAACAGTTCAATGTCCGTTCTACTCCTATTCTATTCCCATGGACGAGACACTGGGGGAGCATAAAATTGTTGACAATAAAATCTTTGCTATGTTCCTGCTGAGATCAAGTTTTAGGGAGAATTTCCCTTCCTGGTTTGCCCTACCCCCATACAGTGGTTCAGTCCAATCAGAGTGGGTCCAGGAGGGGTATATAAAGTCACTTAGGGATTGATTTTGGGAGACTCATTTTTTGTAGCTCATTTGCCCTTTGTTAATATTCCCAGGAGTTTCGTTCCTGTTTTTTAAGTTCGGAGAAACTTTATCAACTTTGTGTACCACATCTATGACAAATTGTAAATTATTCATGATTTGTTTTTAAATTCAGCAAACATAGGATACATAAAAGTATTATTTTTTTTGTTTGTATATCATTCATTTACCTCCTGCACTGCATTCATATCCATGAATGCCAAACCATAGGAACTGATTTCACAAGGTTGCTGCATCTGCACAGCAATATTTAAAGTTAGCTTATGTTAGCCACCCAAAGCTACTGGTCATACCAGACCAACTAAGACTGCAGCAGAAAAAAACAATATGTGTCAGATTTAACTGTGGTTGGTTTCATTGCCTATCAATTTAACATTTCATACGTAAGAGTAACAATATGGTATTCCTGTTCCATAACTTTAACCACACAGTGCTGCCACTGTAGGAAATGAATTCTGACCAACCCTTCAAGAGCTTTCCTCGGACCAGTCGAGATGCACTTCAGCCTGACTGCTCTCACCCAAAGGCTCTGTTCAAATCTTCTCGACGTGAAGACACCTAAGAGGTACTGCATACACTGAACAAGTAGAAAAGACACATCACTTGAGCATATTTATAGTTTCACCAAGATCTCCACGAGCTGCTGTTTAAAACTAGACAGAGCAATCTTGTGTAAGTGAGTGGGCTTTAGAGTCGCTTTATTTTGAAGTTAAAAACTGATTTGGTTTCTTAACTGCTGCCTCCCTCTGCCAGGCATTAAGTACAAACTATTAGTTTGCCAATGCAAATTAGAAGCCCTGTTTATTTCCAGTAATTCCTGTTCTGTTCCTCATTGAGGTGTGCAGGTGTGTGTTTTGATCGTGATAGGACTTGACTGGTGTGATGCCCAATCTAAGGTGCAATTCTTAGGCATTATTTTTCTGCAAGGCACCAAGGCCGTTCACAGATGAATCAGAGTGAGTGGATTCACTTTCTTACATCTTTTCGTCATTTTTTTTTATTATTAAAAGGCTCTTCGAACATCTCTTTCTTTCCGTGCTCTGTCACTGGTGGCGTACCATCACCTGAATAGACTCCTTATAGGTTACCTTACAGAAGTGTTAACTCAAGGTTTACATTTGGTTTCACATGGGACCCGAACAATATTCTCCTGAGTGAAAGTCCTGTGTTTGTTTGACTTTATCCTTTATTCTTTATTGGACCACGTAACTTTCAATTACAGTCAATCGATATACTACATAACTTGCTCGGACCCTTGTGTCCGTGGATTGCAGAAATGTACAAGACCAAAAAAATGTTCCTGGCGACAATGCTGGAAAAGTAACATATGTTCTTTAAATTTGTGATCAAGCATGAGCTCCTTTTGAAAAATAGATTATCTCTACTTACTGACTGAAACCAACATTAAAGATAAATGTGTCACAACAGATTCTAATCCAGTCTCCGCCTGTTTTATTCTATTTAAATACAAACCACACAAGTGACTTTAATTGGACCTCTTTCGTGCTCATGAAGGCTTGTAGCAGTTTCTTCACTGGTTGTAAAATTCACCATATAGCATTAAAAAACACTACTTGACTTGTCACCAGAAAGCTTACTTGAGTTGTATCGCCTGAGTGGAAGGTATCTTGACAATCATCAGATCAAACATTTACCGGAGGAAGCGAACATCAGTTACATGTGTAAATTAGCTGCAGTAATATAGGATATCTTATCATACAAATGTAACCCATTTTGTTTCCTGTCAGCTAATGCCTGTAAACCATCAAGGAAAATCCTTGCAAAATTAACACAAAAAAAAGATTTGTGACATATGTGGAGGCAGAAACCAAATGATTATTTTAAGATGCACAGCGCAGGGGAGCGAGCTGACACAACTTTCTGACAGTTTCATCATGCATTACTACACAGCAGTTCCTCCCAAAAATTGACATTGTTGGCTCTGATGAAAGCCCAAACAGGGCTGTGACATTCTGAAAGAAGAGTTTCAAATGATTTCTGTGACAGAGAGCATAGTTTCGAAACACTGACAGCGCTTCAAAGGCCATAATGTCTCGGTGAGACTGTGTGTAGGTGCATGCATGCGCGTGCCCCGACAGTGGGTCGCTTACTTTGACATTCGTAATTCTAATTCTAATGCCGTACAAGAGAAAAATACTCTTCACGATACACAACACTTATTTTTAGATGTCGTCATTGCATTTTTTTACTTCCTCCCTGCGTAATCTACCCCATCACCTCACCCGTTAAAATCAAATGACTTGCAGTGCTGATGTGTATATTTCATCATGCCTGTTGTTTAGTTTTCTTTCCCTCTGTGATGAATCTGAGCTGTGCCCCTGTTGAGGCATTGTCTGCGGGTAGCACAGTGAGTCTGACTGATTGATGGCAGACAGTGGCTGTCACCCCCGGAGAGTAAGCATTTCTGTGTCGTCTCCCCACTGAAGGTCCTGTTGAGCTTGTTAAGGGAGAAAACACTTTTTGTTTATAGCCACTCTGACGGCGGCGGCTGACAGCTCCAGCTGAAGAGGAGAGAGAGAGAGTCTCTCTCTCTCTCTCTCTCTCTCCATCCACTCCCCTGTCTCGCTCTGGTGTTGTGAAATCTGTTGAAATGAGCGTGGCGATTTAAAATGCAAATGTGGAGTCCCTACACAAATTTTTTTTTTAAAAAGGAAGTCAGGGAAATCAGCTTCACCCATCTGGACAGCATTAGGGGAATGAAAGATTTTCTATCAACTCAAACTAACTTGGTTTATATTCATTCATGGAATTACAAACTTTTTCTACTATGAAGGAAGTCTCGCTTTTCAAAGTTTCTTAGGTTTTTTTTTCTTCCGTGCCGAACCGAATGCATGCTGTTAACCGACTGTCTTTGTTGCACAGTCCAATCAAAGAGGCCGCATCTTGCTTTCGTGGATCAACATTCAGTGCAATTCTTTTATATTTTTCTCACTGTTCATGAATATCATGGAAAGACCAAAACCAACATTGAGGCATTAGTACGCCTCACCATACTTTAAATTGTACCTACCCTGTCTGCGGCATTCAAAAGGTGCATTTTTAAAAGCGTCTGTAATTTCCTCAAACGGCTGGGCGCATGCAACGCTAAAGCAGGAGTAAATAGTGTGTTTGTTGGGGAGTGTGTCCGTCTGCTGCACCATGTGTGAGGTAGTGAGTCAAAACAAACTGTCATGGTAATGACGGAACATGTCACCCGGTGTAACAGCGTGGCTCAATGATAATGTGAATATGAATAGTTTTCCGTCTAAGAATATATCAGGCTTTGGATGGAAAGATGTGGATGTCTCTTGTGTTGCTAAACACAAGCACGTTGGTACACGACTGTCTAAACACGGAGAGCCTTTCTTCTGTTTTCCAAGTGAACAAACTCGGATCACCGGATCCAGAATCACAGTCAGATGAAATTATCCTGCAGCAGCCACTGGTGAAAAATGGAAATATGTACCGAGGCAATAAGCTCTCTTCTGGGAAAGCTTGAAGGAGGGGAATAAACAACATCTAAAATTAACGAAGGTGAAAGTGCCCAAATGCGTTCTCTCCTCCATCGTCTGAAGCCTCCCCCCTCCATCTATTTATGTAGTCACCTCGACTGGGAAGCACTTCAAGCGAGGCCTCTTTTCGCTCCCAGATGGGCTCACCAGAGAGAGCCGTGTGTCTTTATCTGTTTGTGTATGAGTGTTTGTCTCTGAAAGGGGGGGGGGGGGGATGTGGGAGTGTAAAGGAGGCTGGTGTGTGCCATTTGAAGTTGTGAAAGCCAAGCGTCTAAACCCAGCCCGACACTGAGTCATCTGCCTTTTTGATCGCGCTGCACCTGATGGGAAATGTATTCGTGCCACTCGAAGAGCAAGAGGGAACCCGCGCTGCCTCGACCCTCACTTCCCTCCGCCAACGCCAGACGCCTCCGTGCGCCCTCCCATCGAGCTCTCGGGATGGCAGCGACAGTGTGGGGGTCCTGGAGCAGCATGGGAGGGTGGGAGTCGGGGGAGGTTGGGTCACGTGGGAGCTCCCCCTGAGCCGCGAGCAGGGGAAGGCCTCAGATTCCTGGTGTTGTACAAACACTGCCATTTAAAATAAAACGACACATGAAAGCCATGTTTGATGTTCAAGGGGCTTCACCTTGCGCTCCACAGCAACACGAGCACAAGCAACAAGCAGGAAAAGCAACTCTTTGGAGCCTTTTCTGAGGACAGAAGTGGTGCAAGGACTCCCTCAAAGTGATGACCTGTTTTTCTTAGGAACGTATCTGTCAAGTAATTACGCTCATTGCAGTCGAAAATCCCCTCTGCCACACGGGTTGTCTTATACGCTTCCACAGCGCTCACCTCACTGTATTCTTTGCCATTGTTTAGCATCATGCAATATTTATCCCGTTGGCAGTAGTCTACCCACATACAGCCGTCACTGTCATGCAGCTAGATGTTTGAAAGCTGTGCAGTTCACCACTTTAACAGCTTTGGGAGTGCTCACAACCCCTGCCCTTACTGTGGCGCTCTCAAGGCATTTTCCCAAAAAAAACGACCAAAATTCTTACCGCGTAGGCGGCGCTGCCTGCTTTAGAGGGTTTGTAAAAGCGAGTTTTAGTGAGCAGAAGCAACAGGATATTGCTGGAGAGGTTGTGTAGGTGCTGCGTGTCCGCCACTTGTCTGACAGGTATGGCAAAGAGTCTCAGAGAGAGCAACAGTGATCTGTGTGTTCAACTGGGTTCTTGGACAGAACACAAAATAAAGCCCCCCCCCCCCCTCATTCCTTGTCAGATGTCAGTACAAAGCGCACACGAGGAAACGTCAGTATGTGTTCCTGGTCGTGCATGCATAAGAAAAAAGAAAAGTGTGTGTCATAGAGAGGGAGAGAGACAATGAGGGAGCAAGAGCATGGCGGTATGGAGCCAGCATTGTAGCAGACATGATTACGTGCCTTGATCTTTCCTATGGCAAGAACAAGACCTCAATCTCTCACTATCTCCCCTTTAATCAAATCCCTACCTTTTTTGCCTCCCTGCCACAAAACTGTCACAGGCTGGAAATAAGCCCTTTCCTTATCAAAGAGCCAAGGGTTCAATTGATTTCCAGGCTGAGAGAATTTTTATTCAGAAACTTCGAAGCACAAAAAAAAAAAAAAAAAAAAAAAAGAGAAGAGAGAAGAGAAAACACCTGCATCCACCCATCAGGCAAATTACTTCTGACTTTTAATTTATTTCGGCAGGAAATGGAAAGCTACATCCTAACCACAGTCAATAGGGGGAAGGGGGACGGGGAGAGGTGTAATCAGGCGGCTCACCAACTCCAAGGCCTCCATCCTGTCACTTTTAATAGCCACTCAGACCACACAATCTGCTTGGCCTGATATGCTCAAGCCATCCCCATAGCCGCAGCCATCTCCGCCTCCTCTTCCTCCTCCTCCTCCTCCGTGTCCTTCCTAATAACAACTGAACATTTCCACACTTCCCTGGTGCCCCACATGAAACAAATCACAGCCAAAGTACTTTCTACCTTCCTTGTATCGCTGTGGTTGGTAGATTTGAAAAAAAAGGGGATGGGGAGATTGGCATGTTTCATTTCCATTCTGAGTGCCATTCCTGGCTTTGATACAAGGACTGATTGGATTTCAAGTTGCCTACTGGGCTTCCCGTCCAGTTTTGGCTTTGAGTTTGTTTGGCAGCGCAATATACGTTTATAGCTTGTTTTTAGCCATGCTAAAGGCAAGGCTCTATGGATGCTAATGGCGCTCTGTCAATTACTCACCGTTCGGATGCGTTGTTTGTAAAGATGATTTGATAGATTCATGGTCCCCAGACAAATAATCCTAATGGTTCTGGTGATCCCTACACTTTTGCTGCAGCACCGACAGCAGGTCAAAGGTTTCACTTGAAATTACTCAACTAACACTAGATGGATTGGCACAATATTTGATGATCCCCAGAGGATAACTGATCCTACAGCTCCTGAATTTTTACCCTCTGACATTTGTGTTTTGAGTTAAATATTTTGACAAAACCATATTTGTTGTTCTGAATTTGAATACAGATATTCATAAAACCGTATTGCAGGTTATCCTCTGACCTTTTTTCTTATGCCACCATCAGGTCAACATTTTTTGAGAAATAGCTTCTCGATAGATTGGCACAACATTGTCATCATTCATTCATGGTCCCCAGTCGATGTATTCAAACTATCTTTGTGATCTTTGGATTGTTCCTCAAGCGCCACCATTGGGATAACATTCGTGGTTGAGAGTGAACTATCAGCATTTTATTGTCATGGTGAGCTTCTTAGCACGCTAATGTTAGCATTTAGCTTGAAGCACCCGTGTGCTTACGGACTTTTAGGCTTATTTTCTGTATGAATGTGTCTTGGTTATGTATTTTTAATATTCTGTAAAATGACTGTATACTGATGCATTTCTAATCCTACCTTGCTACAATTCTGGAAAAAAACATTTTCTTAAACAAAGTAAACTAAAAACCCTCAGTGCTCATATGACAGAGAATGGGACTGGTGCTCACTTGGCTTGGGCCAGCAGATGAATGCATATTGGCTCGTCCTAAGTGTCCCTGGCTTACAGATCAAGTTTCATCTACATGCCGCTTGCTCTTCCAGCGCCTAATGAAGCTCTCTGAGAGGAGATTAAATGGCAGAGAGGGACAAAACAATAACCATTACCAGTCACCTTCATTTTGCCTCACCCGTTAACATACTGGGCCGCTGCTGCTATGCGACAGCCACAGCTCACCGTGCGATGTAATGTAAAAAAAACAAACAGGAAGTGAATTCATGATTAAAACTGTCATGGGACTAACACTTGAAAAATACACAATCTGTGCTGGGTTCATATTATTTACTCAATAAAAGTTTCAGAGACTGAAGCGGTGACTTTGACATGTTGTTATTGAGGCATTCAGTTGCTGCCAGTTCAAATGCAGAGCAAACATGTCGCAAACGTGTTTAGGCAGGTTCATTGGCTATTTCTATGACGGGACGTCTGGAAAGAATGCATCATCAGGAAAAACATACGTGTAGCGTCTTAAATGTGTTTTGACTTTGGTGTAGGATATGATGAGAGGTTCTTACAGAACATATTCATGTAGTTCTTCCATACTTTGCTTCTGCAGCAGCACACCGTCTTGCTATGTCCCCCAGATCAGCAGAGACTTTAACCTTGTGTGAAGACAGATCCACATTCCAACATCCAAGTGTCATCCCGTTTCAATCAATTGGCTCTTTTTACAGAGAGATCTCAAACAGCTTTTAACTGGGTTCCAAATAGAACTGATACAGGATCCAGTCTGCTGGCGAAAACTGGCGCTGAAATTCAAGATGTTAAGATCTCCATTGAAAATGTGTGAACTCATCACTCTTGCAACGGTTTTCTTCCTCTCCTTTGAATACAGCGGCGCTGGATCGATTGTCCATTATTCTTGAATTTCATTATGTGGGAAGAACAGTATCAGTAAACAACATAATACAAAGTTTACGGTACAATAGGGGGAATGTATGAAAATGTCACCTGGATGGTCTTTTACTGCTCACTTATGCTGGATCAATTTGCATTCTTTATAGCTGCGTTCATTGTATTCTATAAACTAACATTTGCAAGAGTCATTTCTCTCACTGAGCCCTGATGCATAAAAGCCAAGAATAACAGTCACTCATTTACAGTACAGGGAAGTATTTTAATGAGAATATTGTAATTATATCACCAAGGAGGTAAAGAAATAATATTTTGCATGCACTGTACTCGCAGAGAAGCGCACCTACGCAAGCGCATGACTGTTTATGCTGAAGGTTTCAGTGAAGATGCATGTGTTTGTGAAGTAGTGCGCATACGACTGGATAAATGAGACTTGGATTACACTGCATGAGTTCTGAGAGTTTGTAAATGGATGGTTTGATATAGTTTTCCTGCTGTTAAATATGGCCCTCATTTACTTCAATTTATCAAGAGTTTTCTCTTTGTTGGTTCTCCATTCACCGTGGAGGCATGCGCGAAAAACTAACTTTCATTGTTTATTGGACCCAACCATTGCCCCAGACGCCTTGTGTGGGCTATTGAGGTATTTTTACTTCCTCGTTCATGATTATGTGGATTATATATGTAACCCTGTTAGAATCTGCAGAATACTCAAATAATGTGTTGGACCAGGGCCGAGGTTCATAGAGAGAGGTTCATAAAGAATAGACACACAAAGGAACTGGAGCCATATAATGTTTTGACTTCAAAGAATATATTGAACCTTGGAAAATAAAAAATATATATATTTTAAATTGACATCTTAGACAATATTTACAATGCTCTTCTCGACACATTACTCAACACATTTCCATTGAAATGTTGCAGTGTTTCTTCAGTTTGTTTTTCTCCTCGGCAACAAAGAGCATGTTGATCCTACTCCTCAGGGTGAGGAGATGATCGGTTCAGTGGTGGCTCGTCAGGAAGAGTTCAATATCCAGAATCAAAGGTATCCAGGGAACCTCAAAAGCCTAGCCTGTATAAGACCAGGCTATTACTATCATCACATTCCTATCTATGTTATGGCCATAATGAAATACATATCAAACTTCTCTAAAGAATACATGTCAATCATCACATGGAACATTTTATCCTTCTTTAACCAATTAGGATATATTGTTAAGACATTTAACAATGAATTATGATTATCTAACGTTTTAACCATGGATTAAACATATTGTGTTTCTCTTTTAAATCATTAATTGAGTAACAACAACACATATTTTACCAACTTCACATTCATGTTTTTAAGATAGTAGCAAAACAACCAACAGCAAATCATTTTTCTTCAACTCATATCCACATTTTCCAGTAAATTATCAATGCAAAAATATGCTGCTTTATGTAAACATGGAACACTCTCCATTTCACAGCAGTCGTTTTAGCCCAGCGTCACATATCAATGCCCTCACGTCGACAGACAAAGTGGCTAATACAGTTAGCATGCTAGCTTAATTTAGCAAAAGCTCACCACGACGCTGCTCAAAGGTGTAAACTCGTGGCACAAAGGTCTCTGAATCACCTCTCTCACGTTGCATGAGTGCAGGCTCACAAAGCGCTGTCTCTCTGACAGTTTTAACAGTTGTCACTTGTGACGGCTGGACTCATTTATGAAACAAATAGCGCTCGTTCCCTCGTGTATTCTCTCACTAGGTAACGCCAAACGTCTTTCTGGTAGGGCGGGACTTATTTTCCTTTCCCCAATGGAGAGTCAGCATTCCCCGAAACAAACAATGAGAAATGTATCTGGGTAAAGCTGCTGTGATTGACACTGTTTAACAACAGAAATAAAGTTAAATTTAAAATGACATTAAAGACTTAAATTATCTGCTGGGTTACATCACTAATATAAATATAATCTTAAATATAAAAATATTAGGGACTCAAATTCTCTACCTGGTTACACATACAAAAACGAATTTGTATGGTGTCTGGATTATGACGCATTCGTAGGTATGTATAGCTACAAATGCTGGATGAGACCAGCCTGCATTATTACATGCTGATGCTAGGCTCTACGCAGTGCCGCACCTGAACTTTGCTCGGTCCAGCAGCAATTCATTTCTGCCCGGTGTTAGTAATTGGGATGAAAAAATAAATCATTTTAAATAATCTCCCTTGACTGGAGATTATGTGCTCCTCATCTTTAATGCAAAATCTATAAATCAGATGCTATGTGTCGAGGTTTGTAACTACAATGGCATTCAAATACCTTTATGAGCCAATGAAAATGAAGTGCCAGTAGCACTCTTATGTTGTGTGTGTGTGTGTGTGTGTGATACAGACAGAGAGGTCAGAATGCAGGGTTGCCTGCTGCACAGCTCAGAAGCACTTTGTCAGTGTTCAGAAGTTCACTGGACAGCCAGCCTCTGAACTGGACCCTCGACACACACACACACACACACACACACACACACACACACACACACACACACACACACACACACACACACACACACACACACACACACAGTTTCATTAAATTAATCACAAATGCAAGAAAAAAAAGATTCTTTTGAAAACAGACACTGCCACGCTCTGACTGCTTTAATGGGGCGCAGACATGAGTGAGGTTTCATGCCAGCTTTGTATAATTGGGGTTCCCCCACTGATGAATAAGTAGCACACATAATAACACAGTGCTGATTTATCATTCTCTCCTTTGTTATTTTCTGCTAGTTAGTGTTTGATGGATGGAGCTTTTTAAATTTGTGCAAACATGATATTTCAAAAGGAAAATGTCTAATAATGACATTTAATGACTCCATACATTTGAAAGGCCTCGCTTTCCCTCATTCGTGTCATGGTGAGAAAATCCTTCCACACAATGCAGAGCACTTTTGCTCACATATAATACAATAATTGTACTGTTGCTTTTTATTTTCATGAGGAGGAAGGTTATTTTGATATCGTTTTTGTTGATGTAGAGCTTTATTCAAAGTATTACGCTGCATTAGGATCTCTTATGTGTTGATGCATTATCAAATTGCTACCCTTTACTGCTGTGATTTAGTTGTCTAGTTAATGGAATACAGTGTTACCGAAATCCCAGTATTTTATGTCAAGATGTATTCTTTATTTTAAAAAGTTTTATAATGTTGTTATTCCTAAAACGCATCTGTACCTGTAATTTAATACCTCAAACTGAACCTAAACGTTGCCTTACTTGTGTTCATACACTATGAAGCATAATATATTATGAACTAATACACATACATTATAGTGTATAAGATCTAATCTGTCGTCGTCATGTGACTTTTTCAAACTTTTCAAACTCATGTGTGTGAATGCTATTCGGTTTTACATAAGAGATTGTGTTTTCAGATATCTTATATTTAACATATTTTTCATATCATATCATGTGAATTTACCAGATGTGAAAATGTGACATCTTGATTTACAAATGTGATTTCCAGATACATCACGATTTGTTAAATTTGACATATATAACCCTTGTGTCAAAAAGCATGTTCATGGTGATTATATAGAATATTGACATGTAAATATGTAAATTCATCTTTCACAAACCCTTACTAATTATCATTTGATAGACCACATAGTCCATTAGTAAATGTCAAATGTGCTTCATGTTTATTTGTGATTAACACTGCAGCCCTCATATGTGACATATATCACATAAAACAGTCATCAAGTTTGGCAATATAAACGTTAGAGTCACATTTTGATTCCAAATGTTTTCTTATCAAGAAATTATGATGGTCACAATGACCAAGACGGTTGCTATGGAACATACACTAGCAGCTAGCATATTCAATTCAATTCAATTTATTGTTGTACAGCCCAAAATCACAAATTACAAATTTGCCTCAGAGGGCTTTACAATCTGTACACATGCGACATCCTCTGTCCCAGGACCCTCACATCAGAACAGGAACAACTCCCCAAAAACCTTTAACGGGGAGAAACGAGGGAGACCTGTGGGAGAGCAACAGAGGAGGATCCTCTCCCAGGATGGACAGAAGTGCAACAGATGTGTACAGAATGAACAACATAACAGAGTTACAACACATTCTATGCATACGACAGAACCACGGCAGGAGGCCAGACCAGGTCCAGGTATAACCAGGATCCACAGAGACCTGCGAGGTGAGAAAGCACAGAGACTCTGGTGAAGAAGCAAAGTCAGTAATGTGCGTTAATGGTATCGGTAATATAAAATAGTAATGTGAGTAATAATTATTTTATCATCACTAGCGTTCATTCTTTGGTTCTTTATTTAAAACTACAGTATTTGTGATGTGTTCCTGCTTGTTTGAATATTGTGGGCAACATTGTGGAACTTCCTCTTTACGTAGCACTGCATGTCGTTTCGCTGTTGTTGTTTTTTTTTTGGGGGGGGGGCACTGCTCAATCCGCTCCTTTCTAGAAGGGAACCTTAAATGTTTCCATCTTGTAGCGGCTTTTAGCAGCTACCTTTGTTACTTTGTATCTTTAACCTATTTTGTGTTGGAGGAAATGATTCCTGGTGACCCTGTCGCTTGGCAACCATAACAACACATTCATTTATTGTTATCTCTGATGCTGAGCGATATTGAAAGACGCCACGGCCGTAGTATACGGTTGTTCTATCACAGCTATGAACCAATTGCTTGTCTGAGCTACCAGTTGAATAACCAAATATAACAATATACTGTACATTCAATTGTACATGCGATCATCAGCTGTTTGATTTTTCACATGTACAATGTAGACGACCACAAGGACTTTTATCACATGTGAATGCCATGAAACACATTTCACGTGGGATGTGCCTTTTAAAGACCACTCTACCATATATACATGTTTCCATTCTGTTAAGATCCATGTTGACTTTATTCAGATTGACAGTAAAACTAACCACGCACATTACAACCTTTTATGTTCACACGAAGCACTCTAATGCATATTAAAGACATTATATCACTGACACCAACAACCATGCCTTTGTGAACATTAATAACAACATCATCTACACCGCAGAGAAATGACAGAGCTGTCTTGTTTTATATAGAACCGAGGTTTTACCCCCCCCCCCCCCCCCCCCCCCCCATCATCTCTATGTTATCTATTAATTTTCTTTGCTCTATCTCTCTCTGTCACTTTCCCGCCCTTCTTCTCCCGCTTACCGTGTGTGGTTGGTGTGATGTTTCGCTTTTCCTCTGTCAGAAGTGGTCTCTGGAGTTCAGAGATAGAAAATGTATCAGGGGTTCGCGTCTCATTACTGACGGCGGATGAAAGGAAGAACACCCAGATCAAAACATCTGTTAATTGCATAAAAGGGAGACAAACAATGGTATTTATTAGAGGGAGTAGCAGGTAGCGGTGCCCTCTGTATTTACACCCCCACCCCTACTGTCAACAGCTACATGCTTGCTTTTTTGGGGGTTATTCTTTTTCACTCTCCTTTGTTTACTTGTCTTTTTATTTATTTATTAAGAATGTAGCTTGAAGTGGATTTCCTTCCAGCTTCCAGAAAGGTAAAGTATCTTAACAGAAGCTTAGATAATAATTATGACAGGGCTCATTACTGACAAATGATTGTTAGGGCCCGAGCACCGACGTAGTCGGAGCGGAGGACCTATTGTAATCGTAATGTTTATTATTATTCATCTTCTTATTAGGGCCCGAGCACCGACGTAGTCGGAGCGGAGGACCTATTGTAATCGCTATGTTTATTATTAGGGCCCGAGCACCGACGTAGTCGGAGCGGAGGACCTATTGTAATCGTAATGTTTATTATTATTATTAGGGCCCGAGCACCGACGTAGTCGGAGCGGAGGACCTATTGTAATCGTAATGTTTATTATTATTATTATTTTTGGTGTTTCCTCGTAAAAAGGAGGTGCTTGGGATAATGGCAGAATTTTGAAATTTTGCACGCAAGCCAGAATTTGTGAAAATTGCAATCTGATTGGGTTGACCAGCTGCGTTATGAAATATTGGCTCGCTAGCGCCCCTATTGAGTAGCCCCAACATTGTGTTTCACCTAGCTGTATGACAAATCAGGACACTGCAGGGAGTTGAACCCCATCCCAGTAAACTGACAGTCTGTTATGTTACTAACCCTGAAGCGCATTCACGCACATTCATTTTCTTGATGATCTTAACAGGCTTTCATTTATGATTGTATTGGAGGTAGCCTCAACACATTTGAGGCATAAGACCTGTCAACGCGATCTTGTTACGCTGCTGGTCGACGCAGGAAATATCATCTAACTCATGCACGCAGTGTTTGATGGTCAAAGAAACGCACGGCAGCGTCCTCCAGAGTCCTGCCAGTACCCTCGACGTGCGTGAATGTGCGAGGGCCCGGTCAATGCTGCTTGCAGCTTTAATTACAATTATTTTTTTATATGTACAAACAGAAACTTCCATACATCTGCACCATACAAGTGGTGTTTCTTAAGTACAGAAGTTACGTGACAAATAAATCAACTTTGGCTTCGCGTTTTACACAAAGGGCATGAACAGCGGTCTCCTGGGTAAAAGACGGGTTTTTGTTTGACCGATCTGCCCTGTGTGGGTATTTGCAGTCTTTATTCTTAACCTGGTATACAAATGGATTTTGTGGGATATCTATGAATTACATCACATTCATTTTTGTAGGTATAGCTATGAACGTTGTATGAGAACAGCCTGTTCTGGGAGGAGAGGGAACCCACAACTGAATTCCAGGAGAGTTTTTAAGAGAGCGCTCTGGCACACACAGCCCATGTATTGCCAGTGTTGCTGATAAGCTGAGCTGTTGCCATTCCACTGATGACTCTCTGCCACGCCCAGTTCCAATACTAAGTGGCAGGCAGACAGGGCAGAGAGCGTCATCACAGTTCAATTCATTGTACCTCCCAAAGTAACTATTTAGTATTTATAAAGAGTTAATTAATGGTACTATACAGTAATAAATAATTCATACATTATTAATATATGATAACAGATTATAACATGCAAACAGATATAAATACATTTCAGTGTATATTCATCTGCAATTTGTCAACAATTACAGCCTTTACATCTGTAAATGGTGTACAAATAGATATGTAATACTTGATGACAAAATATAACAGTTCCATTTATTTATAACGATATGTTGCCATGAATTATGACCTCATGGACAAATTGAAACCTGCCTGTGAATGATGACATGTGCATTAACGCTAATAATTGCTTATTAATAAGGATTTATTGGTTTGTCTGATTATATATTATTAAAGATAATTAAAACTATATTTTACTGTATTATCATGAACTGTTATATAGTTAACGTAAAAAAAAAAGAATAGACATAAAATCAGAGCAAACACCTGATGCTGAAAGCTCCAAGACATCTACTAAATGTGGTGCTATTGCTCTTTCTTAAACTACATTATAGTATGTTATTAACATTCGAGTTCCAGAGTTTAAATAAAGTTTTGCCCATTAATTAATTCAATGTTCCTGTATTTATGCAATATGTATTGGTTTTATGTTTCCCCTTTTTGATGTTTGTATTCTGATCAACCTAATTCTGAGATATTTGAAGCATTAAGGAGAATAAATATTTAAGTATCCATTTAACATAATTTCATTGCTTGGGTAATCACGGCTGCTCTTGCACAAATACTATTTTCTCATCATCCATCATTATGTACTAACATAGCTGACATTGTATAGCTGCATGAAGTCAATATCCAGCACTAAGTGACTGTGAGGCATTGCCAAGGCTTACCATTTAGTTTTTGTGCTCCTCCATTCTAAATGCTGCAGAAGTCTGTTGGAGCGCTCCGATTTCAACTCTGTTTTATGGCCACAACATTCAATGAGCTATAAAAGATTAATTTGGTCTCTTCTCTGATTGAAGGGTGAGGTAAACCGTTTTACACATATGAACATGGTTCTTTCATGTAGTGGGAAAATCCACAAGCCTTTGCTCGAGCTGGCAGTTGTTCCTACTATCTTTTACAGATTTGTGAAGTTGTATATTTAATCATGCTGCAAGCATTGTATGTTAGACTCCAACAGCTCATACTGCAGCTGCAACACCAAACAAGATATCGTGTTATTATTCCCTAAAACATCACTTCTTCATTCTTCAAGAGCCTACTTTGTTTCCTAAAGCGGAGCAGGCTCACACATTTGTCTTCCAGTTGTCTCCACTCTTCCCTTTGTTGTTCTGCAAACAGCTCTGAGAGACGAACATAGCGCCCTAAAAATAAATGTGATTTGACTTGACCTTAGCTCCGGCTTGTACCAGGATCAGTCACAGGCTTTATTTGGCCTGAGCCACTGGCACCGAGTCCCGATGATGATATGCAGTGAAATGTGTTAATGCATATTCATAAGTCCCTAATTCTTTTTCTGCCTGGGAACATTTCAGATGTGCAACACACACACAAACATGCACATACCAATACTTACTGAAATACACACATGCATGCTTGTGTTTATTCACAAACACGCACAAGTGCACCACATGCTAATACTATGTTCCAACATGCTAATACATTTGACATGCCCACACAGCTGTCAAATGTAATAGAATGTTGTTTTAGCAACATGTTTTTTTTTTCTGGTGAAACTCCGGGTGTCAACAAATGACACGGTCATATCTTGTTTTTTCTGTTCCAGTTTTGATTACTGGCTGTAAAATCACTTCAAATTCTACAAGACTCATGTGACCTCTGTTTAAAGGAACATTAATCAAATCCAAACACCTAATTTAATTTTTTAGTGTGACCACTTTTCCTCCACCTGAGTCTTCTCCTTCTTCTAATTTGATTTCCTACATTTCCCGAAATGCTTTTTTACCCCCAGCTACAAGGATTTGGATGATGAAACTTGTCTTTCTTTCTTTTAAATGGTAGATAAGGCCTCTGACATTTCAAATCCAGCATGATACTCTTAGGCTTATTTGTCACTTTGTTTCCACTCATTGTCGGTGAACACAGAAGCTTTTGTTTTAATTAACTTTTGTGATACCAATCAGGGAAACTGCTGTCAATGAGCACAACACCAGACCTAATGTTATTTGAAAGACACTAAAGGACCTTTAAGCCTATGTTGGCACATCTGAATCTATCTGAATAATGTGCCCTTTAAATAGCAGGGAAATACTGCTCCATTGACTTCAGATGAGGATTTTTTTTGGTCAGTTCCACATTCCCTTTCTGCTGCCTCAAGATAGCAATGCGCCAATAATGCGTCTATCCACACCTCATTTTAGAACCAATGTGCCCTTGCATGCTCAGAATGGGGCAAGTACATAAACATGGGCTCTGGGCATGAAAATGACAACGACAGTTGTTCTTTGCGCCAGGTGTTAGACTGGGCCCTAAGAATCTACAGCCATGATATCATTTGTCACGCTGTAGCTACACAGCTGTGTTCGAGATAAATGCTGAAATTGGCATGTTAACATGGTCACAATAGGATTGATAACATGCTTATTTTCTAGCATATTTACCATCTTAGTTTAGCGTGTTAGCATGCTAACATGTGCTAATCAGCGTACGGCTGAGGGTTGATGGGAATGTTGTTGGTTTTGGAGGTAATTGGGCATGAAGAATTTCACAAATCAAAATGTCCTCAATAAATGTCAGCCTTGGGTGGAGCTGTTTGTGTCTACAATATTCAATGGTGATCCATCCAGTAGTTTTCAGAACATTTCACTACTACCAACAGATGTGAACATCATGGTGGAAATATAGGAAAAGTCAGGAGCTCACCAGAGTGTGCATCGTCTATCTGTGCCAAATTTAAAAACGGTATATAAGAAGTGGACGCAGTAAAAGCCTAGAGTTCCGCATTTTGGCCTTCGCCATTTGTGTTTTTGCAACCACTGACACAAGATGGTGGAGCTTAGTACAACCGAACGCTGTACTTTCATGAACTGAAAACACACTGTAAAAGGGTTAAAGTTCTGAACCAAAAACATGTCAACTCACAGATGCAGTGGTAGCGACCTGTCTGTCACAAGGTATCAAGGCCCTGAATCATACCCTGTTTTATCATCTTTCTTACTCTAAATGGGAACTTAATTTACTAAATTGAATATTGAATAATAGTGATTGATATGATCATAAACTCATGTTTACAATGTGTTCTGATGTAATAATAAATAAAAGAGACTGAGGATCATTTTCTAATTATTTTCTTTACAACCGCCTTCTTTTTGCAACCAGAGGAATCGCCCCCTGATGGCCATTAGAAAGAATGCAAGTTTAAGGCACTTTCGCATCGGCTTCACTTGTCAGACCCAGTAGTAAATGCTTGTATAGCGCCTCTCTAGTCTTCCGACCTCTCAAAGCGCTTTTACACTACATTTCATTCACCCATTTATTCATGGCAGGGGCTACCATGCAACGTGCCATCAGGACTCATTCATACAACATCCACAAACCGTAGGCACAGTCTACGGGAGCAATGTGGGTTCTGTTTGAAGGATGACCCACTCTACCTTCTCGGACACCCCCAGAGGGTGTAGTCCACAATGGTTGAAAAAATAAGGAAACCGTCAGTCTTTGATTGTGAAAGACTTGACAAGCAAACGTGACCTTTCCCAGTAATTTAATATGCCTCTGTCAAATACGCTGGTATTGAAAATACATAGATGGTTTTAGAACAATCTTTTTTCAGTCATCCATCCACACAAATGCTCCCTCCATAAGGTATTATTCTGGACTGAAGTGCACTGGGAGAAATATTGGGGAAATCTGTCTAGCTGTCAGCAAATGTTGCTTTACTTTCATATTTTCCTCTTCCCATTCTTCTTCCCTCTTTATTCATATTTACTCATTCCTCTCTAAATCACATCCATCTGTTGATTCTGCAGGAGCCTTTATCACATGACAAATACATCTGGTAGACAAAAACTTGTCTTCAGCCCCGCATTATCCCTTTCGACGGAGTAGAAATTTACTTTAAATGTCATCTCTGCGCTCATTGTAATATTATACGCTCTCAGCTTTGCAGGTGTGAATCCTCCCTGCCAGGCTGAACAGGAGGAATACGCTTAGTGGTATTTAAAGCCGAGGTGTTCGTGTCATTTAGAAATCACACAGCTCTGACTTAGCCAGCCCTCAGAGAGCAACCGTACAGGTGGATCATCTCTGTTCTCTCCCCTCTTCTCTCCACCGAGGCCCCGGCTGTCTGCGCCATGACCGGCTTTCGCTGTCAAGCCGAACAGAGTAATCCCTGCAGTAACAGCCTCGCACTAAAGGTTCACGCTTTTCTCCTCTCCCTTGAAACACCGCGGGTACGCTCAACTTCATTTTCTGGCTTGTGAAAGGAGTTCAGGTGCGTTCTGTTTTTCATCAACGGCTGTAACCGACGGAAGCAAAAGGCAAAGAAAAAATAAAAACAATGCGAGTTGAACGGGGAAATATAAGCAAAATGTATATGTGCTGTAGATGATGATGTGTATTGTTGGCAAAAGACAGGAACAGATCGGCCCTTTCTTTGGCAATAAAGATAATACTCTAAAAAGGCCCATCTGCCTTATTGAATTCCAACAGCCCCAATACACAAACACACACACACCCATGCTCCCTATTAAATACACTCACGTAACATGCGCACACACACACGCATATGCTGAAGGGCTACTTCCCAGCTGTGTCTTCCCATTCATAAATGTCATTGACACTGTGCTCAGTATGATAAATCTCATATTTGTCCATGATTTGCATAAAGAAACGATCAACATGCAGGATCAGAGGTGAACAAAAGTGACTTGATTCCTTCAGAGCAGAGAAGGGAGGAAGATATACAGTGACTAGAGTGTACGATATTGGTTTCATGCACTGTGAGATGAGTATTTTCATCAGACAGAAGGACATTAACAAAGTTTTCTTCACCAGAGAGAAAACCGTGAAATAAAATCACATTCTCACTCCCGACTCGTCAAATACCTCCACTTGGTCAGTGGCCTTACTGCCCCTCTCGTGGCCGATTTGAACATGTGAGGGGCAGCGTGTCAATACACGCTTGTTACATACGTAGTGTCTTTTTTAATAGAAACTTCACAGGCAACAAAACCCAACCTAGTGGGTTTTTTCACCAAAAACTATGCAACTTTTTTCGTTTGAACTCATTTGAAAGTTAAACATATTTACATTGACTATCGTGGAGCCTCATAATTTGACGCGCTGGGCTACCGAGTGCATTAGAAAGTCAGGGGGGTCCCGAGGAACAGCTAAGGAATATTGAGGAGAAACCTGACCAGGAAGTGTCACCAACTGGATGTTGTGTACTTGTACCTTGCTCACACTTGTTAGCTTTTAGTCATGAATTATGAATCCCAAGTGTGTGTGCCAGTCATTGTCTTGACCGATCGATTACAATATAAAATAATAATGAAATGATTAGGTCTGTGGTCTCCAACCTTTGCATAATGGTTAAGATTTGAAAACATTCTACTGTGAACCAGGTGTTATGTGGAAACCCACATGAAGGCAAGACCAAAAGACCCTTTGATTTACTGTTTTTGATCTTTTAACTGAACATAAAACTATACTCTTGGAATACTAGTTATGTAAAAGCAATGTATTTGTATACACATACATGATAATTAATTCAAAATAAGTTTACTGCCAGGCAGAGAGAGCAGTTTCCAGGGGAACTGCACAACTACCTCCGAGAAGTGTTAAGGGAGCAAATGGCTCATTTGAATTTGAGCCGAAGATGTATGAGGAAACTTGTTTGAATGCAGAGCGGCTGGATATCATTTAGTATCATCAGTTAGGAAGGAGACACACTACATTCCCAAGCTGCATCACAGCATATTATGAGTACTATCTGGTTTCAAACAAACCATTTTTGCCGATTAAACTGTGAATCCAGACAGGGGTGTAGGAGATAGGCCTGATTCTCACTCAACAGTCACTTAGCTGAGTGACTGTTGTTAAAAGGAATAGTTGGACATTTTGGGAAATGCGTTAATGCTGCATTTAGGAGCAATCAGGCAGATGGTAGACGGCAGATGGACAACATCTTCTTGATGCCACGGACAAACAAACAAACTGTCCTGGCTGGACCGCAAAACAAAACACGTGTGATGATATGCTGCTATACTAATGGAATAAAATATGTTTTATAAAATGATTTAGTGTCTACTATTTTCTGTGATGATTCTAGTAAAGCATGTAGCTATAAAATGCAGCTTACTCTTCATATTTCAATGAAAAGAAAAGTAGGCTGTATACATAACTGCAAACTTGTCGCTTTTCGGCGGAATTCGCCGTTTTGAATCAAAAATATATCATCCACGTGAATCGGGTAGATCCGCAGTTTTTTTCTGTGGGGGGGGGGGGGGGGGGTCAACTGGCCAGCCAGCGTTTCTCAGATTGGAGTCAGACGAGGAGAAAAGGTGACGTCGTGATCTTTGCAATAAAACATCTTTAATGTGACGTGTCGAGTCTTGGCCAATCAGCATTAAGTTGTCGACAGTGTCTTCATCTCCGTTACAGTTTATGTACCGTTACCGTTCAGACTTGCTGGGTTAAGTTAACGTTCACTGCATGCGGAATGTTGTCGACTGTTAACGTTCGTCATTATCACGATTTAGGAGGAAAATACGTAACGTGATAAAACATGCCCCCCACCCCCCCCCTCGTGTTCCGGTTCAGTTCACGCGGTCAATCGTTAACGTTAAACCGGAACACCGGCGGATCTGTTTGCAGTTTTCTTTTGAATGAGGCGATTTCGTGGTCATAACTTTTAAGATAACAAAAAGTGAGGCCCAGATACTGATGAGGTGATGAGGTCAAAGAGCTTCAGGTAGAGGAGGCTGTATGTGTAGCGCAGCTTGATGCAGGGCTGATATGTGAGTGGAGGTGGGTCTGGATAAAGGTGGAGCTGGGTCTGGATAAAGGTGGAGCTGGGCCTGGATAAAGGTGGAGGTGGGTCTGGATAAAGGTGGAGGTGGGCCTGAATAAAGGTGGAGCTGGGCCTGGATAAAGGTGGAGCTGGGTCTGGATAAAGGTGGAGGTCTAAACAGACGTGAGTACAGCTTCCTGCTGTCACAGTGTTTTAAACACATTGATAGACAGGGTATGCTGAATGCAGCCTCTGCTCCAAGGAGATAAAGTACAGCAACAAGGGCTCACTGTCCTCTCATCACACTGCAGACACTGTTCACTGAGATGACAACAGCCAGAGTAGATTATCATTTTAATTTAAATAATTGAACTGGATTGAATGCATATTAATCACAAATAGAAGATTGGCCACAATTCTAACAGCTATACAGTAACAGTGGAAGTTAATATGAAGCCATACAGTAACAGGGTTCAATGAAAACTAATCACTTTATTTGTACAGACGATGGTTCTCGCTACTCTTGCTATCTTTGTTTTTATATGACTAAAACTTTTAAAAATGAGACCTCGGTCTCAATAGATTTTGTCTAAATAAAGGTTCATAATATTGATTGAAAAAACAACAACTAGCCAGCTGTTCAACTAGAGCTCGGCCCTATTCCTCGTACGTGGTTGAACTAAGTCGATCAAATGTCCTATTATCCAGCTTAAATTAACTCGATGATTGACATCAGGCTATCTCGGTTCCTCAATGGCTGATCCGCGCTCAAACAGTCTCGTTAATTCGAACCAGATGTCAGACAACAGTATCGTTGCGCGTGTCCGTTCTACTTCAAAAGGGGGAAGCGTCGATCACCGAAACCATGATTTTCTAACAGTACAACAGCAAATCAACTCAAAGAAAGAGCCTCTTTTTACTCCGCTGACGAGCAGGAGATGATCATGAACTCATATGAGGAATTCAAGACCATAATCATTGCGAAATCTAACGCTGCGAGGGCTAGACGAGAAGCATGGCAAAATATCGCAGACTTCGTTAAATGCGCAAGTGTTGGGAAAACGTATAGGTTCATTTTAACTGCCTCATCACCCCAATCAATCAGATGATATTTCTTTAAATGTGCTGCTGGCAGTAGGCTTAATGGAACGCATCATCCAATGAGATCTATAGCGAAAATAATTATATCAACTCTTTCAGAATAAGTAGATAAAAACAAGCCCAAAGAGTATCTAATTGATACCAATTAATAGATACTTATGAGGATATATGTAGGTGTATGCACGTATGTATCATGTACTATATACATATATGTGTGTATATACATGTATGTGTAGATTATCATATAGAATAGGAGTTTGAATATGTGTGTGTGAATCTGTGTATGGGCGGATCAGTGTGTATGTATGTATTATTCATAATAAGCTGTAAAAATAAATTGTGTGTAATTCTCTCTATTCGTATCATGAGTCCACCTTAATCATGTTCTACAGTAATGATATCTATGGTGTACTAATAATACTGTCATATCATTATGAGTGCTTTCAACCATCATGTAGTTCAACCAGCCATCAAGAGGACACGGGAGCAAGTAAACACTAAGCACACAAACATGATTCAGAATGGTGAGTCAATACAACATGTGCCATGGTGATGTAATGAACACATCCATAAGTTTCTTAATCTCCAAATAAACTTTATGAACAGCACGGCATGCAGCGGCTTTCCCGATGTTCTCCGCGTCACCGACACTGTACAAACATGAACCACTCGCAAAACAGCGCGAGGCTGTGATACAGTCTGTGAGACAGTAGATGGCGTGTAGTGTTCAATGTACGGCTCGAGAAGGTCTTTAAATAAATGATTCCTTGTCGGCAGAATCGATAGCGCTCGTACAGGAAGTCATCATGATGTGATAACGGATCTTGGCGATCTCGAAGAACTCTCTCCCTATAAAACGCTAATCTGACTAATATCGCTTCGTCATTGATGGATCTCTGAGGAAGGGAGCTGACACTTGTTTCCGGGGGAGTGGCAGCTTATCCAGCGGATCTAGCTCAAGCCTGCTCTGGAGCAGGTTCAGGCTTATGGATGTGTTGCTATGGTGATTTTTCCAAACTTGCTTCGAGGAACCGAAAAGCCTCACTTATGTAATCTCATCCTGAAAATTATCCGGCTAACTCAGTTAGCCACGTACGAGGAATAGGGCCCTGAAATACTGATTAATCACTGAATAATAAATTATTATTTATATATATTATATTTTATTTTGCTTAAAGTAAATATTGACTTCACTTAATCACTTAATTGCATTCTCAGAGTACAGAATGCGACATGTTAAAGCTCATATTTAAAATAAAATAGGTCATATTTATATATATATTTATATATTGTTGGGAACAAAAAGGAGCGTGTTTGAGTTATCAGCAAACATGAAAAACTAAATTATTTACATGAATAAAATGATTAATGTCAGTAAGATTATCAATTATTAATAATAACGGGGCACCACCATGAGAACAGGGACCAATAACCAAACTATAAACTGTTAGGATTCCCGTCTGTGTGCTGCTCTGTTGTTTTCCCCTGTCTGTTATTGTTATGTGGGGCCATATGCTTATGTTTTGTTTTTATGTCAGCCAGTTTTCACCCTTGTGTTCCGCCCACAACCACGCCCCTCGCCGCAGCTGTAACTCATTACAGTGATCGCCACATGCTGCGGTCAAATACCACGGTGTTTCTCCGACGCGGCGTCAGTCCGTCCAGTTACCAGTCTGGTCACGTAAGTCGGAACTCCGTGTCCTTGCATTTCGTAAATCCACTTTTGTTTGCTGTTTCCTCTGCTACTCAGTGCCGTAGACCTGTGCCCCTTCCTTCACCGTGTCGGACCCCGGGCCCCCACACAGTCGTGCCGTCCTGGCCGTGAGAGAGTGCGGTTGAGTTGCCCTCCGTCTCCGAAGACTGCCCTTACCGGCGTCGGTCGAGTTGTCCTCCCGACTCCGGTGGAGAAGGAGAAACCTTTTTTCCACCGGACACTTAGCCGCCTTTAGTTTGTTTATACTTTGTTTTTGTTCTGCATCACTTAATAAAGTCCTTTGCTGGATATAACCTGCTGTGTGGCGTGCATTTGGGTCCACCTCGACATCATAACATAAACTAAGTCTCACAATTAGTATTCACTCACAATGTCAATAGTCAAAGTACTATTCCACATTCAGAGTGAAAAGTGAAGGTTTAAGTTCGAGCAACAGACCACATATCAGTTATAATCACAATACACATGCACAAAGTAATCACAGACAGCTGCTCTTTAAAGTACAACAGAGTTTATTAAATTCCAATCATAATTATATAGTCAACTAATATCTAAAATTAACAACAAATACTGTTGAGCACGCTATCTGAGATCAACAAACAATCTGTAATGAGAGTGTGGTGTGTGATTGCGTGTGTGTGTAGGTGTGTGTGTGTGTGTGTGTGTGTGTGTGTGTGTGTGGGCAAGAAAACAGCTCAGACAATGGCAGATGCAATCTAGAACGTGGCTACGTCGCATGTGACTACACATTGAAGATAGATCGAACTATCAAAATGGAGGTGTAGTTTCGCACGTGACCACGCCTTGCAAGACCACAAAATGGCACGAGACTCTAAAATGGCGATGGGGATCGTGTTATCTACACGTGTCTGAGCTATTTAGCTCGCGGCTGATAATCTTGGACTCGCCCAGCTGCGGTTCTGACCTTTGACCCAATGGGATAGCAACTTCCGACCCCACTAGCGGTGACTGATCTCAAAACACGATTGCAGCAGTATGAAATACACAGTAACTTCTACACAACATTAACAATCTCGGCCTTTAATATCGGGGATTATTGAGCACACGCAACACCACGTTATAAAATGACACAGTAACTTAAGCAAAACACAAACAAGATAGTGACACACAATGACCTAACCAAGCCCAGACACCTAAGTAAGCCTTACGGTGAGATGACTTCTTAATGTTTTTTTTAGTGGCCCGACGGTTCTCCTGAGTTTCTCGGTTGAACTCAGGATCGCGAGCTCCGTGCTGAGCAATAAACTCTCTGTGGCAGAGAATTTCCTCGGCTCATTAAGAGAGTTCTCGTCCTTACGACCGGCACAAGAGAAGTTGTCCTCTTTCTCTGAAGAATGCATTTTCTTCACTTTTTGTAGGCAAGTTGTCCGCTTCTCTTTTCAGGATGCGAAACAAAAACAAAAGAAACTGTCTTTATTTGTTGAGCGAATGTAAAACTGTTACCTTGGCTTTTCTTTTAAAAGCAGCAAAGCTATGTTTCTGTGCCTCCTTGCAAGTGAATTGAATGGCAGAGAGCTGGGGGTGAAGCAAAGTTTTATAGTTTCAGGGACAGGCCAGAGCTGCAATACAGGGAGTCCTGGGGCATCTGTGGCCCTTGTCCAATTAGATCGCAGTGTTGATGTTTTATTGCTTTTGCATCTCAGGCCATGTGAAACATTCCTTGGAGCTTGCTATTATCGCAAACTCAGATCAGGCCTTTTGTTGAACAGACCGAGATCTTTTCCTTTGTTCAAAGCACATGGTGAAGGCCTTGTCCAGGCCATGAGGCCACAACAATATATATATATAGTCTACTTTTCTTTTCATTAAAACATGAGTAGATGTGCTACACTGGCACTGCAACAATCTTTCACAGAAGTCTGTAGAACATTAACAAGGTATACAAAGTAAAGACTGCAGTGTTATATTTGGCTTGTGTGTAGCGTTTTGACACATCGAGCCTAATTCTCTGTCAACAAACACAAAATCAGCTGTAAGCACAGCTGAGAACAGGGCTCATTTCCTCACACATTTAGCAGACCACCTCAGATCTTTTGCAAAGTCAAAACCTTCACTCACACTATACAGCATTTCATAAAAACCCAATTTTGTGACCGTTTTACACACACATGGTTCACACGATCTGAGACGCACTGCTGTGCTCAATCTAACACACTACCAACTTTCTCTTGTAACTTTTCAACTTTCTACCTTTCTAATGATGTAGAAATGTCACTAATAGTGTTAGGATAAAGTACATGAATATATTGACCAAACACAGCACACAAGACTGGCAGTACTGCACATTGTTTCAATTCTCTCCACATTGTAAAATCAGTCAATACATCCATGCATTTCCAAAGGTTGCATTTTGCAGTATCGCTCATAAACACAGAAAACACAAACAAAAGCATGATTTACATTGTTTTTTGTTTTTTTCAAATCAGGCTTCTCGCTGCTATGTTGCTATGGCTTCCAATATTAATGTAAACAGGTACTACCCGGTGCTTTTTTAAAGTGCTTCCATTCTAATTGATAAGTTGACAATCCAGCAATTAGGTGTTTGGTCAGTTGGGACATGTGCTTGCCAACTGGTCCATAGGTGTGGCATTTAGAATGGTTTTGAAATGGTTAACAAGTGACTTCATATTCCTGTGTCTCATGTAGAGAACCGTGGGCAGTGTGTTGCCAATAGTGCCACATTGAATTGCAAATTGGGTACAAAGCAGAAAATATGTTCTAGAGTTTCTAAACTTGAGCTGAGCATTTCCTCTCTGAATGTGAGTTTCAATTTAGTGTGGAAGCAATTGAACAAAAATAAAATCCACAAGTGGGATTCATGTCTATGGAGACACGATAAAAGCGCAGCTAAATGTCGGACGCTTCCTTTAATTATCAAGCGTATATCTTAAAATGTGTGATGCTTCATATGAATCCAAAGATTCCATCCTGAAATCATTCTCTAGTGCTACCGATGGAAACCCTAGGGGGTCCTATCGGTGGCTTTTTTGTCTACTCTGCAAGAAAGGGCCATGAGCTGTGATCCCGCTGCTTTATAGCCAAGTTAAAGAGTCGTTCTGTAGCCTTCAGACGGAATCTGACATCCAATATCAGACATCTACAACACAAGGGCCTTCTAACATTACACTTTGATGCACTAGTGGTTGGCTTCATCGCCTGTTATTTGCCTCTGTCTACTGCATAAAAACCTAAGGTAACACCAGAAGTCAGCCTTTCAATTTCACACTAAGGTCTACATAATGTTCTCCCTCCTCTAAAAGTAATCTATATGTCAACTGGAACCTGTTTCTATTTCTCTAAGGTGTGTGCCGTACAACATATACCATAAAAATATCTTTCCCTGTTCTGCTAAAGGTGAAAAGATCATTTTATTTTATTCTCTAACTGACAATTCAACGGCGAGTAGAGAGTGATGAGATGAGCCAAACACAGGGACCTTGGCGTGAACCGTTTCCTGAGTGCAAGAATCCGTTTCCTTCCCCTTGAACCGTTACATCTCATTATTGCTGCCTGTTTCAAGGTCCCTGACCACCGAATGATGTCATCTCTGGCTCCGGTGAAACGGACAGCCCAAAGTCAGCCAAGCGCACCGCCACATCTGCTTTTAATCCAGCCCGCCAGTCCGGCATGCCACAATTATTCCTAATGTTTATTTGCATAATGAAGGGGTTAATTATGCTCATGAGACGCCCCAGTGGTCTTGTCTTGAGTGTCGGGGACACAGCTGTAGGTCTGCGAGCTAAATCATGCGCTAAATGTGTCACCTAGAATTAGATCCATTTGGCCTAGGCTTACGGTGGGCTGTTTGCGTGCGATCGGAGAGCCCAGGCCGCGGCTTGGCTGCGGTCAAGTTGGCCGTGAAGGGGTGGGCGGATATCAGTCATTACCCACTGGCCCGGACAAGATGCAGCGAGTCAAGCAGAGCTCCCACTGTGTCTTGAAGATCAGTTGGACAATAAAATGTTATGCACCCATGAACAACAGGAGTGTATTTCACGTACAGCATCAGGGCTATAGCATGTTCTTTTTTTATGCGATGAGTTTGTACCTGTCAGAGGCACACATGGAGCATCACGTGGACAAAACTGCCAGGCTTAAGAAAGCCAATACTTTCGTCATCACTCTCCTCTACAGTTCATTTAACATTAGCTGGGGATTTATGGCGGCAGCACAGAAAACGATCTATGCAAGCGCAGCATGCTCAGATAAAGGAAAAGTTCAACACTTTGAAGATACGCTTTTTTGCTTTCTTGCAGAGAGGTAGATGAGAAAATGTATGCTGTTCACATGTCAACCAGTGGAGACTCCAGGAAGTGACTATATTACTGGTTACAGCCCATCCTTTTTTCCAGGGGCGGTCAAATACAGACACTTTGTCTCGCCCCTTGCCGTCTGATACCACACAAACACAGAACTTTCAACCATGTTCATGTCATAAAGTCTTAATGTTAGTGATGTTTGTGATATGTTTTCCATACTTATGTTACGTTGTTTACATTTGACCTTGTTTACGTAGGTATTGAAGCCCAACCATGATGTTTTTCCTCAACATAACTAACTGTTTAAGTTGCCTAAACTGAAATAAGGGGATTTATTTGAATTCACAGCGATAACCAAAAGTTTATTGTGTCCGTAGTGGAGCATCATAGTTTGACGCACTGGGCCACCCAGTATGGCTTGGTATCCTTTAAAATTGTACGATGCCAGTACCAATACCGGTACCCTTAAAGTGATACCGGTACCCATAGAGTACTTCATAGCTAATCTCTGCCACAGTGCACTGTGGTCCACCTACATAATAACACAGAGAAACCTGTACTCACCCATTTGAAGTTCATCTTTGGGCCCCAGACAGCTTCTGGGTGCTTTTGTAGCTGCATTGCAAAATACTATTAGTCACATTATAGCTTTACAATTGAGATGTAGCAATACAATTTGATCTCAGATTCATTTACATCCATTGGCACGTTTAATTTCACCAAGTTACTTAGTTAGCTACTCTTTATCTGGCAAAATATACCCAGCTTCATACCCAAGTTATATTACCAGGTTAAAAGCTATGAGGTTTAAACTCCAAACATAATATCATAAAGGTTCATAAAACTAGATATGCAGCCCAATGTCTCCCAATGCTTCCCTTAGCACTCTGCTCTATTGGGTTGTGATATGGCAACAACCTTGGGCAACATTGGGCACCTGCAGTCAGACGAGACAACACAGACGACTGGCCCATGTAAGCACACGAGAAGAGGGGAAGACGGGATGCTCCAAGTGTGCCGTGGTTCTTTGCTTCTTCGATGACAACAAGAAATCGGGTCAGAATGGATAATATAATGTGAATTTGATTGAAAAACCTTTTGATGATTACTAAATGGAATGAATTACATTAAATGAAAAAACTGAATTAAATGGGAAAAGTTAGGTTTTATGTGACTTTCCTTAATTGCCCATTGTTGCCTTTTGGAAACAACTTACCAACTACTCACCTTGAAATATTATATACCTTATATATACCTTGACATTTTTATAAGTAATAAAAACACATTGAAATGTATTAATCAATTTAAAGTAATAGGATTATCAGTTGCTGGCCTGCTTATTGCATAAAATAATAGCAAAGGGATTGGAGACAAAACGGCCAATCACAAATGACTTACCGTTTTCGGATTGGCTGGGGTTGTGTTACACTTTTACACACACTCACTGTCATGTTGAGCGGCAGAGCAGAGGAAGAGAGACACAGTGTGCAAAGGGCCACAGGAGGGGAACTGAGAGAGGGACAATGAGTAGAACTGAGTGAGTGAGGATATCATTGTGCACTTATGTGGATAATAGACAACACGTAACAAAAAAGTGCTTCCAAATCTTTTGTGGAGCACAGAAAGTCCCACCTCTGGTTCAGGACAAATGCATTACATACAATACTGTACATTTAAGCGCCGTTTGAGTTTTACTCAGTCCAGAAAAAAAACACAAGATGTGATTTGTCACGGTTTAATGGAAATATTGTGTTGCATTTATTTGCTTTTGGCAGAAGTGTGTAAATGGTATTTAGTGAAAGAAAACACTGAGAAAAACTACCGTGACAGCGACAACAAAATGCCACAAAGTCACCGTAAGGCTTTAATTGCACGCATCTCATTTGCATGCGTGATGAGCCGATTTTATTTTTATTTTCCAGCTTAGTAGACTGGAGGTAAGAATCAAACACGGGGAGAGAACGTTGTGATTTGACATCTAGTTAGCTTTGGGCCATGTCTTCCCTGTTTTCATTTGATTCCAATCAGCCTGGGATTCTCCTCTGTTTGAGTGTTGGCAGTGAACAACGGTATTAAATGTTCAGTTCCTTGTCGCGTGGCAAGCTGGTTATCGCATATTTATTCAGATCAAAAGTAGGCTATACCTGGAAGCATCGGCTGATTAATGTGTCATCAACTTGTATCTTGTATGCACATAAATGTCTCGATAATTTGCATGCATCGGCGTGAGACGCAGAATGAAAACAAAAACAAAATCGGAGGCCTCCGCTCTGGTGAGTTTGTCTCTCAAAGAATTTTCACTTAATCTTTGGCAGTTTCTATCCTTTGCAAACATAAAAGGATTTTATTTTCCCCTGTCGTCCGTGATGTTAGGAAATAGCAGAATTATGTTTGTGACTAATTAAAGGAAATTGGATTGAATGAAGTTATTTCTCCTAGGATGTAGCTTAAGCATTTGTCTGATGACAAACACCAGAGAAATCCTCTGACACCGTGAAGGATCACAGAGGGAGGAATTAAATCACTGCTTTCGTAAAATCAAAGCACTAAATAGCGGCACGCTATTGTCATAAAAAGCGTTAAGAGTTTATTACATTTGCAATCATTGTTTTTAAATTTTTTTCATGTGAAAAAGAGCAGAGCAACATGTCCCTAAAGGAATGACACAGATACAGTAAACAATACTGCTGCTATCCTTTGTTTCCCCATCATGATATCATCACATGTCTGACATTTTCCCTATTTTCTCGGGCTATATTTAGCGGCAGACAGTAATTTATGATCATTTCAGAGGTCATTAGTGATGATAATCAGGTGTAATTTGGCCACGTGTGTGGGATTTTCTGAGTAATAAATTACACTGCAATTTTCAAACCAATTTAGCACTGTGCTAGAAAGTCCAACCCAATGTTTCAGTCTGTCTAGTAATATGTTGTGGTGGGCCGTGGCGAATGCAGCACTGAGATCTAATAACAGCAGTAATCCATTCCATTCAGCCATCCTGTATAGCTGTGCTGCGTAATGTCGCAGTCATTTGATGGTTTCATCAGCTGGTTTTTCTGTGATTTTGTCCCATCTTCTGTTATTTCAAACAGTCCAGACATGAACGGTGGGTTTCTTTTAATAGCTGAGGGATTCTTCATGGTTATTGATAGAGAATGATTTGATCAAATCAGGACAATCTTATTTATACAGTTCAAAATCTCTACAACATACAAAGCCCTCCCTCCTATTCTTCCCAAACATCAGGAAACGGAGCGGAGCAAGAAATCTCTCTCCCAACAAAAAAATGTGATCCAATAGAGAGGCTTTGCAATTAATACTACCTTTGTACTGTGAGGCTCAGCTGTGTTTGGTGCTGTATTGCTTACTGTGATGTTGTATGATGTTCATTATACTTTGGCTACCTACCTGAGCTTCACGGTGCCTCTCATAGACTCATATATGGCACAACTGCCATGCGAGGTGCTGGCCATGCTCATCAAATGCAATCCAGACCTGCAACAGGTTCAACATCGATACATTTAAATAAACAAGCGCTCTTTGTAGAAGCGGGGGTTGAGCTTCAGGGCTCAGAGGATTTTGTCTGCAGCTGGTCTTTACAGGGCCGCAGTTCACTTTTGTATACTAACGTTACAACCAAACTCTACTTCTCGTCCCTGGAGTCAATGCTCTCTGAAGGTAACGAGCAGCACTTCCAGGGAGACAAGCCGTAGCTCGGCTCCAAGGAGCCACGCGTTCCAAACGAGCACTGCACTAGTTTCAATTGACTGCATTGGCAGCTGAAGACATATATCCAAATTCTCATGCGAGTCTACTAAAATGAGTGGTTTCTATGAGTTTATGTTTTGGCGTCCTGGCGTGGGTCTGTTGGGAAGCCTCCCAGCATGCACCAGGGCAACAGGCTTGTGTGTATAATTTAAAGTGTGTGCTTTGTTAGCAGTTTAATTGTTTTAAACTTTGTTCTAGAATGTTTCCACAATTCCATTGTTGGACATTTGGAGCCATGTTGCTCCCTAATGTGAAGACTTGTTGTAGACTGGCTCGATAACAAGTGTGAGTTAATGAATAATCCAGGGCTTTGTTGTTGAAGCCTTGACTGTGCATGTTGATATGAGGAATTTCTAAAGCAACAGGCATAAACCACTTTGTAAATTGAGTTTGAGAAAAGGAATCATGGTAATTCAATTTGAAAATGAAGGTCTCTGTATCTGTGTCTTTGGTCCAGGCATTGTAATTCCCCTCAAAGCGTGAATTTAGAGATGTTTTCAGCCAAATACGTAACACTTCTGTGTGAAAACATGAAAGAAAGACTAAAGGAGAAAACTGGAGTTACAAGGTCCTCCCATGACAGCCAGTGATACATATTTAATCCTGTCAATCAATACCGAGCATTTCATCCATAATAACGTACTGTACTCCCTGACTTTAGCGCAGCTCTTTGTTTGAAAAGCACATCAAATCCTGCAGCTGAGCCCAATAACCTTGTTTCTGCTCGTAGCTGGAGGAGTTTCTGTAAAGTAGCAAAAATACGAGAGTCATAGAGGCTCAGACAAGCTGGGTTTAAATTAAGATAAAGCATCGGCACTGAGCTCAGTGTTCTACTTATAACTTCCACAGAGGTCAGAGGTCACACCTGGGCCATTCTTTCTCTGCCGCCGCTCGGTGTCACTTCCTGCACCGAGGTCAGTCCCACAAGGGCTCCGTGTCAACACCAGACTTGTGTTAGCCTCAAACGGTCACCCTGGTTGGCTCTCTCTCTCTACAACAACTGGGTCTTTTTCTCAGGGGCAAAAAAATGATCCAGCTGAGACGTTGGTTCATTGAGCTGTATGATTATTTCTTTAAGGTGGCGGAATCATGGAGACGCTTTGTAAGAAAACCGCAGCATTATTCAATAAAATGGAGGACGTGACAGTTTTCTTTTCATCAAACGCAGTCCGCCTGTTCAATATTCAGATGATGTTTCCAAATGACACATGCTGACATACTTTTCAAGCTAACCAGAACTTGTCTTTCTTCTTCTTCTTCTTTTACAAAGGCACATTTTGTGTCTGAGATGAAATTGGATGAAAGAATTGGAAAAAAAAGAATGTAGGCATAAAAATAGCTAAACAGAGGCAGTTGCAACAAAAAGTCAGAGGCACAGGGAAAGGAGGCGGAGACAACCAGCTTTCAAAATTACCTCTTTCTTTATCGCCAAAACTCTATTTTAGAGAAACTGCTCACAGACTATAATTTAGGGGTTAAAACAAACATACAATTTTGTATAAACCATTACTGTTTTTATGAATGAAAGACTTTGTACAATAAGAGAGTCAGACTACTCAAGAGAGATGATCTACGGAAAAAATAAGAACCCTGCACAGCTTTTTAGTGCGGAAATAAATGGATGCAAAAAGCCCCATCAGAGTTTGAAATATTTTCCCGGAATGAAACCTGGACAGTCCTATCAGTCAGCGGGAGGCCTCGTCGCTGCACTTCAAGGATCTCTCCATTTGCTGTCATGTAGAGCATTGTTTCGTAAAGTGTGTGGGGGGGAATCCATCTCCGCCGCTCTGCTGGACGTCCTGTGTCTGTGTCTGCCGGGCCTGTGAGCACGGGCGCGGTGTACAAAGATGCATACATTATCTCTGAGGGAAATGGATGAGGTTTTCTCATGTGAGTCGCTGTTGAAAAGAAGAGAGCGCCGCATGTCCGTCTCCGTCAATGGTCCCCGCAGCAACGCCCCACGACAGCACTCTTTCTCTGCTCCGGCGAGCCCCCTCTGAGAGAGAGCTGCTGAATATGCATGGGAGTCAATATGTTCGAACCTACCCCTCGGCGGGTCATCCAGAGTGTAATCTGCAAAAGAGTGTTATAGCAGGCGGGCAAGGGGGAATCCAATTGTATATTACAAAGTCACAGACGATTGACCAGCTGCCAGCCAGACACTGAGGCCGGAGAGAAGAGGATCGCTTCTCTTAGTGGCTTCCATCATGCTGTCCACACCGGCCACTGGAGCGGAAGATGTCTCCTCGCTCAGCCCTTGTGTCGATGGCGTTCCACTTAAAGTAGGTGGGAGATATTCATGGCCTCCCCTCAGACGAACACAGAGATTGCTTTGCGGGGCGGAAGAGGTCAGCCGGTGAGAGACATTAAAGCAATGTTGCAAAGTCAACTATCAATACTTTACTCTCCCTTATGGGGCCGTGCACATGTTGCATTCGAAATACGCTCGCCGTGTCACTTTCATCCTTTTAGCCAAGGTGTTTTGTGGGGTTGCGCTCTTGTCGCACCTGCAGTTACCAAGCAACAAAAACCTGCATGCTGCAATGACAACGATGATGAAGTTGCGGTAATTCGGCCTCACTGACTAAACAAAGTCAAAACAAAGAGAAATGGATTTCCAGCACTGCAAATCCCTCACAGTAGCTCTACTGCTCGATATGTCTGCGTCAGTTTGGCTGACCTTTCAACCGGATGCTGTGACGTCCTTGGACGGAAAGGACGGCAGTGAAATAGACCGTGGGACAGATCGTAAAGCTCCGGGTGGCCCTGCACTAAAAATGGTTAACTTCTCCGATTCATATATTTAACGGAGACTGATATTTAAGGAAGAAAGAAAAGATATGCAACATTTGCCGCAGTGTTACAAAAGTTCAACTACTTTCATCTCGAAACACAGTCGTAGCACTCTCGCGCCTTCTGCACGTCTACATTGACCACAGTGGATTTAAGGGTGCAACGTGAACAGCCCCTTAGGGTAATTCTGGTAAGAGATAGCTGCCCTGTTAACATGGTAATACTGTAACTGCCATTTTCTATTGTTCTCCATTTTAATAATTTAATGACCTTTACAATTGTATTTGAGTGATAAGAAATGATCATCAGTCATATTTATTGTTGAGAGTTTAAATAGAGGCCAAGTTTTACAGCGAGCGAGGTGCAAACCATGGCCCACACTTTCTATTCCCAATCGTCCTCTCCAGCCTCATCCCTGTGTGTGTGACGTTCGTTACCACTAACTAATAAGGTCGACTTTATAACCAATGGGCCTCTCACTTTTTACCAAGCCATTTAAAGCAAAGTAGCCTCTACTCGCAACCCCTCATCACAGGTTGCATGTCTATGAGTGAGCAGTTTAACAAAATATTTTTTTTCTCTAAATGTTAAATTCACAGAAAAAAAGCAATAAAAAGCTGAAATTTGAGAAACCTAAAGACATCAGCAAGTCATCTGCAATTAAAAATGTTAATAAAGTCATTAATAAAGGGTCACAGGTTCCTTACTTCCTATTAAGACAGACGCTCCCACCATGTCTGTGACCCTTTAAAGCAAAGCACTGTCTACTCACAACCCCTCGTCATAAACTGTCTGGTGTCTACGAGTTCTGAGCAGTTTAACAAAAGATTGATGTTTCCTTGCCTCCTTGCTTATTAAAATATCGTCTAAAAGCTGAAGAAGTCTCGTATTTCACAGTAAAACGTCACATACGAGAAAAGTAAAAAAAGAAATGTAAAAAGCTTCACGGCAGATCTTTATTTTCTCTCATTAATCATTTTACATCCGTTATCATTAGAGTCTCTGCCAGAAGATTATGAGATTGGCCGTGTGTGTGAGTGTGTGTGCATCTCTGTGCTAATACTGCCAGATTATAGGTGTAGAAATACAACATATAGTGCAGGTGTAAGTACAAGTAATGCTAATAGTAAGGCATTACATGTAAATACATATATGTGTGTATATATATATATGGTGTATAAAGTGGTATAAATATACATTCAGGTAATACAAGAAATGTTCTTTTTAATGACTTATTACAGATCAAAAGCATTGATACATCATTTACAGAATAATTATGTCCCAAAAACACATATATTTTTCTTTCAACAAGCAGCTAATGCTATTGTTTTTGGTGAGGACAAGTTGATGTGGTTGCCAGATCTGAGGCTTACCATAATTGCCTCGTGATATCATGCTTGGTGTGGGAACATAATCTTTAATTCATGTCCAAAGCATGGCATTTTAGAGTTTCACAACTACAAAGCAACCCTGTCTTTTGTGTGAGCCTGAGCCTGAGCTGTAAGAAAACCCATTGTAAGCTGCTCTGAATGAGAAATTGGTTTTGGCTAAGGTCTTCTCACCCCTTTAGCTTGTTCGCTATACTTCAGCCCACGTTTTCTTCAAACTCACAAAATTCTCTTTTGTCAGCCGCCTTCTGCACCCTCTCCACTCGCTACCTCTGGGCTGCTTGTGTTGAATGCGAAGCCCCGCTGCTGGTGCAGGGGTGGGCTGCCCCAAGGAACCACTACCCTGGCCTGTACTGTACCTCCAGGCCTCGCGGCCCTCCACACCAGCTCTGAGCTCCTCTATGACCGCCCGCTTAGCCCCCCCCCCCTTCCCTGCGGCCACCTGGTCCTTGCTCCACTTTCAGCTTCTCTCCCTCTTAGCTCTCCAGTATTGAAATGACCTTCCCTCTCCAGTCAGGACAGCACAGGTACCTCCAAGCTCTTCTTTAACCGGGCTATAAATTCACCTCTTTGAGAAACACTTCACGTTCTCCACAACCCCCTGAAACCCTGAATCATATCTCCCTTCCCTACTTGCCGTTTAAAATTCCTCTCTTCATCCCTCCTCATCTGTCATTGCTCTTACCTAAATGCGTAGCCATTTCTCCGGCAGTTCACTATCTCACATTAAGGGTAGAAGGACTAGTGAAGACACTTTGCCCTACATACCATTTTGCTGCTAAGATGATTTCAGAATATTGTTTGATTCTGTGTTTGTGATGATTTTGAGGTATTTCATGTAGAACACTAAGACTAAAATGCAAAAAAACAGAAGTTGTTTAATGTCAGGTGTATATAGTCGTGTGATGTAAAACAAGCACGACCAAAACTAAGTGTTCCACATCTTTTGGAATCCGAAATTCCTTCAAACTAGTCAAACCTTTAAATCTATTAATTATTTTTGCAACATTAAAAAGAAAAATGGTATATTCAGGTGTGAGGAACAAAAGCCAACATATAAGTGGCAAAGCAGTTTCCTCTCTGTCCCCTGCAGTAGATTCACAGCAGTAAATTGGCCCATTTGGATACAAATGTGGATTTGATTCTAATAATTTGGTCGTACTGATCAGCTTTGACAGCTGCGGTTCAACTGTGACAGACAACTGGAATCTCTTCACTGTTATCTGGAGCGCCTGTGGACAGGACGCACAGACTGACAGTCTCTCTAATACACTGATAGCATGTGAGAAAACCAAGTTGGTTAATAAAGTACTGACGACATAGATATGTCTTGTGAGGAATATTTTTTTACACAACATATTATTTGAACCCCTCTAATTCAGGATTCATAAGCAGTGTGTAAACAATTATTACAAGGTTTATAATACAGTATGTTTATATACACACATGCATAGCTATGAACTAATTTGCATGTTGAAATATAATAGCCATAAACAAGAATAAATGTTGTATAAGTACATTTTTTTGATAAGATTATAAAATTGGTAAATTAGCCTTTAGATTAACTATAGGACATTTTGCACCATAATTTAAAGGATCAATCGACTGCTTTTAGACATCAAGGTCAGTTTACTCGTCAAGTGTAAATCACATTTTTTCGGGCTTTTTAGGAGCTAACATATCTTGGCTGCTGCAGCATGGAGTCTGAGGATTCTTTCTAAAAACCTTTTATGGAAGTGCTATTTGAAATAGCTGCAGCGCCCCTTTAAGATGAGGAGTTTCTTCCCCTGGAGAACTGCAGGTAAATATGTCTTTGTCTGGAAGCTGATGGATCTCTGTGCTGAACTGATATTTCACACTGGAGTGATATTAATCTGTTATAATATCTGCAGCTAAGATCCTACACAGCTCATTGTTTCTATGTGGCTGCTCTCACATACTGTCGCTGGTCTCTCTGCCAGCACACACCTCTGTACAACTCAAAGCCTCAGTCTCCATGTGTAGATCCAATTATGTGTATCATATTTCTTCTTGTAATTTTTATATTTATTTATGATTCTTCACTGTTGCAGTACTTCCTTTTTATTGATTTTCTCTTACTATGTTTATTGTTATTGCTTATTCCGTCTGTGTAAGATATGTATTATCACTTCTATTATTATAATTTGATCGGGGCGTCAGGAGCCAGCTCTATGTTATTAGACTCTGCTGCACAGCTCGCTCTCAGGAGGGTGTCTCACCAGTAAATCTGGAGGAATTCATAAGGATTAAATCCTGATATATTTGGTGTGATTTACAGATGATTCCTGAATCGTGTTTGCAATCTTCGGGCGAATCTGTTGTTGCCTCCTTTGTTCAATAACCTCCTATAATTTCATCTGGGCAGAGTTGACAATGATGCATCAGCAGCTTTTGACAAATTATTGATTCTGGACTCAGTATGCATTAAATTCACGGTAACTGTTTGACAGAAGGCATAATTCAGTTCTCTTTGCTCGGAGAGCTCTTTAGTCTGTTCGGCCTTAGAATGGCAACGCGCCGGGGCTACGTTATTATACCTATCAAGCACACTAATGATCTACCTCAGGGGCACAGGTACAGCCTGGTAATTTATGGGAACTGGCGGAAATCTGCAGGCTAATGCCCTCCATCAAATGTCCACAGAGGAATGCAATGCGATGCAGCACACTGGCTGCACATGTCACTTTGCGCTGCTCGCTAAACAAAACCTAATCTGGGCACTTTGTTTGATTGACGCTTATGCTATCTTTTTTTTTTCTCTTCGTTTTTAAATACCACATGCCACTTGACAGCAAAGCAAATGACGTGTTCATGGGGGCAGCGTGTTCCTGTCAGTCGTTGTTGGTTTCTTAGTGTGAAATGAAAGCCCCCCCCCCCCCCAGACACCCCTGCTCCACTCTCGTTAATTCTTCTCGCTGCGGTACGGTTGAATGGACAAAACCTCCGGACAGATTGATACATCGAGCTTGCTGGAGAGATGTGGGCCCCCCCCACCGCCCCCACACACACCTCCCTTATACCCTTATACCATCACCACCACTACCTTACCCTTCTCCCTCCTCTCCACCCTCCCATCCCCATCAGCTGCCGAGGTGACAGGTCATAAATCCCTTCAGACATGGACGTGGGGGCTTCGAAGGGGGTGGGTGGGTGTAGGAAGATGGGAAGGGAGGGTGATGAGGATGGTGGAGGCAAGGGGCTCGGGGGGAGGGGGGGGGGGGGGGAGGGGTGGCTGCAACACAAACCTGAAGGAGATTTCTTCTCATGCATAGAAAGCTGTTTCCCCCTCACCGACAATGTCTCCCTTGGGGATGCTACTGCCAACACACTGCATGCAAAGCAGTCTCTCTCTCTCTCTCTCTCTCTCTCTCTCTCTCTCTCTCTCTCTCTCTCTCCCTCGCGCTCTCTCAATCTCTTCCGCTCTCTCTGTTCAAAATGGGGGTGCGAGGTTGGGGAACTTTGTGGCGCGGGATAAAAGGCAGGGAGCGGCATCTCACGAAAATTCGCCACCCTCCCTATCATTCAGATGATCCTGAATGCCAATTACCCTCCCCAGCTCTGCAGGGAGCGGCCTGTCACTCAGGATGCGGCTGGTGTGTGTCGGACACAGGCGCTAAGAGTTTGCCGCTGGAGGAGTCAGAATCTACAATATAGTGCTGGTCACTACTGGACGGCAGTGGGAACCCATAACACACATACCGGCACACATTTAAAGGAAGGTCCACATAGAAACACACAGCTGCACGACAGGGGCCGGCTACAACAGCGGGTCGAGAGAGAACGCGGCTCCAGTGGGAACATCTAAAACTGTTTCAGAGAACGGTAAAATCAATAAAACTAGAAAGAAAATAAAATCATTATTTCTAAATGTTTGACTGGAACAAAATTGGAGTTTGGGACAAACACAAGTGAAACAAAGTAAGTTTAAAACAGTTTTTAGGGAAGAAAAAATATACTATTGTTGAGTCAAGGCAATCATGTAGGTTTGAGTTGCTCTAATGTATATTTCTATTTAATCAATGGATCAAATGACCAAAGGGTTCATAGTGACAAAACCTGTGAGAGAAATCTTATTGTTTTTAGCTCGTTCAAAGCTCACTGATTTGGTTTTATGGCCCCCTTCTTTGATATCACAGCATAACTCCAAGCTAATGCTAATGATGCTCCTTATTAGGGTGATAATGTATAAATAATACTATATTCTCCCATTTTTAACAACCATGTATCCTTGGAACGTGGGTAGTGAGCTTATCTTGAGTGGTAAAGGTCAGAGTTTAGATTGTCATGCCATGTGCTAATTATCTAACATGTATCCTAATACTTCATCCACATTCATCGGTTATAGCATATGAATATATATGTGTATACATAGTAAAGTCCTAAAATGTTTTATGTAAGTAATAGGATATAATCTTACCTACAAATAATGTAAAAAAGACAAGATGCTTCAGGAATGGACATGTGATCTCTGTCTGATGTGACTGAGCCATTGCGTTGACATTTCCCTACCTGAGCCTATGTTGTGATGGCCTGCGTTATCTCCCCATCGTCATCTTTTCAACCACATTTTTGATGATTCAAACAGCCCTGCGCTATCGGTCATTCTTGTGAGCAGATGCTGCCCAGATCCCTCTATGTATTGCCATTTCGTCTTTATTGCCGGGCCGGCTTATCCGGCTCTGATGGAATTGTTAAAAAGCAGATATGAGCAGAATCCAGGAGGACCAGCCTTTTGTCAGAGCATGCATTCCCATCAGATGAGAGCATGGCGATAAGAATCGGAGCAACGCCTGCAGGTCGTGTCTCTCTATGCATAACAATCTACAGCTGTGAGGCTGAAAGAAAAACACTTTGAGACAGGAGAGAAGGGCGATGCACGGGGCTGATTCGCTGGTGAATATGTGTCTCGACTCTCCTTTTTGTCAAACCTGATTGATCAATATTGCACAGCACAAATCAAGGTCTTGTTTGTACTGTCTGGAGCTGTTTACTGGTTGATAAGGTATTCATGTGTGTGTGTGTGTGTGTGTGTGTGTGTGTGTGTGTGTAGGTGTGTGTGTGTGTGTATTCTCTTTTTAGGGCAGACAATTCACATTCAAAGCTCAGAGCATTACCTGTAAATTATATTTCATTCCGTGTGATGACCAAGTAGAACAAAAAAAAAATGGTCTGGTTCAAACCAAAACTCTCGTTTCACACGGGGGAACTAACTCATCCTACTACCCTCCCACCAGCCCTGTGCGGGTTTTTGTGCTCTTTTTACTTCCTGGTTCATACATACATTACATACTAAGTGGGATATCTACGAATTACAGCATGTTCACTCTCATATAGCTACAAGCGCTGTATGATAACAGCCCTGCTGTGATTGAGGGATTGCCTCCACTCGGCTCTCAACATGGCAACGGCTGAGTGCTAGCAGCAAGAAAACAGTGCTAGCAGCAAGAAAACAGTGCTAGCAGCAAGAAAAGTGTAAACAACAACAGTGCTGAGAGAGCTAACAGTGTTTCCTTGAGGGGGAACTGGAGTTTGTGTTATGTGTGTGGGTCCTGACAGTGTTATCAGCTGTAAAAGCCGTATCAGCACAGTGCAGAGCTTCACTACTAAGCTAGCATGCACATGGGGCCAGCCCGGCCATGTCAACATACAAACAAAGCACAGACAAGCTCAGATTACAACACACACAGCGAGTTCAAGAGCAAGTTCATTCTCTACTCAGGTAGACATTACTCTACTATATATTTACAGAGCAAATAGTTGTTTGTTGCCATATTGATGTTAAGAATATGTATGTAGATGTACCTCACAGTAGGTTGAATGGAACTGAGTGCAATAACCATAAACAGAAGAAAAGTAAATACAGAAAACAGATAAATTAGCAATTACTTGCAAACATCAGGAGCATCCACTCTCCATTAATAGTCATTTTAACTTTAGAATTGTTATTAATGTTAATGTTAGCACCAGATTACAACATAACAGGAAGTGTTTCAATCATTGTTCAACTTACTATTTCTAAAGCTTAACGTCAGAAGAACTAGTTTTGCGCTTGAACATCGGTGTCTGTAGGGATGGAACTCGCCGCCACGAAAGAAAGCAGAGTGGCTTATTATGAACTCTGCTGTCTAATTAGGGAACTGAAAGCATTAATATAAAGTTGTGTCAATGTGTAATTTACTTTTTTAATTAATGAAATGTGTTCATTTATCTCTGTAGCTGGGTTACATGTAGGATACTGCTATATTATAGCTTCATTAGGTTTAACTGTCATCAGCAGTCATGTTCTGCCAATAAAAAGGTGGCTGTAGTTTCTTTCCACAAGAATAAAAATGAATCTAATTTCTCTACTTCTCTTCTTTTACATACATTAAAAGTCACCTTATAATTATTTTAATGATGAACATAACAAAGTCTCCATTCCACAGAGAACTGAAGCAGGTCCTTCATTGTGATAAACAAATAAAACAACATGACTCATTTGAAGAGAAACAGTTTGGGAGGATATGGGACAGACGTGCTAAAGATTGCCCAGTTTTTGGATTCCGCTGGGCTGCACACCTTTGCAGTTGAACATTTTGAAACACCAATAATGTCATGCTGACCTTTTGACTTTGCCATCCCCTCACCATTCTCCTGCACATGTTGTCAGAGCTCTGTCTGGGTGGGGAATGCAAGCTGGCATGCCGAACACCCCCGGACGGTGCGGCGGGACGAACGCATGTGATCAATAGAGACAGTTGCCTGTAAAGGTCAAGCAGGGCTGTTGGTAAACACTGAAATGAAATTCGTGATGAGCCTTGACTCGGCCTCTTGATCAGCACCCTAACACTGGCCCGGTGCATTGGGCCTGGGGAGCAGTTCGGAGCATCGCTGGATAGTTGTTGCCTCTCCTTTGCTGCTTGGTTGGAGCATGACTGCGGGGCAGACGGAGGAAATGCCAGGAAATAAAGACAAGATTGATTAGTTTTACTTTGACACACCTCCAGCAACCTCCCACACCACCTACACCTCCACTGCCCAAAAATGCAGCAAGCTTGTGTGGACACACACACATATACACCATGTCTAGCTGGTTGCTGAATTAGACTGTGGTGTGTTCTAAGTAGACAGTGTGTGAACTGGATCTTGTATTTTCATCATGATATACTAATGCATTCATTTGTCCTCCAGTAAGAAAAAGTATTGCTTGTGTTCAAGAAAAAAGGGAAGGAAGAGGAAGATTAAGAGGAGACTTTGCACTTTGGGGTCCGGACATCCAAGGGGTGCAAAGATAAATCTGAGGGATTAAATCGCTTTATTAAGTTACATTTTCTTTGGTAATGCAGAGCAGATTTGTCAAATCCATTTTACCATGCAGAGAAAATATAACTTGAAGGTGCAAGATACTAGATTGGAAGCATTTTGAGAGCCTCTCAAGGGCTCTCAAAATGGCGGCACCTGAGCCGACGGCTATCATCTTACGATACTGACAGCTCTAACATTACAAACTATGGCAAAACGGCTGACAGAGCACCTGAGTCGTACTGCTAACCCGGGATATGTGGCTGCTCTTAACATATTAATATGGGCAACAAAAAAAAGAGATTCCGGGTGTTTAGAAAGAAAGTTTGCTGATCCAGAAGGGAGTCGGGGCGGAACCCTGGGATCACACCCGATCAGACCCCTGGTCAGACTGGCTGAATTTAAGCTAACTGCTTACTGGGGGTACGTCCCCTGGAGTTGTATACTCCCGGCAAAGCAGCCTCCCTGCGGCGGGATGGACAGGGCAAGGGTGCGAGGCATTTTGGATGGTAAATTGGAAATGGACTTATACTTGTACCTATTTAGTCTTCAGGCCACTCAAAGCTCTTTAACACTACATGTCATTCGCTCATATACACCAATTCATACACTGATGACAGGCTACCATACAAGGTGCCACTATCCATCAGGACTAAGTAAGCATTCACATCCATTCATACACCAATAGCACAGCCATCAGGAGCAATTAAGGGAACGTATCTTGCCCAGGGACACATCGACATGGATTACCGAAGCAAAATTTCAAATTTCAACACGTCATTTTGCACCACGGACACACTGCGAGCCTCCTGGATATTTATTACCTGAGAGGGAAAGGAGTACAGCTGTAGAGTCCAAAATGCAGGACTTATTGGCTACTGATCATATTTGTTGTGTCATGCTATCCAATTTAACTCACACATACTCTTTGGATTGTATTACAGACAAAACGGACGCTCCTATCAAAAAATTATAGTAGCACACCTCCAACACTGCAAGGAGACCATGCATCGTCAGGCTTATACACATCATCCACACCTCAGCGAAGGCAGCCTGTAACACACGTTACTTGGACTATGTATAAACACATGGATGCATGTGGCAACGGGCATTTTGTCAAACAGCTTATTCTTTTGTTTCCACGTCAGGGTACCGTGTGCCGCGAGGCAACTTGCTACAGGCGAGGAAGGCGTGCACTGGCTGGTCCTATGTGCTTTTCAATATGGCAGCTCTGCACGCAGTTTAATATGATAGTCCCCTGCCTTATCTAATGTGACGAGGGGCCTTTCTTGGCCGTGCCACAAAGCTGCTTTGAAGCATCTGTCAATGCCCTCCCCTGGATAAATGTCATGTGTGGAATATCTCAGGTGGCAGCTGTGCCATTGCAATGGTAGCCAGAAAACAACCCAAAGCCTAACACTCCAACACGAGGTTTCGTTATTTTTCCAGCTCTCACTTTCTCTTTTTCAAAACAATCTGCAAGGTCACACATCAGCAAAGTAACAAAAAGATAAAAGGTTTATTTGAAGCTGCTTTTCCCTACTTTGCTGCTTCCTATTTTTCCAGCCATTTATTGCATTTTGTTATTATCTGAAAAAAAAGATGTTTGTGTCTGCAAAACAAGACACTTTGCCATTTACAGAAAGTCTTTAAAAAGCACAGACGAAGAAGAGGCCGTTGTATTCACAAGGTTTTCACATACGTCCGTGTTTAGATGGAGGAGCCCCTTTGTCCCCTGCATGATACCAATGGCTGGCAAACCTTTCACGGCGCTGAAGCTTACCGAGCCTTGCTTGCTTATTGTTATCTTTGTTACATGCTATAAGACTTGAGGTGGAGAAATGGAGCAAACCTTGTCCGTCTAACCTGATTGCTTTTTCATCCAAGGAGAGGCTTGTTTTGCACCATGGCGACATTCAATAAGGGAAATTTCAATTCAGCTTTCTTCACCGACTGAAATGAGTATATTGATCAATAACCTGAGCCCTAGATGAGATGCTTTTCCTTCGCAAAAGAAAAGCAGCATTCCTTGTATTAATGTCATCATTATCATTTATGCAGCCCCGCATGTGGCCATGGCTTAAAGTAAATCATCATCATGATGGCCACACTCTAAGAAAAGGAGGTCATTTTATACTTACTGCTACTACCACCCATGTCTTCACAAAGAAAATGAGGCTTTTAGATCAGTGAAGACGGAACATTCTTTCTGATTTTCAGGTCACTTTATAATTACTGAATCATGTATTGAGTCATTGTTCATTATGCGGACTTCTTTCTCGGTCTCTTAAATTTACAATGAAAATGAGATACACATTGAAAGAGCGTATAACTCTTTATATTGTAAGATCCCTCTGAACTGTATGCAGATGATGTGGTTGTATGTGTAACCAGTAAAACTATTTTGTCATCATTTTTTGGCCACTTCGGAGCAGCTGTGAACACAACATTGACATATCATCTTTTAAAGTTGATATGGCAAACAGTAGCTTATTTACACATCCATCAGTCAAAGAGCAACATTATCATTTGTTTTGAAGTCACAGTATGGCCAAGTACTGTATGTCCAATATTCAATCTTTTTAGCTACATTTTTGTTATCTTCTGAGGTTAAACGTTGGTGTTTTCGGCAGGTTTACTGAAAACAGCATCCTGCTGCACCCACAAACACGACAGTACAGCTAAACAATCAGCTGAAACTCACTATAAAACTCCATAAATCCAAGGGGAGCTACAGATTCAGGGAGCTTAGATAGACTTTAGTAATTCCTCATGAGGACAGAAAGCTTTGCTTCTGTTGGGGATCAATAAGTGGAACTCCTTACCCACGGAACTGAAATTGCATTATGACTGGGATCATTTCAAACTCATTTAAATCAGAAACACCTTCAAAAGAGGGATCAGTGATTTAATCATGGAGGATCTGGATTGGGTTTTGCTGTGAGGTTATTGTATCGTGGTTTGTGTTTTGTGCTGTTTACATGTATTTGTGCTGTCTACATGTATTGTATTAGGTGTTTTTTGATGAGGTTAGTGTTTTTTATATGTAATTTCCGGTGTGGTTTGAGCTGTTTGTATGTATTTTTCGGTGAAGTGTAAGACCTGTGCTGTTTTGTATGTATTCCTTGGTGTGTTTTGTGCTGTTTTGTATGTATTCCTTGGTGTGTTTTGTGCTGTTTTGTATGTATTCCTTGGTGTGTTTTGTGCTGTTTTGTATGTATTCCTTGGTGTGTTTTGTGCTGTTTTGCTTGTATTCTTTGGTGTGTGTTGTGCTATTTTATAAATATGTTTGGTGTCTTGTGTGCTGGTTAGTTTGAATTCCTTAGTGATGTATGTGCTGTTTCATATAGACTGTCCCAGTTTATTTCCTCTACAGTGTATGTGAATGACATCAGCTGACATGCACTACATATGGCCCCAGCTGTTTCCTAGCAATGCAATCCTGTTGTGTTTCTGGTGTCTACTGCATTTTTTGTGCAACCCTGATGTACAATGACAATAAGTAACTTTTCACCAGATTTCCGATGAGCCCTGTGCTGTTTTATATACAGTATGTCTTTTCTGGGGTGTTTTGCACTGTTTTCTATTTCTGTATATATTTTTCATGAGGCATGTGAGTTGAGGTTTTTGCTGTTTCATACATGTATCTGTTGATTTGTTTGTATTTTCTCATCTGTTTGGTATGTTTGCTGTTTTCGCTGTATTGTTGTATTTCTATACGGCCTATTTCTATACGGATTTTTGCAATGGAGTTTCCAAATACAAAGCAGTTCAGGAATCAGCATTAGCATGTGAGATTAAGGAATTGAACATTATGAGGATGACGTATAACATGACAATTATGCAGCCTTACATAAGCCATTGTTTTAGCATAGAAGACTGGGCAGCAGAGCAACTCCAAAGAAGTGAAATGCTTTCAGCGCAGTGTGTATGTGGATTGCTGTTGTTCTACTTATGCAACAAGAATGGAGTAGCCTTTCCACATCAGTAAAGACTTGGCTAATTGGAGTTTTGTATTAAGATTGACACCTGATGAAAGTTGGTTATTAACACAGGGTGAAGCATGGCAGATTGTTTATTAGAATCCTGTCACTATTTACAACCCAAAACGGGAGAGCCTTGACATTGAGAGTTCAATTGGAAGTGTATCAAATTGATATTCTAGCAAAGGCGACTTTAAGCTGCGGACTTTGTTTCCCTGCTGCGTTTGAGACAACTGACTCAAACTCAAAGTGCACGGTAAATACTGTGTCCATTTTCAACATCAAATTGCTATTATTTAGCACAACAGAAGCTGCTGTGTTTTACATTTGTGGAAAAATGGTTTTGTATTGTAGATATTTGCATTTGAACCTTTCTTATTTTAGATTCAATCAATGAGGTGGAACAGATATGAATCATCAGCGATCACAAACCAACAGCAATGACATTAAAAGTAAGAAGCTAAAGTCTGCTGGGCTTTCAAAACTGGGAATGATACAGTCATAGACCGTAAAAACCGGAGAGCATCTTGTGACGGGATCACTCCAACGCCAAATTGGGCCTACCCCTTACTTCCAGTGCCATCGTCATGCTCAGCCTTCATTTTGATCTCAACTACACCCCTATGCAATGTCATAAATATAGTATATATATATATACAGGACTGTCTCAGAAAATTAGAATATTGTGATAATCCCCATACGTGTGATTTAGTTTACTGAACCAAGCTGAGTGTTTTTCAAGGCTCAGGAAACCCTTGCAGGTGTTTCGAGTTAATTAGACGATTCAAGTGATTAGTTGAATACCCTACTAGTATACTTTTTCATGATATTCTAATATTTAGAGATAGGATATTTGAGTTTTCTTAAGCTGTAAGCCATAATCAGCAATATTAAAAGAATAAAAGGCTTGCAATATTTCAGTTGATTTGTAATGAATCCAGAATGCATGACATTTTTGTTTTTTTAATTGCATTACACAAAATAAAGAACTTTATCACAATATTCTAATTTACTGAGACAGTCCTGTATATATACACACACAGTATATATATATATATATATATATATATACAAATTATTTCTTTTGTTTTTCCTTGAGTTGTTGAAGTTTTGGGGCCTACCTACTCCAGCCAGTGGGATGAAAAAATGGACTGTTTTGAGAATTAGGAGCCGCTCACACGTTTGCATCTAAAAATCATGACAGTCATGACGCTTTCATCCCTACATCCGAGCCGCTGGGACTGATGATAATGATGAAGTTGTGGTGAAATAGCTGTGATTGGTTGTTACTCGTCAGGTGACATGAGGGGCGTGCGGCAGCGCTCCAAAATTTGAACTATTTTCCTCTTGGGGTGCAGCCCGTTCAAAACATCCTGAAAAATAGGCACTTGGAAACTCTCACGCTACGCAGCGGCATGACTCGCGTGCCGTCTGAGCATGCACATTGACAACAATAGATTTGAAGGCACAAAAAAAAATGTGCCATGTGAACGGCCCATAAGACTGAACTTTACTTTGAAATGCACCTTTTTCAAGTAGTTCATGAGGAAATACACACTCAAATATTTGTATCACATTCTTTTTGGCCTAATGCTAAAACGGAATTTTCCAACAAGTAAAATGATTATGTGGGCTATTTATAAGTGTGCGTGTGCATGCATATACAATGTGAAAGCATATGAGTTTGAGAAGTGACTTTTTTCAAACTTGTTACTTTTTTCCTTTTACATCTCAGCGCTGTCTCGCCCAACTCTGGATCCATGGCAAAGCTCGAAGCTGTCCTTGGTGCAGGGGGTTTGTGGAAGGAGGCGTAGGTGGTGCTGGTGTGTCAATGTGTGTGTGTGTGTGTGTGTGTGTGTGTCTGTTTGAGAGGCAAGTGGCGTGTGGCTTAGTATTGCTGCTTTACCCTCCCAGTAAGTCTCTGCGCAGAGATCTGCCATAGTTAAACCAAGTCTGACTCAATCTCTTCCACTTGCACCGGTTGCACCCCCCCCCCATCCCTCTCTCACATAAACACACAAGTGAAACTGTTAGAACAAACTTATCTGAAGTGCACCAGCCTCTAAAACACCACGACATGCTTAATGAATCTGCATGGATACTCGCGGAGCAAAATCTGCTCCCACAGTATGAAATTGCTTGAAGTGTTTTGTGTTTGCCCTGGTAAATCTTGCTGCATCTTGACTTCAGCCCGGCAGCTTCAATTTTTCTAGTAACCGATGATGACATGAAGTGTGAGGCTCTGGCGCCAGATAAGCTCTTAGCTTATCTATCATGTTATACTACTGATGTACAAGAAAAAAAAAAGCATGTTCTGCATCCCCTGTCTCTCTTTCTGCCTTCTTCAAAATGTAGAGCCTGATTCCCTCTGACGACAGATGAATGGGGAACGGGAGCAGCGCTAAATTATGCACAATGGGGATATCTGCTTTCCTGTTTTCTCGCAAGATAACGGCTTGTTGTTCCATCCTTTGTTATGGACGATGCATGCCCATGGGATGATTAGCAGAACAAAGGATGGGAGAAAGCAAACCTGCTTGTAGTTCAAAACAAGTTCTCCGTGCCTTTGAAGATGTGCACTTACTTTGGGCAAAAGTGGGTTTGGAAGAGAAGATGTGCTTCGCACACACACACACACACACACACACACACAGATACACTTCTTATACTCACTGCAAAGTGATAACTAAAAACTTTGACCTGTTTGACCCCCGACCTGCAGCCTGGTGACATGCACATGCAATTAAAGAAGTGCTTGAAAGGGAACAGATCGTGTGCACCCTCAAGGTGAAGGTTATGAGAGCGCTGTTTAGCAAAGATATTTGATCCATTATACATTGTTTGTGTCTACAGCTGCTACAACCAGAATAATAAATATTGTATTAGCCGTGGGACCCGCATCTCCGTCTCCCAGACAAGTTCATAACACTCTCGGCAGGGAAGGGCGGGACCTCCCGTGGCTTTTTTCCAATCCTCTTCTGTTCTTCCCCCTCCTGCTCACTGGGATCGGTTGCGGAGGAGACTCCTTACAACGTGGAAACATGTGCACCTCCGCTAGGCGATCGTTGCATTTTTCATATGGACAATGAGCAACCGGAACACCAGCATCAGCGGCTTGTTAAAAATGGTGATCACTTTGTCACAAATCAGACTGCTGTTGCTCCCCGTCGTCTCTCAGTCCCTCTGAGGGTTCGGCATTTGTTGGCTGTGTTGCAGCGTGAAGTATGTGCTGTATGTTGGCAATTAATTCTACACTACAAAAAGTGTTTTGTACTGAAGAGGTTCCTATCGTCTGGTTTCTCAGTGGGTTCCAGTTACTTACATGTAGTTCTTTTAAAATATATTTGCAGAACATAGTCCACCTCCTTGTTCATTAAAGGAACTTCCTCACCTCCACCGTGATTCATGGGACAGCTGGAGAATTAAGGAGACCATTCTCAACCAGCGTCAAAGACAATCCTTTCTGTAGCCAGACATCCCATTAGCAGAACCCCATAAGAAAGTTCTGACGAGCCACCAAGGATTCAAGGACCATTTGTTGTCATTATGCAACACAGGGATGCACAACAAAATTCAGCTGTAGCCCATTTGTCACACAACAAAAACAAATTACTGAAGTTACATTGTCAACGTTGATGTGTTTGAGAACCAAGCATCACGAAATTATATGTTCTGTACATTTTGTCTCCATACATTGTGGTTGGGTTCCCTCTTGCCAATTGCTTTAATATTGATTCAACATATTAGTCGGGAAAGCACAGGTGTAACTGATAACATTAACGATGCCTCTGCTCTACTCAAGTGTCCCAATAAGCCATGCATTACCAGGACCATGATAATAATAATTCATTTTATCATCTCACTGTGACAACCGTCAACTCAATGTGTCCTCTGTAAAAAAGGCCTCCGGTAGGTCATGTGTCTCTCACAGAATGATATTCCTAATGGGGTGGTTTCCCATTTAATTACTGATTGAGCATTTTTAAGATTGCATTTTTTTAATTATATTTCACCACTCTTTTTAAATTGTAAATGTGTTTGTGCATGTGTTCTACATATGCTAAATTGTTATACCATATAACAAAGAAAACATGGAATACGATGGGTATTAAAATCACACTCATACCACTTTATTGGTGAAAGTGAGTTTAAATCCTGTGTGACATAAATCTGCACAACATTGCTCTACAGTGCGAATCACACTTAAGTCGCTTCAAACTGACGCTAAGTTACATTAGGAAACAGTATTTCTAAGCCGCTGTAGGTAAGTTTCCTAAGTTGACGTTTGGTTTGAATGCAAAAATGTAAAGGTAATCCCTTCACTGGTTGAACAGACGAATGAGTCGGCACGTGTCAGAACCTCGGTAATAATTGTCTGCAACGCCGCTCTGCTATCTCCTCCTGAGGTACATTTTGTGGCTGGAGTGTCTGACTGGAAGTCTGAGGAGCGAGGGCTTAACCACAAGCCGTCAGTCAGTCTGCACACTAACTGCTATTGGCTGGTGGGAAACTTACTCTCTGTGGCTTCCAGGGAAAAACGCATCAGGTAAAGCTTCTCATGCTTGTATAATTGATTTGTATTCATGTTGCTCATGTTCATGTCACAATGGTGATCACCACCATTTTCCTGTGCTTACCTGTAGAGCAAATTATTATCCATCATTAATGCAGTTGCTGTATTAGGTGCATATGTCCTGCTGTTGACCTGCATCTGGTGTTAGGCCCAGCTCCTACATATGGGGGAGGATATTCACCGAGCGTGTCTGCCATTGACATTGCTCTGTGCGGCTTTCTCACCCATAAATGCCTTGTCATCCAGAAGCAGTTTCATATCTCCGACCCTGAATAACTGGTGTGCTATTATTAGTGTCAGGCCTCACAATTCTCCCCGTGGATAGCAAGAGGGAGATTCCACTCCAACAAGTTGTCAACAGGCAGGACTATCTTAAGGAAGACGTACACATGTAAAGATCGATTTAATAAAATCTTGTCAATAGTGTTTATGTGGATGTCCAATCGGTGTTGACGGTAACTATACTGGGCTGAAGAAATAAACTCCTCAGCCTAAGAAAGCTGAGTTCTCCTGCTGCAGAATCTGTTGTTTTTCCTGCATCAAGTGACGTATTGAAGGCAAAGAAGAAGAACAAACTACTTCATCTTGTCTCTTTCTGGGTAGCCAGCAAGGCTAGATGCTGCACAAAAACGGCACTTCCTAAACCCGTTGTAAGTTCCATTGTGTTAATAAAATGAAAAAACAACAAAAGAACTTCCTTCTGGTCGCTTGTTTTGCAAAATGGTTACGTTTCCGGAATATGACTGCAGAAAAGATCGTACATTTGACAGTGTTTTGGCTTATTCAGATATTCAGCCGTATTTATTGTAGTCAAAGTTTACCGCCGGAGAAATGCAGCAAAGAGAGACAGGAGCCGCCGCGCCCTCAGCCAAAGTGACAAGTTTAGTTGCCGGAAACCAGGAGAAGTCGGCGTGTAAGTGGCTCGACGAATGATGCATATGGAGGACTGCGAGCTCCTCTGGAAACTGCACGCCTCTCTCTGATGAGATCTCTGATGAGATTTAAAGCCAGTGCACCCAACATAACTTTTATTTATTTTAGTTGAGCTTTGAGTTATTTCTAAAATCGTTGAAAAATATGTGTTTGATTTCCGGACAAGATGCCTCTTGTGGTCAAACAAATGAAGTCCGTTGTCAGTTAGAAGCATCGTCTGATGCATGTTGATTCATTGATACATTTGTATCATTCAGTGTGGCTTTGAGGCACAAAGGCAGTAAAACTGCCTGTGCTAAAGCACACTGACTATAATCCTGTGGGCTTAATCATAACAAAAGTAAGTCAAACATCAAACCTTTGTGCAGGTTTAGTAGTCGCAGAAACAGTGCAATCCTTTTGTGAATTTCCCCCTAAGTTTGGAAGTAAAGGACAACTGACCAGTATTTGTATAGTTTTGTTGAACATTTGCAGTCCTGCATCTATACAGCCATTCTGTCTGATGGACACATGACTTTACAATTCTCCTAAGAAGTGTAACAAAGCTACATATGAATATGCTAAAGGACTCTTTCTTTTCCTCTTCTGCTAAAAAGTACTTTGTGTGTGTGTGAGCAGTAGACCTGAGAGGAGGATAGGAGGCAGAACACATCCTGGGTCATGTTCATATTTCAATATCCAAGGGAAAATCCAGGAATGGTATTTACCTGTGGTCCTCGTGTCTATAAGATAAGTAAAATGTAATTTCCCTGTGCAAATATGTGTGAAATTAAATACACAAAAAAGGACAGCTTTACAGGCACTGGATTTATTCTGGCCATATCTACTTAGTATTTTATTGCATGTTCAGTTTAAGAGAGAGAAATATCACAAATGACTTGGTGACATTTCATGTCTGGGTGGTTCTGCATTTCAGTGTGGAGGCAGCTCGGAAGAAGATTTGGAGTAAGTAGTTCTCTATTGGCAGTGATATACCACTCTATCAACAGTCTGAAGGAGGGTTGTGATCGAGACAAGCCTCAAATCCCCTTAAAGTACATTTTTATATCTGTGATAAGTTATAGATTATAAGCAGGTTGGGTGTGCCACGTTTAAATCTCATCAGGGGTCGGGCATGGAGTTTTCAGAGGAGCTTGCATGCATCACAAGTTGAGCCTCTTAATGCCAACTTCTCCTGGTTTCCAATCCATTTCGAGAGTTAGTCACATTTTGGCTTTTCCCGCCCTGAGACGTTGCCAGCTTCAATCAAACTGCTTTGAAATTTAACCAGTCCAGCTATTTTTATAAGCTGTGTTTTCTATCAGAGGTGGCGAGAGCACACTCATCACTCGAACCTTCTGGGGGAGTGATTTTTTTTTTAACAATGCCTTTCAGCTTTTGCAGCTAATTCAACATCACAAGTGTAACTGGCACCCCATTTCCAACCCTCACACTCTGGAGTCATCCTGTGGGTGATTCGACATGAGGATATGGAAATCACTGACGCCAATACATACAAGTAGTTAAATGCTGCACAAATGGCACATGGTGCTCGGCAAACCTTCACAAGTAAATCAAACAATTGCCTGGAGTGGTGCATAAAATCAATATACTCTGAATCTTCCACATTATGAGTCGCTCAGACTCTTTCTGCCAATGAAATGGTGTCCGAAACTTGAGAGAGTGCTTTTAAGATGTGTCCGTTTCCATTTCCTAAACCCATTCTTATTAGAACAAAACCTTGAAGGACAAATAATAAAGGAAAAACAGAATGACAGTGTAGGAAGGACTATACTATACAGCGCAATAAGCATTTCATTGGGAGCTATGTAGCTCTTCCCTGCTGAAAAAAACGGAATTACAAAAATTGAAATCATACATCTGCACTTCCTACATTAATGCAGTGCAATAAACAGTGATTATATGCTCAATTTCCTGTGGGAACCCCATGTAGTGCTGCGGATATACAATTCACTTGATTGATCGGTCTGAATAAAAGGAAAAACTAATCAAACTGTGAATAATGTTGAATAACTCCCTGATGGAGCCATCAATTGAATCATGTTGTGTACTTCCTAACATGCTCGCCTTTGAATAGCATACATACTCCTTCATGTGGGGGTGCTGAGCAGGGGATCCAATGCAATCAATGTATTCAGCTTCAGTCCTATTACTGCACACAATAGCTGTTTGACTTTGAAGATCAACTTGAGTAAACTTTGTTTTTAAAAGTTCCATCAGAGGTGCCACAGATGGTAATACCTCACCTTCAGAACAAACCTGACTGCTGGGCAGCCAAGAAAAGTTAGCTTTGACTGAATACACAATATGTTAATACAAAGACTTGAGTGGATCAGAATCTAATGTATAAACTTCTACTATATAGAGTCGGGTAACAAATCGAAGTTAAAAGTTCTGCAGAGCAACAACAAATGCTTCCACAGCATCAAGAGTCAATGAATGGTTTGAGTATAAAAATGTACTGCTGCTCGGGATTAACTTTTTGTTTTGTTTTATGCAGTTAGGCTATTATATATGGGGTCAGATCAGTCTCAATAATTGCAAATGCACACAGATAGACTCACAAATGCAAACAGAAAGATTCACAAATGCGCACAGAACAATTCACAAATATATTCGATTTACAAATGCACACAGAAGGATTTACAAATATATTCGATTTACAAATGCACGCAGAACAATTCACAAATACATTCCAATGCACAAATAAATAAATTACGATTTATATAAATGTAAAAAAAAAAATCACAAATATATTTCTGCATTTGTATGTATTTGTGTGTGGATTTGTATGTATTTGTGTGTGGATTTGTATGTATTTGTGTGTGGATCGCACTGCATTCATTTGCAAATCGCTTCACATTCATGTACGGATTTTTGAGACTGTTCTGCCCTCGCTGGATTCACAAATGCGTTTTTTTCAACATAGACCTGTCTGTAGCCAATCAGATGTCAGCCTCATTTTCAACCAATCACATGAGCGCAGCTTCATACATATTCATACATATTGTAGCCGTCTGTGTTCACCCAGAGCTCTACGATACCTCATATCAGTAGAGACCGGACCAAACTATGTGTGTGTAAACCATATGGTACAAACAATGAGGCCACTAGGCTGCTAGCGTAATGCTGCGGTTCACACCAAACACGATTCGCGCCGCGTTAATCGCGCCGCCGTTCTCGCCGGGGGACTATTTGTGTTCATTCGCGTGAATCGGTGAATCGCGCTGGACACGCCGGTGAGGGAGCGCGGCTTATCGCCCTGATAGCCGTTCAACTGTCCGCCGTCAACTGTGGAAAAAATAACCTCTATTTCTGCTGAGTATGTGTTGTGGAAGTCCCAGATATCACGGGGAACCAAACGCCGTCATGTCTGGTTCATAACATAGTCCGGAGGAGCTCCGTGGATTTCATCGAACTGTATTCACTGTGTCTAGCAAGCCACACGTCGGCTGTTTACCATAGCTGTATGAACACAACATAAACTGATTTGGCTATGATTTAACGGCAATAAACCAACAAAAAGGAACTCCGAAATAACATTTCTACACATAGTTTGGTCCGGTCTCTACTGATATGAGGTATCGTAGAGCTCTGGGTGAACACAGACGGCTACAATATGTATGAATATGTATGAAGCTGCGCTTATGTGATTGGTTGAAAATGAGGCTGACATCTGATTGGCTACAGACAGGTCTATGTTGAAAAATACACTAACTACAGAGTGCAGATAAATGAATATGCCGAGAGTGCGTCTCCTCTCTTCTCTGACTGCAGCTGGGACTGCTGCGCGAGGCTGCTGTGAGAGTAACCGCTGAGTGCTTTGGGGCGGCTCACGGCAGCACTCGCTGCTCGTTCACGACAGTGCAGAACGGTACGTGCTTTCACGTCAGAGTCAAAACACCAGGAAAAGTCACTAGATTTGTCGCTAGTTGGTTTTGACAAAAAAAAGTCGCAAAGAAGGTTCGGAAAGTCGCCAGATTTAGCGAGAAAGTCGCCATGTTGGCAACACTGGCACCGACTAAATGTGTCCCCGGCGCAACATTGGACGTAACAATAGTTCCGATCACAAGTTAAAAACATAATAATATATAAACAAGCATATTAAAGCTACTGCAGATGTAAAAACAAAAGCAGTTCACTTACCAAAGCTACTGTTCACTATTTAAAGACAAAATGTATCCTCATCTCTTTGTCAACAAAGAGTTTAATCTCACGGTTGTTCAGTACATCCGTGTGTTTTAGTTCCAGTAAGAAGTCCTTCTCGATTCACGGACGCCAGTGAAGACAGTCGAGCCTCCCCAGTTGTATTTCTTGAATACGTTTGAATGCGTTTGAGGGCTGAAAATGTCCGCTCGCCAGAGGCAGCAGATATTGGGATTGTCACCACCCAACATGTCATGCTAGCCCACTGACCAATCACGTATGGCTAGTAGGGTTGTCACGATACCAAAATTATGACTTCGATACCATACCTGCCATAAATATCATGATACCCGATACTTACGATACCAGAATTTGATACAATACCACAAATACGATATGTTACTGGTATATTTATCTATAATAGTAATAAATAAAACATCTGTATGGTTCCCTTTTTTACCAGCTTGTTCCTGCCCAGCTTTTTGAACACTTAACAAATGGCATTAATATTAGTATTAGCCTACAGCAAGATATTAATGAAAACTACCTGTCGTTCTTTGAACTCTTTGAAAAGTTCGGGGTGTCTGTCTGAAAAGTGCTTTGTCATGTTTGACGTGTTGCCTCCCTTGGTCTGTGTGGCTTTGAAACAAGTTTTGCAGACGGGTCTCTGTATGTCAGTGGGCTTTCCTTCACTGTCTGCAATGTAGCCAAAGTACTTCCAGATTTCACTTCTGGCATCTTTTTTTCCAACAAGCCGAGGATGGTCTGCAAAAGCTCCTGCACTTGATGCCATGTCTCCCGCTGCCTGTTGCGTGTGTGAGCGCTGGGCAGCCACGCACCCTTGCAGTCAATGCGTGCAGGCAGCATGACAGGGAGCGGAACAGTGAGTGCGCTCTGATCGTGCGCTATATTAATGAAGTATCGATACTAAAAATATGCAAAATCGTATCGTTTTTAACTTACGGGTACCACGGTACCTTTTTAGTATCGATACATCGTGCAACATTAATGGCTAGCCAGCTAGCAGGCTCTGGCACGTTAAAGAATACGCCCAACATGTCAAACTAAAGATCTGATTGGATGAAGACTATGACAATCAACAATATCATCCCCATTCACTTAAACTGCAAAGGGATTCACTTGTAATTCTGCAGGCCTGGGGCCTCTCTTCTTACCTAGAGACACAGAGGTGAAATCTGATTGGGTAAAAGCTCTACTTAAAACAAGCTGCACTGGAAGCAGAGCAACTGAGGAAGACAGTAGCTGTGCAATGAGAAAATAATGGGGGAAAAAAATAATACATGTAGTGTATTTCTGAAAAATTATTAAATTATAAAATAGCTATAACTTTGTGATTCTGTTTAGGCCAGCAGAGAAGGCTTTGCTGGCCCTGAAGGCCCTGACGGCCCATCACTGTCCAAAACTGACCCCAGAGTGCTTAGGGCCACTGACCAAGCTACGTATTTGACAAGTTTGGAATGAGAAGGTGTTGTCACCAAATTAGAAAATATCTTTTGGAAGAATGGCGTCCAAGGTCTGTTAAATTTGAGTGTAAATATAAATCAGTCAGGAAAAGAAACACAAACGGGCCAACAGATTGTAAACTGTCCAATCCTTTCACTGTATTCTGGATGTGAGATGATCAATGAGCCAAACTCATAAATTGAAAGTTGCCCTTTGAGGCAGACCTCCACTCGTAAAGCTGTGAAGTAAAATCCTCCCCCGACAATAACAATAAAAACAGACCCGCTGTCTGCGATCGAAGAACATCCATTTTAGACATCACCAGCAATCAAATATGTTTGTGTAATTGAAAAATAATTGTAGGAGAAAGTGTTAAGTGTGAGTGAGTGAGTGAGTGATGGACGGACAGAGTGAGAGAATGGGAGGGGAAAAGGAGGAAAGGAAAGCAAAGCAATTTGTACTTCTCCGCCCACAGTGCTGCCAGCTCTGTGATGTGGCGGGTCAGAGTCTGACTAACCTACTCGCTCTGGCTGGGCTGCCCTTTCTGTCTGGCTGCACCTGTTTCACCACATTAACCACCTCACACATTCCTCAGGGTCCCAGCTCCACACTGTCCTCTACACTCATGCACACACCCTCAAAATAAGGCTTGTACGGCCATTCCAAACCCACACGCAGACGCAGGGTTAACATGGAGAGAGAATGAAGGTTGAGAATAATAAAGATGATGTATTGAATAAAGGTTATCCTGTCTCAAAGATGCTAATTGTTCTGTCAACAGTATTCATTTGCCAGGACTCCCAAAGGGCATGCATCCATTTTGTTTGTTCCAAGCAGATGGGTTCTCTCTCTCTCTCTCTGTGTGTGTGTGTGTGTGTGTGTGTGTTAAACAGTGTAAGCTCCATGTTGATATGTGCCTTTATTGATGCATATGTTGTGTGTTTGTGTTTGCGGTGTGCACATATCAGAATGTGTATCTGTGTACCCAAGAATGCAAGTTGAAATGAACGGCCTCTGCCGTACATCTGCATAATGTTTGTACGCATGGATCCATTTGCACAGTGCAAAAAGAGTGGGGTTGCACTTAACTCTGAGGGTAAACTGAATAATATGTCATAATGGTTTCAGCGGGGGTGCGGCTTGGATTTGAAGAGGTTCTAAAAAGTGAAGCCCATCTGGAAGTGTCTTTAACTTGCATTATCTCCACTGACCAGCAGGGGGCGACTCCTCTGGTTGCAAAAATAAATCTGATTGTATAGAAGTCTATGAGAAAATGACTCTACTTCTCACTTAATTTACTACCTCAGTAAACAGTGTAAACATGAGTTTATGGTCTTATTCGCTAACTTTAATTCTCCTTCAATACATGATGTTCTTTTGTTAAATGGTGGGTCCATTTGGAGTCAAATTGACCGTAAAGGAGTATGCTTCAGGGCGTGGCTACCTTGTTAATGACGCATCACTACCGTTACCACAGGTGTTTATGGCACCTCCACGTCACTCCTCCACAGTCCACATATGGTCACTTCCGTTCACTGGTTGCAAAAATCCAAGATGGCGACGGCCAAAATGCTGAACTCCACGGACCAATGGGTGATGTCACGATGACTATGTCCTCTTCTTATATACAGTCTAAGGTAAGCACCTGAAATGCAATCTAGTACAAATATCCAATATGGTCTCAAATTATTACCACAGAGTTAACACAGTTTCAACAACGTTATTGACAAAGAAGTACTATCATAAATATTCATCATAGAAAGGAGAAAAGCCATTACAGGTGTAGTGTACTTGATTGTACCAAGCCCCCAAGAAGGGCGGCGGATATTGAAGCAAATTTGACACAGTGGCCAAACCGTTGAATTACTTCTGGGTCCATGACACGATGCCATTGGTCCCAAAAAGACTTTCTCCAAAAGACTTACATTGAGAAAGGCAAAGGCTTCATTCATCTAGCTGAAGAACAGTTGGAGCTCCAAATATATCAGTCAGCGGACAAAGCTTTGACTCTTCATCTCTAGTATTAAGCATATAGTACTCTACGGATCAGAGACGCGCAGAACCACCATGACCACAATGACAAATACACAAACATTCATCAACAGCTGTCTGATATTGAGCATCCATAGGCCAGTTACCATCAGCCACAATGATCTCTGGCAGAGAACGGGCCAACAACCTGTGAAAGAGCAGATCAAGAGCAAAAGATGGGGATGGATCGGCCGTACACTCCGGAAACCCAATGCCAGCATAGCTAGATTAGATGGAACCCACAGGGCACAACAAAGAGAGGTTGACCCAAGAACACCTCACGAAGGAACTTAGAAACTGACATCAAGCAGAGCGGCTGACATGGAAACAGCTGGAAAGAAAAGCCCAGGACAGCAGAGTCTCGCAAACTGAGGTGAACTGCCGATGCTCCATGAAAAGTAAGGGGAGGTGAAAGTCGTAGGTAACTTAAATTCGGCAAGAGATGTCTGTAAATCAGTGGATATTCTTATCTGTTTAGGTAAATCAACTTCTCAGTACGAACACTTACATATCCCTTGTTTAGAGTCATTTAGAGTCCTAAAAGTTTTGAAATGCACTAGTAGCCGAATCAAGTTATTCTCCTTCCTCAGGTCATGTGAGTGAGCCCAAGACCATGCAGCTGGAAACACTTAAAGGAAACGCTAGTGCGCTTGTCCTATGGGCCACATAATTGCTGGAGATTCAGGTAATTATGATCGGAAGTCAAACTACTTTTACTGTATGCGCCACTTAGCAACTTTCATAGGAAGGAATGGGGGTCCGCCTCCAATGCTGTATCCAGTTCTCTTTCTACAACCATGGGCTGTACAGGTGATCTGGGTGAGGGTAAAATATAATACCCAGGGCCCCAACACGAGGAGAGCCCTAAAGACAAGTTTGTTTCCATCTGCAACATTGAAGTGTTACATTTTATTTGTATTCAAAGTAACAAATGAAACGTGTCATTTGAGTTGATAAAAATAGTTTACTATTAGTCTAAAAACACAATAAAGGGGTGAGCATGAAATCAATCAGAGGAAAAGCAGCTGTTTAGTGAACTAAATGTGCTAGTAATGTTTCAGAATGGTTTATTACTGGTATCTAACGTGGCTAGCTAGCTTATATCCTAATTCTTAGCTTGATGTGAAATTAAGAAGCATTGCTTTCAGTTTCAGAGCATTTACTGGACGGATCATTTTATCCTGTGTTTTTAAAAGACTTTTGCAATATTCAACGTATCCTCAAATGGTTTGTATGATATATTACTCAAAGTAATTTGAGAAAACTTATTTTTAGTGTGTTTTCCATAGGAAAGCCAGCAACACTTGGCAATTTCAAAATAAACTTCAGTCTTCACAGGAACAAACTCGGTTAGGTTGAGGCAACAGACCTACTTAGTTAGCTTTCGGAAAAGATCATTAATTGGGTTAATATAACAATGGAAGTGCTATTAGTGAAGTACGCAAGTTACGTGAAAAACAAATCATTTGTGACATTAGACGATGATGGTTGTCAGATGCACATGATAAAGTAAGTTGACTATGAGCTGTAAGTATCCACGGCCATGTAAAATGATTGTGCATAATGACGGCTGCTCTGGCACTGTTGGAAAGCATTGCTGATAGAACACAGATAGCTGATGGAGTTTCATTTCTCCCGTGGTTTATCAACAGGTCTAAGACCACTGGAGCAGGCTGAAGTATTGATATGCAAACAGATGACTCGGGTATGTATTTATGACTAGCAGTGGGAGTGGAATTCAAACTTCAATTTGAGTTTTCTGAAACAGAATCGTGCTTTGTGCGGCTTTATAAATGTGATAAAAAGAGTGCGCATGCATATTTGTGTCTGCGTTTCTCCAGAGTTTTAGTTTCATCTGGCCCCTGGAGTTGTGGAACTCGTATTGAGCGCTGAACCAGTGGCTCAATCATACTGAATAACAACAACTTAAAAGAAATACAATTCTAAGAACTTTACAATGTTCTGCTTACTCTGCATGTTATTGGCTTGTTTATTTCACATAGAGAGAACGATCTTGTGTGTTTGAAACAGGAACAGAGAGAACTCAAACCCTTATTATTTATCCTCACTTCAACCAACGTTTGCTTGTTGATGCTAAGCCCGACATCATTGCTGTGGCTTTTTTTTTGTTTGCACTTCCCAAGGACAACATGATCTCACAGAAATACACACAATGACCACAGCCTTCTAACAGCCTGTGTTGCCTTTAAAGGCATTTTTTCTACTTTGTTCAGATAATTTGCTTATGCCCTTTACAAAATGAAAAGATAGTTATTGTAATGTTGTTTTTTGTTCACGTCATGTCACTTCCGGTGTGTCACTTCCGGTTTTGGTAGTTCTAGTCAAACAAAAGAGAGCCGCATGCTCAGAGGAGTGATCGGCTCGCATCCACCTCGAGGCATCCTAGGAGCAATGCTGTAAGTTCATTTACTTGACATTGGACATAGTGGGCATTTTATATCAGTAAATATTTGGTTTGATGGGTCACTTAAATAGGTTTGTATTATATGTAAGTTTGGAACAATGCCAGTGGTTTCTAGGAATGTTTGCTGATTTACAAATGATCTATGTATGTTTGTATTTATAATCAGACTGAATATTTTGTATTGTTTGTATTTTCAGTTTTCACCACACAACATGTTAACGGAACAGAGTGACAGTAAAAGGGTGAAAATGACTACGACTCTGTCTTCATTGACTGTGGTTTAGCTTGGTGTTTAAATCAGAGTTTCGACACACTGAACGAGAACACTACACAGCCTATTACGTGGTAGTGGCACGAAATGTATTACAATTATGTGTTGTCATCACAGAAACAATTTAACGTTGGGTTTAGACAAAACACTGCTTAGGTTGAGGAAATACTTCATGGTTGGGCAAGAACGTGAACTTAGTAGATTTCAGCAACAAAACCACTTAGTTAGCTTTGGGAAAAATGTATGTAATTTCACATTAAGTCAACAACACTTTGGGAGCACTGCTCTCATAAACTGGTCTCGTGGTTGAAAGTCCTGTGTCTGTTTGATCCATCCACCTCTACGTTACTAGCTCTGGGCGTTGCATGTTCACGTTGATGTGGTTAATTGGTGTGTCCACCACGACCAAGGATCCTAACTGACTTCCCATTGGCATTGTTTCCATGGTGGCGGCACCACGTAGTGCTTTCTTAACTGGTCTCGGTCATTTCACGTTTCTCTGTGAGATCAGGTTGCCCAAAAATCAATTATCCTTTAAACAGCTGAGTGTATTTCTGTGGGGGAACTCTGTGTGTTAATTCAAGTGTATATTCTTTTCAGAAAGTGTTTGACTAAATCACTTTCATGTGAGGTGAATTCACTCGTGGCTAACGACAAAGAAATATCACAATACAAGAACCTAAAGGCTGGAAGGAAACAAATTAACCTTTCACTATTAAAGAAGTTCCATGGAGCATATTCAAGTGCTGCATGTGCTCTACATGTATGTAAATCTCACGTGTGCTTAAAAGAAAAAAGTGTTCAGATGAACTAAGAGTAAGACTTAAGGTAGAGTCTTCAGGTTGGCTGCCGAATGTTCAGAGGCAGAGGTGGAAGGAAGGGTTCTCAGTGGAAACAGTAGGTTAGTCCCTTTTTGCCACAGGCTTGCTTTCAGTTCAGACCAGTCTGTCAGAGTGTGGCCGGTAATGAGGGGCACACAGCGACACAGCTCACACTTACTCTGTACAGTCTTAAGGTTAAATGATATGACAGTCGATAACTAAGTCTTTTTTTTGCCTTAAAGGTCAGCTGAATATTTTATTGCCAACCAGGCCTGGCAGTGTATTGAAATGGTAATGTAAATACCACTACAGGACAGCTTCAGTGAGGGAGGTCCCCTGAAAGGTCAGCCAGTCGCCCCCACTGCTCCTTCATATTCATACACAGAAAGCAGCACACTCTCACACACACACACACTGGGACAAAAAACACACTCTCACTACATTCACTACTTTTTAGAAGCAGCACAAAGACTTACCCAGACTGCATAAGGGTACACACACAAACACATGCTTTTGTGTCCGCATATACACTGTTATTATTTTCTCCCCTTTTCATTTATATATCAATCCACGTTGAACCTCAATGCACTGGTTCATTTTGGAAGATCATTAGAGCACGAGACAATTTCCTGCCCAGATTCCAGCCATGGACATGAATTGAAAAATGAAAAAGACTCTGATTGGCTGCTGTGAAAGATGCAAGCTTAAGGGCAATGTCTGAGGTTGAGTCTGGTAAGACACATTTCTCTTTTAATGCAGGTGTAAGGGAGGAGGCAGAAAGCAATCCCCAAAAAATACAACACATTTCATCAAAGTGGGGAGGTTTGGCAGAGCAAGCGTAAGGTAATGCAAATATAGACTCAAATTATGTGGTGGTAGGCTTTTTTGTACCATTATGTTACCTGTAATTGGTGGAGCGGTTTGAGCTCAATTAAATCTAAAAGGTGGGAATGATGACAGGTTCTTAATGTCGAAGGAGCGAGTTACAGTAGTATGGTCACAAAAAACTGAAATGAAAAGTCTTCAATATACAATATACATTTTCTAAAGGTGCTAACCATTCTCACAATGGCTATTTATACTTGTCAATGAAATGTAAAGCACGTACAATTCATATAGGACGCATTCCATTTATCTATGGGAATTTAAGGACCCTGCTTTTGCCCATGCTGGCTCAAGGGTGTGGCTTGACACACACATGTAAAAGACTCCACATGTGCTTTTCCCGTTATGACAGCTCAACATATCCTCTGTTCAGAAGGTCTATTGTGCTGCAGGTGCTGGAGGCCTCCCCACTTAAATGGTAAATGGTCTGAACTTGCACAGCGCATTTCTACCCTTCCGACCACTCAAAGTGCTTTAACACATGTCATTCACCCGTTAACACCCATTCATACACTAATGACAGGGGCTAGTATGCAAGATGCCAACTTGCGGCAGCAATTTGGATACATGTGAGAGCGGAGATGGAGCTTTTATATTAGGGTGGTAGACTAGCAAATGTATTTTTTGGTTTTACATTAGAACCATGTTTTTTGATTAAAGCCTCCAATATCAGTTCACATCATCTAAAAAAAAAATCCTTAATTAGAATTTTTTTTTTAGTATGAGTGGTCAACTTTGATTGTTGTGTCCATGTTAAATCCTACTCGTGCTTTTATTTCTTTGGATCATGTTTGAATTACTGCAGTAGCGTCTGATTGTATAGATTCATGATGAGACGGCCTTGACAGAGAAATGCAATGGTCACAATATCCCCCACGGATATCAATATTCTTCCAATAAGTTTTCAGTGCCTTTCTTCATTCACTCGCTTATATCATATTTACACACATATTTTTATATTTCCCCATAAAGCATTACAGGTTTATGTAGTTTTCTCTATAGCTGTGCTCCATAGGCAACTCTGAGAGTGTGTGATATGTGGAACGTGGGTAAGTGGTAGACAGTCGTGGTCGTTTTGTCAATAGCCAGAGAATCATTAGTTTTACAGCCACATTTTAATCCTTTGAAAATAGAAGCCTCCGCTCCCTCTACACACACACACACACACACACACACACACACACACACACACACCACAGCGCTCTCCTTTCTCCATCCCTCTCTTCATCCCTCACCTCCCTCCATTTGATTTTGTCTGGGGTCAGCAAAGCTTCCTTTGCTCTCTTCCTCATGGATGCATTCCAGGCTGAGTCTCCACATATGCTAGGTGGTGGGGAAAGTTGCTGACGCCGGTGTAACAATGTGGAGCCCTGTAGAGCACATCTGTGATTTCAGCCCTCACTGAAACCCTGCAGCGCAGCAGAAATGAACCTACCCGTGTACACACTGGTGGAAGGCAAGAATAAGAAGTCAATTTGTCACAAATACCACCGAGGTTTATTTTACTTTTATTGTAGACTTTTTAAATATGCACTTATGTTAAGCTGCACCCATTTAAACTAGGTCTGCAAAATTGAAAGACCCCCCCCCCTCGCTTCTAACACATTCTTTTTTTAACAATCATTCTTTGTCATAATGAATCTCTGGTGTCATTAAGCAACATATTTCACCTTAAAAAGATAATTAACTGAATATTACAAGTGAAACCGTTAGCAATTGTTTCATGAACACAAAGCTACTCCCTGGAATGTCTTTCTGTCTCTTCTGCAGCCTTTGGTGTGTGGCGTCGTACACAAGCTCAGAAGTTAAACATTAGCACGTATTGTGCTGACATTAGGTCAAGCATCTCTCCTCATTGAAGAGGCTGTCGAAACCAACATTTTGCATGGCCAAAGTCAGGTGTCATCAGTTCAGACAGTTCAGATTATAACTTAAACTACTGCCGCAATGTTTTCAGTAAAGCCCTGCTTCTTCATTGTTTATCAAGCGTGGCATGTTTGTACTAAACCCACTTCATAGCTGTGTATGAACCCGTGGACCTGAAGCAATATTCTTACATTTCTCTCGTATTTTTTCAGACCAAGCGTCCGAAGTTGGAAGTGAGGATGTGTTGATTTCTACATATGCGTTCAGACTGCAGCCCCGTCTCCTAAATGACATTCTCATACTGCATTGTGAATTATGGTTCGAGGAAAGCATATATGTATATGCAAATTCAATTGTTTGTGATGTATCACAAATACGTTTATAAGAATAGCCGGCGAACGTCTGCGTACGCAGGAGGTCTAGATGGATAGATGGGTCGAACAAACACAGGACTTTCACCCAGGAGACCGTTGTTTGTGTCCCATGTGAAATCAATGTTCACTTATGTAAATTGAGGTCGGTAGTTTAATTAAAAGACGCCAGAAACATCAATAAACATTTGCCTAAACGTAAAGAAGTAGTTTAGTTGTGTTTTTATAATGTATTTTGTTTTAATTCACAACATTAACCAAGTCTTTAAAACTGCGACAGTAATCTGGGAGAAATGGGAACATATTTAGTAGAGGACAAGGTTGGCTCAATGATAATATTGCAAAAGCAAATCCTGGACATTAAACTATCTCAGAAAGCTGGTGTGTCTTAATACAACACTTAACATTACCCTGTTTTTCAGTCAGTGGCAGCTGATGATAACCCTACAGTTATTAGCTCTTATTTCAAACAAAGAGTGCCGGGAATATTTGTTTAAAACTGGATGGAACACTTCATTCTGTTTGCTATAAAGCCCTCATTGGCGCCTTGGTGGCTTTTTAAAATGATGTTGATTTTGAATTGAATATATTGTTCCATAAGTCTAATGCAACTCTGCCAATATTTCTACCTTTACAAAGATATTCGTAATCAGTTTTGATTTGACACTGTCATAAAGACATTAATTAAACTACATATTTATCATAGAGGTTGTAGTTTTCAGTGGTGTGGAACCTGACTGTATTGTATTGAGGTGTTTCTAACGTTTTGCCCACCACATTGACAAACATGAGGGAGGAAGAATATTAAAAACACAGTTCAATATAATGCACTCCAGTACAACAACAACAGCATTAACTAGCACCTCAAGAATTAACATTTAGTTCACCGCTCTGAAATGCTCACAGAAACTGATCTTTCTAAATGTAGAATTCACTTGTGGCAGATCTGGTGCTTTGAATTGCATTCAATTGTATCAATGCACCAATAGAAAAATAGCAATAATCGCTACTTTGAAGATTAGATTCCTTACATGACTCTTACTGCAGTTTTTAGCTCGTCACTAAGTTCGTCTGCCTACAGTTTGTTGCTTTGCAGTTAGTGTACATTGATTTATCTGTGCCTTTTTGCTAAAACAACAGCTGCGTGCTGGTTTTTTAGCAAAAAATACAAAACAATGTACAAAAAGAAGCTAAAATACGTCAAAGAGCTGTAAAGTTGAGTTATAGTGCTTTGTGAATTTGTCACTATGAGCAACATCTCTCATTTTACACATAGTCATCAGTAATAGTACAAAACATTGACGTTAGGAGTTCAGGAACAAGTAAAAGAATTTGCTAAATTACATTGACAAAGCACCGTGTCTCCGAATCAGCATGGAAGTAAAAACGGCACAAAACTTTCTTTCCAGCTGTTTCTACAAACAGCTGCTCCGCGGCCACACATATTGAGATCAATAAGACTAATAGGGATGGTCTGAAAACAAAGTGTGCGCCGCCCAGAGCTCCATGAACCTATTTATAACTGCTTTGTCCATCGGAAAAATGATCCCACAGCCAGGCTGAGACATCTCCCCAGGCCAGGATCCATATCCCTGTTAAGGCTGCCACCGCTACAGCCGAACACATGCCACGAGCAAGAAAATAAACCCTGACAGTGGCCTCTGTCGTGTCTTACACATTATTCAAACATGCGCTGTGGGCCTCATCAATCTTTTGAGACATGGAGAGGTTGTTTGTTAACTTGAAACTCCCAAAACGTGTTGACTTTGGGTACAAAGAACACGTGGTCGACTGAAGATGGTGATTTGGTTATTGTGGAGATAAATTCTAAATATCTAATCCAGGCAGGCTAAGTAAAGTAAACGAAAAAATAAATACATTTGAGAGGAAAAGCTGCATGCAAATGTTTCATTTATGCAAAAAAAAAATAAAAAGGTAATGTGGTTTTCAGGGAAGACGAAGCACTTAAATATTAGTAAATCCAATAGATAGTCTCATCCACTGTGGTCCCCACGAGAAACCAAATGCAGGAAACTGAATTACATACTGTAGGTTTTTGTCTTTATTTCCTTAATGTAGACCTTTAATGGAATTACTTCACTAAGAGCAGGATTTTCATTCATCATTTGAAATTCAGATGGGTGCATTGTGGAGGAACTTGCTGACAAAATTGAAATATTAAAGTGAAACACACGGCTGTTTCACCCCATTTAATTAGAGGCAGCAGAAAGAGAGAGAGCATGAAGACATGAAGACTGCTTACAGTGGAATAGTAATAACTGCTGCTTTTTTTTCTTCTAACAATGCCGTGAAAAAATTAAAACTAAATACTCGGCTTGATCTCTATTATGTCACTATCATTTATGTAAGGGCGAACAGAGCTATTGGATTTATAATGCATCAGGCTAATATACTAGCACAGTCTAATCATTAAAGCCAAGGCCAAAGCTTTGACATATTGATCATTCAAGGATAACTCACGGTTAATGTGTCTGTTTCTCTCCCAAGCATTCTCTGTATGTATACATCATGTGAATTTATTTCTCTAACCGGTGCAGAACTTGCTGAGGGACTGTAGTCATTTTGCCGGAATAACTGTTTTATAGGATTTATATATATATATATATATATATATATATATATATACACAGTGTATATATATATATATATATATATATACATATTATGTTTGGAAAAGGGAAAACACTTTCAAAAAAATTCATGGTGTCATGATCGGCCCTCCTCCGATGTTATTCCTTGCCTTGTGTTATTCATTCATGCTTAGCGTTTCCTGTTTTATTTTGAAAATCATCTCTTTATTTGTAGACAACTTCACTTCCTGGCTTTGTGTGCTTTCTCACCTGTGTGAGGGGCTGAACATGAAACCGCCCACTACTTACTACTGACGAAAGGTAGATGCAGTATTCAATACATGCAGTGAGACTTCATTTTAAACTTCACAGTATAACTAGTACATTAACGTCAGTTTTAAGAAACAGTAGATGTGGATATTTATAGTTAATAGGGATCTCTTGAACAAGTTCCACTAATGTTTTCAACGATTGCCTTAAATTTTCTCGACGTTCAGTTATTATGTATCATAGAGATTTAGCCTATTACATAATGCATGTTCATCACACCCCTACCGTTGCCGCTAATGGGTAAAGTAAACATCACGACACTAAAGTCCCACCGTAATGACTGAGCTGTTGCCTGTGGCCCTCTAATAACCGTTCATTTAGTAGTTATTAGTATAAAAAATGGAAAGTGGCTGACATGCTGGTTAAACAAGATGCACAATATGTTAGGGTAAATGGACTTGTACTTGTATACTGCCTTTTTAGTCCAACGACCACTCAAACTGCTTCAACTATACATGTCATCATTCACCAATAAACACCATAAACTGTTCATAAGAAGTGGACGCAGTCATCGTGACGACACCCATTGGTTTGTGGACTACCGTTTGGAAGCTTCATGTTTGGTGACTTCGCCGTCGCCATCTAGGTTACGGCCGTTGCCAACTTGTTTTTTTTGCAACCAATGAACGGAAGTGACCATATTCGGAATGCGGAGGAGTGACGTAGAGACGCCATATACGGCTCAGGTAGCATCAGCAACCTGTCAATCACAGTAGCCCCGCCCTAAAGCATACTCTGCTTCATGCTCTATTTGACTCAAAATGAACCATCATTGACTAAATGAACATCATGCTGTATTGAAGAAGACTTGAAACTAGAGATTGAGACCATAAACTCAATGTTTACAATGCAGTGGCGGGCCGTGCATTTTATACCTGGGCCTTCACTGCTGAAATACCACCTTATAACCACATGATGGGTTATTATTCGTTTCTTGGGCTGTAACTATATAACGTTACGTATTCGTATTAAACCGTTCGGTACGAGGCTTACAAACCGAACAATACGTTTGAATAATACTAGTGCATTTGGAAAATACAGAAGCTTAAATTGTAGGAAATATAATGTTTTCTGCGCTCACGAGGAGACAGTGGTCTGTGTGACCTCTGAACCGTAACAAAAACAGCTGGGGCTCCGCAAGTGTTCCGGGAGGCTAGGCTAACTAGCTTAACGGAAAAACAACAACAGCAACATGCATTCTGCTACACACTCCATTCAGATATTAGATGTAAAAAAACGAACCAGTTGACTTACCGAATGCTGATCACATCCTCCTTTCTTTGTTGACAAAGAGTTTAATCCCACAATTAAATCCCAACTCACAAATCCGTTTCTCTCCTCCTTCAGCCATTGAGTGTTAAAAAAACAAAGCTAGGTAAAAAAATAAATAATCTACACCAAGCAAAATGCAACAAATATCATAATTTCTTCCATATCTTTCAATTTGAACTCTTAGTACTCCAACTAAGCCTCTGCTGTAAATTTCGTTTCACAATAGTCACGTGCTCGCCCACTGACCAATCGCAGGACACGCTGTATCTCACTACAGAGCTGCTCCTGCAAACTGAGCTGCACGTAATGCTGAGGTGCTTATAGGCCAGCTAGCAGCTCTGGCACGTCAAAGAATACACCCAACATGTCAAACTAAAGATCTGATTGGTTGAAGACTATGACAATCAACAATATCGTGCCCATTCACTTAAACTGCAAAGGGATTCACTTGTGAGTCTGCAGGCCTGGGCCTCTCTTCTTACCTAGAGACACAGAGGTGAAATCTGATTAGATAAAAGCTCTACTTAAAACAAGCTGCACTGGAAGCAGAGCAACTGAGGAAGACAGTAGCTGTGCAATGAGAAAATAAGATAATGGGAAAAATATTTTTGATGAGTTAGCACCTCCAAATCTGAGGCCATGGTGCTCTGCCGGAAACCGGTGGATTGCTCCCTCCAGGTGGGGACGGAGTGCCTACCTCAAGCGAAGGAGTTCAAGTATCTCGGGGTCTTGGTCTTGTGAGGGTAAGATGGAGCGGGAGATCGACAGGCGGATCGGTGCGGCTGCAACAGTAAAGCAGGCGCTGCACCGGACTGTCTTGGTGAAGAGATAGCTGAGCCGGAAGGCAAAGCTCTCAATTTACTTTTTAAAGGCCAAAATGAGTTTCCTTCGTAGGGTGGCCGGGCTCAGCCTTAGAGATAGGGTAAGGAGCTCGGACATCAGGAGGGAACTTGGAGTAGAGCCGCTACTCCTTCATGTCGAATGGAGTCAGCTGAGGTGATTCGGGCATCTAATTAGGATGCCTCCTGGACGCCTCCCACTGGAGGTTTTCCGGGCACATCCAACTGGGAGGAGACCCCGGGGAAGACCCAGAACACGCTGGAGGGATTATATCTCCCAGCTGGCCTGGGAACGCCTCGGGATCCCCCAGTATGAGCTGGAACATGTTGCGGGCGAGAGGGAAGTCTGGGTCAGCCTGCTTGGCCTGCTGCCACCGCGACCCGACCCCGGATAAGCAGAGGAAAATGGATGGATGGATGGATGGAAAAATATTTTTATATATGATGATACATGTAGTGTATTTAAGAAAAATTATTAAATGATAAAATAGCTCTAACTTTGGCTCTAACTTTGGTTTAGGCCAGCAGAGAAGGCTTTGCTGACCCTGACGGACCGCCACTGTTACAATGTTTACTGAGGTAATAAATCAAGAGAGAAGTAGTCATTTTCTCATAGACTTCTATACAACCAGACTTCTTTTTGCAACCAGGAGTTGCCCCCTGATGGCCAGTAGAGAGAATGGAACTTTTAAGACATTTCCGCATTGGCTTCACTCGGCATAACCAGAGGCTGATTCACACCCATACATACACTGATGGCAGGGCTGTCATTCAAATTGCCACCTGCCCATCAGACTAATTGATATTCATACCACACATACACCGGAGGCACAGCCTACGGGAGCAATTTGCGGTTATGTTTGCCATAATAATTTAAATTCCGTTCTTGTTTCATCAACATAGTAAGGTTGCTATCAGGGTTGAGCTATTAGGTGGAGTGTTGGATTGAAGTAAAGGCAAATATGATTAACCCTTAACCCCTTTAAACATACTTTTGAGCTACTCCTCCTCCCCATTCTAATAATTTCCTTAGTCTAAATATATTACAAAGAGAAGAAAGTGGGAACGATGCATATCTCAGCTCACCGGTGGTAATGACCACTCCAGGTGCAAGCTCATCAGAGACATTGCTGCAAATGACCACTCTATGGCTATTCTAATAATAGTGCTTAACATAAAATCACATAAGGTCTCTGGAATGTACACGCATACGCACACATTCAGATTGGAAACTGATCTTTCTGTTCTGAAAAGTAGTGCGCATGGAGAGCAGCACACCGCAGAAGCACTTCACACACTCAGCCAATCAGCCGACGCTTACTTCAGTTCTGCTCTGCCGCCCGGCGCACCGATTCAGGGCACATCTCAGTCATCTAAGTAATCAGTTGGTACTTCCACCATCCACGCACTCCCAGAGCTGTGTTCAGAGTGAGTGGGCCATTTAGACGTAGAGGAACAATTAAAATGTAAACGTGACGCTAGACTCTTTGCTTTCTTGTGTGTCACTTACCCTTGTGCAGTGATCACAGTGATGAACGTCTACAGTTTTTCTTTTGTTTTTCCCAGCTTCGGGGCAAATCATGGGATCCATCGAATTTCTGCTCAAAAGCAATCAAGCTGCAATTAGCACAGCTTCAAGTCATCTTATTGGTGCCAGGGGAGTGTAACACATTTCACATTCACTTACTGTTCAACCCCCATTGACTTCATTTTGGACTTTATAAATGCACTTTATGAATGTAAAGTCATGAGAGGGAGCTTCTGTAAAAACAGAGACGCAAACATGTGTCAATGTTTGACTTCTAAATTCTGTGCAAACTTTAAGCAAGTATCCAAAAGCTCCAGCTAAAACACTTCCATCAACGAGCTCCATGTGAATGTTCTTCAAATAATATAATGAGAGTGTATTAGGATAAACGTAGAGACTTGCTACCTGTGATGCATTGCTACATGGCATTTAACTGTATATTCTGTTAGATGGCATTTACTAATTCAAGCTGTCCACACACAACATGTGGTGTTTTTGTTGGCCGCCTACATGTTTGTCTGTGTTTCATTTCTGTTGGTGGTGTGAAGGAATGTAACTGTGGTGTGCAGCAGTAAATTGATGCTGTGTCTGCAGTAAAGGATCAAGCAGGTCAACAACAGCGTTTATCTGGTGTTGCTTTTCATTTGGTTCTTTCTGCAACATTCACACAATCCCGAACTAAACAAATGATTGAACAGTTAAAGTTTTTCTTCTCTCGACCCTGGTTGATTTAGCGACGATGGTGGTTACCGATGGTAACGGCAAGCAGATTCTAATACAAAGGCTCCCAAATGAACGTATCCTCACACAACGGTTCGTATGATATCTGACAAAAAAAGTTACTCCTCATGTCAATTTCCGCTTGTTACATGCATACAGTGATTTTAAAATAAACTTCCATCATCACAGGAACAACTTCGTTAGGTTTAGGCAACAAAACTACTAGGTTTCGGATAATATTGTGTTTCGGGTTAAAAGAACCCGAAACACAACAGGGCTTTACTTAGGTTTTTATATTGACGTATTACAGTGCATACATTTTCCTAGATAAACTTACGAATGCTCTACAAGAACAACCTGCCCAAATGACAGGAGCATCAACTGCAACGGGGCAGTAAAGGGTTAAATATAGAAAATTGAAAGTGTGGTTTGACACCAAACACAAAAATACCTAAATGAATATGAATGTAAAGACATATGTGGAAGTTGAGCTTCAGATACAAACCAGGCTGTTCTCATACACTGTCTGTAGCTATACCAGCAAAAAGTAATACAAAATCAATTCCTAATCCATAAAATCGTGAAGTAAAAATTGTGACAATATCCCAGTGTTTACTGGTATACAACCTGAGTTCCATTATATTTCCATATAAATAAGCTGCTTCTTCTAAACTCTTTCAACCCGACTTCAGCGAACTTGGATAAACTTTCAGAAACCATCTACAAAAGTAGGTAATGTGTTTCACAAGAACCTAGATTGTCACCCCAAAGGTGTTGCGCTTCTACTTGAAGATCATCACACGCTACTATTACTCATAACAGTATGCCAAATTGGCATCTGTTGAGTGGGAGCCCCACTTCTAGGAGTTTAGAGGACCCTGTGTGCCTTTATAGCAGCCTTGAACTGTAAAGCAGAGAGCATGTTTTATTCAGATTTTAGGTGGAATCGGGTTCCCTCCACTTCCATCTGCAGCTGAGCGATAGCCAGGGATTGATGCACAATCAAGAGAGGAGGGTTTCAGTGTAGTGGAAATCATTTCTCTCTCTGTCCCGTTTTTTTTTTTTTTCTTCATCTCTGTTGCTCCCAAAAAACAGCAATGTTCATGTCGCTTTCACCTGCTTGTCTGCCCATATTTATTTCTCTTTCTCGCTCGCTCCACTGTACATTAGATCGCTCAGGCTGACTCTGGCTACTTGGGGAAGAAAAGGGTCTGTGAATGCATGCTGGTCATGTTGAAAGAAAAGGGAATCTCGAGTGTCTATTACCTGAGAGAGAGAAGGAGAGGGCGGGGGGGTGGGAAGGGTAAGAGAAGGGGGAGGTAAGAGGAGAAAAGGGAAAAAAAGGTTTTGAGCAAAGACGAGGGGAGGAGGGCCGTTGTCCCCAGGGATGTAATTAGGTCTAAGAAGGCTAATCATTGGACATAAAATACAACCTCTCTTCCTGTATTAACACATAACCTCTTCCCTTCACTGCCAGTGGGGATGGAGGACCCCGCAATCATTTATCCGGTGTCACATCACTTCCAAGGAGCCTCAGTGGACGGCTGGGACGAGGCGCTTCGAGGCTAAAAGCCATCTGCATCAAAAGCTTCAAAGAATCAAACGTATTTCCAAGGGAATGCGTAACTGAAGTTCTCGTTCTATACTGTTTGGGGGGGGTGGGGGGGACCTGTACATCTGGCAAATACGTAAGCCTCATATGTTCAGTCTTCCTGAATGAGTTTAATATCTCCGGTGCCCCCCTGCTGTCCTGTTGTGAGGTAGGTGGGAGCCATTTGCCAGCTCACTGGGGGGGCTTTGGATCTGCCTCCCAGTGGCCGTACTGGGAAGAAAGAAAATCTTGGGGTGAGAACATATTTGTAATGATTAAAACATGCAGCGCTTATAAAAGATTGAAACAATTTGAACTTTCAGTCTGTTTCATCAATTCGAGGTTGTTTGAGGAAATTAATTGATTTTAATGATTCATGGATCGGAGATGAGTCAATAATGTGACATGCTGCTGTTGACCTGAATACTGAATACAGTCAGGGTCAACATCGGAAGGAGAGTGTAAACCTTTATAAAAATTCAGCTCAACCAGCTTTCAGTGTTTCTTGACAGCAACATTTGGCCCACAATAACCTCAGCCCTACTCCCTTCTCCCCCTCGCTATCTCTCAGCTCTGTGTCTGTCTCATTCACTCCTTCTTCAAATACTCCCCTTCCTGGAGATCCCTTCCCCATATCTCACCTCCCGCCGACTCCGTGTCCCTCGGCCCCGTCGCCTTTCTCTTTCCTTCCTCGTAAAATACAATATTTATCTCGGTGTGTTTGAGTTCACTCATCCTTATCATTGGGTGTGCTCCCCACGGCTCCGAGGTGGATTAGTCCAGGACTCATTGACATTACATTGGTCATGAAATATGCATATCACGATCAAAGGTGATGGCACAGAGAGACGGCATCTCGACAAGAGCTCACAACCTGCACATTAATGTGCTTGAAACATGAGGGTCTGAGAGATAATATTGTGCAAAGCAGCAATGTTACAAATACATTTATTTTGAGTAGAAGGATGTTTGACTTGATATTTAGATTGTGGGTACTTTGGGAACAAAGTCCCAGAAAGCTGCTGAGACCCTCGGCTCCTTTAAATCAAGATTGAAGACTTTCCTGTTTGCTGCTGCCTTGAATTGAACCAGATTCAAGGATATTAATCAATTCCTGCATTTTACTATACTACTGTATTTTATTTCTTACACAGCTTTTTAGTGTTTTAATGACTGTTGAATGTTCTCAATTGTTTTTAAATCTCCTTTTCTTTTGCCTTATGTTTTGATGCTTTTAATGGTTTTATGTGAAGCACTTTGAATTACCTTGTTGTTGAAATGTGCTATACAAATAAACGTGCCTTGTCTTGCCTTGCCTATACAGGCTTCTCATAGCTAGACCTGAAAAGAATGCGCTGAAATTCATAGATATCACACAAAATGAAATTGTGTGTCATCTACGTAATTATGAACCAGACCAGAAAAGTCCACACTGGTCGGGTTGGAGATGCGGTGGGTCAAACCAAAACCGGACTTTCACCCGGGAGCTGTTGGTTCCCTGTGTCCAACGAGAAGTCAACGTTGATTTATTTGTCAGGTAACTTGCATACTTCAGTAACAGGACTCCCGAAGTTATTTTAGCCCAAACAACGATCTTTTCCAAACTATAACTAAGTTGTTTTGTTCCCTCAACATAACTTTGAAAAACAATGTGTGCATGTGACGAGCGGAAATTGACATGTGTTGCTAGACTTTCTCAGGAAAATTAGGAGCAACTTTTCGTAAGTTATCAAAAAGAACCATTGTATGAGGATACATTGAACTACAGCCATGTTACAATGCTCACCATGACAATGGTGACATTCTGATGTTTAGCAGGTACAACGTTCACCATCTGCACCACGTGGCATGCTAACATGTGTGCAGCTGAGGCTGATGGGAATGTCATAAGTTTTGCAGGTATGTGGTCATGTGTCAAAGTAACAATCAAACTAAAATTGGAACTGATGGTGGTGCGAGATGAAAATGATGAGTCATTAGAACTCAAATCCTCTGGGCACCGTGGATGTCTGCACTCATGTCATAGCAATCTCACCAATAGTTGTCGTGATATTTCAATATGACATACAACAAAACGTCCAGGGATCACTCAATTCATTCATCCTCTGTGCAGAATGATATTAATAATCACTCCGATAGCTGTCGAGATATTTCAGTCCAGACCAGCCGACAGATCAGCATTTCCAACCCTTGAGCCATGCTGCTAGCACCAACAATAGAACCAATATGCTACTTTGTTGTGTGCTTCAATCTTGATTATGGACACCTTGTTGGATGAACACGTCCATGTAGACAGTCTTTGGTGGTTTTTATTGTTCTTTTACTCTTCTTTGAATTCAGATAGTTGCCATGCAGAAAAGGTCTTTCTGACTGGCTTTGCTTTGATTTATTGAACTTTCTTGCTGTGGAAATGTTGCCCCACATAGCAAGCTGCACCCATCTGTCACATAAGTAAGTTAAACTGAAAGCAAAAGGCAGATCTAAATAGCTCCCCGGCAAAGATCATTACACAAACAGACACTCCTAACACAGTAGATCACAGTTTGAAGTGACTGAATGTGGGTCTCAGTCACTTTGGCCTGAAGTGGCTCCAAGAACATATATTTTATAACTTCAGATGCTATATAACATCAACATATTGCTTATACAGGACGTTAGGAGGCATCCAATACTTTATTTAAATACATTAGTTCTAGGAATGTTACGTGAGTCCAAACTATAACATAGCGTTACAATGAACCAGAGTCTAATGATTAGGTCTGTGTATCTACATGCTGACCAATACCTGAATGAATCTATCCTGATGACCTCTGAATCTAGAGGCTAGCTGAGGCAGGTGACTAATGAACCATTGCTGCCTCACTATGTACAGATCAGTTACTTATTGTGTGCGTTCCCTCCAGTACAGTGATGTGTCACATGATGTGATGATCATTGCTTCATGATTGCCTTCCCATTACTTACTCTTTTTGTTTCCCCTCATTCGTGCCCCGTATTTTTGATACGTGTCTCCAGACTTTACTCTCTGGAGTTACTTAACAACAAACAAACGTACTTATTTGAACCTAAACCACAATCTTTTCTGAAGCCTAGCCAAAGTTGTTCTGTTCCGTTTGTAAACCTAAAAGCTATGTAAACCCACTTTAGAATTTAAATTTGAAAAGTGACTGTGTGCATGCAACATGCGGAAACTGTAGAGTTTTGGGCCAGAAAAAAAAACCACATCAAGCTGCAATGAGCTAAAAAAAAGTGGGGGAAAGTAGAGTCAGATGATCAGTTTCCGCTTGTTCATCACAATGATGTCACAGCCGTGGCCCTGCTCCTGCTTATTTATTTGTGTCTTCTTTTGTTTCTCTCTTCACTGTTTCCAGCCCCTTCCAATCCCTTTCATGGACATGGAGGTGATGAGGAGCGAGGAGGCTTTTAGAGTAGCTGAAAGCGAGAAAACACAGAAGTCCTTTCTTATCCTTTACAGAGGTCTTTTAGGCACCAGTGAAATACATGCATGAGGCATGACACACAGCTGGAAGAATATCCAACTGTAACAGCAATGGAACTGTTCCCTCTCTATTCATAGGTTGTAGTTATTTAAGATGATGAAACTTTCACCACCACCCTGTTCGTGTAGCGTCTCGTAAGGTGCTGTTTTTACTGCATTCCTTCATAACATTTTCACCTTCATATGTTTTATATTGAACATGGGCTGGAAACCAATTCAACCTCTAAAACCGTGACATGATGTTTACAAGTGCAAACAGCTGCAGTCACATTGTTGTATAAATCACAAAATGATCTTGCACTCAGCGCTAATTATCTGTATTTCATGTTGTCATATAAATAGAAAGGACTGTAGAACTATATGTGGTGCTTCACACAGTAAACTATATAAAGGCTGTGATGTTTGTGTGTTAAATAAATTCATGACATCCGCACATTCTTGTCAAATTACGCCAAGTTGCGAATTGGATAAATCATAAATATAGAAGTCGTTACACTGTCATAAACACCGGACAGCTGATGCAGCTGAGCAACACATCATATCTAATTGACATTACTTTGTGACAACGGCTCAGAGGCGACGGTGTCTCATTTGTTGAACGCCTGGCGTTGCCTTGTCTGGATAAGGTCCTGTCTCTCCGTGTAGGTGTCCGTGTGGGGGCGTGGCCCTCCAGGCTCTCCTTGCTCCTCTGCTCGTCTGCAGTATATCTAAGAATATCCGGCTGGTCAACTGCTCCACACCAGATCATTATCTCACCTACTGTGGGAGCTACACTACGGCCACATTTAGTAAGTAGCAAGTGGTATATAGTTGTCCATTTGTAGAGTTCTGGACATTTTTCGAGCACTCAATTGGGTTCAAATGAAAAGCGCATGATAAAATCACAATCTAGTATATAACCTCAGGGTGTTTTCTCTGAAAAGTAACCAGCTGTAATAACTTCCAACAGAGTACTTCTTGTCGAACAAAGATTATCCAGACACAAACTCTGCTCTTGAGACTGGTTTCCGTAGTCCAGCAGGGCCAAGCTTCCTGGAAGCAGCTGTGAGGGGGACCAGCCGGCTCAGGAACTCATTCAGGCCCCAGCAGTCATTTGGCCGAAGTTGATGGCAACGTAGAAGTTATGGGGCAATTCTGCTGGCTGTGCTATCCACCAACAGAGTTGCTAATTAATGCTAATTGCAAGAGGGGGTGAATTATACACTCCATGGTGCATGATTAGGACCACCGTGTTAGTCACCACTGAATCAAAACCACAGCTCTGGTCCCCTCCGCTGAAATCAGATAAACAAAAACATATTGGTGTTATATCAGAGGTGTAATAAGGGGGATTTTCTTCTTACGCTCTTTACAAAATGACTATAATATTGCTCCAGGGGAAGGATAGAGTTGTAACTGAAAACCAATATTTAAACAAATACGTTGGATTTGTGCACAGATTTCTTGCTTTCCAGCCTTTACTCTTTTGGTTTGGAACAATAACTCCACACCCACAACAGTGCCACAGCAAACCTCTATTGGCACCCACCCGCCTACATTTCCACCTTTTTTTTAAAAGCTGAAGTTGCTGGGAAAAAGATTCAGCATGCCGATACGTTGTCTTTTTTTTACAATACGCTTCTGTTGGAATCTGGCTTGATTTCCCCTCTACAATATGAAAACGTGACATCATTGTCCTTTTAATTAAAAGTTGCTGTAGGTCAATCAGGGAATGTGAGAGAGGAAAAGTTCTAACTTTAGTTTAACTGGATGTCAAAGTTTGCTAAATTAGCTCTGGCCACATAGTCCTTCATGTCAACAAAACTTTGAAAGCTGCTAGCAGAATGAATTAGACCAGCAGCTGCAACCATATGGTGTTTACGTGGCTCGGCGGTTCAGTGACCAATGGTGAGTACACAAGATTGGTTGGACCATCACTGTGATGTTTTCCAGTATAGAATATTAATGGTCCCCAAAATGTATCCTGGAAAAAACTCTGAGACAGCCCCTGCCTTTAATCTTTGATGATTTTCATTATCCTTTGTTTAGTCAAGTCCATTTATTCCACTACATATAGCTGCACCTGATCACACTGTTTACTTTGATTTTCTTTTGTAGTGATGTTGTGGAACATTTCCCGCAGCAACCTCGCAGAAGATCAAAGTGGACTAAATTAGACATGCAAACACTGTTTGATGGAACTTAATTAAAAAGTTATAGTTAAGGTTATTTTGCCTGAATAAGTTCAATCATAATGAGGGAATAAATTCATATAATAAATAAATGTGTTTATCTGTGAATTCTCTCAGGATTTTGTTTTTGAGAGGAAAGGTAAGACAACTGTTTGTCGAAGAGAAATCGCACTGGGATTATTTTTTAATTCAGTTGTATGTATGTGTTTGTCGAGGCTATGAACTAGTTTTAACTAATACAAAGCCTTTTTGAACAGCGCTATGAATTAGATTACAGACATATCAATAATTATAATCATTTCTGAATTCTACAACATCAGAATGGGACATGTTATACATTTACCTCAAAGCAAAAGTAGGGCCCGAGACCCTCAGGGGCCCCAGAATGATTGTGTTGCACATGATCAGTGTCAAAAACGAATGGTGGCCCACTCACCTCCAATGGTATCTCGTCATGAAGATAGTTGGAATTTCATTTGCTGAGGCTTTGACATTTTCATCATTGAAATATAGTATATCATATATTACATTATGATTACTTTGTAGACATAGTATCTCGTGTAAGCAGACTTTGTTGATCAGTTTTACTACAACCATTCAGCTTCTTTATGTAGGGCTAAAAATACAATTTCACTCTCCGGATATGCACAATTAATGCACTCTGAACAGATACAAAGAATACCTGAATCTGTGCAGTGATATTTGCCCGCCACCACCTCCCAGTCAAGCTCCCCAGACCTGTCTTCTGATTGACACAATGTACCACAAGAGTTACAGTGCTTTTTTTCTCAAGAGTCACAACTCAAGTCAAATCGGAACAAACCAACATCATGAATATGTATCTCCAGGGCTCGAGTGCAAGGGGCCTCATGAGACATGAGTTTAAAAAATGTTTAAATAAATTATAATATCATATATTTGCACCACCCTGTCATAGACAATATTGGGCTAGGGTACTCAGAAGTTTCCCCTGCATAGCTTTGATGATCAGAGCAATACGTCCTGGCCAGAGGAAAGTAACTTGTCACGCATTTGGTTTGGACTTTTTAATGTAACAATGGATTTATTTTGAATAGTTCAATATAACATAGGTTTATATGTTAAAAGACAACCATGAAATGATATGCTTATTTACTGTATATGTTAATGATGACACCCCAAATAAATTTTAGTGGATCGTGCAGCCTGTAATTTATAAGAATGGCAAAGTACGCTAAACTTTACAATTCATACAATTCAACAGTCAGAGGCCTAAGTCAGTTATTAGTGCAATACAAAAAAACCAAAACAGTGGCATTGTGACGGTTGCATGATCGGCACCATGGATAGCTCTGCACATCAAACAAGCATGACTACTGCAAGCAGCTCAGGGGACGCATATCTCTCTCGCATATCTATTACTCGATGTGGGTAATAATACACTGAAGAAAACCCAATATGTTCAACCACCTGGAAGATAATTGAGGAAAAGTACAAACAAAAAAGGATTTGGCCTACTTACTTACACTTACCAGGAAGGAGTACATTTGAAGGAAATTCATTGGTCAGTTTTACACTGGTTCTTTGCTTGTGGTATTAGCTGGTTCAGAGCCTTCTTGGCTGATAACCCTGCTTTGTCCGAAATTATTGTTATTGTATTGTCTTATATTGATGAGATTCATATTCTGTTTACTGATTGGGAGGGCACTCCGCTTAATATTTGTCACTGTCCACTAACCGGGGCTGCTGAGTTAATGTTAATGTGGAAGGGAAGAGCCTCGAACAAGTCCGTAGCCCCAGGGGCCTGAAGAAATATTAAGGCGTGCTTGTACACACCTCGCTACAACAGTGATGTCTGCGATAGCTAACTTACTTACTTACCATTAACTTGGGTTCTTGCTTGTAGAGGGCGCATCTACTTTTGCAACCATTATTATTTCTGATATTCAGAATCAGAATCAGAACCGTTTATTGCCAAGGAAGTTTGCACCTGCAAGGAATTTGTCATGGTGGGTGGTGCGTAACATTTAACAATAAAAAATAAAAAATAACAATAAATAATAACAATAAGCAATCAACAATAATCAACACAGCAAGAAATAGAAATATATTCAAATTTACAAAAGAATATAAAAGAATATAAAATAAAGTGCACAACAAACAGATAACAGGACAGTAAAAAAGGGAAATGTAAGGGAAATGTTTAAAGTGTTGAGTGTGTTTGAATAAAGAAACATAGGGATGTGCAGGGGAGTGACCAGTAGGACATTTTCCTGGGGATGACAGAGTTAGTGGGGGTCCTGGGCTTTGTTAATGAGCCCGACTACGGATGGGAAGAAACAGTTCATGTGGCGTGAGGTCTTGGTCCTGATGGACCGCAGCCTCCTGCCAGATGGAAGGGGCATGCACAGTTTGTGTCCAGGGTGAGAGGGGTCGGCTACAATCCTTCTTGCTCGCTTCAGGGTCCTTGAAGTGAACAAGTCCTGGAGGGACGGCAGATTGCAGCCAATCACCCTCTCGGCAGAGCAAATGATGCGCTGCACCCTGCCCTTGTCCTTGGCTGTGGCTGCAGCGTACCAGACGGTGATGGAGATATTGTGCTTACATGGAGCGTATTACTAATTTAACTCTCGTGCCCGAGCGAGCCCCATTCGGGGTTCGTTCCGTTCCGAGGTTCGGTTCCGAATGTTGTAGAATGGACTTTTCATTAAAAAATATTATTAATGCTCCATACATGCTATATACCAAATTAACAAAGAAATTCTGAGCAACTTAATCATGTAAACCACTTTACACACTGCAAACACAATTATACACCATTATACTAACTAACTAAGAAGATTGTACACAATATCACGTATTTTTGGCCATTAGTCGGCGTGCTTCGCACACCGGAGAAGGCTACACACAAGACGCTAACGACCATTGCCTCTAACTGCTACAGAATTCAACCACGAATCCAGAGATATATTCATCATTTCGCTCCGTGAAACCTTTCCAGAGATACAAGCCAACAAGCACCACAACACCCAGCCACTCAGCATCAGAACAACCGTGAAAGTTCCTTACTTTGAGACGAATCATGAAGAATAGAGTCCGGTAATCCATTCCAAGCTAACCTGCTATGTTGCTATGCATGTCCTCTGTCCTTCTCCTCTGTTTCCTGGAGAAAGGGGGGTCAACCTAACATTTGGGACCCGGGGAAGGGGGGGAGAGCTTTGGGCGATTAGAATTTTACGCACGGGGTTGGAAGGCATTTCTTTGATTTTGACGGGCTAAAGGCTCTGTCAATCAAAACCAGGCTTCTATCCCCGCACTACTGAGACTCTGAGGCGTCTAAAATGGTTTCATTCTTGAAAATGGACCAATCATAGGCTGTCTGAGCTCCCAACACACACATGAAGACTGGAGCTCAGATGAGAATCATCCATGGTTTACAGCCTTAGAGAGGATTCTGGCTCTCAAAATGATGCCAAACTGCTGGATTTGGATGTTTGAACAATATTATTGATAAAACAAGTGAAATATATAGTTATATAGTATATAAAAGTACAATGGAACAGCTGGAACACCTGGTTCCAAAATGATGACCTCGCCTAAATTCTCTGTACTGAATACTCTCTAAATATATTTATTCTTTACTCTATCAAAGCCACATTTTTTTAGAGACTCCTGACCTGTTTTGCTATGATTTGGGAGAGTTTTTGGGCTAGACAGGGCCTCATAAAAAAAAATATTAACAATAAAATAGGTTTTTTTTCAGGCGAGCCTGACAATTTTCAATTTGAGCTGTGTGCCATCTTCATTTACTATTAACCAGTAACATATACCCAATATTTACCCATCTGAACAGATCTCACAAGTGTTTCTGTTCAAAAAAGTTGTAGTTCGAGATTTACACTCTCTTGAGTATGGGTATGCAATTTTCGAGCAGAGGCCTAAAAATAGGCCTAGGGTTCAAGAGGTTTTAATTGGTGTTTAATCAAATTTCCACTAAGTCATTGCCACACAGCAAACCTGGGGCCAGGCAGATTTACAGCACCTTAGAACTGGTTGGTTTCTCCAGCTTTAGGCAAAAATATACTTCATCTGTCATGTGTCGTCTGCTCTGTGCTTGATGGGCGCTTAAAGTGGTCTGGGTATATGGGCAATGAAGAGAGTAGTATGAACAGAGGGGCAGTAGGGGTCCGCAGCTCATTGCCCTATAGAGCTCCCTAAAGGAGTTAATCCAGCCATGGAGACAGTCGGGTATATATGGGGGAAAAACACACATGTAGTGCGACAATGCAAGCCATGAAATCCATATCTCAAAAAGAAAAAGTGGAAAGTTAATTTGTACAGTATGCACCAAAGTTTGTTTTGCAATTGAGGGCATCTCTGCCAGGCAACAGCAATTACAGTTTTGACGCCACGCGAGCTGGCGCCACAGGCCTGCCTTACAAAAGCTGACATATATCAGCGGGGAACAACAAGTGCAAGGTTGTCACCCGAGGGAGACTTCCATTACGTGACAAAAGTGAGAAGATAATTTGATTTACTGTTTAGTCGGGCGACCTCTGTCAGACTTGCAGCCATACACAGCAGTGGGGCACATGAAGATTGACTACAAATGAGCCTGCTGACCTGCCGGGGGTCGCACATTCCAGAAAAACAATTTGTGCTATCATTTAGCAGGAGATATCAGTTGGTAAAATGTGTTCCATGGCTGATTTTTTTCTTATTTATATATTTATTTTCTTGACTAATGGATCAGGTGCATGAAGATAGCAGCGTCCAGGTTTAACATCACTTCCATTCCCAGAGGGCAAAAGCATCTGGAACACCAGAACCACTCAGGCAAGTTTGTAAAAGGTATGTCGCAATGTGGATTTAGATGATAAGACTTCTGATATTTCAGATTTTTGACATCAAATGTATTTCAATTTTTTAATAGTATCCATATTGTTTTCATTACAGGAAAATGATTAAGTAGAGCAATTCCCCGTGTTTGTGTGCGTGTGTGCGTGTGTGCGTGTGTTTGTGTGCGTGTGTGCGTGTGTGTGTGTGTGTGTGTGTGTAGGTGTGTGAGTGTGTGTGTGCCAGCTCTATATATAGGTGTTATGTGCAAGTGGATTTGTGTCATTGTGTGCCTTTGACTTCAGTGAGGCACAGCCAGTAATTGATACGATCAAAAGCTTTTGTCATTAATGAAAAAACCTCACTATCAGATAAAACTGAACAGAAGTCTAATCTTTCAACAAGATTAACAAAGAGGAGACAATGTTCAAAAATAAATAATCAAAAAAGGAAATAAGAATTTCAAAAAAAAAAGGCATGAAATGGGAAATTGCATCATGTGTAATCTCCGTTGCTCAAAAAAAAGAACCAGAGTATTACTGTAACACAACACCACAATTTACATTGCAGAGTAATTCAAATAATGAAGGCCTTTCTCATGAAAAAACTGCTCCCGGAGATGGGAATAACAAATCAGGATTCATACACAATGGCCTCTATGTCTTCATTTTTTCCTTTGATAAAACAGATAATGGAAGACAACAGATTAGGTTTCATTAATCTAATCATATCTTAACGGTTAGAATCATATACACTGTCTTGGATGATGACAAACTATGTCACAGGCATATACACCACATTTACAGTGCTTGTTCCCTCTGATTCATTGTGACCATATTGGAGCGGATATGCTATGTTCCTGCAGTGTGACAAGGCCACTCCGTGTTCAATACATGCATGTTATTCCAACAGCACTGTTGGCTGTATCCTTTAATTGTCACAACTGCATAATGTCAAACTGATAAAGCGTGCTCTTGAGACAGGACTTTTTCTACACAAGCATCAACTTTTAGGGATGAAGACTTCAGACGTCAACATCAGAGACATTTTATTAAAGCGATGGAAAAGGTGGTGGGGAAACGATAAGCATTTGACTTTTTTTCCCATCCCTGTTTGTGTTTTCCTATCTTGCTGCTGTCTTGGGGTGCAGGTTCAGTCTCAAGCTATAATAATAGAATGTTGAGTCAAGTGGGTTAAAAGTAAAGTTTTGCTTGGCACAGCGGCAGTAAACATAGGGAATACGGCTTTTTATAGCAGTCAAGGAGCACAGGGCCGGCATATGTGACGAAGTGAAGAACAGTCTGGGACATATGTTCCTGTTTTATTTTGTCTTCATGACACTATTTGATGACGCATAACCCTGCCAGAAATATTTTTAGAGATTCAGCACAGCTTTCCTGTTGTTTTGGCCATGGATGGATTACTGAACATGCCTACCGGACACAAGCCCAGGGGCCCAAAGTGTTAGGGGCGCCCCTGGTCTTCATATGTCACTTAAAGAGACATGTACAAACCTGGAAGAGACTTAATATGACTACTAGGAAAGGACAAAACAACCAAAGACAAAAATGCCCCCCAAAATAGCCCAAAGCAGTTACAAAGCGACACACAGTGACCGCCGCTGCATAATCTTGGTGCAAAGTCAGATAAAAGGGTAAAAAGGGGTTGCATTTAGTGTTTTGGGCACAACATCAGCAAATTGGAGAAGCGAGCGGTTTTCTGCAGTGAAAATGTTACTTTTGAAGGCTTAACACCAACAAATATGGATTGAACCCAAATATGTCGATAGATAAAAACGTGTTGCGGATTTTGGAAACAATCTCATCTATGTCTTTTTCAATACATTTTGACTTTTGGACTTTGCAACGCTCTGGAGCTAATGTTTGGATCACAAGAGTCAGAAACAATCCTTTGCATCTTATTCAACAAATAGTATCATACTAGTGATGTTAGCGTAGCCTGATCTTTATCTGCAACTGTGATAAAAAAACACTGACTTTAATCAGAATGAATAGACATACAAAAAAAGCTACGCAGCATTCAAATGTTGACGGTAACACTTTGTAATAACTACACACTATGATGCATTAGATAAGTATGAGACAGTTATATGTCTGTTTGTTTTACATGAATGAATGGCTGAGAGGTTTGTATATTGTTTGCATCTTCTAATAAATATTGATATGTTCTTGATAACTTTGGGTTTTGTCTATTTGACTTTTGTGTTGAGAAGATAACTGAGACTTTTGTGGGTTTTGAGGCACTGCTGGCCTTTCAATGTCATTTATAAATGCTTTGTAAGGCAAAGATAGTCCTCACTTTAGATGAGGTCACACAAAATACTTTACTAACAACTAGTAACTACATGAATTCATCATGAATTGCAGTATTAATACGTGTTTATAAAGCACATATTAACATAGTCCCTAACCATTAGTGCATATCTAAATCCTTATATATATATATATATATATAAATGCATGAATAATGTACATCTAAATAAGTTCCTAATCATTTACTTACACTTTATAAATTATGTTATTAATCATCTACAACTCCTTAATAATTGGTTTCTAATATATATAATACTTCATTTACAAATGAGGAATCTATCATTTATAAAGTATGAAAACACAATCACGAAACACATAGACGAACTTATTAATCAAGAATAAAACATTTATAACTGTTGTGAATTGTAATCAGTGTTAATGTGAGAACATTGCTTTACAAATGATGAATTAAGTGTTTACTCCTAACTAGTGCTTCATAGTGTGTAGTTATTATAAAGTGTCACCATATTGACTTAGAATTTAACTTAAACAATTTTAAATATCCAGAACAGCCCTGGAATTGTGAAGTTCTAAATTAATGGTGCGAATGAGCTTTTGTGCCCCCCCGCCCCCGAAAAACCCTCAAAGTTCACTACATTAGTATTAACATAAAGCATGATGAACATGTATTGATAAATCATAACACTGCATTGTTTATCAATGCAACTCACAGGGCACAGACCGATCCTCCAGAGTCTGTAACATGCACTGGCCTTTGGCGGGTACCACCACGTTTTGTGTGAGCATGAGACAGAAAGAGAGAGAGAGCTCACCCTTACAGGGCTTGTCATTGTTGGTATCTGGTTGTAGCTTGCTCGCTAATTGAGTAAGGCAATACTTGAAGGCAATGGATGGAACTTTTTAAAAAAGAAAAAGGATGAAGTTAACGGGGGCAGGGGAGGCTAAAGGAGGTGGAGGAAGAGTTATCTCCTGTTGCTCCAGCAGCAGATGAGTCACGACGGGAGAGAGCCACGGCTTCATCTAAAAGCTCAGGTTGTACGTAGAGGAAGAAGACTATGCAGCTAGCTGAGTCCAGCTCAGTGGTTCTCAAATGGCGAAAGAGAGAGAGAGACCTTGAAAAGAACAAGAGCACAACAGTGGAAGGGATGAGGCTGTGAAGAAAAAGGTTTTCAGATGGAGAGAGCACAGAATCCAATGACACTGCAATAAGTAATAAATAGCGATAGAATGCAGAATGACGGACATTTGTTGCTGCATTGAATATTACAAACGTGACTTCACCTATGCATCTCAATTCATCACATCTTAGATTTTCTACATTACTGCCCATGGGTACTTTTTCATCAATTAATACAAGCAGTCAGATAAATCTGAATTCCCTTTTTATTTAGAAAATGCTGTACAACAAAATAAAAACCTACAACAGTCTATATATAAAAAAGCATCTGTACGACCCACCTCAGTGTAGAATCATTACAAGAAAACAACATAAATCCTCCTGAAGTGCATTACAAGTGTGCTGTAATGTATGTTATCTACAAAATAACGTTTCCACATAGCAGCTCTGAGACAGGACGATTCCTGAAAGCCTATCGCATTTTACGCTGCATGAATTAGCCTAGCGGCTAGCAGACGTCTCCTTACTCAGAGCTCTTCTACTCGGTTTAAGTCACTGCATCTTCCGACAAAACACAGCAGTGGAATTTCGGCCCGTATGCATGTTTTCAGCGCAACATTGTCAAAACGCAGCGATGAGAGGAGAGCGGAGAACAAAGAGAGAAACTACCGCGATGGTGAACGACAGAAAATCACAGGAAAGACTCTCACTGAGCTGAAATGAAACTGAAATCACAATGTTGTTCTGTCACTGCAGCGATTCAGGATCGTCAACGTCCGCATCGCGATGCATCTTAGATTTGAGAAATTTCCACAACTCTATTAATCTGGCATCCAATGGTGCCGCTGTGTTGTGTGACTGCAGGTAATAATAATGAGCATAAATGACTATTCCACCCCGATGGCATGGAATAGTGCATTACCTGTCTGCTTTTGTAAGATCTGACATTGGTGTGTTTTTTAAATAGCTGGCTAAATGCATTGATTAATGTTGTTTTTGATCTAATCACCACATCAGAAAATGAGACTTGGTTAGAATGTGCTGCGATGAGGAGTGTGAAAGACAGTGGAGAGGTCAAGGAGAGGAGAGTATAGACACAGATTTAACTCAGTATCAGAATTCAAAAGGAGCCCTTTTCACACAATAGAAGCACAAGTTATGAGACCAGAGTGGGTCATCTTTTGATATTGAACTAAGAATTAGCAACATACAATCTAGCATAAACCTAATCAACTTCAAGGCCCTTATTTTTTTCTCAGGGTTTTACTCTTGCCACTGAAAATTAAAAAAAAAATCAAAGTATGAAAAAGTTGAATGAGGACTCAGATTGCACTCATTTTCTTTATTTTGACTTCATGTTGGAAAGAAGTCTACACACCTCACCAGACCCTTTTGGTAGAGCACAGTGTCTGATAATTCATTTTAATAACTTGAAAATGATGCAATGATTGGGTGAAGGTTTTTGGGCTGGGCTAAGCCCCCAATGATTCAAGATCCAAACAATGCCTCTTATCAAACAGACCCAGGAATTCATTGCAGAGTAAACTAGCGGCTCTTTAAAGGGTTACTCGGGTCATTCACAGTAGTAATGTACAAGACAAGACACAGATTAACAAAGGATGGTCTAAATCAAAGCGCTTGATGTTTGGTCCCGATGAGACAGGCTCCCAAATCACTGGATCCTAGATTTCCCATAATGCAACCAACAGCATCTTTTGTCAGTCCACCCTTCTGTCTGCGACTGTTGATTGTCTGCAACTTGTCAACTGCATAAGAAAACCACACCCATTCAGCAATATTTATAAAAATATATTTCACAAAGTAGGAAACAATACAGGGTATCTTAGATTACAGTACAGGGAGTAAATAATTGAACATACACATTTATAAGCATTAAAGCACAGTACAAAATATGATCTGCATGTAGGACTATTCCATATATATATTGTTTAGTCTACCGAGAACTGCCATAATACTGTATCAGTACAAACTGAGTATGCACGCAGCTGTAGTGCCATTGAAATTCTCATTATGTGCAAGAGCTAACGTGCAGACAAACCTACCACCTCATTGAAAGCTAATGACGTTAGCAGTAACTCTATGTACAGAACAAGTCTTTTTTTTTTTGTTGATATCATACAGTGTAAGCACAATATGCACATGGTCTGGATTTGTGTCTTCATTTTTCCTGGGCTGATGCAATCTGCGTTTCCTAAATGAGATTTAATGTTTGGAGAGAGTCACACACTCAGGTATCAATTGGACTATTGTGCTCAGACGCTCACTGGCTGTACCTCAGGTTATAATATTGTGAGATATATTTTACACAGAATTAGCATGTGTCAGAAAGGTCCCATTCCTGCAGTCCCAATTAATTAGATCGTCCGTATTGTTGCAGTTACTTCGAGCTCTATTCTGCTTGCTTATCTAGTCTATAGTATCAACCGCAATAGATGATATGGTCTGGCTGCTGTGAAATAGTGTTCAAGTGGTTGAAAAAACAGCTGAATGTGAAATAATCTAAACACATTCACTTCAAATTGTCAGCACAGAAAAAAACAAAAAACTCATAACTCATACAACGATAATGAAGAATCAACACATCTCTTGTCAAAAAAAAAAAACAGTAGATTACAATTGTATTTAATGTTGCTTCTGTAAAAAGAAGGCCTCAGAGTTTCTACATTTCTCTTTTTTGTCTTCACATCAGTCTTTTATAGGCTAGTAACACTTGCGACCCACACCTGTAGCATGTAAATACAAAGAGTTGTATAAAGCAAGCCTCTCTGGGCTTTAGATAGTTTATAAATGTGGCCACCAGAGAACATATCAAATGCTAACAAATTCACCTTAAAGCCAATACTGGTTTGTCTTTTTGCTTTTCTTTTTTTTCAAATCACACATACATTCATCATTGTAATGTAGACCATATATTGCTTTTTCATTGTCATTTCATCTCACAACACCGATCAGCTGGGCGGCTTTAGGGAGATGTGAAACAAGAGTCCCTCTGCAGCGCCTGAGATCCAGCGTTCTGTCCATGGAGCATGGAGTGTCCGCTCAAGCTTCAGAGAACCACACGTTATCCGTGAGTTCCCTTCATCGGACAACCACCAGCAATCCCAGGGTTTTTCTGCTACTGGCAGTCACAGCAAATGACTAACACCCAAAATACTGCTAGACACTCCACAACGGAATCTAAGATACACTCCACAAGAATCATAGATCTCCTAAGAAAGACATTGTTTGGCTCAACAATTACAATGCGCTTGACGTAGTGGATGACGTATGCTATACCTCACTCTAACAAGAATACAAAAAGGTGGCCTCCCTTGTTCTTAACTGTTTTTTTGTTTTTTTTACTTTTTTGAACACCTGTTTCTAAAAGCCAGCAAACCCCCCCTAGCGTTTAATACACAAGTATGTGGACGGAAAAGAAATCGGAAAGGTCTTTTTTGACTAACAAACCAAAGGTCAGGTTTCGCGGTCGCTCTCGCCCACAGAGTAGAGCTCCCCAAGTCTTCTGAAGCGCGGGCCCCATTCTCTGAGATAGTCATAGTTCTGGTCCGAGTCCGACGACGCCGTCTCCAGTGAGCTGAGGGAGCCGGCAATGGATCCCCGACCCTCGTAACCATAGATCTGGATGGAGTCGTAAGGCGGCGCGGTGGGATCATTGTCTGCCTCGTGGAGCCGCACATTGATGAATTCGTCCACGTCCACGCCGTTCGGGCCGGAGTGCTGGCCCGCCCGCGGCATGAACTGCAAGTCAGGCTTGATGTCTTTGCGCGGCAGGTAACCGTTGATGCCATCTGGATTCTGCAACGTGGCGATGTCGAAGGCCTCCGTGTCCTCCTCGCCACCTCCTTCGTCATCGTAGCGGATAATATTCTCCCTCACATCCTCATCATCCTTTATAATCAAAGGCTCATTCTTGTGTCTCCTCAGGGTCACAAAAAGTACGACTATTACTGTCAGAAAGACAGATGGAAAGAAAAAAGGGAGAAAGAAGAAGAAATCTAGGTCAAGCTTTTGACAAGAGGAATTTCTGTTCGTACAAGCAGATCATTCATCGAGGTCAGATTACGAAAGGCTTCATGTACATCTGTGAAACCAACTCACAGTTAAAATACCGCAATGCAAAAAAGAAATACCTCACCTAACAGCAGTATAATGCAGGCCAGGATGGCTATGAGAGCTCCCATGCTAAGGCCGATGGGTAAGACGTAGGCCTCCACGTTGCAGGACTGGACGATGCCGTCCTTACTGCACCCGCACACTCGGATGGTCAAGGTGTTGGTGCTGCTCATCGGTGGGTTCCCGTTGTCCGTCACAATGATTGGCAGGAAGTACATCTCCTGCTTCTGTCGACGGAAGGTATCGTGCTTGGCCAAAACACTGATTGAATTGTCTGTGAGAGAGAGAGAGAGGTAAAGCCAGAGATGAATTTGCATTGCAAGAATGTCTGAACATAGAAAACACCTTTATTATGCATGGTAGCAACAGACTGAACTTCTATTATTATATTGTGTGAAGACCAGTGCAGCATGAGGGTAAACTAATTCCACATCAATCGTCACTAGCCTCTCTAGCATTCTCACATTCCAGTGCCGTAGATGGATTTCAGCCACCCTCCCCTTTTTTTTCTCGACAGTCCAATTTGGGAATTCTGAGGGAAGGCGAGCCGGAGTCGGCTGCAACCCCCCCCCCCCCCCCTCGCGCCTCCCTTTGAAAACCCGAAGAACTGAAGGGACCGCGGCAGGCGACACTGACTTCGAAGACGGCACATGTCGACCCAGAAAGGTGCCAGCTGCTCTTTGATGGCACTTCTGTGAAGCTGTCAGCTCATTAGCTGGCTCTCCTTACCCTGCTCACATTATCAAACACTTGCATCCACATAAGAATCTACTCCCGCTGATCTCGTGGAAAACGTACAAGACTCCCGATGGTCTGACCTTTGCCTCTGCTTGAGGGTGCACCGAGGAGGGAGGGGGGGAAATAGATTTGGTGATAGAGAGAGACAGGCCGCGTTGACAGAGCAAACTTAATCAAAGGATGGGATGCTTCATGATGGAAGTATTTGCTTTGCACAATCTGTAATTTATGTGAGCATATGCTCAGATTTATTTTCTTACGAGTGCTGCCACAAAGTGGTACGCTCTGCCTTGTGAGCACCAACGTGTCCTGTTTCATTTGGATCATTCAGCAGTGCATAGCGAGTATGCAAGTATCTACGATACTGTAATGAACCATTAGAGCTTGTCCTTGTACACAGGTCATTTTCATTTTATTGGTGACTATTGATGTTAAAAATAGAATCAAACATATCCTGCCCGTCAATTTATCCACAGAAATAAAGTCTGCTACTCAAAGAGAACAGCAGCTGTACCGATAACCTCTTTCTTTATTGCTCGTTACGTATGAGCGACTGATGGATTCAGATGAAGAAGAAAAACTGTGTACATCTATAATATTAATCATCACCATAACAAAAGGAAAAGCTTGTTGGAATACATTTTTCGCTATAAATAACTTAATATGTGGGATGTTTCCAAATGACAGCAGTGACAGCAGAAGTGACACCAACAGTCTGAAAAACGTCCTGCACATCTGAAGTCTCTTAAGACGATGTGAGCAGCGACTAACAGCACACGCACGGATGCTAAATCAGTGGGACTGTTTTTGTATCAAAGGGTTGGAAGAAGCAATAATGTGTGTCCTCCTGATGAACAGACTTTCTCACCACTTACCACACTAAGTGTGTCTGATTGATTCACACCACACTATATTTGAATGGACTGTTGTGCAGAATGTGCAGTGTTATTGTGCATATTTGAATTAATATAGAAATGGAGCACTTAACACCGACATGAAATAATTGGTCGCTACTTACTTATTCATAATTCATTCAACCTACTAAATAGTGTACACGAATAAGATTCAGAGCAGTAAAAAATGATTCTTATATTGATTTTATTGGTTTTTGACTGAGGGGGGAAAAAAAGCTTTCAAGAGATACACCACGAATGCTCCTTTAGCCTCTGACTGTTTCTGCAGAGGCTTTGACACAATACAAGCACACCTGCACTTGAATATGTAGCACACATGCTAAGAACATTGTTGTCTTGGTCGTAGTATTAGAGGAAAAAGTAACTCACTCAGTAATGTACATTTTTGTAAAAATATTAACCAATAAGGTTTGCCAACATTAGCCACCGCAAGGTTCAGGTCACCAAACCAAGTTAGGCCACATCTGCGTTTTGTTGCTTAGGAAAAAAGAAGAATGTGTAATGTCTTCAAAAGAGCCTTGAAAAAGAGTTTCTATCAGCAGAATCTCATTCTTGGCAGCATGCTGAATGTCTGTTGTCTCAATTATTGAGTCTGGCCTGCTCTGCTCTGTTGCCGCCCCGCCTGCTGAACGTAGAGTTGTCGGAGTGCTCAATATCGTGTGTACAGCTGGTCAGAACCTCAGCCATCTTCCTCAGTGTGGGCAGCCCGTAACCTCTTCACTGTGCGATCCCTACTATTGGACCCATCATCACGAACAAAAGCAAGCCACGAGGCTCACAGGAGCCGGGCCCTTTACACTCGAGTGTCTCCCACAGCTGCCGATTCAGATAGAAATAGTCACTCAAGTGCTGGGGGATGCGGTACAAAGGAGATTATTTTCATTTACAAGTGGTCGGTGCTGTATGTATTATATAGAGAGCTGAACCATAACATATGTTTACTGTGGTTTCAGGCAAATGAGAACGAATGCTGGCTTTTTTTTGCTGTTGGTGGTGAAACATTTTCTAGTGGGGTTTTTATCTGTTTTATAATCTTAAGAAACTATTAAATCTCTTCTTAACAGAAGGGCAAGGTTCAGGAACCTGCAAGTTTAATACACTTTGAGGTTGATCCGCTGTTAATACTGAGTACTTTGCAGCAAGTCTGTGCCTGTTAAACAGCCCTTCATTTTTGACTTTACATTTTTTGACAGGGTTATTGTGCGTGGGTGACAGACAAAAAAATCTAATACATTTTCCTTTGGTTTCTGCTAAATGTGTCATTGCCTGTGAATATGACACTTCCTGCCTGCTAACCTACGCAAGGTTTTGGTATATTTTGTTAAAAGACTGGCTAGTCCATTTGATGACCTGCTTTTTATGGACTCTTGCAGTAAGTTAGCCTGCAGCCTCAGCGTCGAAAACAGAAGGCTAGTGCCATATGAAGATTATTTGCCCCAAGCTGAAAACATTACACAATGTCATCATGAACACAGCCTGTTCGGAGCCGGCTATGGAGGAGAGGCAGGAGAAGGGGAATGAAGACAAACGGGCAAATAAACCAATTTGAGTATTTAGCAAATAAATTCAGCACCATCTGCCGCGCTGCAACGCAGCTCCTAGGACGTCACCCTACATTGAGCTACAAGACTACCAGGGAAAAGCCATTTGGATCCCATTCATTTAGTTTCCTTCAAAACGCACTGGGGAGTAAAAAAGAAGCTGGTGTCCACACAATTTCACATCTGCTAATTGTGAGCTACACTGATCCACCAGATTTCATCTCGAGCACGGCTAACACGTCGCGGGTTGGAGATTAGTCCGGAAAGCCATTTGGAGAAATTTACAGAAAGCTCAGTCATTCTGCCAAAATACAAAGAAGAGTTACTCCTCTGCCATTTCTTTTGTTGCTCACCTTGGTTGTTCTTGATGGTGAAATTGGGGTTGTTCAGCATCTCCGGGACGAGACGATAGTCAAAGTAGTGGCCCTGGACTGGGTCGTCTTTGTCCACCGCGCTGACAGTCTGGATCACCTGCGTTGAGAGACAAGAAGATATACAGAGGAGGGCTCAAAGTCAATACAGGAGGCAGCCTATTCATTACTCTGTTTTTCCCGCCGCAGATTGCCTCAGTCTAATACTAGTTGGATCACGCCTGATGAAATATATGCCCTATTCATTCCTGGAGTTTGAGATTATTATCAATGAGGTCCTGTCTATTCTGGCACACTTTCAGGCTCCTGGCTCTATCTGTTAATCTGTCATCATAGGTCTTATCGTGCAGTACGTCTTTATGATTGATTGGAAATTAGAATTCTGGCCCTGCAGGACAGTTTCCCTTTTCTTTTTTTTGTTCCTTTCAATAGAGCTCCCTGTTGTACGTACACAGGTCCCCTGAATGAGGTCGATTGATGAGAAAGAGAATGCTAAATACATGTCCAGACATTTTGACTGGGGGAGGCATTGAGCCATCTGGAGGAGGACATGAAAGACAGTCTTGAATTATGATCCACTCTGATCAATCCTGACTGCTCTCAATTCCCCTTTGCTCCACGGACACACTGTGTCAAGGGAGGGCTGTTGCATGGGGGGGGGGGGGGGGGGGGGGGGGGGGGGACTGTACTCCCAGTGAAATAAATAAGCCATAATTCACTGTGGCCAATCATTACAGGGGAGGAGTGAGAGACAGGAAGAAAGGAGCAGGGAGAGAGAAAGATAGATCACTGGTTTGATAAATGAAATAGTCTTTCCTTACCTGTCCAGGTTTTCCATTTTCACACAGGAAGGCCTCGTATTCTGTGGCAAATTCAGGGGCATTGTCATTAATGTCCATCACTCTGATGGCCACAATTGCTCTCGATATCTGACTGTGGTTTCCTAGTGTGAAGTAGATAGATAGATGGAGGAGATAAAGAAAGAAAGAGAATAAGCTAAATATACACTACAAAAAAAAATAACAAGGTTACACATGAAATCCCAGGTACATTCTGTGACCTCGTTTTAATTTCCTTTATTTTCAATCTTTATTCCACCCTTCATTTCCTGAGCTGATGGGAGGACAGATGATAAGCCACATCAATCTACATTTCAGCTGGTATCAGCAATGCAAAACGGGATTCTAGGCAACAGAGGAGAAAAAAAAAAGAAATCCCATTCAAAGTGCTTTTGAAAATCCCCTGTACACTGTAATGTTTAAAACATGAGAGTTAAAACATGCATATTAATAAGTCATTGGTAACTGAAGTCTAAAAAGACAATGAAAGGCTGTTTAATTAGATTAGATTTTGATTGGAATTATTCATCTCTGGTAATTGACAGTCCCTTTCGAGTGTCCCCGTCAACGGTTGTATTTATTAATCAGTAGTGCAAATGCCAACTTTTAAGGCAATTATGTATTCATGTGGACCCAGTGTCAGCATGGCCAATGACACTGGTGTGTTTTTGTTTTCTATTCTATTCATTCATTTAATTGTTTGGCTTCATGAGGCTTGGTCGAACTGCAACCTTATAAGACAAATGAATTGTGAAGACAGAGTTTTGGTCATTTAATCAAAGGACTTTTTCAATCATAGTAACTGTTCAAATGTTTGGTTTGAAACTGGCTTTAAAGAGGAGCCGACACTGCAGTTACAAGATAACGGCAAACTGAATTTGCTTTCATTTCCCAAAACTCTCTTGGGCCAATTGCTTGAAAGACATCATCATGTTTATTAAAGAACTATCGATGCTAAAATGTAGTGTAACAGGAGCACAAGCGATGTAAAGAGAACCGTAAAGTCAGTAAATGTACTCACTAATGTCAGTAAGGAAGCGTACATCTATGGTTTGTTAAAAAAAATGCTGACATTGTATGTTTTTGCAAAAATCCTGAGTGTAATGAAATGAACTATGCTTATTGCCTATGAATTCAACGTCTCATCTGTAAGAGGATCTGTGGTCTTTCTTCTTTAAAACGTTATATATATATCACTTTTATCCTTATTTTATTCTTATTTCTCTGAAATGAAACCGACACACATAGCAGAGGGCAGAATGCCTGAAGAAAACCAAGGCCACCAGACGGGCTGGGAGATGAGTTGAAGAAGAGGTAAGCAGTGAGGAGAGGAAATTGACAGTCTGATAGACAGTGATAGATGGATTAGGGCAAAGGGAGAGAGGTAGACAGAACCCCCCCCCCTCCTTCAAAAGTGACTTCTCCCCAGCAGCAGACAGGGAATAGAGTCTGATTAGTCAGATGTCAACTGGTGCGAGGCGGCAGAACGCGCCTCTGTTTGGGTGGCAAATGGCATCAGGATAGCAGTGGGAACACATCTATTCCTCTTCACGCCAGAGCAGACACCGCCCCCCCCCCCCCCCCCCCCCATCTGTGAAGAGGAGCAAAACTGCCTTATTTATTTTGGCAAATTCCTATTAGGTGTTCTCCGAGATGCCACTATCTCGAGCCACAGTTACTTTGCCAGGAGGCATGAACACGCTTTAAATGTATGGGTGCAAGAATTGACAAGGCAACCGGCTTATCAAATGAGACACATTCAATTCCTCCACCGGGCTGCTACGATGGCGGGATTTGTCTGTGCTGCACGGCCAAAACATTATGACAGCGTTTGGGCTTTCATTTACTCCGACAATTAATGTGTGTTTCTTTTGATTAAGGGAAGAAAGGGACGGGTGGAAGATGAGACACGGAGGGAGAAGGAGAGCGGGATGGAGAGAGGAAGAGGTTGGGGGGGGGAATACAAGTTACAAGCTGTGTACATTTCTATTCCAACAGCTTTAAGGGGTACATTAGGCTTTATCACAACATACAGCCCCCCTGAAACAATCTGTATGCAAATAGAGCATTACATATGGTTTGAGCTCTTTGCAGCTCTGCCGGCAAGATTTTCGAAGTAGTCAGTGAGTTTTGCGGTTCGCAGATGTTCTTTAATCTGTAATGGATGCTGGCGTTGGAGCAATCCACTCTGGAGCATGTCTTTAAAACTGTTTATTTGATACGTCTTAATGTTCTCGCACTTCCACAAATTGACTACTGAGCTGTTTAATTCAATCAAAACTCAGCAAATTAACGTATTTAATGCCTCCGTGGATTCAAACGCTAATTGTTTGTGCCATACTCTGGGAGCGATTAAAAGCGCCGGTTTACAAAGCGCCATTCTATTGAACAGAGGATTGTGTGTAGCAGGTCAGTGACTCTTTTGACTGAGACAACCCGCAAAGTCGCTCAGAAGAAGGAGACGCTGTACGTGACTGGCAGCACTTCCCCCGTTTTTAAAAAACGTGCATGCCAATGAATGTCTAATAGTATGGTGATTTTCAAAAACCAGGACATTAGGATTCACGGGGAGCCGCGCTCACGGTGGGGGAGAGCGGAGTCAGGAGAGGTCACTTACTGACTTCGGTGGCGGTCACCGTGATGTTGTGCCACATGTCCGTCTCCCGGTCCAGCGGTTTAGCCAGTGTGATCTTCCCATCGTCCACGTTGATGTTGAACTGCCTCTCCAGGTCCGTGTGCCGATCGATGAAATACCTGCGAAGACAATCTATCGTCAGCCTCTTTCACGACCCACCAATGCAGCATTTTGTCTGGCGGTCTCACTTAGCCATGAAGAGATACCTGTAGATTAATGCACAGTAAAAAACTGTAGGAAATCAATAATCATCTAAGGAATAATTACAGCTTTCACACAAGCAGCAGGGGGGCATTAAAGCCTCATAAGGTCCAAGGAGATCACAGCTCTTGCGGAAAAAAAAGACCATTAGTACGTGTCGTGTCAGGGTAAGGGATGGGGTGTTGTTAACCCCGTTTGGGATCTGTCAACACTCAATGGCCCCCAAAGGCTTTGCATTAATGAGTTAGGACAGCACTGTGTCAGACAGGAGCTGGAACAACAGAGGGTGGGAGGGGATAATGGATGTGATGGAGATGAACCAATGACCGGCCTGTTATGTGTGACCTTGTCTGATCTTAGGCGAAATGATTTTGTTTTGCTTTTTCAAACCTCTAGCGACGTTTGGGTCCTTGTCAATAAAGCAGGACACGTTTAAAATGAATGAAGCGCGGTTGCAAAGGACGCATTTGTGAAGCGTTTCTTCTTTGCTGTTTCTCCCATGACCCCGCATGAGACACACTGACTGCTTGAAACTTGTACAGTGTTAAGTATACAGCGGCAAGACATTAAATTAATTTTAAAAAAAAACTCCAGCAGCGAGTTTGAAATTGGAATGCACATAAAAGAGAACATTCCGAAGCTGTGAAATTGCTCTTTCATGTTGCAGCAGGCGCAGCGCCAATTCTTGGGACGAGCCCACACAAGACTGACTAAAAAAAGAATTCTGTCATTACGGGTCATCTTTGCTTTCACGCGTTTAACTTGCCGTGATGCGTGACTGTCATAAACATCCCACTCACCTAAAACACTGGGCCGAAGTGAGCTCATTACATCGCGTACTGCAAGTGTTTCCATACCTCCAGGACAAACTCTTTCTGTTCCTTTTCTCTCTCTCTCTCTCTCTCTCTCTCTCTCTCTCTGACATCTTCCCCTCACAATCTCTTCCCTTTCTTACTCACCAACAGTCAGAAAGTTTTTCTCTTTTTCTTTTCCATCCAGCTGGGTCTCTTTCTAATCCAATCCCTTGCAGTCCCCTTCCCCACACCGCCACCAGACGCCCTGCTCACCCTGCTCTCCCTTCCTTTCTAACCCTGGGTCCTGCACCATCTCGCTGTGGAACTGCTCAAGCCTATCGGTGCAGACCTGTTGGCAGGAACCCTACGGTGTTTCTATGGGAGACATAGAGAGGAGAGGGGGAGGGAGGGATCCAGAGGGATGGAAAGAGAAAAAGAGAAGAGCGCACCAGAGAAAGACAAAGTCACAATAACAACAATTTTAAAGGAAGGAGAGTGCTGCTTATACAAGAACGATAGGAAATGAAATAAATAAACCACTGGCCCAGATTCCAATTGTTGGGGAGATGTACCGAGCCGTGACATTTCCATTTTTGAGATGAAATGGTGTAAAATCCTCTAGACGCCGGGCTGGGAGAGGTCCATGAGGACCCACACCTCCCCCCACCACCACCATTCTCTCTCTTTCTCTCTCTTTGCCCTGCAGATGCACAGCACTTTCAAGACAGGCAGACAGCAGCAAACCACCTGGGAGCAGCCTCTCTCCTGCAGACTGAGTGGATCCCAGTCAAACTCTGACAGCCTCACGTGGAAGCGGGGAGACAGACCCTGAAATGTTCTGCCACCTGTCAATCAAACTGACAACGTGATGTGAAAAGAATTAAAAGCAAATAAAAAAATAATAAAAAAAACGATATCCAGCGTTATACGTGCGTGGTTTTCCTGAGTGTGATGCGAGCATGTGTGCAAATGTGTGCTCGCTCGCTCGCGCGTCCCTGTGTGTGTGTGTGTGTGTGTGTGTGTGTGTGTGTGTGTGTGTGTGCGCGCGCGCGCGTCGTCTGGTTTCAGCGTCGCGTCGCTCTCCACAGGCTTAACGCCACCGGGCTCACCTCAGTCCAACGGTTATTAAACATCTAGGCTGTTTGTGCCAAATATTAGAAAGCAGCGAAGCGTCCTCACAACTGACGCAACAGACGTTGGAATATATTCCACCTCAATAATGCGCTAATCAAAATGCATCAGTGAGACGGAGGACGTTCTGTGCATAATCATGAGCTGTAATCTGTGAGATCATTATTCATTTTTCCACTCGTTTGCGGTCCTTCGGTGCGTCGATGCGGCGTCGCAGCGCTGCATCTCTCACAGATCACCCGTCAATCAAACGGTGCGGCGGGAGGACTCTCTGTTTGACTTTCCGTGGGTGGCGATCTATTGTCTCTTTAGCCCCGGTGGCTATCATTGCTCATGCTAACTATCCGTGATTTGTCTTCTTCATCACTAAATGCAAGGATTTCCTCTTGGACAGATGTGGCAGACTCTGTAAGGGTGAAAGCTCTCATCGACCACATGTTTCTGCAACAACAGTAACATACGCAAACGTTTATTATGAAGTAATCTTTCATCTTCAATGAAATGTTATAATTAAGATAGGATTTAGCTTTTCCCTGTAAAAAAAAGAGACTATTTTGAAAAGACAGTGTATGCATGTTACGAGCAGACATTGTGATATAGAATTAGGAAATAGAACGTCATAATTTGAAGCATTATTGGAAGAGTTGTGAGAACATTTTGGGATTCATGTCAATATGAAACACTCTCACTGTCTGATAATTAGTCACAAGTGCAGATTGCTAGTGCATTTAGCATCAAACGGAACTACAAGTACATACAGTATAGATAGATAGATATATACTTTATTCATCCCCAGGGGGAAATTTGTATGTAATGTAAATGAAAAGACTTTAAACAAAAGGATCTTATTTTAATTACACAAAGTGCAGTTAATTATTCATGAGGAACTCTATGGTATAATGCCGGATGTTGCTGTGGAGGGAGTCTGAGGGAATAACTATCATGACATCATCAGGGTTATCACTTCTAATGAAAATAAATTATATCAAGAAGCATTTTGGGAAATGCAGGATCCAGTGCGTTTCACGAATCTTGACCTTAAGGGATTAAAAGTTGTAAACTTTAGGATTAATAATAAATCACTGTCTTTCACAGTACCATTAGCCACACACTGGTCCTCTACCAGCGTTCTCTGCACAATAAATTGGTCGTCATACTGTGAAATATTTAATTCATACCAGACCAAGCGAGGCAGTGTTCCCAAAACTCCTGAGTTAATTGATTAATGTTGTCTTTTATCGCTTGTGGATTAAAAACTTTATTTGTAGGAGGGTGAATGCATTTTTTTTTTCTTACAATGTAGATCTTTTTTTTAAAGCATATTACAGTGAACAAAAAAACTGAACCCAAAATATTTTATTTTTCATTGCCATACTCCAGCACTTATGAGCCAACATGTACTCTGATGTACAACGGTTGGGCTCTAGTTAGCACACAAGGAATGCATCATCACCAAATTAGAGGCCTAAAGGTTAGGCAGCCAGGGAAAGGTTTCCACATGTGTCTTTGCGCTTATTCACCTGTGTGTGTGTGTGTGTGTGTGTGTGTGCACAGTGGGTGCTGCGTTTTATCTCCATGTCCGTGTGAACGTGTGTGTGAGTGACTGAGTGCCTGTTCAAGCTGAAGGGAGAAGAGGTGAAAAGATGGAGAACAGACCTTTTAGGGGTTTTTTTCTGCAGAGAATAAAAAGCTCTGTGACATTCTTGCTTGTTATTAGGTCAGTAATACCACTGGGACGACCACAGACCTACAACTAATTTCTGCAGTCCCCTGAATGCTGACCAGTCGTGTTTTAACATTGCATTTTGTTAAGGTTAGCCTTTTTACGAGGAAGGTGATTTTCCTTGAGAGTCAAAAATAACAAAACAACAAACGTCCTGCAGAATAGGACTACTCGACATTCACTTTCACTCATTTCAGAACGACTTCCTCTACATGACAGTTTGTATAACCATAAGCAGTGTGTTAGCTGACAGCTGTGCTTAGACAACATAAGGGAGCCTGCAGTAAGAAGCAAACTTTAAAGAATTCCTTTTCAATTTCCCTCAACAAGAAAAGACGAAAGAAGAAAAGCAGGGTGAAAATAAACTTAGATCGTGGCACTGCTTGTCACAGTATCAATATTTTGAACTAAAACACACTCGCTGTATTCTACTCTATGAAATAGCGGTTTGTGTCAGACAGCCATAGTGACTGCCAGATGTCACATTGCTTTTTATTTGTGATCAGTCAGGTAGAAAACGACAGAGCACAGGCTCCAGAGAGAGGCAATACTGAGGGAGCATTTCATGGAGTGCACCTGAAATGTTGTTGGTTGGATGCATTAAGTACAGCTGAGGGGCTGTTTGTCTCCTGAGTGCAGAGGACATGGCAGCACACCAGAGCACTCGCCCCGAGTGCTTTCGACTCAGACTGGTTCTGTCTGGTCCAGCTGGAGGGGGGATTGAGACGGAGAGCGATTCTAATCAGAGGGGGGTCGACTGGAGAGCTCGTTCAGATGGTGGTCAGGAGAAAGTCCACACACACGCTGCTATCACTGCTGCCACTCCTCCACTATAGATCCACCTTCACTGACTACAGATGTCTTTTTTTTAGGGAGCTCTGTCTCTTTTCCGATCTTTGAAACAGAAAGTTAGAGTATAAGAGACAGAGAGGGAGAGAAAAAGAGACAGGAGGGAGGAGGAGAGTCGTAGGGCAATGAGAATATTTACGAGGAATTCAAGTGTAAAGATCAACAAGCTGCATATGTTGACTGACACATTCGCTCAAGTTTTCAAGAATACTTTCCTTCTCACCAGTTTTTTTGGACTAATCTTTAAGTTGTATATAAAAGGGTTACAATGATATAGTTATTCGTTAAATACTCGTGAATTTTAAATCAGTTTCACAGCAGAAGAAGTTTTTTTATCTCATGTCTTTTTCCTTGACCTTTATTTATTACTTCACCTAATACAAGATGAAAAAAGACTATAAATCGATGAGTCGTTCAGCAGAAATATTTTGAAAACGGTTTAATCACAACAAAATCAAAAAGCTTCTCCAGTTCGATGATGTAATGATTGTCTCTGTCTCATGTCACTGCAGACTAAACATCTTAGCGCTTAGTACTTTTGGTTACAAAACAACAAACATTTGAAGAAGGTTTTCTGATGTTTTAAAGACCAAATGATCAAACGATTAATCACGAACAAACATAATAATGAAGATAATTGCAGCCCTGTGTGCTCTGCGAACAAGAAAGTCTAATTATTTGGCTTATCGTCTGGTGAGGCTTTTGTCCAGACTTTGCATTATTTAGAAGATCCTTCTGGCCATGTAAGAGGCATTACTGAGGCTACAGCCTTCTGTTAGCCCGTCTATCGAGAAGGATTAAAATCTCCCACACTGTAATCATTTCATCAGCCCAAAGCTCGGCGTTACAGGCGAGTACAAAATGCTACGTGGAATCAAATGGTCTTTGGTGATGCATCATAATACAGTAAGCCCTCCATAACAATAGTTTGCTTCATCTCACCCGCCACAAAGAAAACACTTGACATCTGTGATAGATCACGCTCATCTTGAAGATTAACGGGGGGGCATTTGGACTTCAAAGAAAATCACATGTTGAGGCAAAGCAAAGTGTCGTGACAAAATGCCTAACTGGCAAGAACATGTATGGCTTGAGTGTGTAATCCTTGAGCAGTTACTTCACCACGCTGTTCAGTTTGCAGATGATTACCGCAGCATTCTACGGGCCACTGACAACTTCTGTCTCTCTGAAAAATAGAATTGAAAGTTTGAGAATGAATGGATTAATCTAACAGTTCTTGAGCACTTCATCAAAAGGCTCTATTCTTATTTGGAGCCCTGACAGTCACACAAAGCCCTTGAGCAACAATCCATTGTCCTGACTTCTCCGCAGAATTGTAAAATTGCTGATTAAAAGCATAATGAACACTGTGAGTGTAAGCGAATGACCTCACGACAAATGAGGAAGAAAGAGAGAGAGAAATGGACCTATGCATAAAGATAAGCTGCCTATGAGTTAGTCCTTAGTCTGCACTGCATCACGTTTAACGTGTGTGACATCTGATTGCCAAAGCGGGACGTTAATATCTGGACAGTGTCATAGCAACAAATGTGTGAAGAGATCATGCCAGCAGGGTGCTGCCATCTGCGAGCGCACTCATTCATAATTTAGTGACATTTTCTTTCAATAATGATGCACTGAAGGAGGCGAAGAACTAGAATGTCGGCAGACGTAACCAGCTATTAATACGGCACATTGTGAGATTATTAAATACAATGATACACAGGACTTTTATACACTTTTTGTTTCACAAAAAAATCTAATTTGCAAATGAACAATAACAGCCCGGTCCGTGTCTGTGTCGCCAGGAGAAGGTGTTGGCCTTGTACAACTCTGCAGACCACAGACACATTGAATGTGGACGTTGTGTTGCCTTTTGTTTAATGTGGAGGTTTTTTGGCATTCAGGCAGAGCAGGTGACGTAGCATGTGGAGCAGCCTTTATTGAATGTTATGTGGTATAATTAGGAGTATGAAGAGCGAGACAGTCCACTAATGGGGGGACATTGGGATGGTGGGGGGGGGATGAGTCAAATAAACACAGGACTTTCACCTAGGAGACCGCTGTTTATGTCTCCAAAAGTGAAACCAAAAAGTGAACGTTGAGTTTACCCTTGTTACATAACATTGTCACGCTTGTGAGGTGACAGTACTTCAGAATGCCTGCGAAGGGTAGTTGTGATTTATTGACGCTAATTGTGTTGTTACAGTTGATAAGCTCTTATTTGAACACAAACCATTATCTTTTTTTTTTAGTAGTTTTGCGAAGAGCTAACAAATGATTTCACATCATTAACCCTGTGGCAATTGTGTGTTTCTGCAAGATTAATAGGAGAATGATATGAAACGCATTCAAGAAATGTATTATTGGTTGAGGAACGTCGACATTCAACGTCTCCGTGGTGTACAAAAACTCAAATGTCAACATTTTGTCTCGTGACTGGGTTTCTGTTTCCTTCATAGTTTTTGTGTTAATTCCCCTCAAGAAAGACCAAAAGACTACATTTGGAGCTGCAACGATCAGTTGGTTAGTCAATGGGTTAATCAACTGGTTTCTCTTTAAGTTGTTTTTCAATCACAAACTAGAATAATTCTCTGGTTCCAGCTTTTGCATTGTGAGGATTTATTGCCTTTAACGGAATATCTTTGGGCTTTGGACTGCTGGTTGGACAAAACAAGAAAACCTGAAGAAGCCACACGTAAATCAGACGAGTGCTTATTGAGATATTTCTGGACTTTCATACATGTAGGATGTTTCCTTCATCATTATTGTTACGTCACCTAAATAGAATAGAACTTAGTTGATTAATCAAATAGTTGATCAGCAGCTATCTAATGAATTCATTCATCATTTAGCCTACTTTTTACTTTAACATTTACTAATTTACAGAACTGGTCTCTGTATCTCCCTCTAACAAACACTGATTTGGTCAACAAACACAGAAACCCTGTGACACGAAGTAAGGACAGAGAGAGGCAAAATATGTCATTACACGTGAAATGTATTTCTCTTTTTACCAGGGGAGCGACATCATGCAACCTCAAAGCTCAAGTCCTCCTGGCGATCTCATCAGTAAACATGAGGGATGCGACCAAAAAAGGAGGAGGAAAAAAAAGAAAAAGGAAAAAGTAGAATGAAACAGCCATGTTCTACAGCCTCAGCCAATCTACGAAACCCAGCCTGCTCCCTGTTCGCCATGCAATTACACACAACCTGTTGAGTGTTGTCGCCGGAATGCGGTCAGCAAGTCGCTGGAGAATTAATGAAATGCCAAGATGGAGGGAGAGAAATTGCCTGTATAACCTATCCTCAAGGTGCCCTTGTAGTACTTCCAAGAATAAGTCAAACAACAGAAGAATATAGCAGGATTGGTCATACATTGAAAGCCAAAAGTTGTGCTGCCTTATAATCTCCTTTCTCTCTTGTTTTACTATTTTAGTGCATCTGTGGAAATGAGAGCAATCATTGGGTAGCTTCCTCGCTGCGGAAGACACCACCATATTCTCCAGAGGTCATGGGCATGAAGAGATTTAATTGCATGGCTCAGCGTCAACCCTTTTACTGAAACAACTCATTACAGTCTGAAAGCACCCATTGTTAACCTATACTCTTCATCCCTTTTTCTTGCTCTCAAGTTTTCTTTTCACCCTGTATATCAGTCAATACCAGGTGCATCCACCCTCCTACCTGACAAGGCTCCCAGAAGAGTCCGGATCCCTGGCTGTGACCGTCCCTATGACCGTGTTGACGGGGGCGTTCTCGTTCACTTCCAGCTGGTACACAGGTTTGAAGAAAACCGGAGGTTCGTCGGAGTCCTCCACCACGATCTTTACTGTAGCTGTGTCCTTGAAGGGCCCACCACTGTTGGGCTCGGAGCGGACGTTGGTGGCTTCCACTTTCAGGGTGTAGGCTCTCTTGCTCTCATAGTCTATAGGCTGCGGGGGGGGGGGGGGACAAGGACAGAAAAGCAGAAGTATTATATTGTCTCTCGACGGGTCTAAATCACACACCAGTGGTGAAAAGTACTTTTACTGGTGTACTTCAGTAAAAGTGCTTTTAGTAAGTACACATTCTAGGTTCTTGCAGCCTACTTTACAGAGTATTTTCACGTTTTGCTACTTTACACTTCTACTCCAATACAATTCAAAGGAAAATAATGTTCATATACAGCTCACCATTAGTCTGACAGCTATACTTTTTTCCCCCAAACAAAATATACTGTACGAGCAGCTTCTAAAATAATATGCATTGTTATAAAAAACGTGGAAAAGGAAAAATGTGTGATTTCATGTTTTTGGAGCTTGTCTACAATAACTGCGGTAGGGACCAAGCACTGACCCTGTTTTCTGTTTTTAATCTGTGTCTGTAGATTCTTCTTATTTTATGAAAATGCAAAACTTATCATGTCAAACCAAAAGTCAACATTGACTTATTTTAATAAAATCCCATAACTTAAATAACATAAAAATACTTATTTTAAGCCAAACCGTGATGTCTACTAAACCTAACTAAGATGTTTTGTTGCATTGTTTTTCGCTGAATTTCCAACTATTATTAAAACTGCAACCGTAATGTAGGAGAAAATATGTTTTGAAATGTAATTGAAAATGAAGTTTAGTTGTATCGGAACATTATCGAGTTGCAACCAGCGTACATTACTGAAAATACTGCAATCTAAAATGGCCATTTTGTATAATGAGTACATTTACTTTACATACTTTGGTATATGTTGTTAAAATATAGCTTTTTCTAAATTGAGTTTATATTTCACCGCTACAAAAAATATATTTATTTTTTCTTAATTTAAACATCACGAGTAACGATGCTGCTCTGAGACATTAGCATTAGCTTCAATGAGGATTGATTGTGTGATTTCCTCAAACTTGAGAAAAAAGACACTGTGGTCGGCAACAATCCATTCCACTACCCTGTCCCTGAGCACATGAGTGAGCACGACTTTCTCAGTTTTCTACAAAAAAGTAATTGTGCCATCATAATTGTTTTAAGGAAGCTGTAACAACATCAACATTAAGCACACAGGGCTTTAATCTGAAGAGAGGGAGTTTAAAAGTGACTGGAATAACATCCATGGTATCAGTCTATTGCAGCACACAGAATTTATTTGATCATCATTTTGATTTAAATGGAACAGGCTCAATAAATGTAAATTACAAAGTTGCACAACCTGAAAGTATTTCCCAACCTTTATCGCCCCGTAAGAACACAAATCTCCCTGCAAATGCTCTCAGTGGCAGCAGATTATGAGCGCTTTCATATAGCTATCACAACCAGCTCGCGTGAAATAAACGAGAACAGATGCTTAATCAGGACTATCAACAACAGATGTGTTTTTCCAAAGAGAAATCTGAACATTTTGTACAGGACATGCTATTCTGTGATTGACATATCTGTTTAATCGCTGTTTTTCAATTGCTCTGCGGTATTTCCTTTACAAATGGCTCATCATTAATATTTAAAAGAAAGAGGAGTCACAATTTGAGTCTCTTGGCATCTCCGAGGACATTCCGGACTGTTACAATTTCATTGAGAATCACCTCCGGTCGTTCTCATGCTACGAGAATAATGGGATTAAGTCACTTCCACGCTCCATAACCGGGATTTATAGGGAAATCAAAAGTGGGCCTTGCCGCTTGAGGGGATAGGAGCTGGCTTGGGGAGATAGAAGAGGACTAAGAGGAGGGCGATGAAGAAAACGGGAAATGTATTCATTTTAAGAAAGAGGGGGAGAGTAAGAGGACCTGTCCCTGAGGTCAAAGGGAGAGGGGGGCTGGTGGGTGGAGGGGTGTCTGGGGGTCCAGCTGTGAGACGGTAGCAGCAACGAGGGGGGGTGGGAGGCAACTCGGGGCTTTGACTTCCACGCTACACTCCTGGCATCAGGGCGCTAGCAGTCAGACCAAGCCCCTGAAGCCTCTCCAAGCCCCACTCCTCCACGGTCGGAGAAGCTATTCGGAACACTTTTATACTCTTATTATTAACCTCTCCTTCTTCTCCTCCTCGTTCCTGACAGCCCCCCCATTCCTTTTTTCTCTCTGATCCTGCCATCTGTGCTGAGAGAGTACATAGTGTTGCTGGACCTCGAGCCAATGGATTACACTTGAATTCAGAGGGTAGCGGAGAGTAGGAGTCTGTATGAGAGTGTGGCTGGATGGTCAATATGATTATATGGAAATGGAGAGATAATGCAGAATAATATGAAGTATTGTTTGGTGTCCAGCAGAGGTGAAGCTAACTGTTTTTTGCTTTTTACATGCGTACATTACTAATTTTATTTTCATGCAACTGCCGTATGCCAAAGCAACGCTCGGCATTGGATACCGGAAATTGTACAAAATCGACAAAAAAGTGATCTGTTCATAAAATTACAGCTGCATCATCTCAGGAAGCTTTTCTTTTTTCCCACTCAGGGGCAGCGGCATAATCACTGAAACACTGAATGTGTTGGCAAACAGTTGCCTATAGATCCAGCAGAACAACATGAGAATATAGTTGTGTTGTGGCCAACTGATGATTGTGAGTCAAACATTTACTCTCCTGTAAGCTCCCTCAACAAGAAAAAAAATAAATGAAAGCCTGTGGAGCATAAATAACGATACACCAGAGGGGAAATTTAGAGTCGGATGCTAAATTCCATGTGGGTTTGTCACTATAAGTGACTACTTTCACATTACACACAGGCAGCATATCTCTGGTTACGAAAAGTGAAACTAATGCATAAGTGCCTTAAACTTGCATTCTCCCTAATGACCATCAGGGGGCGACTCCTCTGATTCTATAGAAGTCTATGAGGAAATGACTCTACTTCTCTCTTGATTTATTACCTCAGTAAACATTGTAAACATGAGTTTATGGTCTCTATCGTTTGATTCAACTCTTCTTCTATAAATTATGATGTTCATTTAGTAAATGATGGTCCATTTACAGTCAAATAGACTATAAAGCAGGGTATGCTTGTGATTGACAGGTCGCTACTATGGCGTTGTCCGGCCTGTATTTTTGTTTTAGGAGTTTAACCCTTTCACAGTGTGTTTCCAATTCATGAAAGTTAATTGTAACATTTATGGTCACCTAAAAATGTCTTATTCAGCTTTCAGTTGTACTTAGGTCCACCCTCTTGTGTCATTTCTGGTTGCAAAAAAATGAAGATGCCGACGACCAAAGACCAAGATGGTGACAGCCGTCAGTCCACAAACCAACGGGTGACATCACGGTGACTAAGCCCACTTCTTATATACAGTCTATGGTTACAGATAGTAATTTGATCAATTGTATATATAACAATATGCAGTTTTAAGAGGCTATTTTTTGTTAGCTGCTTTTTTACATTTACATAATTCATTTAGCAAAAATTCCACATTCAATTACAGGAAAATTGGCTTCTCCCTGTTTCCCTATTTATTCCCACTTGACAGCATGTAGAAGCAACTCATTATAATTGTTTCCAGTGTCCTAACAGCGACGGGAGAGGGTAGAGTCACACTGTTGCCGGCATATTTAATTACACCAAATCCACTTGCATGGTCTAAAGAAAACACAGTGGTAAACAGTTTCTCTGATTAGCTTAGTTAAGTTTGATTAATTCTTTTTCAACATCAATTACGAAATGAAAAAAGACTGCTCTTTTAAATATTGTATGATATCCATCCATGGAATCAGAACGCAACTCATATTTTGACCCTTTCAAATTATTAATTCAATAAACACCCAGCGCTTTGAATGAGTAATCCTGGGGAGCCTGATTTGTATTAGTATGCATCGCGCCACTGTTGTCTATTCAGAGATTCATGAGTGCAAAAGGAAGACAGTTGAGCTACGTACCAGACATTTTAGCTTCAAGGTTGCACGGCCGGTTTAAATTCTTACGTGGTCCCCGTAACAAACACGGCTTAACTGAATGAGGCTACATTTATAGATGGGGGACAGCAGACATACACTCAGCAACAAAGCAACATCCTACTTTCTCCGTGTTAACAACCCCTGACTGCCATGTCCCCCCCCCCCCCCCCCCCCCCCCCCCACACACACACACACACACACACACACACACCCCTGCTGGGTCATTTTTGAGCATCAAATCAGTGTGTACACACAGGCCATTTAGAGACTTCAAAGTTCCGCGTTGGCAGCAGGGGTGAAAGCTCAGCATCCCACTAACATCCCCCGACAGGCCTGGGGGCTGGCAGATAAAAAGCTTAAAACCCCAAACAGCAGAAGAATCTCTCGCCTGGTTCGGGCCTCTCCAACTCCGGTTCGATCGATATGTTTTAACCTTGCCGCGAAGGATCATTAATAATTTGAATTCCACGCTCCGTCTATAGACCGGAAATCTTTTCTCCTGTCACCCTGGTCGGAGAAAAAAACCCACCGGTGAGGAGACAGAAGAAAAGCTGCTTCTTTGAGCTCATTTCAACTTGAGACGCTGCAAAAACAGTAAGTGTGCAAATGCCTTGCTACACATCACTAAAGAGCGGGGCCTCGCTCCGCCTTAAAGACTAACACATTTGACATTTGCTTTGTCAACAGTTGGAGATTTTATGACTTTGTGTCCAGTTTGTTCTCCCGCGTTGATGTTTTCTTTAGCAGCGGTGAATTGCTGTCCCTGAGCTCCTCTACATTCTTCTTACCACACAGTTCAGTGTTCACGATCTGACAAAGTCACACCACATGTCCTTGGGGTATTGTCATTTTACATCACAACAATTCCACATTTTGAGTGATAGCATAGCTTTTTCCTCCACACACTGAACCAAGCAAGACTTAAGAACGCCCATCCATCAATCACCTTTGATTCAATATGCAAACATCCTCTAGCGAGCGGAGCACCTATAGGCTTAGAATACAGAATGCATAAATATATGAACGGCGCTGGTTTCTTTTGATACCATGCGTTCAATACTCCGTTTGATATTCCACAGATGTCCTTGAAATACAGCTGTGTCTAAACTTGCTGGCGGGTCACAGTGTTATTAAAATGTCTTGCCGTTTTCAAATGTAAATTCCACACACTTCCTTTGGTATCGAGCGAAAATATAGGATTGGGTGCTCTAAATGTCTTCAGGCAAGCAGTGATATCCAGAATCAAACCTCTACGGCTCTTATCCTGGAGGAAACATGCATCCTGCTGCACATCTAGAAACGTGTTACACGGTGGAATTATGTGAAAACCACTAAGATCCTCGGATTCGTATTCCTTCAGCAGCACAGCATGTGCCACGGCCACACTTTGAATTAGCTAATGAATACAACGTTATTGATGCGAGCACTTCAACAACATCACGTTGCATTATGCCATTAAACGCTAATGTGCTTGCCTCAAGGTTAGAGATTCGGGTTTTGTGACGGGGATGTTGCTAGCTTGTTTTCCTCAGGACCATAGGCACAGGGGAATGTCCTCAACACATTTAATGAGCACTGTATTTTCTTTTAGGGACCGCTAGTACTAATGCTCCCGTAAGCAAGGCAATTAACCGGCAACTGTTGCTTTAGGGGCCAGCGGTGGAAGTGGAAGCTCTCACATGTGGATGTGTTAGCATCACAAAAAAAACAACAAGATGCAACTTCAGGTGTAGTCCATCTGCTCCTTCTGGTGATATTAATGTGGGGGTCGGCGAAAGTGAATTTAACCAATGTCAGAACGACTTGGAGCAATTTGCCTTCAGCTGAGACAGCTACAGCTAAACGGGCGAGACTGTCATGTGAAAATGAGATTATCTTGTCCACACACACAAAAAGTCCAGCTAGAAACCTAGAATACTTTAGCTGAAGCAAAAATCATGTGAAAGTGATTTTTTTTTTATGGATAAAAAGAAAAAAAAGCTAAATGGTCCTTCAGCCTTCAAGGTACTCAATGCACCGACACTGATGTCTAAATATGTAATGTTTTACTTTTTAGAAAAGCCATCTCTCACAAACTAAAGTACAGAATTTCCCCTGAAGTGGTACAGAAGAAGAAGAAGAGCAATCTGGCCTCATCAGTTAGAATTAGAAACACATATTTTTTTACAGCCTTTGCTTATGTCTTTAAGCAATTAGCTGTAGCAGCAGGGGCTAAGCCCTGGAATCTATGAATTAATCTGGGGTCATGCATCGATAATTATTGCAATATAAATCACTGCTCTATCAATAAATGATGACTATTTTGTCATTGATATTATTGTTATTATTCATTCCTTTTTTTTAATAGGCCTACTTTAAACACTCCCTGGTCACTTTTTTTTGGTACAGCTATACAATTAAATGCAATCCACAGCCTGGTCTCAGAAATGACATTCCTAGTTTATGATGCTGCATTGCCAATTACATTTCGAAGGGAATGCGGTTTCTCCCAGGTTAGGTTTGTTTTTGACTTTTTAAATAAACAAGTTTTGCTGTCGAAACGTGATTGAGAATGCCGTTTTGAAACAGCAAAGGCACCATGCACAGTCCAAACAATATAAAACTGATTTACATGTAGGTAGAAATGTTGAAACATATTATTGGTTCACAGACGTGGATATACACTGTATATCTATATATATATATATTATACAGTGTATCCAATGTTTGTAGAAAGGTCATAATGGTATCGTTTGTTGATATTTCAGGGAGGTGTTCATTCAACTCTATGTTTAGTAATGAGGTTGTAGTTACTGGTGGTGTTGTACTGGACCGCATTATATTAAAATGTGTTTCTAACATTCTTCCCCACTCCTGTTTATCAATGGGGTGGAAAATATATTAGAAACCCCAAACTAAATAACTAAATGCTGCATCCAGTTTGAAACAAATATTCCAGGTACTCCGTGTTTGAAATAAACAAACGTTTGTTTAATAAAAAACTGGGTTCCATCTAGGGCTGCAACTAACGATTATTTTAATAATCGATTAATCTGTCGATTATTTCTTCGATTAATCGATGAATCGGATAAAAAAACAAAGCATTCATTTCCAACCGAAAAAAATGGCGTGACGCTGTGGCGCGATAGCCTATCAGCGTTGAGATGTTTCTCCTGTCATCACTGACGTCCTGCCGTTGTTGAATCAAGAAATTAATACTGTAGCCGTCTGTGTTCACCCAGAGCTCTACGATCCCTCATATCAATAGAGACCAAACTATGTGTATACATACGTGTGTAAACCATATGGTACAAATAATGAATAGACGCTGCCGTATTTACGTCTAGATGACGTTATTGTGAGTGTTGATGGAGCTGCTATAATGTTAGCATAGCCTAGCACCGATCGATCCGAGCTTCATTGAGAAAACAAGTACAAATCGGCATCATTACGTAGTTATTTCGGAGTCCCTTTTTGTCGGTTTATTGCCGTTAAATCACAGCCAAGTCAGTTTATTTTGTGTTCATACAGCTGTAGTAAACAGCCGACGTGTGGCTTGCTAGACACAGTGAGCACGATGAAATCCACGGAGCTCCTCCGGACTATGTTATGAACCAGACATGACGGCGTTTAGTTTCCCGTGATATCTGGGACTTCCACAACACGTACTAGGCAGAAATAGAGGTTATTTTTCCACGGTTGATGTCGGACAGTTGAACGGCTTTCAGGCCGATAAGCCACGCCCCCTCTCCGGCGCGTCCAACGCGATTCACGCGAATGAACACAAATAGTCCCCGGCGAGACCGGCGCCTCATCACGTTTGGTGTGAACACGGCATTATTGAGTGGCGTAATAATCGCGCGACACAACGAATCGATAATGAAATTCGTTGCCAACTCTTTTAATAATCGATTATTATCGATTCGTTGTTGCAGCCCTAGTTCCATCTTTATTGTTCATGTCCAGGACTTGCTTTGTCATTACAACTGGTCTGCAGATTGAAATCGCAAATTTGAGTGAGCGCTTTTTCAACATAGTTCTGCATTAACGTAGCTGTCACGTGTTGCGTAAACTGTCATCGCTTCACCGTAGTGATCTAGCTGTGCAACTGTGAACCCACCTCCCAATATCAGGGGCTGAGCAAACATGTCTGGAGGGTCGGGGGTCTGTCTTCCATTCCCGCCGCACTCTGCTCCAGCCAGTCCATTTAAAACACATTGTTCCCACAACTGGGTGTAGTACCGAAAATACCACAAGTGATGAGAGAGATGCTGAAAACATCAAGGCCTGCTGCTGCCCATGTCTCAAACTAACTACTTTTCAGGCTAACATTAGCGAGTGTTACAGTTTGCTCACAACTGCTGTGTTTAATGTCTTACCTTCTTCAGTCGAACAATCCCCTCTTGTGTCTGCGTGTCCGTGACAATCTCAAACATGCCTTGGTCATCTCCCTCGATGATGTTATACGTTGACTTGGAATTCTCGCCGATGTCTCTATCATTCGCTTTCACTTTGCCGCCCATTTTCCCGATCGGTAGATCTTCGGGGATCACAAACTCATACAAACCTGGGGAGGAACAGACATAGCTCTTTGGTTTCAAGAAGTGCTGATCGAATTAAACAAAATCACGGAAGCATATTACAGCATTGCATCATCATTAGACTTTACGGCAGTTAGAATAAGTTTCTGAGGAGCCTGTTTAATGAAATTCACAAAATAGCATTAATTTCCCCCAATTATGACCTAACAGAGAAATACTAAAGCAGCAGCAATTTGTTTCTCCTCCCGATTCGATTTGGGACGTTCAAGGTCGTGAAGTTACGTACTTTTAGAGAACTTTGGTGGATTGTCGTTGACGTCCGTCAGCGTGACGGTGACAGTCGTGGTCCCAGACAAGCCACCCATGTGTCCTCCCATGTCCTTAGCCTGAATGACCACCAGGTACTCCTCTCTCATCTCCCGATCCATCCCATGGAGAGCAATTTTTATGGTCGCTGGAGGTGGGAACACATAAATGCAATTATAAACATGACTGATATACTCTGCACATCATTTTAATGATGCTCATGCTCTTGCGAGTGTGCAAAAGCATGCATGGGGAAAAAAGCGAGGTACGCCGCGACCTTCACGTTCACTTTACTCCTCGGTTTGTTGCATTTCTTCAGACCATGACTTTACAAAACAAGGACTCCACATGAGGCAGAGGTAAAGAAAAAGTTAAAATCCCTGCAGGTTTAATCACAGTCTGTGTGAGCACGGCAAGGTGGTCATGACTGAGCCATTCGCAGCACTGAGAATCAGCTGTTTGTCTTTGAATGTGTTGTTCTGCCGTCTGCAGTCATTTGTATTCTGATCGAGTGTGAATTATGCTGTCTGTCTTGTATAATCTTGAATATTGTATGCAGAATGGACCTTATTGACTCTGCCACGGCACTGAATATAAAAAGGGCTCAGCGCCGGCGAATACGGATAATCCACTCAGGAAACAGAGGCCCGCAGGATCATCAAATGAATATAAAACCCCTCATAAAAGCCAGGCTTTGGCATGACACCCTGCCTTGGTCCTGAACTGCCTCAGACAATGAGAATATGCTTAGCTGTGATGAAAAACGTGGGAGGGGGTAAGGATGTTGTCTGGGCACGCATTTTTTATTCTTGTGATAGATTTTTTCCTACAGGATGTAGCACAGTTTCAGGGTCGGGTTGACTTTTGGAGGTCACACAGAGCACTGATGATCTGAACAAGGGTTGGCTATTTTAAACTAAATATCTACCTTGTATTTCAGAGACCTAAGTCAATAGGTGTCTTTTAAAATACAATACAGCAAGCCTCTTTTTCAGAGCTGTGCTGAGATGCAATTGGCAAACAAAATTTGAGCTCACTTCGGAAATGTCTCCAAAAAGAAATGACTTTAAACTACAGCGATGTTTCGTCAGAAGTCGGCGCTTTAAACTAGGAATGGCTGTAATATAGGGGTTGCAAACTGGAAACAAACACATCCAGGATCATAAAATTGAGAGGTTTGAGGTCCATAGACAAGAAGAATATCCGGGAAGACGCCGACAGCAGGAACAACGTCAGAACTAATTCTGCAAAGGCGTTTCCACATCCCATTCAGCGAATCAACGCTGAAAAGCTTTTTTGTGCAACTGAGGAAGTTTTATCGCATTCTGCTGTTTCCATACAGTTTTTCTAATGCGAAATTTCAAAATGCAAATAACAATGTGTGAATTGTATCACTTTTATCTCCACCTCAAGCATTATATGTTGCCATTATCATCATTTCAATACCTCTATAAATTATTAACATCATCACAGTAATGACCAAACTAGTAACTTCTAGCACATTTGGTGACCGCGGGTTCAGCACAGCAATCGATTTGGACCAGTTGGACACGTTAGTTCCATAGACCACGACTCCCAGAGCCCAGACCCCAGACTATTAGTTTACTTCTACATGTTGTCTCAACCTTGTAATTTATAGACCTTCTGCAACCACCAAGTCTTGATTTTGACCCTTGTTTTTTGTCGACACTGGCTTTAGTTCGTCATTGCTCGGGTCCCACAGGCCCATAAAAATAACATTTTAAAATGTTTAAATATATATTTATTTGCTTATCCTCTGATTGAAATGATACATATATATGTATATATATACTGTATATATATCAATACATATATATGTTACTCACTGTATGTTGAGTCACTCTTATAATTTGACTGCACTAAATACCAGCTATATTAAACCCTATATGATTGTAGATATATAATATATTTAATTATTTATAGATAAATGAGTCAACAACACTGACCCATTTAATTCAAAAGAATGACGAAATAAATGTCCTCACATTTACACCAGGACAGTTTGTATCATATCTATTTTACTGCTACTACTCCTACTACCCATAATATAACTAAAATAATAATAATAATCAAAATAATATTATTTAGTAGAACACTGCACTGAGGGCCAAGAGCTCAGTTGTATGCAGTAAACCCAGAGAACCTTGAGGTGTGCTTACTTTTTACAGTACGTATACTGTATCATATTGCTCGTCCTTGTAAATGTGCACAGGACGCACAAAAAGGCATCAGAAGGACGCCGTGAGTGAATATAAATTTGACCTCAAAAGAGGACCATTAACATTGTTAACCATTAAAATGGCCTATTTTTTCTCCCACCTTGTTCTAGCATTGTTATTATTCTACTCTTTGTATAGAAACAGTCAAACCTATATGGGAGCATGCTTGCTGTGGAAATACCTAAACTCCACCTGCTGCATCTTGTCACTGGTCTAAGCAGTGACAGTGAGCTTGGACTGGCATCAACAAGGTAGGCCCACCTCTCTACTAGTCGGGAAAACAAAACGCACCCGTAAATGAAAAGAGCAACACAAACAAGTCACTCAAATTCCCTTCTCCACGCACACACACACACACACACACACACACACACACACACACACACACACACACACACACACACACACACACACACACACGTTAGTCATCATGCTAGAAGCAACACTCTCATCTCTGTTGATCATCGTTAATTATTCAAATTCATTCCTAATCACTGAAAAGGGAGGATAGACAAACACTCATTTCCATAGATATTTGCCTCAACTTTTTTTTTCTTTCTTCACCGACCATTAACCAAGTGATGAATTGGGGCATGGTGTTTATTTATTTATTGAATGCTATTCATTTCCAATGTGGCGTTGTAAGTGTCAAACGCATTCTAATGGGTGTTTTCCCCTTACCTTTTATTTTTCATCAACATTCATTCAAACATCTGGCTCACTTGAATGAGCCATCTGCATGTGCTGCGCAATCACACAGAGCGCGAATGCTAATCCTTAAATTGTCCGTGCAGTGCGTCTTCCACAGCCGCGTCCCGGCTGCAGACGCGTTCTGGATTGCGGCGCCCGACAGCGGCGAGGACGAGCCCGGTCTCTACGCGAGTGTTCGCCCTGATTATGCACATCAATTTGGAGAGTCCCTTTCTTGGAGCTTGTTTATTGTGCGCCGTTTCCCCAAAATTGTGAGCAGTCGATTTCCATCTCATTTCTTATTAATGTCATTTCACCATTATTTAATCATATTGCTTACAGACACATGTTAAAAAGTCAGCTGGAAAAGCAATTAAAGATCCAATCTGGAGACTGTTCTGAGATAACTTTATGCATGATGACGCTGCTGAGGAGTTTGCCTTGTGAAAGGAAGAAGTCATTATTATCATTATTATTTTGAATTCATTTACGCAATGATGTTGCAGCATATGAGTACTGGCCCATTTAGCATTTAGGGCGACCAATCAGCTAATGGAATCACGCAACTCAGTGATGCCCATATGAATCTTATAATTTAGCGGTTTTAATAATCCGTTGTTGAACCATGCAGCTGATGATCAGTTGACCCGGCCAAACCTGGAACGCATAATGGAGGAGCCATTGTATGTGTCTGGATGTGTCCCTCTGATAAAGGCTCACTATTGTCCTCACCCGCCTTCACGCGGGGCCTTTGCTTCCTGTGAGCGGCTGCACGTGTATCAGTCGTATTCAGCAGGCCCAGGGTGCTTTTATCGTCCAGATCGCAATGGCGTGTGAGTAACAATGTGTTCCATCAGTGATGTCAGTAACCGCTGTCTGAGAAGCCTGACGAAGATCTCCGCGAGATCGGAACATTACTTTATGAAACGTATTGCGAGATGGGGATTCTGTTTCACATCAGCTGTGTGTGTGCTGTCTACTTATTCCCCCACATTAACACTCTTTCCCTGCGTTATATCATGCTCCTCGTTCTAGTAATAGTGGACCCCCACTGATCCACATTTCACCCCCCCAGCATATCTTCATGTTTGGAAACAATAAGTGTGCAGCTATAGAGGGACGGCTGCAGAGAAAGGGGATGCAGGGCCCGGGGAGCCTGAGTTAACAGCAGCCTCGTGCGGCCGTAATCCACAAGCGTTTCACAAAAGACAGATGGGCTGCGTTACCTGCGGTCCTGCTGTTGTTGTTACACAACTTTTTTAAGCCTTAATAAACATGATCAGCTCCCTTTTAGCGTCAATGTTCTGTCCCCGAGGGCTTGAAAGACAAGAGGTGATGTAAACATATACATGGTGAGCTGCGTAGTTGCCATGTGGTGTTCTTGTTCATTATTATTTTAATTTAATTAGTTTTAACTGTAATTCCCATAATTGTCCTGTCAGAAAATGTGTGCATTTTAGATCGATGCACAGCGGCAGAGTGAGGTCACCTCTGTAGGGCCAGGCGGTTGCATCTCCGCGTGCTGGAACCTTTACAACCTGTTGCACCTGCGGGCAGCTCACATGTACAATAAAATCACCCTCTCACAATCACATCGGTCTTTCTTCTTCATTTAGATCTGCACAGAACAGGCAGCATCGCAAATGCACATACATTGATTTGTAATAGAAGCAGAAATATTACAGCAGAAATGTGCATGGATGTGCATGTGATGCAGATGTGCTGTTGCTGTTTCACAGTAACATCCACACACCAGTCTATCTCTGTCATATGTTTTTTTTTAAAACATTTCTTGCCTGCGATGAAGCTCAGGAGGTTATTATTTAGTGTTATATTTAAAGTGATACAGACGCTTTCAATGTCCGTCTCTCGCCGCCCAAACAAAGCCACAAAGTTTTTCAATGTAAGAATGTAAGGCTCCACTTCCACATCCCAACTCCGAGGCGAAAGCAGTTTGTGTGGCTTGAGTTGGCGGAGGTGCTCACACAAACCGTACACAAGACCTTTCCCTATGAACCAATAAATATAAGTTTAGTCTCTTTATTTTTGCTCTACGATTTCACAGTCTGTAAAGCTCTGGATGATCTGTTCATCAGCCATCACACAGCAACAGGAACCTAACCTCCTGCACATTAACGATGGGCATTTTCACGCAGCAGAGGTAACTTTGTTAATTAAGATAGTTAATTATCCTCTCATGGATTGGTCACAATCGAAGGGTAATGACGTTCTGTACTTTTCAGGGAAAAAAAAACTAAAAAAAGGACAGTCAGCCCACCACTTGACCTGAGGTGACTTTGTAAGCTCATTTATTGAAGTCGAAGCAGGTAATGAAAAAGGACAATGTTTAAATACTGAGAGGTTCTGGCCTGGTGTGCCGGGCCCTGCCGAGAAGAAAGACACCACCGGAATAATCCTTAGATGTAATCACTTCTTCTCCTTTTGGTCCCATTGTGGGCGTGGCGTTCATTCATTACATTCTGTAATACATTATGCTCTCCATTGGTTGGAAACAGACAAAGGATGTGTGCGCGCTGTATTAATAGCTCCCATTAAATTTAATGGAGCAACGTTTGGATCACGCGGAGATCTTCGTCAGGCTTTGTCGGGCAAACAATGAGGAACAGCACAAAGAGCTTCGCCTGTCCCAAAGAGGTGTCCTCCTTTTGTGTCCCCCTTTTTGTTGAAGTGGTAGCGATCACACTGGACCTCTGTATTATCTGCTGTAATATTCAGCATGCTATTCATAGAGTCAAACTTAAAGTAAGCAAGTTATGCGGCCATCCTGCACAGGTGACTATTGGATCCAATTTGCTCCTAAATGTGTGTGCTGCTTGGTATTCGAATTCAATTTGAAGCAGAGCAGATTCATCCCATAATTCTGAAACACAAACAAGCACAATCAAGCACACAGCACTGCACTCACCAGAGTTGGGGTCTACAGAGAAATACGGTTGTCCCTCCAGTATGCTGTAGACCAGTCTAGCGCTGTTCCCGTACACCGGATCATCGGCATCTGTTGCTGTTACCCGGGTAACCGGGGTACCTGTGGGGCAGAAAGACAGAGTCAGGAACTATAACTCTATAGGCAATCATCTCTACATAGCTGTGCCAATCAAGAAGAGACCATTCAACCCTCTGTGGGGTTGATTTGTTAGGGGAAAAAAACCCGGTCCCATCTGTATCAGACATGCTTCACATTGTACAACGCAATGGCAATTGTGTTGCTCTGAAATATCAGCAGTGTGTATGAAATCTGAGCATCTCTATCTTTACATTTTGTTATTACAGTGTGTGAGGGACAGTATGATAACTGTTGGGATGGAGAGGGCAGCTGAACATTGTGGTTCATTAAATCAAAAAATGTTGTCATTCTACATTTCTGCAAACCACAGATACTTGAATGTGGAAGTTTAACTTTTATTTTTGTATGTGGTTGTTTTTGCATTCTGGCCGACTAAGTGACATAATACAACAAGCGACATGTAAAGCAAGTGACATCGTACATTGAGCAACTGCTGTGACTGAAGGTTTAATTGGTATAATCGCGAGTATAAAGAGCTCCGAAGTCCAAAAAGAGCGGGGAGGAGAAAACAAACACAAGACTTTCACCCAGGAGATCGCTTCTCATGTCCCGTGTGACAAAAGTAAATGCTGAGTTTACGATGTAACTTTACGTTGTGAAATGATCAATTTGAAGGTACAGTGTGTGAGATTTAGTGGCATAGAGTGGACAGGTTGCACATTGCAAGCAACAACACTTGCTTTCCAAGCGTGTCAGAGAACTCCGTTGGCATTCAGGTGGGGAGAGGTATCTTTAGGGTTTTACCACTAGGAGCTACTCTTAGCAACACTTGGTTCTTTTTCACGGCTAAATTATTGCTTTTAAAAACATAATGTAGAATTTTAAATTCAGAGCAGGATGAGACATTATTTATATTCTAAAAATAACTAAATATTGTGTCTAAAGCAGCAACAGTAATGTTCATTACAACAAGGTTGCTGTATAAAGTCATTGATATCTCACTGTAAACAAATCTAAAATGTCAATTTCAATGAATTAATTAATTCAAATAAAAAGTGAAAGAAGAATGAAGACATCATTCAGTATCAGTTATTCTTCTGCAACACAGCAGGAAAAGTCAAGTGAATCAACTGACGGTCATGTTGTACTTGCAGTGTAGAGCCTACACACTGAAATGTTTTAGTGTGGTTGAAGGTCATGAGATAAGTAAACGGAGCTATTTGCGCCTCCTCACTTAGAGCAAACTTTAAGCCGTTACGCACAAAGAAAGCACTTCTGAAAAGAGTTTTCCCCAATTAAAAGTTTGGCTACGTTAATGTAATGAATATAAAATGTTGACACGTGTATCGTTAAAATGCTTATCGGGCATCACTATCAACACTGGAGCAATTAGCCGTCACCTTCACACCAACAATGCTCAATGTAGCAGAAGTGGTGTCCTTTATCCGACCGGCTCTGAGCTTTGCAGGAAATGTTGCGCAAGGACCTTCATCAATACACCGGCTCTGCCGAACGCTCAAGGCGAATCACAAAAACAGATTAGTGACAGTTCAATCCACCATCCACGGCTCCATTATAAGGTATCAGGGAAAAAATGCATTGAAAAACGGAATATAAAGAGACTATTAACGCAATTAAACTCGTTCATTTTAATTCACAGTGACCTAGCTCCTCATCAGTCTCAGTGTGATGGAGTGTGTGTGTGTGTGTGTGTGTGTGTGTGTTTGAAGGGAAGAGAGAAAGAAGGAGAGGAAAGAAGCTGACATGCTGACAGCGAGCAACACGCTGGCAGGAAGCTACAGATGGTATGCTAATTGTTTCTGTGAGAGATGTTTAAAGGTGTTCTGACAACAAAGGGAGGCGTCCCTCGTCGCAGACGGCACAGGTCCTGCCACAGGCGCCGACGTCTGTCCGCTGCAGATGAAAAGGCTTGTAGTGAAGACCTTCCGCCCGAGTTTTGGCTCCGACGTAGTGATTCGGGGGTTTCAGTCATGAATTAACAACATGAAAATAAAAAAATGCCAGATGTGTTGGAAACACAATCCCTACACAGCTGAATGGCGAACTGTCTTTAGCTGCCTCTACAAGCTCTGAGACAACCTCCATCTGACCTGCTGACCAATGTGCAGCACAGTGATATGCTTAGAGGGATACTTTGCAGATTTTCAAGCAGCTTTGTATCATTGCATATTGGGTAGTATATGCAAATTAACAATGTTGACCTTAAGTCCATGTTGCCAGCACCCAAGGGCCCCTCGCTCATTTACCAGCAAAAGTTTGTCGGCTCTAGGGCACTTGGTACGAACTACAGATTCTACTTCAAACCGCTCCGAAATCGAATCTGACATTCAGGGCCGCTTAGGCTACGTGAGCCTGAGTACAGTGTGGAGGAATTTACGGCGTATGGAGGAGGGAAGAAGCTGCAACAGCCGAGAGTCACGCAAAACACCAGCCGGTGAATGTGGGGCTCCGATGGAAACTGAAGAGGAGTCGCAGTGCTGAGGCTAGTTTCTTTGGATGAAGTTACTGCATCCAACGTTACAGAGGAAGGAGCACAAGCATGTGTAACATTACACCCAAGCATGTGGGCCACGTGTGAACAGGGGAGTGCTGGAGACGTATTTCTGGACAAAACGGACATCTGACAGTAGAGTAAGTGCAATAACAACAGTGTGTTCTTTTCTGAAATGTCACCATAAAACAGTCAGTGTAAGTTTCCGGTTTTATGACTGAAAATAGTTTTGTATTTTGTCTACTCAGCGGCAGCAACAAGTCCAGTGCATTATGGTTGTTGTAGTTTTTCGACCCTTTGAGCCAAAGGGAATACACAGCCCCTTTTTCCTGTTTGCTCTGGTCGTGTAGCACCAATTTCAGATACATTTGCACCTTTCTAGAGCATAGACAGCCTACATTTATGACAAGTATCCATGTATCCAGTGAAATACTTCTGTATGATACATTTAATCGACAGAAAGTTCAAAACAAACTCATGGGAATTCATACTTTGTTTTATCTCCAAATCTAACCATTCTAGTACAAGGGCCTTTCACGAACAGCACTACAGTACACCCAAGATGTTTCTCAGATACGTGCAGTTTTCTCCCCATTTATGACGTCAGCTTCACGGGCCAGCCATTGATTAATAGTCACTGCCGCCGTCTGTGGTCTTGTAACAGCAAAACAAAGCAAAAGCCACCTTTGCACTCCAACTGGAGAAGCCGTTTCACTGTTGCAACCCAATTATTTCACAGTGAGCGAGCCTCAAGTGTTCCTCCGAGACCGAGGAGTTCTAGTAATTCATAGTCTTATGATGACCTATGCTGTTGTGTTGCCAAAGCTTACCTTGTAAATTCCATACCACTTGTTACACCCCATGTCTTTTACAGCATCAAGATCACAGCAGATCAATGAGTTCTCTTTCTTCCCTGTGATTCTGCTTGCTGCAATAGCGCGAACAGAAAAAAAACCCCAGCATGGTATAACTTGATGTCAGCTGCTGATAGACTTGGAATTTTCTCTCCATGCATCTACGAACCCGCTACTCACTCTGAATTGACTTTAAAAATGGACGCCTCAGTACGAGGTTATCCTTTTCTGCCATCTACAGATATTATACAAACTGCCGTTATGTTGGAGTTTCCACAAACGCGTTAGATAAGTCAATGAAATTTGAAATAAATGGGTTGACAGAATTTGAGGAGACATCACAATTGCATCCCCAAAATGTGTGCAGTAACAAGACCAAATTGGTGTGCTCAGGCAGAAGCAAATTATATTCTGTGTGCCATAGGTGCGCCAATTGTCAAACGAACAAAATTGAGAGACAGCTAAAGAAATTGCTCCTCCTTTTTTTTTCTAGCGGTACAGAGCCTTATCTGCCTTAAAGTTAAATTACTACTACTACAGAGGGAGAAGGCCGACATCTACACACTGCTAATTATGAAAAGTACCTTCGTACTTCTCAAAGGTGTGTGACTATTGCAAACAGGCTTTATAAATCCAGTTACACTGCGTATTGAAGTGGGGGAAGTAAAGGGTAGGGAAAAAAAATCTTCATAAAAACAGTGGAACCGGTGAAGCATGAAATAGCTCCCTCTTTCTTTCCCTCCCACAGGGGTAAAATGCTCCTCACCAGCCCCGATAAAAAAAATGAGGGATTAGGAAAGCCAGTGTTTTGGTCCCGTTTCAAATCAGTGCAGATTAGCTCGTCCTTCCCCTTGATAATGCTCAGAAATTTCAGGGACACTGCAGAAATGGATGCAGCTGTAGGGCCAGGCAACGGGCGCAGAAACTCAATTGTAGGAGGGGTATTGTCTCTGGCTTTTATTAGAAGCCTGTAGCATTGTAGCGATTACAAAAATAGCAACACAACGCATTTAAACTTCCAGGGATGAAAACAAAAAAAGAATGGCTAATGCTAAAAAAAATAAAACTGTGCAGGCAGGAATTAGGTACGTTTAAAAACCTCCGATTGAAAATGTTCACTCAGAATGCAACCGACGTCCTGTAGGCGCTGCTGCTCTCGCGGCTTCCTTTTATTCTTGCACCTGAAATGTGTTCCTTACACACCGTTCTTGGTCAAATCTGTTCATGGAAAAAGGTGCACACGCGCTACTTCCTGTCTCAATGGATTTGTCTCACTTTTCACCCCGCTGTCGAGCAAACGCCGGACACTGGGAGATTACATATGAATGTCCCTGAGGAAAACAAATCTCCCTCTGTTGGTTGGGGCAGTGGCCCGCGGAGTGACACGCTTTCCAGCCTGAAGTTACGCTTGACCCCCCCACACTAAGTGTAATCTTATTAATCACGTCCCGAAATTCCTAGGATTCCATGCCACACCATTAGTTCAAACACATATCATGCTCAAAGGATGCCATCACCGTATATGAGGCGTTCACATCAAATTTACAGCTGTTGTTGGTTTGCTTTGATTGAAGGGCCAGCGGTTTGTAAAGCGGCCCCGGAATAAAGACATGTGTGTGGGGGGGGGGGTCTAGCCTCCTGTTTTATCAGCAGACAGAAATAATAGGGCACACACTTCCTATTTACTCTGTGCACTGGCTCGGTGATAGGAAATCAATAGGAATCTCCCTTGAACCAGAGAGGGGATAAATTGGGGGATGCAGCCCGATGTGACACACAATGGCTGTGGAAGGACGTTGCAGCTTACTCCTGTAACACATTATCCCACAGCACAGCTTCATCTGTATAGCCTGCTTATTTCCTTTAGAAGTATCGCAAGCATAATCAAACAGTGGAAGGTCGTAAAGATGTAGCTCTGAGCCTTCATGGCTTTTTCATTTGCCGGCGCTCACTGTACTCTGTGAAGCTGCTGGAAATCAAGCACTGCACGTCATCTACAGCATCTACAGCTTTTCCCACATATTTGAAGAAGCACAATTAAAGCTTTGTTTATACTATATAGCCTCCACAGATGGCACGCAAGCTATGAGCACGCAAAAAGCTCAACGAGCTGTTCGTCGCATTGTTCTCTAAAACCAGAGGGAATATAAACAAAACACACTGAAGAAGCAGGAAGTCGACTGGTTTTACCGTCAAAACGCCGTAAACCAACCTCCTCCATGCCGAGGAAGAAATGTAATTACCTGTAAACTCATCAAATATCCATTGACATACTTTATTGCCTTTATACAAGTATTGAACATATATAATGACACCAAGGTTAAATATATTCTGTAAACAATTTCATTGGGCTGGCAAAATATATACTTAAATGTAAATTTTGAAGACCTCCAAGCTTTTGAAAATGTCTGTCTTTGTCAGATATGTTAATGTTCTTTTATCAGAAAACTATTTGTGTCAGTCACATCTGCGTATTTGCTCCAGCTTCTAAATAAAAAATAAACCTGCTGGATGACGCAAGGAATACAAGGACTATTGTATTTTTCTTTTCTTTCTTTTTCTTTATTCTGTCAAATTAATGCCGCTGTTTGGTTCATTTGCTTTAGTGTTTTGTGGTGTCGCAAATTGGAACTGTAATCTGCATTTTGTTGTGCATACCACAGTGTGTGTACAAGGACAAAAACTTTATAACCCTTTTTGTTACCTTTGTTACCTAAAACCGATAGATAATTGAGAATTATTACATTTTGACGGAGCGCTTCTATTCTAACCGGCGCAGCTTTTCCAGTATTTACGGCACTTGTTCAGCGGTGCAAATCACATCATGTGATGCAGCTCAGCCAATCAAATATGAGTATTCTGACAAGTTTCCTGATTCGAGTGAGATGGAAACACACAGGGAGAGACGACGAGAGAGAACGAAGAGCAGGAGAATAATTACGTGAGTCAGAGAAGTTATTTCACGTGACGTTCTCCAAAGAGAGAAACGTGGTCAGAGAGACCAGAGAGCCCAGAGTCTTTAACCATTAATGAACAGACTCTTATAGGTTCATTCTTCACACGGGCAGTTTAAAACCAGTTAGTCTCACATGTTTAGACACCGTGACGATTAATAAAGTCAATAATATGAAGCACCACTACGAGACAAAAGCACAACTCTTTTGAGCGTCTGAAATGAATTCACAGAAAATAAACCTGAGAGCCCGATATGATCAGAATCCTAACACATCAATTCACTTCACAGCAATGATGTTAACAGAGAGGAATAGAGCTGAAACAAGTGGTTTAATAACCACAGATAAAGTCCCTGCACACTAGTTTATCTTATTAGAAGATGAGAAAAATATAATATTGTTGCTTTTTCGAGTGAAATTAATTTTTCTAAAATGAATTACTTTATTTTAAGATGCACATTTTTCAAAAGCTTTCCGTTATGTCAGTTATTCTTTAATTCAGCCCTATTCACTTGAAATGAGAAGAACATTTATTTATGTATTTCTATGTATTATTTATAATCCATCCAGTTAAATTTGAAAACTGAGAATAATAATTGATAAAATATAATTGATGTGTACTTTATTTGATTTGACAGTTGTTGACTACACAGAGATGTTGGTACTACTACTAGGCTTGTTGAATATATATATATATATATATATATATATATATATATATTTGAATATACAACTAAATAGCGCAAGTCAGATATTATTATAATATTCTGGACCTTTGCCCGAGGAGATTTTCTCAATCTGGACCTTTTGGAATTTTAGTTGAATACTCCTGCACTTAACTATCACAACGTCTTCATCACAATGCTTGTATGCACAGAGGTTGTATTTTCCAGGTGATCTGACACAAGATGCTTTTCCGACCCATCGCCCAAAATTCACCCTCAGCATGCACAAACACAACTCAGCAAACCGCACCACAGGGAAGCACTTTCAGCTCAAGTACCATCATACCTATAATCACTCAAAAGAATGTCTCATTACAGTTCATTTACTATTGCTGGAATGCTAGACTTCTCCGTATCCCTCCGTCCAACAAGCATGGCAGCCGTGTAGCATCTCGGCTCTCTGCTCAGCTTGGACCAGCTCAGAAGCGTGAAGGGTAGAAGACAGGGGGCATTCATATGTATGTGGGCACTGAGCCATAGCGCAGAGATATCACTGAGGCATGGGGAGAGCTGTGGGCTGCGTGAGGCGTTGGGCTAACAGTGCCCTGCTGTGAGCCCTACCCGGGTAAAACAATACTGTTTATGTCTGACTGGCTTTACACTGCGGGGGACGACAGAGAGAGGGAGAAACACAGAGGGAAATGGAGAGAGGGTCCAGTGGCATGGCGGCACAGAATTCTTGGCGGTTTATTGGTTATGTATAAGGTATGCACAAAGAAAATATTAGATATTAAAATATATCTAAAACCCTTTTAGTCAACACAATCTCACTCCCAACTTGTCAAATAATACCTCTTGGTCAGATGCCCCACGGCATCAGAGAGGCCAGACAATGAATTAGGTTCCCCTCTATCATTTGATTGAAGGTGACAGCTTGTCAATCTGCGGTCATCACGTGCATAGATTCCTTTCAAAATAAACTACCGTCTTCACAGGAAATGTGGCTTAGGCAGCAGAATCATTGAGGTTTAGTTAAAGAGCGTGGGTGATGTTAAGATGATTGACATACGACTCACGTCACAATGACTCACGTTACTATAGCATACACTGTATACAAGAACCACTTCTTACACCAGGGGTCTCAAACTCAAGGCCCGCGGGCCAAATCGGCCCGCCACGTCATTCTATGTGGCCCGCGAATCCGCCAGCAAAAAAAAAGTAAAAAGTAAATTAAAAGTTAGTCTTGATGCAATTTACAATTATCCTCTGCTCTTTGTATTACGCACGGCGCGCACACTCCCACCAGCGGATGTGGTGGAGATGCAACAGTCGCTCTCCTGTGAGCAGCAGCCGTTGCCATCTTGGCTTTTTTGCAACCAGTGAAGGGAAGTGACCATTTTTGGATGGCATAGAAGCGACGTGAAGACGGCGTATACTACTCTAGTAGGGTAGTGACCTGTCAATCACAAGGTAGCCCCGCCCTAAAGCAAACTCCGCTTTATGGTCTATTTGACCCTATATGGACCATGATTTATGAAATGAACATCATGCTGTATTGAAGAAGACTTGAAACTAGAGATTGAGACCATAAACTCATGTTTACAATGTTTACTGAGGTAATAAATCAAGTAAGAAGTAAAGTAATTTTATCATAGACTTCTATACAACCAGACTTCTTTTTGCAAACAGAGGAGTCGCCCCCTGCTGGCCAGTAGAAATAATTAAAGTTTAAGGTCCTTCTATATTGGCTTCACCTGTCAGAACTGAAGGTGACCACCTGTGAGTGACAAACAACTCACATTAGTCACGATACTCAAGACGCACTAACACTAACAACTGAACGTTTACTCTCAGTTACGTCACTGCTCGATACAAGAGGTGAGTCCATGGATGAGCCAATAATAGCAGGACAAAGAGGACATGTTCTACACAGCAGAGATCGCAGCTAAAATAAATGATAAATGGACTGTAATTGTACGGCGCTTTTCTAGTCTTTCCGACCACTCAAAGTGCTTTAACACTACATGTCACCATTCACCCATTCACATCCATTCATACACTGATGACAGGGCCTACCATGAAAGGTGCCACCTTCCCATCAGGACTTTCTAACATTCACACACATTCACACACCGTAGGCACAGCTACGGGAGCAATTTGGGGTTAAGTGTCTTGCTCACTCTTGTGTTTGTTTTTTCATGGGAGCTGTAGTTTTTTTTTGTGCTCACAAAGTAATCATTGTTACTAAAGCAACAAAACGGCCAAGTGTGGCCAGCTACTTATTTGCAGAGTTTCCATTGAAGTGTTGCTCTGGTGCTCATCAACAGTGTTAAGTAGCACTGGGAACTAGCCGACGGCAAGTTTTTCTGCCATTTGTTTGGACTTAACACAGCAGGAATTGTGGGGCAGAGAGAAGCGAACCGCGTCATTGGAAAGTCGAGGCCAGCTCAACACAGGCCCATCACGCAGCGACAAGTGTACGTCAGTTTGTACCTTCACGTCACTGTCTACCATTGAAAATGTAGCCTGTTACACTGTCGCTCATATTATTATTTCTGTTTTCTCAGCAGACCCGTGAAAGACATGCTGAATGAGAGATTGCACTGAGAAATAGAAACTAATGAAACAGATGCGTCACAGGAAGTGACGTGATGGCTTTATGTTAACATTGTCTGCTTTGCTAAATTACCTGGAAGGCTACATGAATAGCAAAGCTAGCTTTTCTCAACCTAGTCTGATGCGCTCAATGCCATATCGACTATATCGTGTGAGGATATGTCAATGTAGTATTCGGAGTGCAAGTACAAGTCCATTTAACATTTACATGACGATAGACAAACTACGAATACCTTGATGCTAAAGAACACAATCACAACACAATCCGGTGTTCAACGTAAGGTTAATGGTGCAGCATTACTGTACACATATCTTTTTCCGTACATCCTCTCACACGTTTGTTTTCAAAATGTTCTGTTTTATTCCACACATTTCTGTGATGCTGTCTTGGCCCCGAACCCAACATTCCAAAATGTGGCTAATGTAAGCAGTCATTAAGACTGCTGATGCTCTAAGCGTCATTATAGTGTTCCATGCACTCAGGTGCATGAATGTGACATTGTATTGGATCCTCACAGTCGATTCCCTTTTTTTTTCTCACTAATAATCCATTTCACTATAATTTGATTACTATCGGTAAAAACTGATTTCTTGACTGTGAAGTCATATGATCATATGGGAAAAAATCCGTCTATTATTCACAAATTGCAAACCTGTATGCATTTGCAAGTTAGACATATGTCTGACAGCGCCTTGTAATGAACGGGGTTAACTGCGTGCTTAATGTAGCTGCTCCCTTGTCATAGAGTCAGTCTGTCTGTTGTCAGTAAATATTTCGCTGCGCTCATAACAGTCACTTCCCTCACAGCGGCATTGCAGACTAATGTAATGAACCCAAGCATAGTGGAAATGTAATAATGCATCCCATGGCAATGACTGTTTAAATGAGTCCAGCCTTCACTTAGCGACTGCCCCCCCCCCCCCCCTCCCCAGTTCGCCCAGGATTTCTAGGTCAAAATCACGGCGTGCCAAACCCTATTTTCTAAAATGGCTGGTGTGGGGCTGGTCCGTCCCCTGACGGTGCCATTGCGGTGACAGGAAAGTGATTATGTATTGATCACAATCACATAGACACCGGTGTTCCTCTCTCTGCTGTCTGTGGGCAGAGAGGATAATAGCTCATGATCAGACTGAGAGACTGACAGCCCATCTCTCCAGGCCGTGCCGCCAGCACTATTTTTGGACAGTACCAACCTATTCGACTGGAATGCGTGCGCACGTGGGGGTGGGGGTGTGTGTGTGGGGGGGGGGGGGGGGGGGGGGGGGGGGGGCAACGCAAGAATTAAGAGGCGATTAGCTCTGCGAGGCAGAGTGTTATCAAATACAAAAGTGCGCGGCGCCGAGCTGTATTGTGGCGGGCCAAAGCTCTTGATAACACAGAAACGGTTGCAATGAGGTGGAGAAAACAAGCGTGTCAAGGCGTCCTTTCATCCATCCATCCAACCCCGACCGTCTACTATCTCTCAGAGGAGAAGATGACATACTTGGAGCACCGCCAGTCGATTTTTCCTACAGTAGTCAGACACAGTTTTGGATTTTCCTGGGCTGCAGATGGACATTTACGGCAACACCGCAGATGGGCATTGAGGGAAACCCTTAAACAAATAAACACGCTCATAAACAACTGGCACTTTTTTTCTCGTTTTCCACCGCAGCCAACCCCCCCCCCCCACACACACACACACACACACACACACACGTCTTCATGTCACCATTTTCCACCAACGCTCACATGATCTACAGCCTGACTAAAAGAGCCCACTCTCCTCTGCCATGATGTTTTATATTTATACCCGAAATACATAAGCATTTCGGATTACAGGGAAGCACAGTAAATAATTGCAAGGCAGGAAAAAACATGGCCTCTCTCAGCCCATTAGTCTTCATAACGGGACTAATGCATACTCATGCTAAAGTGCGTGTTTCAGCAGCTGAGGAACCAGGCCAAATGAATGAGGGAACACCCTGCGGATGCTGCAAAGGATCGGTATCAGGATATATGTGCTTCTATCAGGCTGGAACACACTTTTCAAAATTAGACCCGACCAAATACAACTTGGGCCGGAGAGGAAGGCTTCTTACAACAGGAACAAAAAAAAACATATCTCGAAGATAAGATATGGTTGTCAGCATCCAAGACGCTGGTCCCAAGAGCCGGTGACGGATAAGGGACGCTGCACTTTTGAAGAGTAAGGGGATCATCACACTTAAGCACTTACATTGTCATTGTTGTATACAATTACTAGTCTTCTATAAGACAGAGAGGGAGCCGTCACAGAGGAACTGGGCACAGCGTGTGTGTCATTGTCTATGCGTGCGTGTGTGTGCGTGCGTGCGTGCGTGTGTGTGCGTACATGACACGAAGCAGCCGGCTACAGAGTCTGCTGCCTTGACAAGCCGTTTACGGGAGCGGCAGGAACAAAATAATTAAGAGGGTCCTTTGTTCCTCACCGATGGCCATGACATACGCCGCCATTTTAAAAGGTTGTGTCATTGATTCACTTTAATTAGTCCACGGGAAATGTGTGCAACACACAGATAGAGTTCGGGACTGGAAGAGGAGGACGGAAAATTGGCCACTTCACATGTTTAATTGCTCCCAAGGCATTTACAATGGCGAGGTAATAACAAAGAATAAGGCAAAGTATATTTTCTAATGAACAACTTTATCACTGGTAAATGAACAAAATGTTGCTTAATTTGAGAACTCTGCCACGGGGGCGAGAGTGTTTAATGTGAATTATGCTTCCTCAATGAAAAAAGGAAAAAAAATTAAAAAAAATAATAAGTTTCAGCATAATGCAAAAACCATGGTGGGAAATGAACTTGCGGTTTAATATATTTTTGCCACACTACGTCAGCACCAGCCCCTGAGAGCGCTAAACCAGAGATCAAAGTTATTACTTAAAACCAGAAATGAATTACTTATGTATACACTGTTACCAAAATGCCCTTAACGAGGTGTGTAGCCCAACACCGTTCCAGCCGAGCTGCTCGTTAGCCAACACCAGTGTGTGTGTGTGTGCGCTCGCTTGTGTATTTCTGTGTGAACGGAGAGCAACTGATGACACAACTAGTAATAAGTAATGAAATAACACTTTTTGACAGATGTATATACAAGGAGAAGATCAGGAGTGATAGTCCTGTCCTGCCCACTTAAACTGGCTATCGGAGTATTCTTGTTGGACTCCAAACTGTGGAGCGTGCCTGCTGCTCTATTGAGATTCTCAGAGCAAGTTAGCAGCAAATGTCATCAGTATCCAATGCTCCAGCAAACCATTAGGCCACATCAGTATGGAGAAAAAGAACAAGAGATATGTCAGTGAACTTCACTTGACAGACAGCACTGTGCAGACAGGGAAGAGGCCTTTTCCATCCATGATGAGGGGAGCGCGAGTAAAACCGAATTATATGTTATTGTTGTTGCTGGCTAGTGATTCATTTTAAAAGAACATTTTCTCAACATTTTATTTCACACCAGGGTGTTTTCTTTTCTTTTGGTGTGATTCATTTGCACATCATATATATAAATATACATATATATATAAATATACATATATATATAAATACACATACTCTATATATATATATGTTGTTTTTTTCATGCGTTTCATTTTTTTGTTTCAAAACACCATAATGCTCATAGGATTATAAAACACAACATCTCCAGAACATCTGGGGGGGAATTTAATCAAATTTACCACAAACGTCCACTTGGACTCAAGTATGAACTGATTAGAATTTGGTGGTCAAGGGTCAAGGTCGCTGGGACCTCACATGACACATTTTGGGCCATATCTCATACTCATACTCATTAAAGCGCTGACTAAAAATGTCTATTAGGATAAAAATGGTGACGTGATGAGATTTTGAACAGACATGGCAATGCATGATTGGCTGACGGAGGAATACGCGCATGTGTTTGAATAGTTAGGATGTGGAATATTCCCAGGCGAGTATTTCACCTTCTTTCGCTGTTTGTGTGTGATGTCCCGAGTGTGTAAAGGCCTTTATGATTGAAAAAGAATAGAGATTTTTTTATCTAGTTTTGATGATTTTTTTGTCAATCAAATCTGATCAAACCACCTGTTAATGAATAACAACTAAATATGTGTTTTTTTCTAAAAACTAACTCATGTTGCTCATTTAGACAAGAATATACAATGCTAGTGAGGACTATAAGGATCCACAGTTCCTTCTAAATACACTGTTGAGTAGAATACTGCAGGTGTGTTTTTTCATCTGAAACAGGAAGAGTGCATTTTATTTAGGTGCTATAGCTCCAACATTCACATTCTCTCAGAATGTGCTATTTTCATATTCTGGGGGCAGCAGCAGCAGCGCTGAGGATGACGTTGCATTAAAAACAAAGGAGGGGGAGCATTCTCAGCAACGACTCCCCCAAGCTGCTGCAGTGCAAGTTGTGCTCCGTCTATTACATATTGTCTATTCTGACATCCTGCAGAGGTGAAATAATAATTAAAAAAATCACTGCGGTGACACACAGTCTGCAGCCCATATAACCCCAGCAATTGGCCCATCTGAAAGAAACGCGTGACAGAGGTCCTCCACCTCCCACACAGCTGCATTAAGCCGCTGAACTTCACTGAATCCAGTCGTACTGCGGGTGTGAGCGCCGAGCACCTTCTAAGTAACACACTCTGTCATCTGACAGCCGTCCTGGAGCCAGAAGGGGTTAAAGCGTTTTCCCAGAGGAATGTTGAAACGCAACCACGTCTACGTGACCGGCGACTTAATGTCTTCGTCAGCCGGTGAGAGCGGCGGTACGCTGCCGTCTGACAAGCAATCCATCACAGGGAACACACAGACAGAGAGCTGCACGCCGCCACGTAAAGTGTCCGCGCAACAGACATGCTAAAATACACGCACGCCATGGAGACAGACACACTTGCACTTGTTAACATGCCGACAGCCATCAAACACAGGGAGACAGACGGATCCACAAACACACTCCAAATACTGAGCAAACATCTAACCTGCCCCCCTAAACTCTCAAAGTGGGTGGCAGATGGACCAAAAAAAAGGGGGGGGGGGGGGGGGGGAGGGCGACAGAAATGGTGGAATGTGGATTTACAACCCTAGTAATCCCAAGGTTTGTTTACACTCCCAGAAGTGAAGTGAAATTTTAAAGGGCTATCTCTGTAGCGTGCTGGAGAGCAGATTCACCCAATTACACAGCAGCCCCCAGTGTGACATAGTAAACCTGCTGTAAGATTGACTGTGCGCGTGTGTGTGTGTGTGTGTGTGTGTGTGTGTGTGTGTGTGTACACCAGACTGTGACCGTGGTAAAACCACAAACTGACTAAATCCATACACTGTGGCGTTGAGAGCAATGCAGCTGCCAATGCACCGACACACAAACAGCCGGAGCAGAGGAAGGCTGCGTGATGCCACAAATCAGCCGGACGCATGACGGACGGGACGGGGAGGGTAAAACAAACCGCAACCGCGCCTGAATTTGGTTGCTCTGCTGTAAAACATGAACATTTAAAGTAATACCTGGGCAAGAAATGAAAAGGGAAAGGTTAAAAAAACTCAATTACAAGCAGGATCCATGAATTTTGATGGCAAAATAAAAAGTCTTTTATTTTATATTCTACTTTCCCCTTCATTGTATCAGACAGCTGAGGCGTGGCAGTGGCTGTGCGGAGGGCTCTAGTTAATGGGGACAGACATCAAGAGGAGGGCCTCGCCCGTGCTGGAGATTTGATCCCTTCGTCTTATCGGCCTCTTTTTCAAATGACCTTGCTGCACGGACTTTTATGCCTCTTCCCTTTTATTCTCCGCCGGTGATTGGATGGGCCTCTTCAGTCTCGTCTCAAATCTCTGCCACCTTGATGAATGTGTTCCAGCCCCATTTATGTTGCATTGACCAATCCCCCCCCTCCACTACCAGCTACAGCATGAATCTTGGCTGTCACGACTTGAAGAGGTGCACACACACACACACACACACACACACACACACATGATCACATGCAAAAAAACCCAGCTAATAAAGATAGTTTGGTTTTCTTTATGTAATTGTGTTTCTGTTTTTTTGTCCTTTTTTTGTCCACTGTCCTTTTGTGGGAGCGAAATGCAGCTTTAAAGAGTGCAAATATGTCTTTCAATGGGATGCAATCGCTGCTTTTAATTTTAGGCACTGAGTGCTGGGTGCCTTCAGGGTCCAAATAGCTAGTTGGTACCTCAGACAATTAATAATGCATACATGGAGGGGACGAGAGTACAGGGGATCCTGTTCTCGCAGTTCAACACTGTAAAATCACCTGAAGCATGAAAAGGGAGCACAGCCTCCATCTCTCCCCCCCTCCACACACACACACACACACACACACGCATTCATGTTGACTTTTGGCTGCAGAGCCACAGAGTAAAAGCTCTTTTTTTGTTGAAATAAAAAGTGGGGATGACGCACCACACAACACAAGATGCAGCAGGAGGGAGCAAAGAGGGATGAATGCAGAGCAGAGAAGTGCACAGACAAAAAAAAAGATAAGTTCCTACAACACAACATTAAATATATACAAGCCTCCTTCCTCAATAATGAATATGGTGGGCCACGGCTGTGTGCGGAACAATGCGTGCGAGAAAGCATTCCAGCTTCTTAGCAGATATGAGTAAGCATTTGCCAACTCGGAGGTGCGAGATGGAGAACCTCCTCTATTTTGCCTGTTATAGCAACGACCGCCGGCGTGACTTCACGCGCCCCCTCGTCACTTGAGGCGGATAAGGACACCACAAACAACCCACACACGGGGAGGTAAGTTCACCTCCACTATCCTGTGAAATGGAGCTTTTGTGTCACATATACAGGAAATTGTCAAAAATCAATTCAATATTTTCCGTCTCAATCATCAGAAACGAATTCCTCTAGAAGATAACAACTAAAGATAAAAAAAATGACGTCTGTGTTGTGTACACATACATAAATGAAACAAAAAATAATAAAAACATGAAGATAAGTCCTCAATCTAACATCAGAAACACGAACACGGTGCACAGTTCAGCGGTACAGCAGAGAGGGAATGCTGTGAATGATCCCAGCTCAGTGTGTCATCTGTAGAATATTATATCGAGCGATATCGTAGTCTTGGTGTAAATGCTGTAAACTGTGTGGTAATGGTGTGCTAGGGATCAGAGGTTAAAGGCCAGCTTATGTAAATCAGTGCTGGTATAGCACATCTGTGGTCGCTGCTGAGAGGCTGCGAATAAAAGGTGTACAGGAGCACAACAACTCCTTCTGCTCTGTTTCTATTTACATTCACAGTCACACCCACTCTTGCCTGGGATGCAGCATCAGAGGGGCTCTGAATAGAGTACAGTACGAGCTGTGGTCAGTGCACACAAAGGATGTGCTTCTTCTGACAGCCGGCTCCCTGTAGGCGACTCAAATCACTAACCCTTACACACTAAAGCAGCCTGCAGATCATTACTTTAGCTCGGAATTTGATGAGTTTCCCTAGGGTGGCACAAAGAGAACAAACATAAATATATTTCTAAAATGTATTCTTCTGTAGAGGTGCTACAACTGTTTGTACATCGAGGCTTTTCCAGACAGTTAAAGAGCATAGGCGTGGAACATGAGGACCAGAGGTCACAGTGTGCCTTGACACTGTCGGCAAATCGGTTAAATGTTAGTCTGTGTTGAATTAAAAGTTAATAGTTATAATTAGTAATAATGAGAGTTAATTTAATGATGAAGCAGAGGGGACAGAGCTGTTTGTAATGTTATAAACTGAACCTCACTGGTCCAGAATGTTCTGGCCATTTTCAGGTTGGATTAAATATACTGAAATGATCATGACTGTTGTGTTTTTATGTTCTAGGTAAAATAGGAAATGTGTAGACAAGTGGTGTCGAATACACACTCCCTGCTCTCTGAAACATCAATTAGGCTCTTAGCCCATTTATTAATGTCTGATAGTCTATTAATGAATTCTAAATAGTGTTATGGACACTTGTTATGAGGGGATTACGAATATGAACAGTAGTATACATTGAATTGCACTTCAATATCTTTAGGGCTGAAGATAAATTTGACTGAAAGCAGGACAATTTACAGTAACGTTAATTACGTCAAAGTTAATTTACAAGTCATGGTGAGAACTACAAAACTGGGAAATGTGTCAAGCCTAGGCTTGAGGACTACATGTTTTGTTGAACAGAAAGCATGATGGGGAGCGTGAGGTGAAAACGGTGGAACTGGGGTGAACAGAATATAATCAGTTGCATTATGGGACTTGTTTTCAGGCTTCAGAGGGTCACTTTAAAAATATATTCTGATGCAATTACTAATCACCTTTCAAAAAAATGAAGTCAATAACCTTGTCCAAGTATAACAATATGTTACTAACTTAGCTTGATTACTTTCCATTACTTTTGGTTTACATCGATACAGAATATGCAAATACATTTTCACCATTCATTCATCTGTAAAGCTAAAAAAGAGAACTCATCAGAGTGCTGCGCAAGTTCTACCTTCCAGTTGTGAAAACGCTGCCATCATCCAAGGATTCATCAAACTATTTGGCACATTAGTCTGACCGGATTTGAACTGGGAGCAGCAGCAGTACTCATGTAAATGAAAACAGATTCAAATGTCCTTTATTCTTTCGGAAATTTGAAGCAGTGCGCTCATTTCATACAAACCGTCTTTTCATGCTGGAATGATTCTTGGCAAAAACAGGAAAGTTCAAACCATGCTGCTTTGTGATAACTTGCATCGTACTGTCATGTTGTTCACCTTTTCTGCTATATGTAAATTATATGTAAATAATAGCTAAACTCCTCCACAGTGTAAGCCTGTTTCTTGTTCTGACATTAGAGGCCACTGTGTGAGACTCGTGTCCTGAAGTGATGCAATGAAGTGTGCCATTCCATGTCTTGTATTACCTCAAGGCTGATTGCAGGATCCAGGTTTTGTTTTGGAGCTAACCAAATTAGGGTAAAATAAATTGGAATATCTCCGTCTCCACTGAATTTATTTTCATGATTCTTTCTCTTATTTTGTATCTTTCTTTGCAAGTCCCCAACCTCATGGAGGTTCAATGCTACAATACTGAAGTCGTCCTTTAATGAGAGCTACTCATCGTGGTACAATGTTCCTTTCACAACTTGAAGTTATTCCTTCATTGTGCACAAGCTGTCTCTGTTACGACTCAATGGCTGTTCAGGAACACACAGATTCAAATCAGAGCCAACCGACAGCAAAAGCAGAACCCAGCAGACAGCCAAGGTTGGATACAATATTTACATTATTGATTAATCTGTTGTTCATTCTCAGAAATAATCCATTCATCAATCAATCATTTTGTCAATAATTGGTCGGAAAATAGCGAAAGATGCCCGTTTTAATTTCCTTAAAACCAAAAAATGTGTTTTCATCTGTTGGTTGAACAAATCAAGCTAATAAAAGCAGCACATCGCCACAACTGAAGCTGGAACTAAGAAATACAAATGACAAAAGCTGCTGCTATTCATTTCCTGTCGATCAACTAATCAATTGATTGAAAAAATACCTCAAACTCTGACGGGATCTGCCCACCGGTGGCCATTAGAAGGCATCGCAGTGTCCTCCGCTGGCACACCGAACCAGGATCAGTCCCCCTGCTGCCCTGCGGTGCTGCTGATAGGGAGGGTGCTGTGTCCTTGTTTTCACTCTCAGATTGATTAACTGACCTTGATACAATGATCAGCAGCGTGTGACAGTATGACAGCGAAAGATGAGTCTTACATGCATTTCAAGGCTGCAAAAAACTTTCATTACAAACACTTTCATTAAACGGGTACAGTGACCTGGGACGTGCCAGGTTTGTGGTTTTTGAAAGAAAGAAATGACCTTATGGGCTGTTAATTCTAACACTGCATCCTTTTTTTAAATGCATTCAGCCAAAATAATTTAATTCTTATCCTTTGCTTCCCTCATGTTCCACATTGTACCACTGTTGACCCTGTTGCATGAAATCCATTTATAATCACATCCACGGCGACAACACAGATGGTGGCGTTTTTGTCGGCCCCGGCTCTTCGCATCCTTCGTCTCATCATTACAAAGAAAAGCAGACACAGGGCAGCTTGAATACGCGCTCCGACACACGACACACTCCCTCATTTACCTTCCCTTTCATGAGCTTTGTTTGTTATTTACCTCCTTCCTTTTTGCATTTTTCTTCTCTTGCTACTTCATCTGCACAGCTTCAAAAAAAAAAAAAGAGGTGGAGGAGAAAGCTGCTTTTTGTCCTTAGTCTAAATGAGAGTCTTTTGCTATTCATCGGGGCAAGGCGGCCAGGGAGGGAGGCAATCTCATGCAGATCACATTGTAGGGCTTCATTACCTAGAAGCCAGCTACTTTTGTGTTCCCCACAAGGGAAGACCGAGAGGGAGCATTAGCCGGAGCAAAAGAGAGAGTGAACGGCGAGCGAAAGGGAAGATGAGAGAGGGAGGCAGAAGTACAGAGAGAGAGACAAAAAAAAAAGCATGAGAGTGAGTTACCAAGAGAGTGCGTCTCCGCAGGCTCGGGGGAGCAGGGACAAATTACACCTGCACAACAGCGTCTTTAAGACTGCACAGCGTTATGCTAACACAGACGAGGTATTTGCACTTGTGTGCACTTGTGATTTGCGCGTGTGCACGAGACACACGCCGTTCATGTCTGCATGCTCTAGAAAGAAAATAAAGCCCCAGGAGGCTATAAAGAGCTTATATTACTGTATCTGGACCGGTGACTGATGATGTTACATACATAATTCAGAGGGACATTGGATAATAAATAACATTTGATGAATTAGTAATACATTTGTATGTGATATTGAACAGCTGTGACTGCGTGCGTACGCTTTGTGGTGTTGCTGTATGTTAGCTTATGTACAGTAGGCTGTGTTATGGCTCAGTCTGAAACACAGGGATACTGAATTAGCAATGCTGCTGAGTGTAGCAGCCATGAAGAAGAATGGATGTGCACAGGAACAAAAAAAAAAAGGAGTCACTGGGTTATTGACAGGTGACATTAACAGATGTGAATAGAAAAACAAGCCTGCAAAGAAACCCAGTTGCAGGTGGACATGCATGTACACACAGAGGCACAAAGTGCAGATGCTGTTGCCAAACGAGGTGAGATAGATAGGAGTAGCAGGTTATTTACAGAGAAACTCCAGCATGTCAGTTAAATCTTCTCTGCCTCCGAGGCCTGCCCTATCCCCATTTAGCACGTCCACAGTAAAGGGCAGGCTGGCACGCACGCCGCCTGGCAGTTAGAGGGGTCTGGGAGAGACTCGCAGCCTTGGCCGGGGTTCACCGCTCTGACCCCCTCTCACCCCAGCTCAGCCTGTGAGCCGCCCACCACCACCACCACCACCACAGCAGCCTCCCCCTCCACCCCCCCACCCCCGGTCTGCCATGTCCCTGCCCAGCCCCGGAGCCCGCTCGTCAGATGTGCCCCGGGCCCAGCACTGGCCCAGCTCTGGCCCAGCTGCCCACTATTAAAGGGCCAGGGGCCCCCTGCCACTCAGTCCATCTGCCAAGCTGCAGAGCGGAGTCTAGGATCAGAGAGGAGAGAGACCCAAACACCAGACACACACGCTCTTAACTCTCTGCTCAGAGCTCAACAGAGAAATGCCGGATAAAAGATGCACTATAAATGTGCTTCTTTTTACTTATGTGGGTTGCTGTGACCCTGAAATACTGCTCGGGTTTATTCAAGTTAAACGGCATTTAATGCATTCAGACACAGACTTTCCAGGACTAAGATTTGTGCAAGATTTACTGCGAGATCAGCATAGCCCAATACTATTTTTAGGTGTATCAAGGAAGGGGATTTTTATAAAACATCTGGCCCAAGTGGAGCATGAAATGCTCTTAAAATAGCTCAGCTTTCCCTGTATTGATCTGAAAATAACAAGTGAAGAGCAATACAAATCAGTCGTAGATGAGAGATAGATAGAGACAGATAGATATAGACAGACAGACAGACAGACAGACAGATAGATAGATAGATAGATAGATAGATAGATAGATAGATAGATAGATAGATAGATAGATAGATAGATAGATAGATAGATAGATGGAAGTATTTAACAACGTTATCCTTCATGCAGAATTATGTATCAGTGTATCACTTCCATAACCGTGCGGGTATTAAATCATCTGTGATCACGGTCGCTCTTCTGCTGTACGTTGGAAGCGCGAGACAATCAGCTCTGATAAAGGTCTGCATCGCGCTCATTTCCATACGTCTCCCCTTGATCAAGTCTGCTCATTTATCGTCCAAATCTGCGATGACAAGCCTTTACTTATTTTCCCAGCTGCCGGCGGTGACGACAGCGTAATCAGAAACATCATTAAGGCCCCACATAGTCGGCTGTGCCTGTTAGTCCTGTTACCCCGCACCCATAATAACTCTGAAAATGCAAATCAACCCCAGGTAATCTATTAATGTCACTTCAATTTTATGTCCGCGATCCAATTTAGCGGATCTTGACACATTTGGCGGGGATCCGTGCTTCCGTGCAGGTACTCATTTTGCCGGGGTTTCAGGGAGCACGGCCCGCGCGGAGAGGAGACGGGCCATCTGTCCACGCGTCCGTTCATTAATCGCCTTGATAATGAAGCACACTCGCAGCCTAACACTCCCGGGGCCTCTCTCGCACGAGTTCCATCCGGCGAAACAACTTTCAGCAAGTTTGTTTGGCAGTGTAGCAATTATTGTCATTCACACCCCCTCCCCCCACGCCCCCTTAGCGCAGGGAGGCTGGTCTTGCGACCTCCTCCTAATTACCTGAAGCGTCACTTCAAGCAGACTTTGTAATTTCCAACTACATCACAACCCCCTTGTTAGCTGCAGAAGGGTAGCAGAGCCTCGTAATTCCAGCATATGGTCGACAGACATACGGGGGGAATGTGTCAGCTTGTACTGGCCTTCAAGTCGAAGACCCCCGAAAACGGGGTCTATTAATCCTGAGAGATCCGTGCAAATGAATTAGAATTGTACTCACGGCCAGGCTTTCCCAAACAAGCTACAAACTCACTTTTAATTGAAGTCGCGGTGAAGCATAATTATCTAATGAATGATTATACTTATGCAACTGAGAATATAGGAGGGACATGTAGAGTAAATATTAATTTTATTTGATTTTTTATCTTTCAATTAAAAGAAAAGACCACATCATTTACTTGCCTGATGAGTAGAAGCACAGGAAATTAAATATCCATGGATTTGTAAAGCGCATAAAACAAAATGAGTTTGATAATCCCCCCAAAAAAGTGGTTAAAGCTGCACTAATTAATATCTTTATATTAACAATGGATTAATGAGTATGTGTATTGTGGAAAGGGTTGTAATAGTGATGAACATACAGAGATCCAACTCTGCAGTTCCCCTCAATAATACACAACCGTCTCCCATGATATACATTGATATCCTACTAATTAGCAGCAGGAAATGTGTTTTGGAGGGAATGAAAAGCCAGCATAATAATGTTTTTTTATAAATGCAATGATTTCAATATTTAGCCAGTGTTGATACTCAGTGTATTAGTAAAATGTTCACTGATAATATAATTGATTTGGTTGTGAATATGAGATCTGTGAATACGTCTGCTTGTAACTAAACCCTTATGAGTCTGTTTTATAGTAATGTTTAGGCCATCGGTCGAGGTAAGGGAGAGATTGTGGTCTTGGTTTAATACACAAAATGTCTGCAGTGACTTGAAGCAAGAGACACTATGTGTTTATTCACATTTGACTGAAACCACAATCTTTTCCCAACCTCAACCAAAGAGCTTTTTTTTTTTTGTACCTAATCCTACCCACACATTCTCTCAAAGAAAAACATTCTCTGTTATTTGGCGGTGGTTACGTTTCTCATCAGAACACAATTGGGACTCCTTATTATAGGAGAAGGGGTTGCACTACAGTACAGGGTCTTAACTACCGTGGCCAAAGAGAGCTAAACACAATTAGATCAAACACAAGCAAAGAGATAAAACACAAGCAAATGGAGACATCTCAACAGAAACATACGTCACATTAAGAAAGAAATGCTCTGAATAATTACAACACAACAAACTAACTTGCTAGTACATAGCTGACTTTTATGCTAAAATAACAAAGTTAGCATATTTTTTTAACAATAGTGAGTAAGTGTATTTATCAGTTTGTAGTTGGAATGGGTATTGGTATTCAATACCTTCCAGGCGTTCACTGAAATAAGCCGGTACCAGGTAGTATTAAAACTTCTCCAGTCAAACTGTCTAATATTTTCAGCAGATTCCCTTTCCCTCTCTGAGCTGATCCTTGGAGAGAGAAGCTCATGAATCAAGAAAAAGACTCCAGACTGCTAAACTCTTCCATTGTTTTAACTCAAATCGAAATTCTAAACCAACTAGAACTGAAATCTTAAGGTTTGCCGCTTCATTCTGATGTAAAATGAAAGTGGAACAAAAACTGTTGTCAGAAGTTTGTAAAGACATGTTTTGATTGTATCACATCTTGTGCATGCATGCTCTTAAAAAAAGCAGTATATTGAGAGTAAAAATAACCACTCATGGACAGATTAACTGGTTTGGGGGCCCCAGGGCAAAAATCTGCAGTTGGGCCCCTGATACCTCTAAACTGCCATTATACCATACTCGTGTACTAGAACACTATCTGACCCCAGCTGTTCTGTTTGACAGTTAGTTTGTGCTTATTGTATTGAGGAAAATGCACCATGTGAGCAAAATATAATCTAAGATGTTCTGAAGATGTCAGTGACAGAAATATATAATAATACAGGATCCAGTTTATATTGTACTTCAGTGGTGCTAAACAAATTTGCGAGTACTCAAATAACTTTACTTCACTTTTACAATGTAATAAAACTGTTGCCCTTTGACAATGTTCCACCTAGTGCTCCCGCTGGAGGCCTGTAGAACGTCGGATGTGTTGACTGGATGTGCAGTGTGTTTCTGTTGGAAATGTTTTCGGGGGTTTGTGTGTTTTGGACTTTGCATAATTTCTGTCTTTGCAACAGGTTTAATGTTAATGTTAATGTTGAATTAACATTAATTCAAATACATTTAAATTTTATTTAATGTTAATTTGTTATGGCTTTCACAGCACATTTCCATTGTTGTATTTGTGTTATATTTTCTCATGTGTTTTAAATTGTCATTGTTTCTAAAGCTGCAACACGTTTCTCTCCATGGAAATATTTTGGGCCTCCTCAGCCACCATAGATTCAAACCATCAGATCCCTCTCTCCATCATTTCTACACTGTCAACTGTCAAATAAAGACCAATCCGAAAAAAACAATAATTAAGCTTTAAACAAGTGTTTTTAGGTACCTAAACTTTGTGTTCGTTATGCTTTCGTTGCCTGGAGTGGATACTGTAGGGAACATAGAAACTATACATCAGTGAATGTTTTGCATCTATATTCAAGATAACATTTTGTGACTTATTTTAAAAAAAACTGGGTACTTGAAGGCAGCAGCAGAACTACATCATTTAACTCTCACTATCGTTGTTGTAGTCAAAGCTGCAGACCAGTAGAGCCCGAGCGTAGGAGAGCAGAGAGTGAATATTTCAGCATGGTTGGAGGCATTAGTGGTGTCAGTGTGAGTGGTGGGATGAGGGTTCCTGCGTGTGTGTGTGTGTGTGTGTGTGTTTGGGGGGTTTGGCCTTGCAGCTAAAGGTGCTAATAATGGCGAGAGTGCTGTGCTAACGGTTTTAACCGGGGAGGAGAACCAAAGGTGGGTATTATGCTTCCACTACAACGAGGTCCCTTCACCGCGGTTCGAGAGATGGTGGACCGTTATCATCGGGTACGGCTGTATGAGCGCTGTGCAGTGCGGCGGCGCTTAGCTAGCCATTTGCGCACAAACACACAGCTTTCATTCACATGATGGGTGTCAAATGAAGTACTTGATATCGGTATCACTTTAATGGTGCTGGTATTGTTACTGGCATTGTCAATTTTTTAAACAGTACCCAGCCCACATATCCACCGTGTTGTGTTGGACTTGTTTCCGTATTCATTTATCTGTTTATTCACTGTCTATGTTTCTCTAAACCACAACCTTATTTCCAGCCATTGCAGGTAGCTATTCCCAAAATGGCATGGCCTACAACAGTAGCTATTAGCTAGCAAACATAAATGGTGCATAGAGAAAACAGATCTAAAAGCGCAGTGAACATTGGGCTTCTATTTGTCAGGAGACCAGTAACAAGACTCCAAATGTTATACAAATGTTGTCAGCTTGTTCCACTGCCCCCATGAAAGTGCACTAAAGAATCAATGAATGGAGCTTTGAAAAACATGGCTGTTTTCCCTTGTTACAAAAAATGTGACATTTTGGAAATGCAAGTTTCCCCCCCCTTGTCAAACAGCACCACATAGCCACATAGCCACAACAGCCAGTCAAGCACATCGGTCACATAATCTCTACTGACATCAGACTTCTCCTGGCTGCTTACACTAATCAGATCAAACTTGGCTTCTTACTGGCCGTCTCTCCTCTAGCACATCCACCACCTCTGCTCTCCACTTCCTCTCGTTGTTGCGCCGCACTCGGAGAGACGATCCTCCGAACAATTAGAACGTTAGTCACCTCCATTCTCAGCCAATCAGGAAAAATGAAAGTCACAGAAAAGTCACAGAAAGCCACACGTCTTATCCGACTGGCCCTTTTAAAAGGAAGAACAAAAGGTCTTTCTCCTTCATTTCCCATTAACCTCTATGCTCCTCCGCACACAGGAAACACGGCGACCCCGGCAGCCCATGTCACATATCTCATCCGGCTGTGGGGACCGCTTCCTATGGGGGATGGTGACATTCAATGAGGGGGGTTTTCTATCTAGCTGTAGTCCTTGGCAGATAAAAGGTGGGTGTTGATATTTGTCCCCGGTCTCACTGATACTCCGAGGACACACTCCTGATAAGCCAGGAGCTGGGAAGACATTGATGAAGTCTGGAGTGGAACTGACAAGCCCTGTAAGTGGATAACATCGTCACGAGAACCAGACCGTTATGGTCTGGATTAGATTTTTGATTATTGGACGCAGGTGTGTTCTCGCGCAACAGAAGAACATCAGCACACTCAGCAAAACTCAACACCAGACGAAATGCAGCATCTCTTAGCACGTGCCATAATTACATGGTGGTGCTTCCTAGTTTCTCGGTTGGGGGGGATTTGCTTGTACGCAGCAGACTTCACCAACACCCGTTTATTTTCTACTCCCTTTCCTGTGGACTTTGTTAGCTATCCACTCCACAGCACACTTCCAGTAATCCAGTGGGGACCGCACAAATCCTCCTTTCGACGCGATAAGAGATGAAACACCACTGTAAAGAAACCGGTTTATTTATGAATATGAGGCGAGAGAGACGACGGGCTTATTGTTTGTCTGTCCGAAGCATCACGTTCTTCCCACAATGCCGCGCCACATGAAAACTTAACAAGAGGAAAACAAGTCGCAGGAAGAAAAAGAAAGCCTTTCAAGCGAACAACTGAGCTTTTTTCGTGAATGTTTAATTAATCAGTAGTGACAAAAGGGAACAACAATCAACAAAGAGACGCCGATTTCCATTTCTTATGCATTATTCCCACCGCCGAATCACAGAGGGCTGTCAACTACCACTTCCCTCTCTACCCCGTCACCACGGCTCTCCCTGCACTGCACCGGCGAAACCCTTGGAGAGCTACAACAGCCGAGATCCAAAACAATAAGCGGCGTGGATCAAGGAACAGAGATCAGACAACAACAGTTCACTGTTATTCTGTGTTTACACGGATCCCTTTGCACTGTGTTTTGTTCCTTTTTGCTGCCACCGCAGCAGCAACAGCAGCTAATAAACGTCATGATCATGGAGAGCTGAGAGCTAACTCGCCGTTTCCTCGAAGAACTAGCGCAAAGGCTGCAACCCACAGATGGGATTTACCAAAGAGATGTTGCTACATACCTAGCACCATCTGCCCAAGCGTGTTATGTCAGCTTTGTGACAGGTAACAAGAGGATCCTCGATGAGAAAAAAAAACACAATAACAAGCGCATGCCGCCCAACAACGGACCTCGGCACCCCTGCACTCAACCCCTCCAATGTCAAAAACGGCATAAAGACACACTCTGATCTCCTTCCTGCTACTGATGGAAACATTTTCTACAAGACTCCTGCTGCTCTGGGGTCAGTGGCGAGACTCCCCTGACGGAAAAGAAAAACCACAGTGTACTGATCCACTTACAAGCCTCTGCCAATCCTAGATGAGCTATACATCTGAATTATGTGATCATCATGCAGTGGTCATTTAAATGCATGGATGGAATAAGAATGTGAATATATGAATATATTTGCATACAGCAAAATGGAAAGTGTTTGCAGCCGGTTGTGTGCCAGTTTGTGGGGGGACTGAGGGAAGGTAGCTCGTGGCAATTAGCATCAGTCGGTGTTGACAAGCTAAGAGACAGTGTAAATGCAAAGCCTTCATGCTTTTATTGGCTTCTTCCGCTTCATCTGTGATATTACTAAAACGCTTGAATGCTGAATTAAAAAGCATCCGTGCACGGTCTTTTCTATGGCAAAGTTTGTTAAGCCTTTCTGCTTTACTATGTCAAGAGGGGGGGGGGGGGGGGGGTTTGATACAAAATAAAGTGGTCTACTGCAGTGCTTTCTGCTCCCAGTTCCTCTCCAACTGTTTTTTCAACATATTACATTCTGAACTTTCGAAGCTTTCCATAAATATATAAATCCAAAGTGGAGAATAGCTTCTTTTTTAAAAGCCTGCCATAAATGCAAGAGCTGTGTCTACATATGCTGATGTATCCGTAGCATGCCTGAAATGTGCTTTTTCAGCATCTGTAGAATTCAAGAATTCAATTTTCTTTTTGCATTTTGCTGGTCAGACTTGTCTGTGAGTGGGCTGTTTTGTACAGGATGTAACATTAGCATCGGGCAGCCTAGCGCTGAGCTATGGGAGAAGTTCTAGTGATTGATCATATTTCCATTTGCCAAGATACTCATAGCAAGCAGGCATGTAAATAGGCATACTCATTTCCCTCTTGTTCCCATCCACTCATTATTTTTATGCAATAGCCCATTAGAGATCAGCCGTCTCGGAAATCTCACACAGTGATTAGGCTGCTGTGTGCAGCGCACACCGGAAACGATGCCTGTCTATTGTTGACTCACCAACAGCAGACATTTCTGGAACAGAGGCTCGGTAAGGGCCTTCGTTGAACTGCGGCGGATTGTCGTTAATGTCCTGGACTTTGATGATGAACTCGGACGGCGGCTCCAAGGGCTCGTCCGTGTCGGCGTTGACGACCTGGGCCGTCAGCGTGTACTCGGCCTTCTCCTCGCGGTCCAGCCTCTTCATGGCGTGGATGTCGCCCGTCAGCTCATTGATGGCGAAGATGGTGCCGGCGCCCTCACCCGCCAGGACGTACTTGATGTTCTTGCCGCCCACATCCAAGTCTGTGTGTAGCTGAAATTAAGAGGAAAAATAAAATGTAAAAGGTGGAGCATAGTTCCGAGTTTTGGTCCCCACCGTATTAACAGAGACGGGGGGGGGGGGGGGGCTTAATGAATGCAAGTTGATAAGCTCAGCAGATTCGAGAAGTTCTCACCGTGTAAATGCAGATAAGTGTAGAGTGTGGCTGTAATGTGTCTTTTCTGCTGCGCTTTTGCGGCAACTAGTGTAGCAGGGATACTAAACGTGGCTCAACATAGCCTACACTTTGCTAAATGAGGCCCGCTGGGGGCCATAACTTTATAAGTAGCACAGGAAATGGACCTTAGCCTACATTGTTCCTCATTATACATCGCAAATACATCATACAAACACACATTGTGGGGGGATATTGCTCCCTGCAGTCTGAAATCCAGAGAACGAAGAAGCAAGAAGTGCTTTGAATGTGCATTCCATAACACAGCAAGAGCAGAAAAGCATCAGAATCCATAAAAGATTAAAGAGGGAAACTGCACACGATGATTCATGCTCACCAATAGCTAGCGCCGAAGTTACTGGACAACACTGCCTGTTCCCCATTACTTTTGTAATTACAGTTTCATTAGTTCACTAAAGCTGCATTACGTGCTAGGCTGAGTGGTTGGCTCCCACTCGCCGTATGGGCTGAGTATAACTAATGAGTCTGACAATGCTACATAAGGCGGTTGAAACATCTGTGGATGGAAGAAAAGGTGAAAAATGACTGTAGGCTAAGAAGGTAAATGTGAAGTGCAGGAGATACAATGGTGCAGGTCAGAGAAAAAAAGAGCACCACGCGGGGCTTCGACATGAGAGAAGCGAGTAACTCTGCTTCAATTCACATTAACAAAAAGAGCACTTCTTTTACCGTAAGTCACCTTTCAAATAAGCCTCTTGATCCCCAAGGTGAGTGACTTTCAGAGGGTAGGAGAGAGGCAGCGAGTAGAGCATTCACAAATACAGCAATGTTGCAGTGTTATTGGGACACGGCTGGCAGCCTTCTTCTTTTCAGTTTGTAGTTTTTCGTTAATATGCATGCCGCTCAAAAAACACACACACAGCCGCCGCGCACACACACAACTGAGCACACAGGCACGCAGCAAAACATCTGTATTCAGCAGCTTTAATTTCATTTCCTGCCACAGCGTTTCAACAGTGGATCCTGTGGGAGCGTGGCTAGGGTGCACAATAGCGAGGTAAAAATCTGCTGGTGAAAACCCCGACCTCTAAACCCCCCCCACCCCCCGCAATGTTTTGATAAGCCGGCTTTTATGCATATACTGTCTCGGAGGTGTTGTTTGCAGACACTGACAAAGCACATTCACTTAAATTGTCACACCTTGCACTTTTGTTTTCCTAATTGTGCCATCATTTCACATGAATGATGTAGCTCATTAACACAAATGCCTCGCAACATCCTGCACACTGAGAAACACTTTAAATGAGCTCAAATTAATGATGGTCTGTCATCGTTTTTTTTTTAAATCCTATGTCTGACTTTGTGCAGCGTATATGGCTGCACATTTTGTTTTGTGATTTCATAATCAAGAATACGCTTTCTGTTAAAGTGGCAAACTATGCACACGTAATCATTTGTGAGATGAATTCCTAAAGTTTCCAAACTTTGAATTGATCATTGAACAGTTCTATATATATATATTTAGTATGAATTAACATGTTCATTTGGTTGCATCATAACCAGGTAAAGGCCTTCAAACACTGGGGCAAATAGACGACACGGGCATTCACAATACTGACTGTGAATATTTTGGATGAAAACTATTCATACCGGCAGTGATGCAAATTTGTGACAGTTGCAACACTTTTTTAATAAACAATTTGGATAGATTTGAACAGGACCAACCACCATGAGCGTCTGTCTGCCTGTCTGTCTGAGGTCAGTTGTTCTGTAGTCTTAGCTAGTGTAAGATATTTGATTGAGTTTCCTTTGAGCAAAATGCTTTGAATGAATTTGAGTTTCCTCTGGTTAACAGTTATGCCGTGCACATGTCAACGTCTTGTTGTGTATGGAGCGGATCTGGTATGAGCTGCTTTTGTCAAGGTTGAACGGAGGAATTAAGTTTATATGGAATATAAAATATTTCCGTTCTGAGTGAAAGTACTTCTGACAAAAACAACAGTTAAGAAAAATACATTGATGCAAATGAATCGCATAAAAAAACACACGCCAAGTTTAAAGGCTTTAAGTTAGACTAGTTTGCCTTTTAAAGATAAAAAATAGAATAAAAATGAGAAAAGCAAAGTAATATAACCAATAAAACAGACTATAAGAAATAAAAATGAAAGTATCAAAAGCCAGGCTAACAAAGAAAGTTATGTATTTAGATATCAACTGTTTCAGTTGCTCTCAGATCCACCGGCAGACCGTTCTCACAAAAACATTTCCTGCAATTTGGAACGACTACAAGATGTGCCAGATGAACCGAATGCTCCACACACCATGGTTTGGGTCATTGGGTCAGTGACATGTTCAACTATAACACCAAGGGGGAGGGTAATCTGCAGGGACGTATAGGACTGAAATTCAGCCTGGGACATCGAGATGATGAGGCCTTTCATGTGAGTGCTGGCAGTCATTTTAACATTAATACCGTTTTTTTTGGTATGATGAGAATCTCATGATTCTCAATACCTTCAAGACACTTTATGGCGTCTTGCTGACATCTTCCTTCTTAGTTCGTGTAAGCATGTTACCACTGCACTGAATCAAAACAAGGCCAGATTTCAACTAAAACAAAGATCAGACCAATTGGAAGGGACCACACGTATCCCCCTTCAATATTAAAGGTATTAGATTGGCCCAGTGTGACATGTAGCGTTCCACTCTGTTCTATTGCTGAGGGCCGGGACCAGAAACTGAAAAATGAAAACTCTATGAACATCAGCCGGTTCGGCCGGGAATGAATCGACCTTTCAGGAGTCTTCCCCCAACTCCCCAATGGCCAGTCGCCCCTGGCCATGTACCAGCCAAGCACTGTGGCTACAAGATTGAAAACAACACCAATACATCTCTACCACACAACAGGCTTACTGCCTTCATTTTTCCATTTTAGAGGACCAACATTTCATTTATTTTAATTCTAATTGAGTTACAACTTTGTATAGCTGTCTAGGTAGCACAAGCCAAGTTAACACTAATCACGGCTGGAGGACTAAGTCCACTACTCTACAAAAATGGCCCACTGTGTGCTTTCTTTTGAGAAGAATAAGAAAAAGTCATAAAATCAATCATTGCTTTGCCAACAACTGCCACTTTAACACTGCATTCCCTGAAAGTTGAGCCGAGCCGGCTGGAACCAGCTGCAGTTCTCAACGCTGATGTCTCCTTTAAATGCCTCGGTCGCCCACTTCGTAGACAGCCTTCGCACTGAAGTGCACAAACGGTCATCAAACAGTACAATTACTGATGGGGGTTGGGGGTCTGTCACAGGTCCCTGTCATTAACTGAGTTGCCAGGGTGACTAAAAACAGCACCAAGAATCAGTGACATTGACTGTGGCATTCAGGATACAAGCAGCAAACTGATGAGTGTGTGTGCCACAATGCAATCTGTAGCCACGAAACACCAACACAGTATACCGAGCTCAGGTTCTTTGGACACATACAGTAGATCATGTCCGTGTCTACTCTGCATGCATTTGAGTAGTAACAGTGGAAATAGAGCTGTTAGCAGGCTGGTTGTAAAGTCTATAAGAAACCGTAGGATTCTTTAAAAAATACTGCAATGTACTCCAGCTGTCATGTGTCTAGTTTCTTTCTGCTTGTAACCAAAGGACACAGTGTGATTGCTTTATTGTATGAATGTAAACTGAATCTATCATGAAGGGGAAATATGCCATTAGTGAGTGCAGCGTGTGTACAAACTGGGGAAGTTATTATTGTCCTTTCCATTAGCCGCTGTACTCTGATGAAAAGACAGAAATCCATATATATTTTGAAGCTGCAACTCGGAGTGATGAAGAAATCCTTGGTTGGCTGAAGAAATGATCTAGTGGCCGTACTTTAAAGTAATCTCTGATTCGTACACACACACGCACACCTCCATTTGCCAACCACAGCTCCCAAACAGGAACTGCATGGGAATGCTGATCCTGTCAGCGGCCAGTCCCCGCTGAAGATGAGCTTTTTACGGCAATCACTTGAACAATCACTGTGTCCTAATGAGGATGAGCCTACAACCCCCCGCCCCGGCCTCAGGCCTGGGTTTTACATACTTTAGTGTAGACCTACAGAGAGAACTAATGATTTTGCTCCTTGTCAAGGCAAATCGTAGATAGGACAAGTGTTCCCTCCTATGTATGTAGTAGTGGGACTGCAGGAGGCGAGGGAGACTGAATCGGGGAGTGAGGGGGAGGAGATGCTGTCACTTTTGATGCTGCTTGTCAGCTACTGTCTGCTGGAACAGACTGCACTCGCTACGTAGGACTGCCTTACCCAAATTCTACTTCTGTTAGTCCTCCTCGGTGAGGGTCAGTTACTATTTTTGCTGAATTTAATCGGAGAAAACACAGTTACACACGTACAAAAAATAGTATTTAGCAGTGGTGGAACTCAGATCTTTTACATGAGTAAACAATGTAAAAAAGATGTTCCACAAGAACAGAAGTGTTATCAGCATAATCAAAAGTAAAAGTACAAGAAACAAGTAGGCTACTTGCGCCTTCTTGCCCCTGTAACTAAATGTTGTATATGGTATTATTAAGATTACGAATTCAGATGCAACAATGCGCAAGTAGCAAGTAGTATTGTACTGTCAGCTGGTTAAGTTGTAGCTTTGTAGTTTTATAGATACAGTTAGGTAGTTCAGTCCAGAGGAGTCCTCCAAAGGGACTCGAGATATTCTAAGGGATCATGAGATCATGTTAGGGGTTGGAAATGAAGAAAAAAACAAAGTTCAGCTTTTAAAATGTGCATTCATTGTCTGGACTTGTGGACTCTCAACTTTGGAAATGTTGGATCATTTTAGAGTAGTTTGAGCTCCAAACCGTTAAATGAAACAGTCTGAGAAGTTTGAAGGGGAAATAAAAACTAATACACATCTGAAACATGTGACAAGAGGGCCCCACCTACACACTGCTTCTGTGTAAGCCGTCACAAGCCAAAAAGGACAGGGAATCTTTCATCTTTAAGAAAACATTATATTTAACATTTTGTAAGTGATTCCTCATTTTTTGTGCACTCTCCTACGAGTTTCTAAGAACACGTCTTTGAAAAAATGTTGGTTGGTTAGGTTTAATTAAGCAACAAAACTAACTGCTTGGCTAGGTTTGGTAAATGCACAAGTGGCTTTCTCATGTGCAGAAGTTACGTGACAAATAAGACAACATTTAGATTAAAATAACTACGGAAATGATGTCACATAATTACAGAACAGCGGTCTCCTGGGTGAAAGTCTGGTGTTTTTGGACCCACCCATCTACCCCAACCTCCCCACACAGGTTGTCACTCTTTATACTTATTACGTTGTAATACATACACATTGATTTTAGGTATTATATGAATTCAAGTGCATTACATTTCGTACAGCTACGAACAGTGTATGAAAACAGCTTGAAGTAGTAGCTGTCAGAAAAATGTGTTGTAGTAAAATGTACAATATTTCCCTCTAAATCGTCGTGGAGTTGTGACGTAAAATAACATAAAATGGAAATACTTAAGTATTGTACAAGTACATCAAATTTGTAGTTAAGTGCAGTACTTGAATCACATTCCACCACTATTTAGTAGCACGAGATGTGATTTAATGTAGCAAAAGATGCAAACTGACAAAGGCGTGGAGCAGCATGAACATGTGCTGTATAATGCAGCGCTGTGTTGACTCTGAATGTCATGTTTGGTGAAACCCAAACGCCGTAAAGACGACAGACTTGCTTAACCGAGGTTGCATGACCAGACCTGGCAATCGCATTGGATAATGTCATGTAACCCATTAACTATGTAGTAGATTGCCTGTTGTTATGTAAAATGTATGGGAACCCCAAGGCTGCGTGGACTAGTTTACATAGCACCTTTTGTAACAGCCAGATGTTGACCTTTTTTCTATTCAGTTCAGTCTCTTACTATGACCCAGTTCTCCTCATCTGGTCCATGTGACCCAGCCTCACAGAACGAATCCGAAGAATCCATTCAAGAGGGCCTAGTATTGCAGTGAGGGATCAACAGGGAGTATTTCATTGCCAAAAGTGGTAAAATTATAGCTACCTTTTTTTTTCCATCTGTATGCCCTCAGGCAACTGTAGCCTAATAGTTACTCCGGATAGATTCTGCTCAAACATGTCTGGAAATTAATTGTGGCTTCCTCCCATTTGTTGGATTTTCGACTTGTGTTAATTACACCTACATGAATAATCTGTAATTCTAAATATTGCAATAACATTTTGAATGTAGCGAACAGATGGCCCAATGCATGATATATGATACACTTAGCTATTCTTGGGAACATTTTCCCTCCAGTCTGTCTTGTGGCACGTAGCGTTTTATCAAATTGGACAGAAAAGTTCCCTTCTGGTGAGAAACGCAGCAGACTTCATATAGGGAACGTATGTGGCGCTGGAACATTGGAAATGAAGAGTTTCGTTGGGAATTAGACGAACATAAAATACTGTAGACTCCTCAATTCTTCATAACAAATCATGCCAAATTACATAAATGCAGAAATATATATAAGATTCATATATTTCTGCTTCTGTTGAACAAATACAGATTTTTCTCATAATTCAGTGAGTGACGATACTAAAATGCTGGTTCTCTATTGTTCCATTGTTGGTCCATGGGGATTCAAATAGAACAATAATCAATATTGCTCTTCTGAGAGGTCAAACCCGGTACGGGATTCATGGAGGCCAAAGAGTGGAAGGAGTACCTTGCCTGTTTTCCTGTTCATTTATTATCACTGACGACAGGCTTTCTTCTTTCTTTATTGAGACAATGGGAAAGAGATGGTGTCATGACTCACATACAAGCAAAGGTGACGGTTTGTAATTGAAGCCAGCGCCACTCAGAAGAGGTACAGTAATTACAATCAAAGATAGACTCCCAGTGTTATACCTCCTCCACACAGCACTAGTGTTTCCTATTATTGAACAGAGGACTGAATCCAAAGCAAGCTTTCGCCTTCCACTTTCATTCTCTTTTATTTTCCTCCCGGACAATCATGAATTAATGAGATTAACAAAAACATGTGACAATTTGTGCCCGATTTGTGCACAATCTGTACCAAGGTCAATCAGGGCTAATGATGTTGTGTTCCGTGTCCATCCCTGCACTTTGAGCAATGGCACATGTGTTGCGTTCACTGCCGGAGGCACATTATTGCTTCTGGAGAATAAGTCAAAGTCAAAGCGGCTACCTTTAGTACACGGGGGCAACACAATTAGATTTAGCCACCCATGAAAAGCCTTTTGTTTGTGAGTATGGATGCATGGGAGGATGCATTTTAATCATAGCAGGGTACAGTGTCACCACAGAGAGAGGGAATGGGAAAGAGGAAAATAAAGACAACTCTGCATAATACAGCCAGGCTCTCGGCTAGAGCAGCTCTCACTTCCAGAATGACCTATTGCATATGAAAGCAATCTTCAGTATAGATTTTTACCGCCTGCTCATTACAGCCTGTTGTTAAAATAAGAGCGCATTAGATAATCAGTCTGTTCATCGGTGTGTGCCCGATGCGACCCTCAACACCAGAACACGAAGGTAAACTAAGAAACACGACTTCTGGTAAAGCATTTTCCCTGTTCACGGCAGCGCCGCACGTGTCCTGCAAAAAAGCTCTGCAGACAGAATAAAGCCCGTGATTTGAGCGAAAAAATAAGAGAAAGAAATGTTCCAAACAATAAAGAGACAGAAGCGTGAAAAAGTGTAAATGAGCTTGACGGCAGAGGCTGCGGCGCACATGCTGAGTGTTAAATAGAGGGAGATTTTTTAGCATTAACCTCGACTACTGTCATTACCCTACCTGTGGGCCCAAGGCTCATCGGTATACACAGCATGCTGGAGGCGGGTGGGTGTGGAGGGGCGCAAAGCAAAACAAGCTTAATCAAGGAGCACAACAGTTTTCTCTTTCTTCGGCGTGGCTGACCTAATCAAATCAAGGAGTGAGATTGATTTCACGAGGTGCAGATGGATCCCGTAGCAAGTCTAATTCAATGTGCCAGCTCTCCACTATGATGTGTGTTTTCTCGGTCCAGATGGTGCCGCTCGGGTTTGTAATTCATATTTCAACGTTTTACTCACCCCCCTTCTCCCACTCCCCTCCCTCCTTCCCTTCCTCCCGCCCTCTTAATTTCACTCATTTTTTTTAATTTATTTTTTCTCCCTTTTGCTGTTCATAGTGTAAATGAGGGTGGATGTAGATTTGAAAGTATCACACTATCATCTGTCAAACATGCGATCCTGTGATCTTGTTAAATGTCACAAACAACACATGCAGACTGGTGAGTTTCATGGTGGAAAGTGTTGCAGCTCATGTTTAGGGAATAAAGCAGAAAAGGAGTCCGAGCAAGTAGGATCAGGGAGGTTAAAAAAGGATTAGGTGGCAGAGGAGGTCAGAACACGGGGAGGAATTGTCATTTTTCAATTGACTGAAGATCTAAGAAAACTTTTTAGGCTTTTGCGGTAAACTTAATAGTTACATAAATACATCAATGAGACACATTTCACCTGTGCCGTGGTTCATGAAGTTGCAATTTGCAGAGGACAACAGGCACACATTTACAGCTGCATTAAGATTTCAAGGTTTAGTTTGAGGCACACGATTAAAGAAATTGTACTAATACATCATAGAATCAGCTAACAATCCCCTCTCCTGACCTCGGTCATGTCGGTGCACTCCTTATTTAAAAGCAGCAACTCCTCTATATAAAAATGCTCCATTACAAGTAAAAGTCCTGCACTTCACATTGTGTTTGAACAAAAGCAGGGAGCTATTATCAACAATATGTGTCAATAGTAAATGTACTCAAAAATGTTTTAAATATATATTTGAACTACTTTCTACATTGCTACGGTGGTTTCATTTATTGGAATCACATGTTATGAGCCGATCAGTGGTTTTATATATAACATGTGTGTTACCATCTCTTGTGTTACTTTACACCTTTGATAACTGGCCTTACCAAAATGTTAGGGCACATTGAACTACGTACTCTGCCATACGTGAGATTGCATGAATCTAAATTAAACTTTAACTAGTTCATAATGAGAAGAAATTATAATACAAATAGTGAAGATTCTTGCAGGGAACAAGAGTCTTAATTCTGATTCTCTGTTGCAATTCGCATGTTTCAAGAGGGGTTTCGTATAGTATATATAGACTTGCACATATCTCCATAATTGGAAGACATGAAGTGCCGGAGCCCTTCTTTGGGGCTTATTCCTGTGGAAAAATGCAGATGTGCTCCACAGTGCCTGTTCGAGCTGTCAAAGTCATTGTTCTCAACCTGAGAAGCCTTGCAAATTATAGCCAGTTTCAATTCCAACTGCCACTGCTGGAAAAAACATGCATTGCTGGCGTCCAAAAAAATCCCAGTAAGTTTCCTGTATGGTGGACTTGAATAATGGGTTCTGACAGCTTTTGCTAAGCACTTTTGTTTGTCTTATGGCATGCCTCCACTGTGGGCCCTTTCCTTAGAACAGCACTGCAGGCTAGAGCTGTATTACATCAATTGTTAATGGGCACTAAACTGCTTGTGATCACTCAAACAAAAAAGCTGCTCCATCATGTAAGGACGGCTATCAGATCCACAAGCAAATTATGGGGCAAGACCAATCGCTGCCAAAAAAAGCAGGGATCACGACCTGTTTGTGTAAAACATCTAAGAGCAGGAGTTCTGATCTCATCTCCAGTAGGATCAATATACCAGCTGCATTATTTTGACGGATCTTTTTTTTACATCAGTAGCTCACTCCTTTATCCAAACTGATGCACAGAGGACGCCACATTCAAAATAAATCTCTCTACGGGGTACAGCTTTTGATATAGGCAGGTGTTGGAAAGAAGTGTTTGCTCGGGCCTATGAGAACAAAAGGCAGAGTAAATGAGAGCTTCATTGGCTATATTAATAATCATCTGTGCGTTCCTCCTTCGAGAGGCCCTGTGATATCGAGTATCATTAGACATGCAAATAACAGCTCCATTTGTTTTCCCCTCGTCCCTGGGATTAGGAAGGAAAGAGAGAAAAATGAAGAAAAGGCATGGCTGTGGCAGAAACAATTAAGCCGTCCTCTTCGCGGAAGCACTTGGCAGCCGGCTTCAGACTGGTAAGGGGGGGGGGGGGGGGGGGCAGGAGGGGTCCTTTGGCTAGGCAGCGACGTCAACACGCTTGTCTGAGTGAATGTGCAATTGCGCAGGGCACCGCTATAAGATGTCAGATCACCTCGGAGTGGACGGCGGCCACAAGCACAAGCACTCCCCCTCTGCGTGTCATGATGCCACTATAAGCGTCTCGCTGTCTGGAACGCGCAGTGGGAGGCGGAGGGAGAACAAAGGAGCGGGGCAGACGTTAGACGAGAGCGAGATGAGGAGACGGAGTCATCTCTTGTAGTTTTGACGCGGTGGACACGATGGACATGTTCCTTTTAGTCCCTTCCCTCGCCCCACGCGGAGCGATCGTTGAGTGCTTTACGCAGCTAAGAGACAAAAACCTGCCAGTGCCGTTCCTCCGCCACATTAGACCAACCAAGGCCTCTTTCTCTTACATAATCATATCCTGTGGCTAAACGGTCAGCTTTTACACCCCGCTGCACCACTTACAAAAGCACAAAACCAAGACGCAGCAAGCAGAGTCATAGCAAAGTCCTCGTGGAATGCCACACTTGACATGGAGTACGTCTAAATATTTTCATCCACCAAAGTAAAAGTCATTTAGTCCTTCCTTCCCTGCTTGGGAAAAAAGGGGGAGTGGGCATAGAAATTGTCTCGCACAAGCCATTTCCCTTTGATTCCCTCGTTACCTTCACTTCATTTCCAAGTTATCTTCATCTTTCCACTTCTTGCTATCGCTTAACAAAGCTACCAGAGCTAGGGAGCAAAAGAAAATAAATCAATCTTTGTCTGTTAAAAGGTTACCTAAAGAAAAAAGTGAGAAAGCAGGTTAGGCCTAGAGGGTATTAAAGCTGAAAGATCCATCGGCGGAATTAAAAGTGCTTTTGTAAGACCAGTAAAAACAGGTAGTTTCTCTGTCAGAGAAAAGAGAGAGAGAAAAAAACCCGAAACATGCCAAATCTCAGTCAGAGACTGGGGATGAAGGCGTCCCACTGAGCTCAGTCCGCCGTCCTGGAGACGAAGACGAGACAGCAGGTAAAAGAAAGGAAAAAAGAGTCAAAAGTGACTCCCTGAACTGCTCACGTCTCCTCACATCTCCCTCCCTCTCGCTCCCGTTCCCTCTTCATCACTCTCTTCCCCCTCTCCCGCTCTGAGTCTTTTTCTGGAATCGCCCGTCGGTAATGTCAACAGAGATTTCACGGCACAGTGCCGGTGCATCACCCGGGCTCACATTTCCCTTACCTGTGATTTACATCAGAGAAGAGGCTCATGGGGGATTTTCCGTGCCAGCGGAGGGAGGGGAGCGGTCTTGGCGATGGTGGGGGGGTGGAGGTGGTACCCTGGGGCTTGACGCAGTAAGGCACTCTAACAATGGTGGCATAGACCACCCAGCTGAGAGATGCTTTTACTGCAAAGAGAAACCTGCATGACTGCATTCAGGCCGGCTCCTTAAATGTCACCGTCCTCTTTTTACAGCACACACGACTGTGACTGAGTTATTTCCAGCATGTTTCTTTGGAACAGCAGCACATGCCTCGTACGTTTGTCGGCGTGTGTAATATGTATTTAAGTTGCAATATTGGATGTTTTTGAAGGCTTGAATTGTTATCATTTTATATTGTATTCATATTTCAGACAACCTTCTGAAACACCATCAAGACCAACATGGAAGATCAAAAGTCAACAATATACAGTATATATATGTATATATATATATATACACACACACACACACACACACACAGGTATATATAAATGTATGTAGATGTATACATCTACATTTAAAGAAGTGTTATCATTCTTATCCTCTGGATGTTGGTCACAGGTTCTTTACCAAACTTACCAAAATGAATAATATCAATTTAAGCCTTCAAAAACATCCAATATTGCAATTTAAATACGTGGTACACAGGTAGGCCAACATACTCGGCTGACATGTTACGCGATGGTGTTTCAGAGGGTTTATATTTATTTAGGTATATACACATAAATAAATATAAACCCTCTGAGATATATATATAAAGACAGATAGATAATATGAATGGGAACATACATTAACAGAGAAGCAACTTAAAATGGAAATTAACACTTTTTTGAGCAAGTAAATAAAATCACTTTATTGCACCTATTAATTAGCTAAAGTGTTCATTTCAACAAAAGTCATTTTTCTTGTTTCAGAGAAGATCCGAGAACCTCGTCCACTTGAATCCCCAAACAAATTCATATAGAAATAGAACATTTGGAACGGGTCAAGCTGAAATACAGTGTTGATCGAGTTGATCTTTAACAATACTACACTGCATCATGAGCTGTTGTAAGGGCAGGCTGGGCTTGAATTAAGCTCCATGCGCTGACTTATAGACACTGTGTGTGTGTTCTACACCTGCTGTGTTTTGTGTGTGTTAGGTGCTTCCGTGTCTATGTCGGACTGGATTGATGAATTCTGATTGGAAGCAAATGAGATTTTTCAAAAGTCTCCTTGAATAATCCGCAGTATTGAGATGGTGTTCTGTGCATTATTACTAACCAGAGAAAGAAATCTGTATGGAGATGTTGCTCTTGTTTAATGTCATTTCTCAACGCTGTGAAAAAACAAAACACAAATGAAAGTCAATTCATCTTCATTACACTCAGAGAATCTTAGGCACATCAATTCAAATCTGCACAATACCATTAGCGCTGGTTGAAAATCTGTGTTGTTTTGTTTGATTGTTTGTTTGTTCTGTTATTTGGAGGAACACGAACTTTAAAAGAGGGTGTCTAGACTTTACACGCTGAGCCTATTTGCTCCACTCCCTATATAGTATATATATATATATATTACACCCTTGAGTGGTATGTATGCAGAGAGGAAGCTGCACATTCCTCCCGCTCCTCTGGTCTACTTTGATATGAGCCGTGAACTGGTGATGTTTGAGAAATGCTTCTTGTGTTCAGTCTTTCTGCTCACTCAGGCTTTCTGTCGGGGGACTTTATTCCCTGACATGCCTGACCCTTTAAGAAGGAGTGTGTCTCTGTGGGTACGCTTTCCTTCTGTAATGTTAGTCAGTTCCAAAGAAGGGAATATTTACTTCTTTCTCTACTTTGCTAACAATATGTTTTACATTTCATTAATATCTTTGTCAAAGTGTATTTGACTCACAGTTGGCTCCATATGAGGGGAGACTGATGCCACCCAGGTTAAAGTGGCACCAATCAAGGAGATCCTTCCTGATTGGCCAGACAGCAGGTGACAGGGTATAAAAGATCTTAAAAACACTGGGCTTCCTCCATTTTACTAAAGGGTGTTATTTTTCATTAATAGTCTGCAGAGGACCCTAAATGATAAACCTCATGAAATAGTTCATGTTTCTCCTTTTGGTTGCTGGTTTCAATCTTTTTTTTGGGGGGGGGGCAGATGGACCACCTGCATGCTGGTCCATTCTTCCCACTCACACTACCAAAACCCCAAATCACCCTGCATATATATGGACAACAACACGCGTGGCATTTGTCACATGTTCAGCATACAGATAAGGATACAGTTATTAAGTGAAACATGTCCCGACGGTTGTCATGTCCGGAGCTAACTAGCGGGGGGGGGGGGGGGGGGGGGACGCGGCGTCTGCGCGACATGTCTTTTGTCTCCCATAATAAGACGTGAGAGCTCGCAGACATTTGAATCATGTCAGCGTCGCAAAAACGTCTCCTTCCTGGAAAGACACACAGTGCAGCTTGCCAGGAAGAATTTTTTTTTTTTCTCCTGAGTCAGTGTGTACGCGTGTGCACATCCATACTTCACTTACAGCCGTTTGTGTGTGTGTGTGTGTGTGTATGTGTGACAGATATGTGTGTGCATCCTTGCTTGCAAAAATATGTAGAAAACACAGGCTTTAGCGTGTGTGTGTGTGTGTGTGTTTGTGTGTCTGTACAAATGCCCCCTCCCTGTTACAGCTGACTAGTAGATGGATGCTGGCTGTCACACCTGCCTGACTTTGTTCCTGCCAGATGCGGCGGGGTCACAGGGAAAGCGCCCAAACACTCATCAATCTCAACCATTGTCCAACATTCTCTCGGCTCCGGCAACAGCTTCCAATATCCATTTAGTCGCTCCAGATGCTGGCAAAAATGCTTACACACACAGAAACGGGGTGGCCAAACCTATTGACCCACACAGTGGGCACGGGTGGATGAAAAAAAACAAAAAAAGGTCACAGAATGGGGAATAATCTCTTAAGAGCTGGTGGAAAAACAAAAGTTTAACTTGGCGTCTCCCTCTGCGGGGTCGTCATTGTCATTAGGCAGTGAAAGAAATCGAATTGTTGTGTGTTTACCAAGTGTGATGCTGTGAGCATGTGCCAGTATACTCCAGGTCTTTTCATTTAATCACCACAAAGCCAGACGGAGGAGCTTGGGAGTCACATTGAGCTGAAGTGCGCGGGGACGACGACAGGAAGGTCTAAAGGACGCAGGTACAAAACAAAACCAATCCCATAACATTAACAAACAGTTCCGGGGGGGGGGAGTTTGGCCTCGCACATCGTTCTGGTCGCAAACGCACCTTTTGGCCCTTTTGTGAACGCACCAAACTCAATTACATTTGAAATACACTCCTGGCCTCCACAGTGGCACCACACACGGAAGCCAGAGAAGGCTTTTCCATCATTCTGGCTCGTTGAGTTTTCCGGCACCTGAGTAGCCAATCGGCTAATGGGAGGGAGGGAGTATAAACCTGCACATACACGTTCTCATCCTGGAGGGTGTTTTTGCTTCTTACCTCTGAGAAAAAAGAAAATAGAGTCTGTAGTTTTTTAAATATTTATGGCAAAATATGTAAAAGTGGAAAGACAGAAAAACTAATGCCTCTGAGCAAACGCGAGCCGCTGTGATGTCTTCAAGCGTGGAAAATCATTCAAGTTGTGTTTAGAGCTTGTCGGGCAGCTGCTATTGCTGTGGGTCCCGCCATCGTATTCCAGAAAGATGTTTTCGGGCAGCAGCACAACACTCTTATTTTTTGGGAACATGACGTAGTTTCTCAGGGTGCTTAAATGCTCCACCAACAGTAATGGTGTGAAAATACAGCCCTCGCACACTGTGCCGCCCTCCCTCTCTGCAGCGTTTCTCTCACTGTTGTTTTCTTTTTTTCTACATTTTCACTCCTCAGCTCTTTCTCTCTCTTTTTAACCCCCCCCCCCCCCCCCCCCCCCCGTCCTATGAGGCCTCCTGAGCGTTGGGAGAATAATGTACACAAACATTACAGGCGAACGGGATAAGCGCTCATGTTGTTTACGGGAGGAACGAGGAGCGAGACAAAAAAAAAAAGGAGGAGGAGGAAATCATCGCAGCGTGCGTTTCCATTCCCCGCACCCACTTTAATTGCGAAGAAATGAGAAAGTTGGGGCGCATTCCCCGCAGTATGCAGATGCACTTTGATGCTGTCACTCACACGGTGTGGGGCTTTTGATTAAGGCCTCGTCGGTGCAACGGAGGCTCGTGACCGCACTTGGCAAGATGGAGCCATTAAAATCCCAACAACTCTGGCTCCCCCCCCCCCGTCACCAGTCTCTCTGTCTCTCTTTGTCTTTCTCCCTCTCCCAACTGGGTCACCCACTGGGAGGGTCTTCATTCCAAAAGGTAACAGCATTACTTAATAACTAGTGCTTGTAAAGCGGCATAGAAGGGTGAGGGGATGGGGACGTCATGACATGTTATGGAATCAGGGAGAATTCTCCGGAGAGAACAAATGATTTTGCCTTTGAACCCAGTTGATCATTAATACACATCTACTATTGGAATTAGCCTGACTGCTGGGGTGGAAAGTGCTACTAACTAAGTACATTTACTCTACACTGAAGTATATTTTTAAGATATGTGCACTTTACTTGAATATTTCCAATTGTATTTCACAACAATTCACATGGAAATATTACATTTCTTTATAACTCTGCTATATATTTGGCAGCAGTTACTTACTTTACAGATTAAAATTCCACATTTAAAACACATTTAAGAGTTCACAACATATGTTACTCCCCAACAATTAATAATAAAAATAATAAATCCATTAAAATAAGACATCGACATGCTACATATTGAAGGGTTGTTAATCTTCTTCCAAACCATATTTTTTCATTATATATCTTGAAATTAGCCATGTGGGTTGTTTAGGTTCCTGATGATAATTGTGGGGGGGGCCTAACGGGACAGTGTGACTCTCTCACTAGTTAGTGATTGTTGGGGCTCGTGCTTCGAGCTATTTTCATTGTAAAATAGTTGGCAGCATTGAGCTGGGTATTTAGGTTAGAAAATGTTTAATATCTAGCACACTCTTTCTAGTTAACCCAAATAAACACCCGAGTTTTAGTGGAATCCAATAATAATATATATATATATATATATATAACAATATAATACTTTGAAAGGGACAATTCTGCATCGACTGATACATTAAGTACATGTTGCTGCCAGTACTTCTGTACATACAAGTATGTAGAATTGTGAATAATAGGTTGTTGTTATTTTGTACTGCTCTTAATACATTTCAAGATGTGGGTAGAGATATTTATGATTGTGTTTTTTCTTTCAGCATGGTCACTCTGCCCTATCCATTCATACACTGTACTAAAACATATTTGTTCTGTGCTTAAAACCTTCGGATATAGAGGCAAAAAAACTGTTTTCCAACTGTGACTTCTCACTAGTCTATTAAATGAGACGCCACATAACCACAGCGTCTCCAGTTGTATTCCTTTGTTGGATGATTCGACCTTTGTTGCACGTCGTCCCACTCTTTCTCTGTCTGTGTCTCCTGCCAATGAATGAATATACTAAAAAAATCATTAGCAAAAGTGTTTTCCCCTTGGATAGATGTGATGGCCTTCATGGAATTGTTTTGTTGGATTGCTTTCTGTCTCCCAGGGACTCACAACTACTCACATCACTCCTCTTCTACTCCGTTACATCACAAGTACTGTTACTTTAGCTACAAATGTGGAACAATCAGACACCTTTTGTGGCAGAGAAAAGGCTAATTTGGGCTCAAAACCTTTTACTTGTCTTAATGTGAAGTGATACAGTGCAGCGTGTCACAATGACAGCTTCAGATAAGAAAGACAAGCATGTGTTTTGCACACTGAGGGGCTGATTCACAAAATGATTGTGTGGCTTTTTGCCGCGGCTAAACCTGCGCCAACAAGACCAGAATGACAGCGTGTGATTCTCAAAGCTACAGAAAAGTGAAAATGTGAAATGTATACCCCCTAACTGCGCTGCCAAACTAAAAGCATCACAGACACACGCAGTAACAGTGATTGTTATTAGCTTCTCCAGAGAGTTGGTAGTAGCTGAAGCACATTCATGAAGGGGTGTCCGCTCAAACTCTTTTGGGACGCAGAGAACGTTTGTGCCATAAAAGTTAAATAAATGAAGCTCCCCTTCATGTCGTTTTTGAAAATACATGAGCAAAAAAAAAGAGATTTAAATAATCAATGAAGTAGCTCTGCTGTGTGTTGTGTGTGAATCCGTAAACGCCAACCTCTTGATGAGGAGACGCACGTCTGGTTTCTGCTGCGGTGGGATCACTGCAGGTAGCTAATAAACTGAAAAAAATGTCTCAAGAAACTCTAAAAATAAGTGACCGTAGTTAATATTTTTCTTATTAATTATGTATTCTTTCACCCCCTCTCATGTGTGTTCTGAGGCTCAGATGTGTATATGAGCCTTGTTGAACCCGGTCTACATGGAGCGAGCACAGCCTGAACAGACTCAGCATGTCTGGCTGTCAAACCACACATGGGCCTCAAGCGCAGTTATGTCTTTGCCACATGGATCTCCTCAATCAGGTGCAAAACTTTGTGGGCGAGTTTGTGCTGTGATGTCATCAGCGCAATATCTTTGTGAATCAGACCTTGAGACGTGGCAGGTAGCAGTTCGCAAATGATCCCTCAGTTTGCTTTCAGGGTTGTGCTATCCAGTCTTTAATGATGTCATCCCTCAATTCATCGTCTTTTCAGCACAGAGATATCGCAGTGGCTGTGGTGTCTTTACCTGCACATGCACATCCATACAAGACACAATCTCGTATGGAAAAATACCCTTTTTATGATGACGAAAACAACTTTCTCGCCACGCACAAGCTTTTATTTACAGTAGGCCTTCAACCGCGCAAAACTGACCAAGGCCGGATTGAAGTGAAATCCAAATGTTTCCATTTAACCTTGTTGCTATAAGAGTAGCGTAATGCGTGCGCAGCGAGTGATATAAGGCGAAAGTTGTCACAAACCTGTAGAAAAAGATTCTCAAAGCAGCCCAGGGTGCGACGGGTTCGAAAATAAATAACTAAATATGTTTGTGCATTTGCGAGGTCAAACATTTGGAAAAGCGTCCGCGAGCGAGCGGCGTCCGCGAGCGAGCGGCGTCCGTGTGCGGCAGGGACAGACAGGGAACCAGAGACAGAGTGACACTTACAGAGTATGATGACACTTCCACTCCGCCGCCCACTCCTCTGCACGACCACACTTCCTCTCCGCCTTTGCCGAGTCCCGGGGACATCTTCCATGCACGCTGGGTGTCACAGCAGACGGATGACTGGCTTCAGCAGCACCATGCCATTTCCCCCTCTCACACTAAACTGTCAGACACACACCCTCCTCCGTGCTTTCCTGGGCCTGCCGGGCCTTGCTGCTTCTTGGCCCGGACTGCGATTCTCTCTCACACAATCACACGCACACACAGCAAGGATGAGGCACACACACACACACATTCATCCACAAGTCCATGCCTCAATCTTTCTTGCTGTGATTTACACTCGGTGGGAAACAGCGCGGCCGTGTCACATACATCCCACTAACCGGCTCCGGGAGCCTCTTCTTCTCTCCAGGCTAAGTGAGTACCAGATTGCGTTCGCACTGCATTGTTAAAGGTCACTCTAAAATATCTCACCACACAGCCCGCACGGCTCAAAAACCACGGCAGACGTCGGCCGTCATCGCCGGATTGCTAAACAATAACAGAATACTTTACATGAAACGGCATAAAATCCATCAGCGCTGTTTTACAAACGACATCCTTGACCTTATATAACTGTTACAACTCTCTCTGTAGTATGAATGATAGATGATTTGAAGAGCGATGTCTGCTGTGACTGAGTGCAACATTCCGGCCTGCCCGCATATGCGCACACACACACACACACACACACACACACACACACACACACACACACCCCTAAGCTGTGTGCCCAAGCAGCTCCCACCACCAGTAATCATTATTAGGACAGTTGCAACCGCTGCCAGGAAATTATCATAAGCAGCCTACTGCTGTTTTCCTCTGCCTTCCAATGACTGCAGAATAAACTCTGAGAAAAAAATAATAAAACAGAATTGGGCATGAAACAAATGCTAACCCCCAAGACAGCACACAACAAACAGAATATTCAAGAGAGGAGAAAAACTATGGAGAAAAAAAAAAAGGGATGTCTCGCCCGGAGAATTCAAGATTTGCCAATGTGGAAGCAGCACGCTCTTACAAATCAAAAAAATTGCCACCAATTTGCTCCCGTTCATATTTCTGGAGGGGTCAGCGGCTTGTTTGTGTCCCCCACCAGATTCTCCTGAAATGAAGCCTGAGACAAAACACGGGCAGCTACTGTATGCTGGAAAGAGGGGCTCCACCAGCACTGCGGACCGCCATTAATTCTTATCAATACTCGTGCATTACAGTTCATTTGCAAAACCGCATTAAGGCCTCTGGTCCAACCCACCCCTCCTCAGTCGCCCCTCTAAATCTCTCATAAATCTTAGAGCCTCCTTTCTTCCACCAGTGTCATCGCAGAGAGCCACACTTTTCAATTTCTGGAGTGAGGAAGGGACAGGGGGTAAAAAGCCTCTTCCAGTATTACATCTTTTCTACTTTATTACCAGTCTTCTGGGAAAATGGGGGCAGCTTTGCAGGCCGGCTATCTGTTTACATTTTCTTTACAAGACTATATTGGAATTATAATTGTGTTCTATGGCGCCTTCTTTCGGTGCCTTGCTCTGTTTAAAGGTCCTGTGGACCTGGGGAGATGAAGAAAAATGGACCCCCTTTTGAGGGATTCGATTACTGAGGAAGAAAATGCAGCTGCACACCGGCTCGTTCTTTTTTTCCTGTTCCCTTTTTCTGGTTTCCTCCAGGTGCCATTCTCTGGAAATGCTCAATATCAGAGCTGGAGCGGCTCCGTATAGCAAACACAAACAACGTTGGGAAATCATTTATTTTTGCAAACAAACAAAAGGAAATATAACTTGACAATAGTTTGATATGGGTCATTATGAATTACATCATTGTAAATGAGTCGAATATTTCCCCGACCGACCACTGGCCCTGCTGGAGTGACATTAATAATGCGTTTCTTTCCTCCAGGTTAGCAGAGATCAGAGTTGAAGTGCTGCATGTTTTTGGTTGCTTTGATGTTGCTTTAGCACTGTGTTGAAAACTGGCCTTAAAGAAATATTTATATATATATATATATATTTCTTTTTCTTTTTATAAAACATCATAGAATGCTTTTACACAGGTTTTAAATCCAGCCTTTGATTTATAATTCAACATAGTGAATATTGTGTCAAAACAAAGTTAACACAGGACATGAAACGTAATGTCCATTTAAATAGAAAGATGTTGAAGAGTCTAGTTTACAGACAGTTAACATATTGCTTTGGTAATTGTATCAACTACTGTAAATTTGAAAAAACTTTTCAGTTTCACCATGTTGAGAACAGAAAAAAGGAAAAGCGTTATCTCTGAACAACACAATGTGACATGCAGGTTACACAAACAGCATGAATTCTCCATCACGGTATGGATAATTGCTGATATTCCTGCAGCTCAACTACATTGCGTGGTGCAGTCGAGTGAGACAGTGAATTTGTTTCCTTAATAATGTTTGGAATTAATTAAAATGCAAAGCCGCGAGCCCAGAGTGCAACCACAGGTGTCTGTGAAGAGGAGCGCCGTGAGAGCAACTGTGATGAGTGCGAGCCTCCAGAACTCCATTGTCCATTTAACTGATGATTTCTAATTTCATTATTGCTGCTCTTCTTATTATTTTTGCTGCCATTTGAATGAGATGGGTTTGCCATTTTACACAACAATTTCCTGTGTAATATCATTCTATCAATAAGTAATTACTTGCTTGGCAAATTGCTGTTGCAAAATGTTCATCGGAGGGGAGAAGATCCATATCAATTGTTCATTTGCATAATGCAAATGAATCCACGGAGGGGAGAAAAAAAAACAACAACAAAAAACAACAACTTTGCTGCCATGGCTGACAGTTGGATGCCAGCGCTGATGCTGGAGAGGCATAAGAGCAGCACAAAGGTCTGCAGCATGTTGCAGTTAGGAGAAGGAAAAGTAAACTGAGTCCAAGCCCCGAACTAATGGAACCATTTTGTTGTTGTTTCTGTTTATTTTAATAGATACAATTTCAACTGCAAAAAAAAAAGCAAACCAATATTTGACGAGTGGAGCAGGGGGTTTTGTGAGCAGTTGTCCATTTGTTAGAACTCGGGCATTAGCAGAGGATGAGCTCCCCGCCACTCCATTAGGCTTTTCCCCCTGATAGAGCAACACCATTTTAGCCCCCTGTTTACTTAATATGCAGGATCCGGCCGCGTCTATTTGCTTCTAATCAACTGATAAGACGAAAGGCCTTTTCTACGGCCCCTGGAGGATGAAAGCCAAACTCCTAATGGTCATTAGTAGCAATTAAGTTCCGTAACTGGCACCCCCCCACCCGCCTGCTTTGGCTGCTTAGGCGCATGTGGATCTGACGGAGGCCCTGTGTGGAGGCCCTGAATGCAGCTCCGGAGCGTTTCAGGATACTCTTCTCATATGTTCTGAGGCTGACCACGCCTGCTATTAGACAACGGACACATTTCCTGTATGATCGCCTGTTGCGATTGTAATAACTTGATATTTGGCGTACGCGCTATGCAGTGCGTGTGTGTGTGTGTTGTGCGCTCAGTTTGAAAGCACGCTCACAGTGTGTCAATTGCTGTGTGACTCAAAACAGCCCTCTACTCTCCTCCACTCTGAAAGCGTCATTAACAACACAGCATTCTGACTTCACTGTAATTGCGGCGTTGTCAAAGGCATCTTGAGGACACTACACGGGGCTACAGTGTGTCCATCCCAGCATGCACCTCCCAATTAGCCAACTCAGCTCCTTTTTGCTCGTAGGATTCCGGAGTCTTGTGATTTTTATGCAAAACCGCCCGAGATCAAACGGCCTCTGCCCTAATCCCCCCGGAGTTAAACCTGGGGAGTGTGATCCTTATCGACGAACGCAGAGAAGAATCTCATTACGTATGCACGGAGACCTTCCTGACATCCAGTTTCCCTCCATGCCGGTGATGCAACAAAGGCAGGAATCCCGCCCCTACGTTTGACTCGTAAATGTTTACGCACATGTTTTGTGCATGCAAAGATCCTGATCTGAATATAACCGCCTTGATCTGGTGGCGGTGTTTGCTGAAGTTACACAGCGCACTGCTCAGTTAAACCCTCTGCCATATTTCCATCTGCGCGTTACCTGCATGTGATCCATTCATGAATCCCCTGAGATGAAAAGCTCCTGCAGATGAATAACTGGATAATAAATGGGATATTATGACTGTTGTTGAGCTAAACTGACTCATAAATAGCGGCGACATCAAACACATGTTCCATTGTCTTAACGGGCGTGCGTGAGCAGCAGCATGTACTGCACGATGAGGACAAGCGTACTGTAGGATTCAACTGTGCAAATACGACAAAAGGAGAGCCTCACACACGTTCAAACACACACACACACGCACACACAAACAGCACAGCCGTGGTCAGAAAACTAATAAAGAGGCATCGCGTTGCTGCGGTGTGGTAATTTCACTTCCCAGGATATCAGCAAGGTATTTATATAAAACACCAAAGAAGAAAAGGTCATCAAGGCAGATATGACATTAGCATTTTGACTGCACACACATGGCGCGGGCACACGGGGTGCACAGGTACAACAGACACACCAAAAGGATAATGTCATGTTTTCTTATCTGGCCACTCAGTGAGACGCATAGACAATGTGTGTTTGCACGTGCATCTGTGTTTATGTGCCCGCGCGCTACTGCGGGCATGGAGGGACGCTGATAAACATGCCACATCTTGGCAAGTGGTGATTCAAGCGGGCGCCGGCTTCTGTAAACACTGGGAGTGCTTCACAGACTGAAGATGGGGGAGGGGGGGGGGACCTGTGTGACTGCTCCCATCCAGATGGAAGGCTACAATGGTTTTGGGGTTGGCCCAGGTCATTTTCCCCCGATGACAAACCATTCAAAGATCTGTGGAGCCATTAAAATATTGCCGCCTCACCACAGCTGCTCCCCGTCTTCATCAGCTAACGGCGGCAGCGCGCGGCGTTGTGACGCAGACGAAGCACAGGACGTAACATGAAAGGGCAGCGTGCCATTTGGCAGAGTGTTCCTCCTCTTCGAGGCGAGGAGTCATCTCATGAGACTCGGAGGGAGGGGGGAGGGTTTCCCTCCAACACACAGCTCCTCGTTTTTTTTGAAATTTCAAAGTATTTTTTACGCTTTTTGTGTTCACTGCTTGCTACTTAAAGAGAATTTCCTCAAAGGATAATATTGTTGACAATGTTGTATTTTTGGATATTCAGTTCAATGCATGACTCAAATGGCATAATCGCACAAGTGGATTACAAATGGAGCTTTTATTTTTGTTTCAGCACTATTTTATAAGTATATTGGCAAAAGCGAACCCCCAAAAAACCCCCGTTCATTATTAATGGCAGCACAGTGAGGATACACACAGGTTAACTGGTGAACCGGACATTCTGAATTGCCTGTACGTGTGAATGTGAGTGTGAATGTGTCAATGTGTGTTGAGCCCTGTGATAGATTGGCAGCCTTTGAGGGTATACCCCTGCCTCATGCCCAGTGCATGCTGGGATTGGTGCCAGCCCCCTGTGACCCAGAGCAGGATAAGCTTAGGAGATGGAAAGCTCTGTTATATTAACAAAGTCATTCATGCATTTACATATAATTATTGAAATACTTCACTAATAATACTTCTTCAATAACAGCATGATGTTTATTTATGAAATTATGGTCCCATTTAGAGGCACAGACCATTGGGCGACGTCAACTATGTTCACTTCTTATACACAGTCTATGTTTACACTATTACAAATAAAAGTGAAAAGAATTTTTGCTGGGAAGTCAGTACAATGGTCGGTCATTTATTGGGCAAAACTATAACTTCCAAAGGGAGGAAACTTTGGTTTAATCTGCTGCTGTGACAGCAGCCATCACAATAGTATTTTAGGATAGTATTGTTGGTATGAAACTTTGAAATTGACTGACAATGTCAGTGTTGTAATTTGATTGGTGCAATTTCTGTGTGGGCCAGCAGCAGCAGGACGTATTTGTTGTATTACTTCTTTTCAAATAGCTACACAGAGAGTTAAACAGTAAGAGGACGCAAATGGTTAGCCATAGCACAACCATACAATAAAACCTCTCAAGCTGCACTCAACCAGGCTGTTCGCACATTTTAGTGGTAGCTATACATACAAAAAGCAATGCAATATAAATATAGCAGGTAATTGTGAGCCAGGACAAGTGACTTGGTAACAAGTGACAAGTGGGTGGTTGGTTGGGGCTCAAAACCACGGACTCTCACCCAGGAGATCGCTGTCCTTGTCTCGTGTGAAACCAGAAGTCAAAGTCACTGTAGTTATTTTAACCCAACTATAATTTTCTCCTAACCAGGTAGTTGTGTTGCCTAAACACAGCAGGGACTTGGGCAGATGCACCGATCGCTCATGTTCCACTATGTGGAAAAAATATAACTTCTTCTGTTGTATGAGGATGTTACTGTATGTGTGCTTGTTGAAAACAAGGAGAAAATGCATCAACATTTGTAATGAGTGTGACATTCTCCAGTCAAGTAACAGTCAAATATCAGTTTACTGCTGCCATGGGAGCTTGAGGCTGAGGTTTTCACAAATATGTACAAAAAACTATTTCATCCTCTTTTTTTATTTCATCCAAACACAACAAAAATACACAAAGTAATTGCAGTACCAACATAGTTTATACACAAAAAGTCAAATTCATAATTTGAACTCCAGTTCAACTTCCTTGTTGGTAATTCTTAATAAAAAGCGCTCTACGAGGTTTAATCTCGTATGATGCCGTCACCGAGTCAGACGCAATCAGCCTACACAGCCTCGCCACATTCAAACACTGTGATAACTTAACTAAATGCTCGCACTCCTCCAACATTACACCAGTCTGGTCTTTCATCAAATTCATCTGCGATGATGTTACACTAATTGGATGTTCTATTATTCATAATAGCAGACGTTTTTCTTGGAACTCTGCCTTTCATTAAAACACAATAGAAGAAGACCGGGTGTTAGCAAAGATTTTGTTAATATTTCATCAGATAGACGATCGGTGCATGTCCGATGCACAAGCACAACAACGGGCAGTTGCAGCCAGGATGAAGGCAATTAGCCAGACTTCCATAACAGAAGGCCTCTATTCCCTAAAAGCTTTTCACATATTTCTGGCATTCTCTATTCACTGTCCCTCAACACCTCATTTCATTGCCATCGAGAGAGACGGAGCAGCTGAGAGGGCCGACGTAACACGCCGTGTCCCTCTCTGTGTACGCGGCCGCTGGCAGACAAACGCACAAACACCAGGATTCTTTGAGAACAATCCTAACATCCTGCACGCACGGCCATGATTCCCATTAAGCATTCATGATTCATCTGGATTTTATATTATAACGTTCTGAATTTTTCATGCGTCTGCCCCTCTCCTCCTCCACTTCCCACCCACCCCTTTTCTGATCTGGAGAAAAAAGGAGAATTAATCAAACATACGAGGAAAAAACGAAAAAAAAAATCAAAAAGTGTCACTTTCACACACACACGGGAAATGTGTGTTTCCATCACAACCCTGCTTGTTACATCCAGGGTGTATTTTTTTGAAGTCAGTTCATTTTTAAGGCTCAGGCTAGATGTGTCACATGCACCTTGGAGACACAAACACAAGGAAGAGGCATTGTTAGAGGGATACAGGTGTCTTCACAGGTAGAGTGTAAGTCGGGTTGGAGAATAAAGTATGGGGGGGGGGCTGCCCTTTTACGTTCCGTCCTCCCCTCCCGTGGCTGTTATTTCCGCTCATTTTTTTGTTCTTTCTACAGAAGGGATCATTAAACCGAAATAATTCATTTGTGAGAAAGGTCAAAGCCACAGTCTGGTGGCACCCAGATACCAGAATCAGGAGTGGTTGCATTGAAGGGGAGAAAAGAGCAAAGGATGAGCATTGATTTCTGTGTGTGTGTGTTTTTTTATTGTCAACTCCATGATTGAGGTGAGCAACCTTCTGCCATCCACTCAGCAGGGATGATAATCATCATCTTTAATACCTGTTATAGGTGAAGACACCGATCTCCAAGTAAATGTCACATCCACTGTTTACCGCGGCCGCTTTGTTGTTATTATTACGTCGCATGAGGCGGGTGAGCGAGCTGGGGAAGGAACTAGGGAAGGAGTGAGGAGGGGGAGAAGTAAGGAGGCAGAGGTTTGAGGACTGTCATTTTTTATGTGCCAGAAATAGGCACTCACTCCCCCCTGCTGATCCAACCCCCCCCCCCCCCATTGTCTCCCCGGCCTCCAGCCCACGTGCTCCCAGCAAACCGTGAAGCCAAAATGCACATCCAGTCGCACAATAACAACATCCATTCTTAACAAGATTACTCCCGCAGTCCCAGTTTGGCTGATGGGACGTGTATGAGAGCAGAGGCGCAGGGATAAGCCGCCTGCAGCATTTCACATGCACTGGGCTCCATCCATAGGAGAGGAGCCGCCTGGGGAGCGCAGCCAAACACTGAGCCCACAAGAGTACGCTGGCACAAGGAGCGGGGTCTTTAGCCGCCGCCGCCGCCGCCGTGCCCACAACTACCATGTCAGAGGCAAGGGCCAATTAGCAGGTTTCAGATAATCATAATCTTTTGATTTGAATAATCAGATTTGAATAATTGTAACCTCATTTACTGCTACCGACGCTTGGCCGGTGTTTTGACTGGGAAACACAGCGCAGCTTCATAAGTAAGCAGAATGTCCAACATCAGGCTCTTTAATGCCGCCTTAATTTAGTCGCCTCTCGCTGCCTGTTTAGAATATGATCATATGCGAGTTGGTGTTCTGTCTAACAAATCAACAACTGCTTAAATGTCAGCACGAGACGAAGGCCGAAGTGGCTTAAGCCCATCCGATTGCAAATGCGTCTCTTGATGCTTTGAGAACGATGTAATCCAAACATGGAGACGTTTTGAAAGTGAACAAGGCCCAATTTAGACAAAGCAGCGCACGAGCCGAGCTTTGAGGTGACGTGCTTTAATTCCTATAAATTAGTTAGAGCAAAGTTCAAGGCAGAGTGCCAGACAATTTAGCCTGCTAAGCGCTCCACCTCCGCACAGGCCAGGCCCAGTGAGCCGGGGAGTGTGAGGGAGGAAAAGTGAGGAGAGAGGGAGGGAAGGCAGTTAAAAGGGGGGCTGGGCTGGGGTTGGGTGGGGGTTGTTGGACTTAATGAGAGGAGGAGGCTTTTTTTTCGGACTTCCACAGGAAGAGTTTGACGCCGTTGACTGATAAAACACTGACTTGGGAGAGGGTTAATTGTGGTGGCGTCGTCCAAGGTGAAACCATAAAGGGTCCATTTGCCTGGAATTAGCACACTGACGCAGTGGCTTGGGGAAGTGCCCCCCCCCCAAGTGAGCTCCTCACTGTACAACATGGATTTAATCACGCTGAGCCACAGATGCGAGTGATAGCGGCGAGCTTGTTATTTTGCTCAGGGACTACGAAAGCCGCGAGAATGGATGTGCTTTCCTGTTAAATTATAATTGCAGCTGATGCATGTACACAGGAGAGCTTCCAGGGATCACGCACGAGACGCGTCGTGTGCCTCCTTACGATACACTCAGCTGAAACATGATTTCAGCTCCCTTATGAACATAGGCGGGGAGCAAAATGCAGTACAGTGTGCGATTTGGCGGTCGCTAGGTGCATGCATGTGAGAGGAGAGGCGGGAGCCGCGTGTTTGTGCATACGGGTGTGTTTAGAAAGACATAAAGACAAATAATGACAAGTCTGCCAGATTTGAACGTACTCTACAGTGCTTCTATTAAATGATCACTGACATGCTGATAATATGACTTGGCAATAACATTTAAGATACAAAACACATTAACGCCAGTGACGATGAGGTCACCAGTAAAGTGGAAATACCACAGAATTCACACTGCAATTTCTGCTCAAAACACATATCGAGCAGTTTAGAGAGGAATCTTTTATGGATATGACTCCGCTGACACTCCAGCAAATGTTTGCAAAGACACACCGGCTACAAAGCTTCACGGACACGCTGTGTTTACTGGTACACACATAACACCTCATGTCTAAATATACTCCATCCAAGCCGATCTCATTTTTGTCCATAACACCAATAAATGAACGGACTACAGTATGACACAAACACACATGCGCGCGCACGCACGTACGCAGCTTGTTAATGGGAACCAGGACGACAACACAGAGCCATAGACAACCTGTCAAGCTCTTGGAGGGCAGCACTAATGTGATCCCACAGCTCTATCAGAGCCACCGCTGGGCCCAGTGTTTTATTACAGACCGGGAGGGACAGACAGAGGGAGAGATTGGAAAGCAAGAGGGAGACTGTGACCATGGACCCATTGATATAATGGCCCTGCCGGCATTAGTGATATACTGTACAGGTGAGCCTCGGGGAGAGAGAGGGGGGAGCCCAGTAACAGAGAGGGAAAGGAGGTAGAAGCTGAGGGCAGAGGGATGTAAGCATGCTTTTTTTTTTGCCTTTCGTAAATTACACAAGAGGAGGGGATGGAGATCTAAGAGCTGAGAGACAGAGGAGCTGCTGCTACACTGCAGCTCAATACGGATCTTTGTGGTGTTGCCTGAAGAGAGATTACAGAGCTGTATTCCAGGAGCTGTTGTGGGTGTGAGAAACCGAATGGCATGAAACGAAGTCCAACATGGAGCTTTCCATTCCTGGATTTAATGACAGCTTTTTTAATTTTTTTATTCAACCCGCTCCCACTGTGGCACTGGAACCTGTGTCTAATTTGGGCTATATTTCAGAATGTATTATACCCGAGCCAATGCTTGTAATTTATGTGTCATAATGGCTATCAATCACTTGCGATAATTCGGCTAATATTCTCGTTAACTCCCACTCCTCATCCATCAATCAAAGGCAGAGACAGATATCCGCTCAACTGTTGGAGCCGGAGTGAATGCAGATTAAGGTTGGGGATCTTCGCTGATCTGGGGGGGGCCACATCGGCGGGACTCAGTCGAGAAGGGGGATCAACCTTTGCTCTGTTGGAAACCAGCATCAGCGGGGCACCGGGGAGTCTCCGGCAGCTGCATTTAGGACTCAATCCCGCCTTAGCTTTGACTCGCTGCCCCCGCATTTCCGAAGCCAGACACTTGGAGAAGATTTTAACAATATCATTGTACCGCACCCTATTGGCACTGGAGGCGAGCTTACTCGGGCTCAAGAGTCACTCTCTCCATAATCACCCCGTCACACAGAGAGAGGGAAAGAGGTGGAGGTGGGGGACAGACACAGAGACCGAGAGAGGCAATCCAGCCGAGCAGAAGTAGCTTGCATCAGTATTTATAGACTTATGTCCCACATCGTGTACTAGCAGTCCAAAGTGCAGAAAGCAACAAAAGGAACAAAAAGTTCTGAATTGAATTCGGTCTTAGTCGATGTGCTAAACATAGAATAGCAGTGAGCCATGGAAATTCCATTTTATCAGATACACCATTCAGTAAATGAATAAATACATATTAAGGGCACCAGCTTTTTTCAAGGAACACTCTGAGCCAACGTCTCTAAGCTGTGGTCTCTTTTCACCTGAATGTACCTCTAAAGGTTACAATATTGTAACCCTAGTTCTATACGCACAAGTTGAGCCCTGAGCATGTTCTCCTGCAATCACAGGCACTTATTCGCCCACAGAAATGTTCCTTAAATGTAACGGGCCAATCAGAATGTACCTACACGAATATGGTTGGAAGCCACAGTACAAAGGGCAGCACCACCAGCTGCCTGTTATTCTACATCCTCTTCAGCTACAGCGTAGAAGCTGCAGAGCCCCCTCGGTAGAGCGCTCCACCTGTGCTTATAAAACTAGGTTTACAATATCTTCACCTTGGTTCTCCGCCCTCTACTGGACTCTATTGAGCGGAGCCTGACGAAAAAACACGCTCTGCCGCTACGTAACATTGCCCCAACCACACTGATTGTGACCGGCTTCGAGGTTAGTCGCCACAGCCAGCCTACTTCTTATGCTACACTGATGCACATTGTCAGTGGGCGAATGCGTGCACTTGATAGGAGGAGAGTATTACCCATCCTTTAGAGGGTACAGCCTGTGTGAGTTTGAACAACGAAGAAACCATTTCAGACTAGTCACTACTGGAAAAGGATCTTCATTTTTGAGGAGGGAGCACAGCAAACATCACTTACATTACAGAACATCACCTCTGCCTCTAGAAAAACACCTTTTAGACTTCCTTTACCCCACCAATCTGATACTACTCTGGCCCTTCTTGTTGGGAATCCTGTCGAACAGCTTGTTTGGAAGAATGAAGCCTGTTTCTTTCCCCCAGCACACAAAGACAAAGCCATTTCCTTTCTTCCGAACATATCCATTTCCTTTGCTGAATCAATAATCAAAGTCTTTTTTTCCCCTTTCTGTATCACTGTCAGTCTTGCAGTTCAGCCTGAATTGATGAATATTAATGGTTGATTATCAATTCTCTTTGAGCAAAAAACACATACAATGCTGTGGTGGATAACGGCGTTGGACAATGGGATGAGGGATCAGTCAATTTACCACATCTGCGCTACAATTAGGCAGACTTGAATCCATCATTATCAATCCTCACACGCCATACGCTAAATGATCGCCGGCAAGTAAAGGATCCCTGAAAAGTTACGTCTGAGGCTGTTAGATATGGCGACGCTAACTGCCATCAATCTGCCTCACACTACAATCAAAGTATTCAGATTTTGCTTTGGTGCAAACACAGCAACTTATTCATGCTTGTCTTTTTTGTTCAGAGGCAATGTTTTGCCTTTAATGGCCTGGTGTAAATGAGCTGCTTATTTGTAGGTTTGAATAATTGAAACGGCTTTGATTGAAGAGGCAAAAATGGTGCGAAAACATGCCTGACGTTAAACATTGAGTTTGAATAGGCCTCATGCCAAAAATCAAAGAAAGTTCTCGAACAAGACTATAAAAACGTTATCTACTAAAGAACGCTGATTCTATTTCAAAACCCGGGCTACACTTTTCCATCATGGCTGTGCAATTGTAAATCGAGAGCTGCTTTCCCTTAAAGTACCCTCTGCTAGCCTTCCAATGGCCTACATGAGAGTCTTTACTCGCTGAAGTGGCATCTCCCACTCGTCGTCAACAATGGGCCAACGCACGTCGCCTCACTCAGTCCGCGCCCGCGATATGTTCAATCCTATCTGCCTTCAACACTCCATTTGCCTATTTCTACCCTTAATGACGGGTTATTTCTGAACCGTCCCCTGGCTCACGATGAGTAATCCTAAAATCCCTTCCAACGCCGTGTTCGTGTTAAGCAACAGCCGAGCAACAAGCTTTTCCACAGCTGTCTCCGCTGCTTCACTTTAACAGGTATTGCATGTCTGCTCCCTCGATGCCAACGGGACTGATGGGGGCTGACGAACACACCGCTCAGAGAATCACAATGTCAAGAGAAACGACGCGCCGAAGAAGAACAGCGAAAGGGAAGGGTGCTGTCACGCCTTGTGGCCATCCTCCTCGCTCTTCCACAGCCTCCGCCTCCTTTAAATCCTCCTGCCCCCCCCCCCCCCCCCCCCCCCCCTGCTTTCCTGCATTTACGCTAAAAGCCTCCGCTGAGAGAGAACACCGAGAATGACACACCGTTAAAAATCGATCGCGCAATCTCTCTCTGTCCCTCTTGCAAACACTATCTCTCACTCCCCGGAGCCGGGTGTAGTCGAGGGGAGCCACAGTCGCAGGCAGAAGATCGGGGACGCGCGCGCTGTATAATTAAACCTCAGAGTGCACCGGCCATAAAAAACTATGGGATGGAAAGAGTCCAATCGTGGCCTGGACTTCCTTGATAATAGGCCCACAACCACACATGCAGCGGAAGGGGGGGAAACTCTGCAAAATACACAGGGAGCTGTATGACCACTTTGAATCACACCTTCCCACCCATTTCATTCATTTTTTAATTAAGCGTGAGAAAAGGGGAAGAAAAGGGACTGGGAGGGAGAGAGATTTATAGTCTTAAACCAATACAGTGCCATATTGGTTTAACATAGGACTTATCTCAGCTCTGCCAGGCATAGTCATGAGCACTTAACCTTGCAGTGAACGCAACCTATCATCATCATCATCATCATCGCCTCGCAAAAGGCAATGCCGAGTTCTTCTTCATCCCCGAGCCTCCCCTCCCCCGTTACCCTGCCTGTGCCTGATCCTTGAATGTCCTTCGACAGGAAAGATACTCATACCTGTGACTAACCTGTCCTACAGTCAAGTTTGTTGCGAAGCATTAGCCGAGGCCTTGAGAGGAAGCATCCTTCATGCACACTTGATTTTTGTGCCACCAATCCTCTGCTGACAATCCGAGGAGCATTTCACACTCAGGCCACAGGCACACGGCGTGATATTCAGAGTGTGTGAGCTCGGATTTATGACTCACAACTCCTTCATCCATCTTTTTCTTCTGTGGCTTTTTCTTTTTCTTTCTCAAGAAACGTTTTCAGGTAATATATCCATCAATAAATAACCTGGTTGACATGTCAAATCTTTGATGCCGAATATCTGGCAGCTGAGGTCTAACCTTTAAATTCCAAGCTCTCGTACGTACGGTCACCGCGGCCCCGGTGAGTGCTTGTTTGTTCCAGCGTTCTGATGAGCAGCCCTCGTCGAATCCAGCAGAGGCTGCCTAATTGACTCGCTTGAAAAATTAATGCATCACTTAACAGCATTTTTGTGTTCGTATGGTATTTAGAGAACGCAGGTGCAAATCCCACATGGTGGCAAATGTTTAATTGATGCAGCCATATGACAATGCTGGGGATAGAAGAAACAAGAACAAAAAACAACAAGAGGGAGTGAAATTACAAAAGTATTTAAATCGGGTGACTTATTTTTCAAGTGAAACAGCAGCTTTTTGCGTCGGTGCTTTGAGGCGCCATGTCTGAGGGGGTTGGAAAAAAAGATATAGTACAAAGCACTACAATGGCAATAGGTCATAAACAAGAAAGGCCTACCAATTAGGCACCACAACACTGTTTGCAAAAGCTATTACTGAACGAGATCAAATATGCTTGATGGCCTGCGTTCCTGCCCATGCCAGAGAGGCTGGGTGATATATACAGTATATTCTGGGGGAGGGAAGCGAGCGTGGCAGCCAGGCTGACTCTCCCCAGGTGAGTCCCAGCAATGAGCTGTGAACAAGCTGCTTTGGCCACGCTGGCCAGCAGCTTTCCCCTCCTCTGAAAACCTGCCTGACACTTCCACACAGGCCAGGGAGCAGGTGGCCCTTAGCCGCAGGATTACCCCGCAGTTCTGTTCATTATAGAGCCGTGATGGTAAAAACCGACCATAGCTAAAATAAACCTCCTTTATGTTATGCACAACTGAAATGAAACCATGCCCTTACGCAGGAAAGAAAAAATGATCTGGCAGAAAATTGTGGATCGAAGGTAAAGAAAAGAGCCTTCCTCATGCGTCTGTATTTTGTGTGGAAGATAGAAATCGAGGTAAAAAAAAAAGAAATGGTTACATTCTGTGTGACTGCTACATCGTTTCTTGCATTTGAAGGACATCCAACACAGCCGTAAATGTTGCCACCATTATTTGATGAGAGTTTAATTATTTCCAAAAGCATTTCGAGAGCCCCCCCCCCCCCCCCTCGGATACGTCCCACTCTCTTGTCCCCCATATCTCTGCTTCCCCTTGACAACCAAAGCCCTCACACTGCCCATGGGAAGTAAAAAAAAAAAAACAGAGAGCATTCAAATGGCCGAATTAATGTTTCCACATGATAAGCGAGCTTAATATAACGCTGACAATCACAGCACTCACCCTGCCAACCAGAATTGGATCGGGTCCAGAAAATTCCTCCAGCACAAACATTTGATTCCAAACCCATCCTCTCTTGGCACGGCTCAGTAATCTTTGTCCTTCGCCAGGACCGCTCGCCTCTGCTGCGGACCCACCAGTTTGTGTGCTTTTGGACTGGCCTATGATGGGAGTCATAGACACACAAGGAACACAAGTAATCCACACCAGCAGCAAGGACATCCACAGATCCACCAGCATCTCCTCGGACCGCTTTGGCATCCTGTCGTTGTGTGTTTTGTTTGTTTGTTTGTTTGTTTGTTCGACGAGACAATTCTCTCTCTCTCTCTCTCGGCCTCTGGTTTCCAGCCCCTCTCTTCAGATCAACAGCTCCTTCTTAGATAACAAGGAAAAGGTTACTTGTGTCCTCTTTGAACGGCGGAGCTTGCATTCATGGTGTGATAAAGGTCACTCGCATGGCTTGGCATGCCTCCATAGCAGTTGGTGAGGGGTTGAGGAGCACGGCGCAGCATCCCTTTGGCGTTATTCCGAGGGGGAGACCTATAAGGGAGCAATCACAGTCGATTGTTAGCCGTCTTTCAGTCGTGTGAGGAGTTGTCGGGAGGAGGTGGGGGAGAAAAGGGGAGGTATGAATAAGAGAGTAGAAATATTTGAACAAATCAGACGAGACAGAGAGAATGAGCGAGAGAGAAAATGTTGTATTTTCGTATAAGAAGTCAAGATGTCACTTCATCATTACAAATGATCTTTTGTAGCAGACATGACCCTTTATTCCAATCTTGTTGTCATATTGTGCCGCTACAGGCGAACAACAAATGGGTATGCCTGTGCTCTGAGGCTATCCAGCCCACAACATCAGATTGCCTTGCTTTAATCTGTTGTTCTGGGGATTATCCGAGAAAAAGATTTTCAGCAATTACATGTTCCTTATGATTAATGCTTTCACAACACATTTAGTTTGAAATGGTGTTATGGGCTGCAATCATATTCCTCAAACACCAGCATATGCACGCAATAGTGTAAACTCTAGATACAGCGGGTGGCTGCAGGTGAGCGCTACAATGTCAACAGCGCTGCAGCTCGCTGATACCATAGTAATCCAGATGAGATCAGTGTGAGGGTATTTAGACGAGGTGTTTAATCGTTGAATCAAATATGTGATATTACAGTGGAACTGACCACATTAAATACAACAAAGTGACCCAACCATGCAATGATGTAAACTTTGACCTTTAATCAAAAACAGTTTTAACTTTATTAACGTCCGTAAGCCGCTCAGTCGCGTCAGTTTAAAACACACTGGTGCGCATTGTTCACCAGAATGCAAAACCAGAGGAGGAAAAAAAGAAGCACAAGGTTGGCTTTGAGCTGTCCTCGGCTATAACTGGTGCAGGTGGACATGCTATGCTGTGTCAGCCGTGCCGGTGTTAGTTCTGGTAACTTTTACTACACGCAGTACGTCGCTGTGGTCACAATGCTTTGTGGTTCCACGGATGCGTTTTCAAGGACAATAAGGTGTAACGTATTCCACCTGAAACCAACTGATATCACAAAGTGTGGAGTGATCCGAGTTACTGTGATAATTCTCCAACTAACCTGGAGACCAAAAGATGCAGGAACGGATTATTTTATGTATTTAAAAAAGGGAGAATAGGGGGAGACATAAAGAAAACATCAAGCTGTTAAAATACAAAATTATAAGTCATATGAATTTAACCATTCATAGTGATTTTTCCCTCTCTTTTTTTGTGCATTTTAAGCCACTGTGGTGCGTGACTAAGCAGACGGTTTCAGCACGACGGGGTGAGGACAGCTCCCCGCCAGAAAGCAGCCGCTCCAGGCGGCTCGGCTGCGAACCGAGCGCCTTGCAGCGGAGGAGCTGTCCAAGGTGCTCCATTAGAGGAGCAATGCATTTTTGTTTTCCAACGTCTCATTACCCGGCTGAGAATTAAAACCGCAAAGTTTGAACTACTTGACTTAGCCGCCTCTGCGTTAATCTGCGGTACGTACCCCGATCACCCGAATTAGCCCTCTCTCTGAAGTTTTACCCTTTGAGGAGACATCGCTTCCAATCAGCCCGCCTCTCAGTGCCTCAAATGTGGCACGAGAGCGCACAGGCAGTCCCATTAACGGAACATTAACCACATACAGGCGGAGTATGTGCGACTTCTAAACGCGGCCGACGCGAGGGAAATGTGAATAAAGAAGGAAACCCAAGTTGCAGACCTTCCTGTATACTTGCTCTGTCGCTCCGTACCGGGGGAAAAAATGCACTGCATCCCCGCTACGAAGAAGTCCCGTTAAACCCCTCCGACGCAAATCGGTAATACCTGTTAGGTTTATATAGCCCATTACGGTGGCGGGTGTACATACCGGTGAGACTTGCATCCTACCCCGCTGCTGCATTGTTTCACTGTTCCTTCAAAAATACGCAAAAAAAAGAAAAAAGAAAGTCCAATGCGTTTCATTCGAGGCGGAGGGAAAATGAGTAACAAAAAACAAAAGGAACCCGCGGAGAGGCTAGAAATCCTTCCTGCAGTTTGTCACGGCGGAGTGACAGTGTTGGGGTTGTGTAGTTGAGAGCTCCGACAGGCTCGCTGGCCGACTGGAAAAGTGAGGAGGAGATGGAGGAGAGACACGCGGAGGCGAAGAGAGCCTCCCCTCCACGGCGCTCATTGGGTTGATGAGGAGCCGGGTCAACAGGCGCACAAATGAATGCATGCCGCTCTGCACAGCCACCGACGCGCAAAAAGGTTACCGTCTCAAATTGCCAGCTATGCTGCAGCTGTAGATGTTACATAGGTGTGTGCAGGTAAAGCCCTCTCATTACTGCGTTATTCCTCTCTATATTCTTCAAACTCGTCTCTTTGATGAGGCGGTGACGCATTAGTTGGCCATCAATTCTCTCGGTTATTAGCGGAACGGCACAGGCCATGGCGATTAGTGAAACGAAACCTAGGCTTCTCATTTACACTGTCACTCGATAGGGTTAAGCAATGAACAGATGGACGCGCGCATTGTATCCCCGTTGGCACAACTATAAGTCCTCTGGGGTCCCTGCATTCCGCCAGCACCTTAAAGTGACACTTCTACGGTTTTAGTTTATTTGTATTCTTGACACATGAACGTGTCTGTGGGTGAAAAACTAAATCCCACATCATTAAAAGACAAGGGAGCAGGGAGAGTGTGACACGGGTCTTATTAAGACGGTTAGTGAAAAGGTCATGCTCGTCATTGCGTGGCTGGATGTGTGCGTGAGTGTGTGATTGACAGCATGAGGGGGGCCCCCCCACGCTGCCGTCCACGGGAGAGAGCCCTCTAGTGTTTGTCCGGCTACTTGGCAGAAGCCAAGCAGGCCTGGGCGGGGTGGGGGGGGGGGGGGGGGGGGGGTACTCTGACCAGAGAGGACTGTCAGAGTGCTGTCTGACACACACTGTTTACCCCCCCCCCCCCCCGCTATGATACTCTCTTCATGAAACGCATTTCAGCCCCACCGAGTATTAAACACTGCCTCTGCGTGCCTTCGTTCCGATGACGGCGTCGCATTCCCACCAACGCTTCAGCGCCTGCATATTCAGTGAGTCGAAAGAGTGAAATGTCCGCGAGCGCAACACGTTATTTGTATGAGGTGCCGTGTAGCACCTTTAACACAACAGAGCAGCTCCTCTTAGGCTTCGCCTGGCGGAAGCCCTTTTTGACCCGAGTGCCAGAGAAGCCAATTAGCAAAGACATCAAGTCTACCATTATTTATTTCTGTACCGTTTAATTTTCTTCCCACTCATACTTTGATGTTGCAGCTGCGTTTCAGATGGGAATTCTCCAATCATCTCTTTTTAAAAGCTCCTGCTGCATAATGCATTAGGCTGTAAGTGTTGAGCCATGTTTCTTTTGCTCGATATGAGTGAAGATTTCTTTGACGGGACACATATGGTGTGTGTGTGTGTGTGTGTGTGTGAGTTAAATGTATAAAAAAGGACTGCTGCAGGGGGCTGGTCATTTAAAATCATGTTTGAGTGAATAAAAAGCACAAGAAAACACACATGGGGTAGCTTAACCTGTGAAGTATTTACCTTTATGATGCATCTAATCTCGCCCTCTGTCTCTGTCTCACACACACATATGCAGAACCTAACAACACAGTAAACAAAAAGCACAAGCCCTAATGTATGCTTAATACAGCAATGCAAAACAGAATTCATGTAACTGATGGCATGCTCTTTAAAACGTATAGGTTGAAAGCTCTTTATTTACTTGGTAATTACTTTCCCTAATTTTAATCAATTCGTTTTGGTGGCCTACATTTAACCAATCCATAAGACAAAAATCACTCACATGAATATTTATATATAGCAATAATGGCTTGGCAAGAGACACATTTAGTTCTGACACATTTGCGATATTTTTGGTCCAGTTATTGAGAGCATTACCAGGTATCCTCACACAGAGGTTCATAGGATAGCTTAGAAAAAGTGATTCCTTGTTTTTTCATGCTTTGTTCTCCTACAAATGTACATTTCTGCTTGTTACATGTATACAAACCTTTTTTAAATAAACTTCCTTTTTCCCAGGAAACTACTTGGTAAGTTTAGGAAAAGATTGTGCTTAAGGTTAAAATAAGTACGGAATTACTTTGGTGATACAATTACGTGACAAATAAGTTAATGTTAACCTCTAATTTCTCGGGGGGACACTCACTTGCGCTTAATACTTCATCATAAACAATAACATGAATTACATACGTATTGGTATCGTGGGAGGGATTGGTCAAATGCAAAGGTCAAATTTTATGTATGTGTATATGTATATGACAATAAAAAGACATTATCATTATCATATATATACGAGTTACAGAGCGTGACATGCCATAGGTATAGCTTCGAACAGTGCTTGAGAACCGCCTGGGCATTGAAACACAGTAGTGAAGCTGTCATACATCCAACTCATCTGGTACCATTTTATCGTTAGATAAAATCTTACTCTAAAAGAAGTAGGCCCACTGGGACCGATGCTCATTCACTTCCTCCTCCCAGTATTTCCCTTAAGATCATTTAGAAGCTCCAGTGGCATCAGGTGAATCTGAAACTATCATTCAAAATCCTGCAAAATGAGACGGTTCCAGCTTCAAATTAGTGATTAATTCCTCCGACATGGCCCCTGCCAGTGATCAAAATATCAGATGGCTGTGAAAAAAGGCAAAGTAAGTGGAGGGGAAATGGTCTTTAGAATCCAAGCATCCTCTATCGATCATTAGTCACTGCTTTGTCAGCGGTATTAATCACAGAACTGTTGCAGTGTGCGCCGCTGACTTCCACATCTGAAACCGTGCACAACGAGTCAGCACCACAGTGGCCGTTACCATATGGAGACGTTGTTTGATTTAAATGTTCTTCTCTGTTATTTGTTCTGTGACCAACTACTTAGAGCACAAGCTTGCCCACTTGTATGCTGAGTCACACCAAGGTATTCTCAGTTGTAAAGTCTGTTGAAGTATGTGTAAATGTCGTCAAAGACACATTTTTGTGAATAACCCCACCACGGCTGACTCAACACCCATCACTCAGTTTGATGAGTCTTCATTGAAACAGCGTCCAGCCGAAGGTTGAGATTACCAGCAATGGCAAACTATGCTTGTAGCTTGATGTTCCTTCTTTACTTTGCTTTACTTTTCCTTTAAGGCTCTCTTTAAAAGGACACCCCACCCCCCTGCTGTGTCACCACTACCCTCATCTCGACAGCTTCGGCTGGCCAAGCTCATCCATGACAACTGCCGCCGAAGATTTTTCTCTTTGGAAAGGTGCCTTCAAGCGACAACTGTCATAACGACAAAAACAATTACATTTATACTTTTATTCTGACCAGTGACCTCTTGTGTTCATGCAAATAATGACTATTCTCAAATACCCAGAGGCCATTTTAGGTTCCCAAAAAAAAAGTACCTTGGTTATTCAGCCCTGGTATTTTTAATTTCAGAATATTCCAAAGCAAATCTTTCTTACTCCCCATTTGTCAAATACCCATGCTTGATCAGTGCCCCTTGGGATCTGATACTGACTCACAGACCGTCTGTGTGAAACACACCGGGCTTTCACCAATTCCAATGCAAACACATCTAGGTCATCACTAGACCGTCAACTGATGTAGTATGAAGAGCAAGAAAGTCTATACAGGATGGCTGGTTGGATGGATCAAACAAACACAAGACTTTCACCCAGGAGGCTGCTGTTTCTGCCTGGCAACAACATTGTAAACATGAGTTTATGGTCTAAACTTCTAGTTTCAAGTCTTCTTTGAAAAAAAGAATGATGTTCATTTTGTAAATGATGGTCCCATTTGAAGTAATATAGACGATAAAGCAGGGAATGCTTCAGTGCTTGGCTACCTTGTGATTGACAGGTCTCTCTACCTGTCCGGTCTGGCAGTTGTCCATGTTTTTGTTTTAGAACTTTAACCCTTTCACAGTGTGTTTTCAGTTCATATAAGGTAATTGCAACATTTTGGTCGCCGACAAATGTCTTTTTTCAGCATTGGGTTGTACTTGGCTCCTCCCTCTCGAGTGCATGGTGCTCTCTGTTTTGGCTTGGTAGCTGCTAGGCTAATCCAGGGAGCATTTTAAGAGCAGAACACCGGCGCAAAGTATAACTGTATTTCCATTTGTTTCAATAAATGAATAAAAACATACGACGAGTGTTCCTGACTGAACCAATTGTTAACGCCATGATGAATAAAATCACTCCTTATATACAGTCTATTTTTATAACGTTGATTTATTTTATTGTAGTTTTGTTGCTTAACTAATGCCAGTTATGTTCTTAAACATACTTATTTCTGTCACAAATTCCCCTTCATATTAGTTTGTTTTCATCCTGTCTGCTTGTTTTATTAACTCTCCTGTCATTTCAGATCCCACCATTCACCTCTGATTCCCCTCACCTGGTCCTCCACACCCATCTCACCTGCAGCCCATTCCCTCATTAGCCCTCTCTATTTAGGTCCCCTCACTTGCACTTGTTCCCTACCAGATTGTCTTGTGTGTTAGTGCCAAGTTCTCCAGCGTATCTTTATATTGTTCTTGTTCTGCTTGTTCCGACCCTGTCTGCCTGTTTTTGACCTTGGATTTTTGCCTGCCACTTATTGGATTTGTTTGCCTGTTCGGACTGACCTCCGGGTTTTGACCCTGCCTGAAAAAACCCCCTAAAAAACAAAAAAAACCTAACTTGCAGTTCTTGTCTCCGAGTTGTGCTTTTGGGTTCAAGTATCTGTAATCCTTACATTACAGTCTGGCCCACATGAACCCAGCCGACTGCACGTTCCGAGACGGAACCTCTGACTCTGACCAACATGTTGCAAGGAGCTTAGGAGCAGCAGCTTACCTTCTTAGCAGAAGCTATGCAGGCTATGAGCGTCCGTCACGAGCGCAGCATGGAATCTCTCCGGGATGATGTCTCCGCTGCAACCCGAGGTCCAGATGACGCCAGTGCTCCCAGTCCTCTTCGCACTTCTCCCGTGTTGGATGCACGCTTGCCCCCTCCAGAGCGTTATTCTGGTGCCCCTGGTTCCTGCCGGCCATTCCTAATTCAGTGCTCCCTCGCCTTTGAGCTTCAGCCTTCCGCCTTCCCCTCCGAGAGGTCCCGAGTAGCGTATATCGTATCTCTCCTCACGGACAGAGCCAAGCACTGGGGAACCACAGAGTGGGAGCGACAGTCGGCAATCTGCTCTTCAGTCCAGCTGTTTTCCGAGGAACTGCTGAAGGTCTTCAATCATGCCACACCTGGAAGAGAGGTTGCTCGAGGTTTGTTTGGTCTGAAGCAGAGAGGGAGATCCGTGGCTGATTACTTCATCGAGTTCCGCAGCCGAGAGCAACTGGAACGCCCCCTCGCTCCTCGATGCCTTCCATAACGGTCTCTCGGACCGCCTCAAGAACGAGTTGGCGGCTCGAGATCTACCTGCTGGCTTGGACGAGTTGGTCGCTCTCTCCATCCGTATCGACGGCCGTCTGCGGGAACGGAGAAGAGAGAGGGACTTGTCGGCTGCTCCACAAAGGCCACATCGCAGGTCAGACGATCCTAGGGGGTCTCCTTCGGAACGGGTCTCTGACGGTCCAGCCGACTCTCCTGAGCCTATGCAGCTGGGGCGGACCCTGCTCTCCACAGCAGAACGACAGCGCCGCCTGCAGGAGGATCGATGCTTGTACTGCTGCCAGAGCGGCCATTTTGTAACCTCTTGTCCGGTAAAAGAGATGGCTCACCAGTCATCCGGAGGGCGCTGGTGAGTCGAAATGTGAACTTAAAAATGCCCTCTCGCCCTTTGATTCATGCTCAGCTGTTTTGTTCAGGGAATAATCGCACTGTCTAAGTCCTCATTGACTCTGGAGCCGATGCTAATCTTATGGACAGAACGCTGGCCTCTCAGCTGGGGATCGGGCAGGTGGCCCTGGAAGAACCCATCCACGCCACAGCTTTAGATGGTCGTCTCCTCTGCAGGGTTACCCATCAATCCACTCCTCTGCCAATGACAATGTCAGGTAATCACAATGAAATGCTCACCTTCCATCTCATCCATGCACCACAGCAACCGGTCATTTTGGGCTATCCATGGCTTAGGAGACACAACCCGCACATCGACTGGGCATCAGGAACTGTATTACAGTGGAGTGTTCATTGTCATGCTGTCTGTCTAAAATCTGCCTCATCATCTGCCCCTAGTCTGCCCGTCTCTTCTGAGTTTCCAGATCTCTCCAGGGTTCCAAAGGAGTATCTTGACCTTAAGGAGGTGTTTAACAAATCCCGGGCCACCTCGTTGCCGCCTCATCGCCCGTATGACTGTGCCATTGACCTCCTCCCGGGTACATCTCCTCCCAGAGGTAGACTTTTTTTCACTATCTGCTCCTGAGACAAAGACTATGGAGAGATATATTAACGACTCATTGGCTACAGGAATCATTCGACCTTCTTCATCTCCAGCGGGAGCGGGGTTTTTCTTTGTCGGAAAGAAGGACAAATCCCTGTGCCCTTGCATTGACTACAGAGGACTCAATAACATTACGGTAAAGAATAGGTACCCTCTTCCACTTATTGCCTCTGCCTTTGAGCTGCTACAAGGTGCGACCATTTTTTCCAAGCTCGATCTCCGCAATGCTTACCATTTGGTGAGAATCCGAGAGGGGGACGAGTGGAAGACTGCCTTTAATACACCTAGTGGACATTATGAGTATTTAGTTATGCCATTTGGTCTCACCAATGCCCCTGCAGTCTTTCAGGGGTTGGTCAATGATGTTCTCCGGGATATGCTCAATGTTTGTGTTTTCGTGTATTTGGATGACATTCTTATCTTCTCGAAGTCTCAACAGGAACATGTGGTCCATGTACGCCAAGTCCTCCAAAGGCTTTTGGAGAATCTCCTCTTCGTAAAGGCGGAGAAGTGCGAGTTCCACACCACAGAGGTATCGTTCCTGGGGTTTGTTCTCAATGCTGGTAATATCCAGATGGACTCTGCCAAGACCAAAGCAGTTGCTGACTGGCCCTCCCCGTCCACACGCAAGGAACTTCAACGCTTTTTGGGCTTTGCAAACTTCTATCGGCGGTTCATCCGGAACTACATTTCCGTGGCTGCTCCCCTCACCGCTCTCACCTCCCAGCATGTGCCCTTCCTGTGGTCCTCTGCGGCAGCAGGGGCTTTTGGTGAGTTAAGGTCACGTTTTACCTCTGCTCCCATCCTCATATTCCCAGATCCTGCCCGGCAGTTTATTGTGGAGGTGGACGCCTCGGACACTGGTGTAGGAGCGGTCCTTTCTCAGCGGTCGGCTGAGGACCAAAAGGTTCACCCATGTGCCTTCTTCTCCCGGAAGCTGTCCCCCGCGGAGAGGAATTATGACATTGGCAACCGGGAGCTGTTGGCGGTCAAACTGGCATTGGAGGAGTGGAGACACTGGTTAGAGGGGGCGGAGCAGCCGTTTGTGGTCTGGACAGATCACAAAAATCTAGAGTACATCCGTTCGGCCAAGCGACTGAACTCTCGTCAAGCTAGGTGGGCTCTTTTTTTTTAACCGTTTTGAGTTTTCACTCTCATACAGTCCAGGTTCAAAGAATGTCAAGCCCGACGCCTTGTCTCGGCAGTTCCAGCGAGAGTGCTCTCCTTCCCATCCTGAAAGTATCCTCCGTCCTGAGTGCGTTATTGGTGTGGTAACCTGGGAGGTGGAGGACAGGGTAAAGCGCTCCCATGCCGAACACCCTGCCCCCAGTGCTTGTCCTGATAACCGGTTGTTTGTTCCTGTCAATCTCCGTCCTCCAGTGGGGCCACTCTTCCCACCTAGCTTGCCATCTTGGGATCAGACGCACACTAGCACTGCTCAGACAGCGTTTCTGGTGGTCTTCCATGGAGGAAGACACCAAGGAGTTCATTGGTGCATGCTAGGTTTGTTCTCAGCATAAGAGCACTCGCCAACCTCCCTCTGGGCTTCTTCATCCTCTGCCAGTTCCTAGTCGTCCCTGGTCCCACATCGCTTTGGACTTTGTAACCGGCCTACCCCCTTCTGACGGTAACAGTTATTCTCACGGTCATTGATCGATTTTCCAAATCTGCTCTGCTCATTCCACTACCAAAGTTACCTACTGCCAAAGAAACTGCTAAAATATTGCTGCAGAATATTTTCCGGCTGCATGGCCTTCCCATGGACGTGATCTCCGACCGGGGACCACAATTCACCTCTCGCTTCTGGACAGAGTTTTGCAGGCTGCTGGGAGCCACGGTCAGTCTTTCGTCAGGTTTCCATCCACAGTCTAATGGGCAGGCTGAGCGGATGAATCAGGAGATGGAGACATCCTTACGCTGTCTATGCTCCCGCAACCCCTCCTCCTGGTCTGAGCAGCTCTTGTGGGTCGAGTATGCCCACAACACCCTTCCCAGTTCAGCCACCGGGTTCTCACCGTTCCAGTGTGCCCGTGAATATCAGCCACCACTCTTCCCGGAGCAGGAACAAGAGGCCAGCGTCCCCTCAGTCCTCGTCCAGCGGTGCCGATGCACTTGGAGGCAGGCCCGCACCGCACTCTTGCGCTCGTCCGACTGCTACCAAAGGTCGGCCAACAGACTCCGCGTTCCTGCACCCCGTTATGCCCCAGGACAACGTGTCTGGCTGTCTACGCGGGACCTTCCACTCAGAGTGGAATCCAAGAAATTGGCTCCTCGCTTCGTGGGTCCTTTCCCTGTTTCTCGGATCATCAATCCTGCTGCTGTCCGTCTTCGCCTGCCATCATCCATGAGGATTCATCCCACCTTCCATGTCTCCAGGATTACACCCGTCAAGGAGAGCCCCCTTCAGCCCTCCGCCCCCCCGGCTCATTGATGGGGCACCTGCCTATACGGTCCGTTGCCTTCTCAAGTCTCGGCGATGGGGTAGGGGATTGCAATACCTGGTGGACTGGGAGGGTTATGGTCCCGAAGAGCGTGAATGGGTCCCCGCTCGCAGAATATTTGATCCCTCCCTGATCACGGACTTCCACCAGGCTCATCCTGACCAGCCCGGTGGGACGTCGAGAGCCGTCCCTAGAGGGGGAGGTTCTGTCACGAATTCCCCTTCATATTAGTTTGTTTTCATCCTGTCTGCTTGTTTTATTAACTCTCCTATCATTTCAGATCCTACCATTCACCTCTGATTCCCCTCACCTGGTCCTCCACACCCATCTCACCTGCAGCCCATTCCCTCATTAGCCCTCTCTATTTAGGTCCCCTCACTTGCACTTGTTCCCTGCCAGATTGTCTTGTGTGTTAGTGCCAAGTTCTCCAGCGTATCTTTATATTGTTCTTGTTCTGCCTGTTCTGACCCTGTCTGCCTGTTTTTGACCTTGGATTTTTCCCTGCCGCTTATTGGATTTGTTTGCCTGTTCGGACTGACCTCCTGGTTTTGACCCTGCCTGAAAACAAGTAAAAAAACCAACTTGTATTTCTTGTCTCAGAGTTGTGCTTTTGGGTTCAAGTATCTGTAATCCTTACATATTTCAACTCAAACCAAGAATTTCTTTTAAACCAAACCAATTACTTTTTTGTAGAAACCTAATCAAGTGCTGTAGTTTGTACTCACATCTTCGTAAACCTATGTCGGAAGCTCATTTTGAAATGACACTATGCATGTCTATCGAGTGTAAACTGACATGCCGTCCCTGACATGTCAAAAAGTGACAGTACAGGGATACCTAGAGCGTCATCGTTTGAAGGTTAGGGCCACCTGCCAGTATTAAACTATTTGAGAATGTGTTGTCCAAATCTACACCCCTTCTCATCCAGCTCAGACGAACCATTGTTTTGCCTCTTCACATCTTGACTATTGTAATGCAGTGTGCTTTTATTTAAGTCAAGAAGCTATAGCACATCTACAAGTAGTTCAGCTACAAGTCCACAGTTTTCCCACATCACCCTGCAGCTGGTTTCATTAGGCTGGCTTCCTGTCTTTAATATAAGATTAAAGTCAAAAGAGTCCAGCTGATCACATATACCTTATTCAAGTATCTATTCATATGCTTTTTAACTGTGAAGGACTTTGTTACCATTGTTTTTATAAGCACTTATTTGCATTATGGATTAATCTGCTAGTTATATTTTCAATTAATCAATCAGTCTTAAAATTGTTTAAAAATAGTGACAAATGCAAATTAGGATTTCCCAGAGTGCAAGGTGAAAAATTCAGGTGTCGTGCTGTGTTTGACCAACAGTCTGAAACCCAAATTGGAATGTTTCTGCTAGAAATTATGACTGAAATTAATAATCATTCACCACATTTGTTGCTGATTAGTTTTGACTTAACGAGGATCAATGATTCTGACCATGACCACAATTTCTGCCTAACCCAATTCCTTTTTGTTGCCTGAACTTAACAACCGTAAGCCATAAAACGCAATCTTTTTTTATAACAACCATAGCTTGTTTGGAGGGCAAAAGACCCATTTTGTTGCTCAGGTTGGAAATATTTTTGGTTCAGTTATTGAGGCAGTATCACTCAAGATTTGAAACATTCACACTAAAGCTGTTATTTTATATCTAACTCGTCTGGTACCACTTTATTGTAAAAAAATATGTCACAATGCAGCTTTAAAGAAAGTCGGAGCATTGGGACCAATGCTCATTCACTTCCTCCTCAGGATTTCCCAGGTGATCAAGAGATTAAAACTACTGTAGTTTCCCCTTTTGGTCGCAAACTTGTCTCGCTAATGTTTCTGGGCTTCTGCCACAATCATTGGGGCAAAAGCAAGGTTACAATGATATCAGTGAGTTAGAATGCAGTTCACGTCTTAGTGTGGTTCGGGAGATGGAGGTTCGGGGGAATGGCTCTGTGTCTAAACTGACCAAATTATCGTCTTCTTCTTCCTACTCTTCACCTTGTCTCTCTCTATTTGGTCATTAAAACATTACAATATAACATCAGTAAAAGTGCTCAACTCAATAGGCATGTTGCTGGTGGACATGAAAGGCTTGGAAATACTCATTGTTCTTATTTGTCAAGTGCTGCCCTCTCCATTTGACAGTATAATATTAACAGCACAATTAAGGGGCCCAGACTGGTTCCTTCCATTTGCCTCCTTCAAAACCGCCAAAGCTGATTTCAGGCAGCTTTTTAAAATACTATCTTTGGAGCTGTGAATTGTTTAAAATGTCAAAATATGCAGATTAATCCGAACCTCTTTTGAATCATAAAACGCGGCATTAAATCAAACTTTTATTCCAGTCGAGTAAGAGGATAATATGAAGAAATATCCCACCTGCTTTAACTTAATCCCACCAACTGGGAAAAGCAGAGGGATACTTTTTGTCAAATGTCCAGGTGTTTTATTGTCAATTTTTCATGACTTCATCAAACTATTTGTTCCTAATGACTTAATATTATTGTTGTCTGTTTTCTAAACAATACCTTTAAATACTAATGTATTGGGGTCAAAAGTCAAAAGCACCCAATTGATCCTTCACTAAGTCCCACTCCTCAAATGCAGACTGGCCAATCATAGCGTAGCATCAGCCAGCTCCCACCAGGGACTAACAACTATACGTCTCTGCTTCATAAACTCTCGGGCAGTGGTTTCACATTCTCAGGTTGGTTTTGTGGATTTGGAGCACGTTGTGTCTTAGTGATGTTCGTTACATGGAGAAGTTGGTAGTAAAATGTTACATGGAGCTAGCATCAGCAAAGTACGTTAGCACATAAATAGCGAGCGTTGGCACTTCTATGCTACGCCATCTACTGAAGGTATACTGACTATAAACACATGCTGTTTTTGCTTTTTATTGATTCTAACAGTCATACCTGGTTTACAAGAACAGTGTTTAATTAAATTCATTCTTTTCTTTCTCGATCGCCAGACTGCTAAATCAGAAATTCTGGATGTATCCTTCTAATGCATATTCAGTCAGGAACACTCTTGTCATAGATTTTAACCGTTTATTGCAACAAATGGAAATACAGTTAAACTTGGCAATGATGACTCCGCTCTTTGAATGCTCCCCGGATTAGCCAGCAGCTACCAAGCCAAAACGGGGAGCACCGAGCAACAACCACCAAGGGTTTACAGGAATGAGACAGAAGTACATTTTTAAATACAACCATTTGCCATGAAAGATGAACTCTGAACTAAAAAAGGGTGGAGGCTGGGGTGGAGGAGGCAAAGCTTTGCCAGCGTATGGTCTGTAACAGCGTAGGTGTAGAATGAATCAGTGATGAGGGAGTCATATTTAAATAAACCTCTATGAAGTGAGAGTGGGCTGTGATTGGTGTGTGGCCGATTGGAAGCTATGATTCAATCGGCTGGCTGTCAGCTGGTTACAGCTGTGGTGTATGACTTCCGTGTCCTGCATGAACTAACGCTATGCTTCATTTGTAGACCCTACTGTCTGCTTAAGTTAATAAGATAATCCCTTGTTAGTCCCGCAGTGGGGAAACTCTTCTCTCAGAAATCAATTTTTCGTTTTTCAGAGAAACTTTATATCATAACATTTAAAATTACATATATTCAGGGTGTGCAGTTAGACGGAGTTGCAGCTGGGGGCGGAGCTTAGCAAAGTTCAAATGCAGCCCATGCAGTTTTAATAGATAGTTGTAATTTAAAGTAACATACATTATCAAGGCATTTATTACACTACTTCCATAACTAATCATGTTTTGAGAAGAAATAAGTCAGCAGTCCTTGCATGTTAAATATGTTGGTAGAATGAGGGTTAAACACGGCGTATTCCTGCTCAGAGGTTTCGGGTGACGTCTGTGTTTGAGCTGGCCGAGATAAAAGTACAGCATGTGGTACATTAGCATTCCTAAAAGTCACACTTTAATTGGTTGCAGATTAAAGTTAATTGATTTAGCTGATAGTTTTAAAGCTCCTGAAGATAATTAAGTGCAGTGTTGAGAATTCTGATATGTTGACATTTTGAGAATGAACAACCTGTAACGTGAGGGTACAACATAACATTAACTAACATCTTAATCATGCAAATTAAAAAACACGGCAGATTTAATTATCATCGGTCGAATCATTGGTCCTCATTAATTACATTTGGCTTATTTATTCACTTTCACATATCTATTCCACTTACTTCCCAATTACGCAGGACAGTCCTCAGACCCCCGCTGATATAACAAACAGTGGTTCCATTCCTGCTTCATTAGGGGATGCATGTAATAAGACGCTCAGGGGATGGAGGGACAAATGAGTATCCAAGGTTGTAGTGCTGCTGCAACACCAATCCAGTGCATCAAAAATGAGCATTAGACTTTCCTAATACAAATACATTTATAAACATGTATATATACAGAGTGTGTAATGTATGCCGAGTGGCCTCAACTGAAATTGGTGAATGCACTCAGATTACACACAACCCACCCACAATGTTCATCAGCTGTTTGAAGGTAGATTCAACAAGTGAATGACTCCTTGCTCACACACTGAGTGAACTTGATAGAACCCGGTTGATGAGAGGATTTTGAATCCTAAGCATTAAAAAGAGAAAACCTGTAAACCCAAGGTTTTCTAAATGAGCATGAAGTGTTTTAGGATGTTGCTTGAATTGGAATTTTACTCTGAGCATCGCTGTAAGATGTAGTTTGATCAGATGATTCACCTAAGATGTCTATACAAAACCATGCCTTCATAACATCCTAAATTATTGAATCGATGAAAAAATGTAAATAATGAATCCACTGTGTAACTTATTTAAAGGGACAGGGTGTAGGACTTGGTGGCATCTAGCGTAGTGGTTGGAGATTGAAACCAACTGAATATCCCTCCGCTCACTTCCACTTCCACTTGCAACAGAAGTCAGACGGTGGCTGGCGGTTCCACGGTTTTGCACTCAGTGGCTCACATCGGAGAACAGCATTGGCCTTCAGGTAACGTAAAAAACACAAAAGTCTTTGCTAGAACCATTGTTTTGTTTGCCTGTTCTTGGCTACTGTAGAAACCTGGTGGTGCAACACGTTGGTCTCCGTGAAGAGAACACACTTCACATGCCGCTATAACCCGTTCTCATTCCCCGGTTGTCAAATACCAACGCTTTGTCAGCGCCCCTTGGCACCTGATTCAGACACGCATCTGTATGACACGCACCAGGCTTTCAATTAACTTCAATCTAAACCCATCCCGTCAGTATAAGGCGGTCAGTAGAAAGGACGAGATAGTCTGCTCAGGGAGGAGGCCTGGGTGGATGGTTGGGTCAAACAAACACAGACTTTCACCCGGAAGACCACTGTCCAAGTCCTGTTGTAAACCAAGTTAACGTTGACTTATTGAACCTTTCTTTTGAAACGTATGTACTTAACTGTGCATATAAGTTACATTGCAAGCCTAGTTATTTTGACCCAAATCACAGCCTTTTCCAAAGCCCAACAAAGTATTTGGCTACCTACACCTCAACAACTAGTTTTGTTAAAAGATTATTTTGAAAGGACATTATGCATGAAACAAGCGTAACCTGACACAACATTCCTGACATGTCCAAAACCAAAGCTAGAGGGATACTTCGAGCATCATAGTTTTAAGTATAGGGCTAATGACCAAGCTTCGGTATCTGACGAGTTGGGAGTGAGAACGTGTTGCAACACATCTTGATGCAACATAACATTACGTAAGCCAAAGAAAAATGGCAGATACACAAAGTACAGATCAAATTTGTCATTAGTTTGTAAGTATTGGAAATCTTCTTAGCTCTCCATTGGTAGTTGAGATATTTGAGTGTAGACCAACTACAACATTGCCATCCCTAGATCTATCAGGGGTTTTTAATTTAGTTTTTTGAAGTCTATCTGCTAATGAAAGGGATGTGTTATACTGGTTGCAACAGCCTCAGTTTGAAAGTCAGTGTGCACTTGTTAGAGGCAATTAGCTGATACCAGAGTGGTCATAACCTACATAAGACTGTCATGACACACCAAGACAATTAAATACAGTAATGGAAACAGTTTGGCTCACAGTTAAAGTTTTCAAACCTCTATATATCTTCATTGGACGATAGCCTTTTTTTCTGATATGGTCAGCCCATAGTACGATTTCCCCCATGGGAGCTCACAATTGCCCAGAATCTGCACCTATGACGGTGAATGTTTGGTTATATTGTTCGTTCATTCAACATCAGAATTACAAATCTCAAGTAGATTACAATTCTCTCCATCTATGTCAGCCTCTCTGATGGTAGTCATGCTGTTTGAGCATTGGGATACAAAACTGAATGTGGCAAAAAAGAAGTAATTAGACATTAATCGAGTGTAATGCGAGTGGGAGGTTATAGATGAAGACAAGTGCTGGTGCAAGAGTTCTATGATAAGATGAAGACAGACATCAATAGACATTGATGGTTGTAATGAATAGAGAGAGAGAGTGCTGCCATAATGACACTTTACCTTTAATAGTGCTCATTAAGAAGACTAGCCACGAGGATGAGAGATGAGCTGTCGTCAGGACATAGACGAAAGAAGCACCTTATGAATTATAAAACCCTAGAAGGGCCCAGACAAGTGCAAACCAAGAGCAGGTCCACACACTGAAAGAAGGGGGGGGGGGGGAGCAAACAAAGCCCTGCCTGGGTGAGTATGTGTTGAAATACACTAGATCGGTCTAAACATGTGCAGAAGTTACAGTAGCATCGCAGGTTTAAGCATAATTGATATATATATATGTATATGTATATATAGTATGACATTATAGACAGAATAAATTACAGGGGGTATGATATTAAGGTGGTGTATACACTACAGATCATATATTATATATATATATATATATATAGTATAGAGACAGTGGTCTAGATACATTTGAATACTATATAGGTCAGTATTAGATGTGTGGGTATGTGAGAGTGTACATAAGTACATAAGTGCTTGTGCAGTAGTTTAGCAGGGTTGAGTAAGTGTGAGCTAGAAGCCAATATCAATAAATAACCACCATTCGTAACTCCAACCATAAACAATAAGCAAAAGTGCTTTCCAACCCAGAACATATTGTTTCATTTATGGTGAGGTTTAGGAAAAACGGTCTGGCATGGGAAACTAACCACGTAAACTCTATGCCAGCTCAGAGAAAGACTGCGACACAGGAGTTACTTTCTCATCTCTACAACTATCAGTGAAGTCGTCCTCCGTGCAACTGAACATTTTAATAAGGTCACATTTGAAAGTTGATGGTTCCCTTTAAGATCTTGTATGCAATAAATGTACAATAACAGCTGAATTGCTTTCGCACAAAACCCAAAGCCTCCTTATATCAGCCTGATTATTGCCATGTTCCTCTTGCAGCCTGTTCTTTCAGCATACTAACTCTCCTGACCTGCAGTGACCTCTGTTACTGGCATTCCCTATCACCCGACTGCCCCACTCACCTGATCACATACAACTATATATAGACTATGCAACATGAACATGGTTCGTTGATTGACAATAACGCTGCTGTGCAATGATTATGAGTGCACGTACACAGCAAAACTGAACACTATTGATACAACAAAACAAAATGATGCTGGTTAACCACATGAAATTCTGTTTATTTTTTAATTGAAAATATCCTGAAGTTCTGATGGACGAAAGGATTTGTGCGATTGGCTACTGTATTATTCCAAAGAGTAATATAAACTCGAGAGATGGTGATGTCTGATGATATAACACAGTCTCGTTGCAGTTCGTGAATTAGTGATGAAATGTAATCCATTAGTGTCGTGTTCAGGGACAAAAATTGCCACATTTTTCGTGTCACTCGGAACAACTTTTTCGTGTAGACATTATGCTACAAAACCAAAGGCACTGTAGGTTTATGCTACAAAACCAAAGTTACTTCGTGACACGAGTTTGTGGAGACCGAAAAAAGAGCAAGACACTGACCCCCAAGCAGCTTCCCGGGCGCCTGTCATGGGCATTTCCCCGGGATTTCTTAACGGGATAAATATAGTATAATAAAAAAAAATAGAAAAATACTGGACACAGATTAGAAAGGAAACATGAATCCAAATGAATGCTGCATGTGTAAATAATCAACCATTTGCTATCCAATTCTCCATATCAACAATAAAGGTGATGATATGTAAATGTTGTGTTCACATCTTGTCTCTACTGCCCCAAAGTCTCCAATAAATACGTTCTAGCCTAATATGAATAATAGTGGTAAATATTATTATAATTTTGAATATTAGATATTTTAAATGATCAAATTTAACTTTAAAATTGTAGAAAACTGAAATACATTCCTAAGTTATTGCAGTATCAAGCAGTTAAACGGCAGGCTAATGTGTAACTACAAACCCAGAACAAATAGCTCATGTAACGGTGTCACTGTGCATACACACACCATATAATAAGATGTTTTGATTGATCTATCAATACATCTCTTGGATAGTTGGCAGTACACCCTGCATTTGAAGATGAATTTAAAATAGCTTGCAGCTTGGCAACTAATGGGACTACCTAATTCCTTTTTTTTCTCTTGCACCAAGACGAGATCTCAGAGGGAATTCCAGTTTCTAATTAATAATTGGTATATGTGGCTGACGCTCTGTGAGATTATTTGAAGTCATTAGAAAACACCCCCTTCCACTGAATCTTAGGAGAGAAAGAAGGCGACTAGCAGTCCTGCAGGGATTGTACCGCCGCACCAAAAGTGTTTTGTTCATGAAATTTAATTGCGGCATCCACAAACTTGTTCCTATGAGTATTACAAAATAATGACTCTGTTCTAACATGAAATTAAAAGCAAAAATGATATTTTTTTTCTCCGGGCTGGAATAATCTTAATGGGAAAATATTAATGTTAACACCCTAAGTCCTGTTGTTCTCAGTGCCTTACTTCATTGTTTGATGATGAATTGCCACTTGTCCTGACTCTCAATCAAATTCCTTCTGTGTTTGGTTTTCCATATATTGCAGCTTTCACCGTCCAAAACGGCTTCTCCCCTGGCGCTGCATACAGAAAGTTTCCTTTGTTCTCTAGAAAATTGACCAAAAACAGACAGCCAAGCGTGAACTGCTGTTTGAAGACAAACACTGGCAAATACGGTATCATGACAAATTAGTAGAATACGCAATTTGCAACAGCTTTTAGATCATGCCTGACAAATAGGCCTAAAAATAAGATGTAAAAGAAGAACAAAGGGATACATAGTCGACTTGTCGAGGGCAGCAGAAGGAAAAAAAAAGGTACTTCAGGACAGGAGCGTATGGAAAGGGCTTGAGGAGAATGGAAAGCACCAGGACAAACACATCTAGGCTATTGATTTATTGGAGGGTATAGTCTTAGAGACGGGAGCAAGATTGATCAAATGGAAGGTTATCCTTACTCACAGAGGCAAGCTGTTTGCCAATATCCATCACTGGAAACTCAAAATGGCTCAAAGGATCCTTGACATTCCCCAACACTGCAGTGCAGGTTAGGAGATTCTCTGTGTGCAGAGGGATTGTTTCAGACTCCACACCAAGCGACAGGCTGTGCAGTAAAAGCAAGGTTAGTGTCCTTTTTATATCAATACAATCTACATCTTCTTTTCTATCTATCCACAAGGGCAGGGTGATAATATTTTATCACTATATATATATATATATATGAGCGAGAGAGAGTTTTTTATGACACAGTCAATTATTGTGATATAAATGAACGAAATTATTTCTGTTGGGATACATCCTAGTAAGTTTAGAACTTGTAATATGACCAAGAGTTGTATGAGTTGTATGAGCTGCAAACGTAATCATCATCATCATAATAATTTTAACTAAATAAACAAAAGTCAGAACAATTCATTATAAACCGCACATTGTGAAATGTTTGCAGCCAGAAATGCATATTTTTGGTCCGTTACATTTATCAGTTTACATTTTCAATCATGCAAATCAATCTAACTTTTTGCCATCAAAAGAAGCAACACCATAGAGTATATTATGTGTTGCTGGTGATTAGTACTTGCTTAGGTTTAGGCAAGTGAAACTTCATGGCCTTAAATAGGGCCCACTTCTTTGCTTTAAATAGCCAAAGTTTACTAATGTCTAACCTCATTCATCCAGCTCTTTGCATTAGGCTCATTATGACTGTAGAGCTGTATTTTTGTGCCGACACTTGAAGTTTCCTCTCCTCTTTCCATCCTATCTCACCTTTGATACCAAAGCAACAGCATCCGGTGTGTTTAGCTAGCTCAACCAACGCTGCTGTGCCTGTTTTGGGGATGGGGACTGTCTGCTCCTGCAAGGCCGCTGCACGGTTATGGTTGGTGAGAAATAGCTTTGATTCTGTGATGGTATTCACTGTTGCCAATGCAGTATCTAAAAGCGAGTTATTTTGTATGTGTAGGATCATTTAGCTGATGCATTCGCTGTACACAACACGTTGACCCTAACTGTGAGAGCAAGGAGAAAAGCAACAAAAAATGTTTTTAGTGCTGCTACGCTGAGGGTGCTTTGTGCGTATCCACCATATATCCTGAACCGGCCCGCTTTGGGAAGTTATGGCCTGTTGTGCATCTATTAATTTGCATCTGCACTCGTGTTGACAAGAATCACCACCAGGTTTATTGGCCTGATTGTTTCATCTGCCGGGGCATGGGAGTAAAATGAGACACAATTAATTCATGTGAACTAAAATCCACCCTGTCCATTAATCTTGTAATTGCAACAGAACACAGAGGAGGCAGTGGTGGCAGCTTGTCAAGTGGGGGATATGAGGTGAAGGAGATCCAGTCATCATACAGACTGACTGCCAAAGCTTCAACACACCGGTGATCTTTTTAAGGACATTTTAGTTCATCACTTCTGCTTTGTTTATTTTTTTAAGTTTCATGGAGCTGAATATGACATCAAATATGTGGTCAACCAGTAGTGGGCCGTGCTTTTATACCTGGGACTTCAGTGCTGTCATACTACAGTTGGACCACCTCCTAATAACCTCATTATGACGCAACAGCTACGGTTATTATTTGTTTCTAGGGGTGTAACAATACACATATTTGTATTAAACCGTTTGGTACGAGGCTTACGAACCGAACAATACGTTTGAATAATACTAGTGCATTTGGAAACTGCAGAAGCTTACATTTTGGGAAATATAATTTTCTCCTTCGGTGGAGCCACTGCGCTTAACCTGGCCAATGTCGAAAAAGCAATCACCACACAATCCCCATTTCTCCAGACCATGATTCTTGCTTTGTAAAAGAAAACAGATACATGAATATGCACATGATGGATTGCTTCGTCATTAACGGACAAGGCATATACAGGACTGTCTCAGAAAATTTGAATATTGTGATAATCCCCATACGTGTGATTTAGTTTACTGAACCAAGCTGAGTGTTTTTCAAGGCTCAGGAAACCCTTGCAGGTGTTTCGAGTTAATTAGACGATTCAAGTGATTAGTTGAATACCCTACTAGTATACTTTTTCATGATATTCTAATATTTAGAGATATTTGAGTTTTCTTAAGCTGTAAGCCATAATCAGCAATATTAAAAGAATAAAAGGCTTGCAATATTTCAGTTGATTTGTAATGAATCCAGAATGCATGACATTTTTGTTTTTTTAATTGCATTACACAAAATAAAGAACTTTATCACAATATTCTAATTTTCTGAGACAGTCCTGTAGTCAAAATCAACGTAATTAACACAATGACAAGAACAAACTCACAAGAAACAGTCACATATATTTATATGACAACAAAGCATGACAAATCAATCCAGCAACACTGCGGCGCTAAAACACGTATTCCACCGCACACTAAAGAACACCATTCAAATATTATTCACATTAGAGGGAACAATATTACCCATATCATAAAAACGACACCATAGTAATGCTACTGCAGATTTAAAACAAACGCAGTTCACTTACCAAAGCTGCTGTTCACTGAAAGACAAAGTCCATCCTCCTTTCTTTGTTAACAAAGAGTTTAATACCGCGGTTGTAGAGAACATCGGTGCGGTTTTTCCTCCTATGAACGTGTTCGTTGAGTTGTAGATCCATTCGGGTCTCAGCAAAAGTTTTCAAAAGCACCGTAGCTTGTAAGTGTCCTGCCGTGCTATGGTGTCGTGTTGCTGCCTTGGTTAGCAGATCTAGCATAGCTCTAAACACCAAGATGCTCAGTTGCAAATAAAACACATTCTTAGCCATAAAATGTGCACCGCTATTCACGACGCTGTCAGCCAGGCATACCGTTCATACAAATCCTTTTCCTGGCTGGGTCAGGGCTGCTAGCTGTGGGGTTGGCCGACCCTTTCTTACAGCTTGTCTGGAAATGTCCTTCTCCAGTATGGGGTCAGATCAGTCTCAATAATCGCAAATGCACACAGATAGACTCACAAATGCAAACAGAAAGATTCACAAATGCAAACAGAACAATTCACAAATATATTTGATTTACAAATGCACACAGAAGGATTTACAAATATATTCGATTTACAAATGCACGCAGAACAATTCACAAATACATTCCAATGCACAAATAAATAAATTACGATTTATATAAATGTAAAAAAAAAAATCACAAATATATTTCTGCATTTGTATGTATTTGTGTGTGGATTTGTATGTATTTGTGTGTGGATTTGTATGTATTTATTTGTGGATCGCACTGCATTCATTTGCAAATCGCTTCACATTCGTGTATGGATTTATGAGACTGTTCTGCCGTCGCTGGATTCACAAATGCGTTTTTTTCAACATAGACCTGTCTGTAGCCAATCAGATGTCAGCCTCATTTTCAACCAATCACATGAGCGCAGCTTCATACATATTCATACATATTGTAGCCGTCTGTGTTCACCCAGAGCTCTACGATGCCTCATATCAGTAGAGACCGGACCAAACTATGTGTGTGTAAACCATATGGTACAAACAATGAGGCCACTAGGCTGCTAGCGTAATGCTGCGGTTCACACCAAACACGATTCGCGCCGCGTTAATCGCGCCGCCGTTCTCGCCGGGGGACTATTTGTGTTCATTCGCGTGAATCGGTGAATCGCGCTGGACACGCCGGTGAGGGAGCGCGGCATAGTCCGGAGGAGCTCCGTGGAGCTCCGTGGATTTCATCGAACTGTATTCACTGTGTCTAGCAAGCCACACGTCGGCTGTTTACCATAGCTGTATGAACACAACATAAACTGATTTGGCTATGATTTAACGGCAATAAACCAACAAAAAGGAACTCCGAAATAACATTTATACACATAGTTTGGTCCGGTCTCTACTGATATGAGGAATACAGAATACAGTTCGATGAAATCCACGGAGCTCCTCCGGACTATGTTATGAACCAGACATGACGGCGTTTGGTTCCCCGTGATATCTGGGACTTCCACAACACATACTCAGCAGAAATAGAGGTTATTTTTTCCACAGTTGACGGCGGACAGTTGAACGGCTATCAGGGCGATAAGCCGCGCTCCCTCACCGGCGTGTCCAGCGCGATTCACCGATTCACGCGAATGAACACAAATAGTCCCCCGGCGAGAACGGCGGCGCGATTAACGCGGCGCGAATCGTGTTTGGTGTGAACCGCAGCATTACGCTGGCAGCCTAGTGGCCTCATTGTTTGTACCATATGGTTTACACACACATAGTTTGGTCCGGTCTCTACTGATATGAGGTATCGTAGAGCTCTGGGTGAACACAGACGGCTACAATATGTATGAATATGTATGAAGCTGCGCTCATGTGATTGGTTGAAAATGAGGCTGACATCTGATTGGCTACAGACAGGTCTATGTTGAAAAAAACGCATTTGTGAATCCAGCGACGGCAGAACAGTCTCATAAATCCGTACACGAATGTGAAGCGATTTGCAAATGAATGCAGTGCGATCCACACACAAATACATACAAATCCACACACAAATACATACAAATCCACACACAAATACATACAAATGCAGAAATATATTTGTGATTTTTTTTTTTACATTTATATAAATCGTAATTTATTTATTTGTGCATTGGAATGTATTTGTGAATTGTTCTGCGTGCATTTGTAAATCGAATATATTTGTAAATCCTTCTGTGTGCATTTGTAAATCGAATATATTTGTGAATTGTTCTGTTTGCATTTGTGAATCTTTCTGTTTGCATTTGTGAGTCTATCTGTGTGCATTTGCGATTATTGAGACTGATCTGACCCCATACTCCAGAAAGGCATTGCCAGTAACTCCCAAATCCGTTTCTCCTCCTTCAGCCATTGAGTGTTAAAGAACAAAGCTACACCAAGCAAAACACTAAAAATGTCATGTTAATGTCATAACTTCTTACATATCTTTCAACTTGAACTCTTACTACTACTAAGTTCTGCTAGCTGCTTCAGCTTCACAACAGTGATGCTAGCCCACTGACCAATCACGCTGCACGTTAATGCTGACGTACAAAATCTGAAATCTGATTGGATAAAAGCTCTTCTTAAAACAAGTTGCACTGGAAGCAGCGCTGCAGGCTGGAAGCAGAGCAACTGAGGGAGACAGTAGCTGTGCAATGAGAAAATAAACTAATGGGAAAAATAATTAGAATACATGTAGTGTATTTGTTAAAAATTATTAAATTATAAAATAGCTATAACTTTGATTCTGTCGAGGCCAGCAGAGAAGGCTTTGCTGGCCCTGGCGGTCCACCACTGTGGTCAACATACAGCACTACATGAGCTCAGGTTTGTACACATTCATTCTCCAATTAAAATAATAGGCTTCTTACAACTAATTATATTAATCAATTATCAATAATTCAGTTGATTTTGTTGTATTGTTGTATCAAAATGAGTCAGTTATTCTGACTGCATAGTTATAAAAACAGAGATTTGTGTATCCTCACAGGGGACATAATGGAGCCAATAGCTGTTTGGTATTGATTTATATTTCTTTATAATAGCTATGCTTTGGTTTAACTCCCTTATTTAGTATATATAAAGCTAATTTTCAACAGGTTTTCCCCCAAAAAAGTAATTCATACTAAAATATTTGATTATTTTTGTCCCATAGAGCAAGGCACAAGCTTCTCACAGCTGAATCCATTTAAAATAAAGTGTGAATGGTAGTTGGACAGTTTCAACGAGATATTTGAAAACAAATACAATAATAACATTTTAACAAGACTTTTTACTTTCTCTGTGTGAAGTTTTTAAAGCTACGAGGATTTCGTTGGTCCTTGTGGACAAAAGCAATAGTTTGTTTCCGAACAGCAGATTCCTTTTAGAAAACCTTTCATTTAACTGCAAAGCCGTTCTGACATTCTGATACACGTAATCCTGGTTCTGGTTCCCTTGTGCCTCCTTTTCCTCCAGCGGGCCCAAAAATAAGGCCTGGCCCTCCAGCAGCGTTGTGTGGGTATAGGCTCTCAGCGGAGACCGGTGGAGCAGCGAGGCGAACCTCTCTTCATGGCTGGAAGAGGAGTCGCTGCTGCCGAGCTCTCCACCTCCCACCAGAGCCCTGACTGCAGGTCGAAGGCGGCAACAAAGCCGGATCTGGGTCTATCCTTGGTGGGCTGGCTGCTGCCGGAGGCCCGACTGGAGCCTGACCTGAAGGTTTCTGGTGAACATGCGTGATTTCATCTGGTTTCACCAGAATCAGACCCGATGGCACTATACAATAAGAGTCACTCTTCTCGTTGATGGTCTTGTTTACTTATGAAGGTCATATAGAGGCATCAGTAGTAAATTGAGTCTGTTTCAAAACCAGATAAAAAAGTTCCTTTTTTTAGTAACTTTAATTGTCAGCGTCATTCTGAAGTTGCAGTTTCACAACTAACACATCTCATTTTCTGCCAGTATAAAATACTTAGGTAAGTTGATTCGTACATACTGTATTCACTTATTATGTAAAATGTGCTGTTCGTATATAATGCGCTCTACGTTACCAATGAAGATAAATCACAAAGGAAAAATTCTCAAATACAAACAGAGTTTGAAAGACTCAAGGAATGTGAAAGGAACTATTTCTTTAGGAAAAAAAGTAGTACCAACTAAAACTGTCGACCGCGTCCTCTGTGGATCACCCAGAGTAACTGGCACATTGTTTCTAGAAGGTTACACTGTTGTTAAGTCGTTCATCAGTCATTTTCCAATGTGTTGAGTACCACAAACAACCCCAGTCTCAGACATCTCTTTGGGTTGGAGGAATAAATCTCAGCGCACGGAACCAAAATGATCTGCATGGGTATATACATGTGCCACTAAAGGTAGGTGATAAAATCTGCTTGGGTGAAGTGACCCTTAAAAGAGACAGTGCTGTCATGCCACATCCGCACCTTTAAAGTAACATCTTATAAGCAATGATGAGGATTGACTTAGTCCCATTTAATGGTGCCATGTTCAGGAACAACCAATGCTGGAGTCTCATGATTATACTCTGATGTATTACAGCATATAGTTTATTGTAGAAGCTGACATACAGCTGCATGTTTGATTGCTTTGTTATCATCATTTTTTATTAATCTTTGAGTTGTTATGCTTACAGTGCTTTACCTGCATATGCTGCATTTGATTTAAGTACAATTTCTCTGCACCCTGAATCGTCTCTCAAAGAGAAGCGCCAGGTGTTTCACGGATAGTGTGATCTGTCATCTGGTACGTTGTGTTGGTGTGTAGGCCGCTATATCATAAGAAAAGTCCCAGTTTCCACTGCAGGCGCTTGTGTCACGCTCATCACGTTTGACAGCTGTTCAAACTTCACCGCATCTGCTTATTTGGAGGAAAAGTCTGCCGCTATCATTAGCACACTCACAACATTGCCATATTGCCCCCTTTTTTGCATCTGTTCTCAGAAGTAAACTGTAACTGATGGTATTATCTAAAGCCGTGATTCAATAATCTGGCTAATCCTTTGGGACTTCTTAGAACTGGGTGTTGTAGAACTGAACACTTGCTGTGCTCTTGGAAAAGTAGGGAGCCTTAGAGTCACGAGTTGAAACCATAGTGTGCGGGACAAAACTATTTTTGGGATTAGGATCATTTCATTTGGAAAATTAATGAACATGCTCTACAGAAGTGGAGAAAAACTGTTATGCTCGCACACAGATGATGAGCACAATATCAAATCTATGACTGATTAAATAGTTGCTTTTCTCAAAATTCCCATTTATCACAAACGGCAGCGTTGCCGTGTGACAGCGATTAAAATGCACGCTTGTTTAGGGGATGGGCTGGTTCAGAGGGGCCCATTATTATTTGCAATGGTGCTATGTTTAGACTGGAGGAACACTAAGGTCATAAGAAGCTTTGGGGCGAGAAAAGAAACCCACATACCACCTCCTACCCTCCATCCCTTATTCCTTCACACTTTCCTGCAAACCCTGCCATTTCAGAGATTTATAAATAGTATTAAGCCTGTTCTTGGCTCTGTTGTCGTTATGGGCCGCTCGGTTTGAGTGGCGGTTGTCAGGGACAATTTCAATCATACTTTTATAGAAAAAGGGCTGTTCGTTGAGGAGTAGAAAATTCCCTTTGAGGAGGCAAAGTCTTAGTTGGAAGAAAATTGAGCACACTAAATGGTGATCCATTTTGGCAAGTAATTGTAAAAGGCATCAGTATTCCAATGTTGTCCAAAGTCTCTGAAGCTTTCAGGTAACCACTTTGACTTCTAGCGAATGATTTCAAGTGTTAGGGCAACGGAGAAGCACGAGAACCCGCAGCCGTTCTAACCTAGTTTGTATTATTTTACATCTCGTGATTCATACATGGAGGTATTCATGCATGGAGGTGGTCCCTCCTAAAAGGACATTTTTCTGGTTTGTCTGAAGTAACATTTGGCATACCTGCATCATTAGCTGCACGTCGGTTTGAATAAAAAAATGTTGTGCCGCATATTCAGAGTGGAATCAAGCCTGGCTGTCGTATCAATATCACATCATTTGCCTAATTGTTAGGGAGGTAAAACAATAGCAAACACAGCTGTAATGTATATTTCAGTGCTCCATTGCGAGGGTTTATGCAGAAACTCAGTGCGCAATCTGACAGGCATCAGGGAATATCAGCCCTAAAGAAAATGGTAAATCCTTTTTAGACTCGAAACTGAAAAAAAAAATAACTGATGTAATTGGCAGAAAAACTGTCTCGGGTCTGCCGCATTGTGTTTTGCAAAAGTTCTCCATTTGTTCTGACAGAGAGAGTATGATTTACACACATACTGCAATAATTACGAAATAGCCCTAACTCTGGGAACGTTGCGTGGAGCGCTGCTCTGTTCATGAAGCTCTCTGCCCTCAGGTCCATGAGACGCCTGGAGATCTCCCATACACAAGACTCTGCTCCCATACATTTCAACTCTTTTTGCCTGCCAGCTCAGTAACAAAACACACATTTCTTTCACTGCTTTGGCATCTCAGACTTATTGTAAATGCTATACCTGGCATTATTTGACGGGTCTGACATGATTGCAGAGGACATGTTTTAAAGCTGCCCTTTTCTTGTAATTGTATTTAATGAGTTTGAAGCTGATCATGCCGGTTCTGCGCCACAGCCGACTTGTCTTTACCTGCTTCTGGCAGTTTTGAGGAAGCGCCTGGTATTCTCAGAGCTGATCCAACTTGTGATGCACTCTCAGTAGAGAAGCACCCCATACTGTCATTTTTTCTTCTTGTCACATCGTAAGAAAACAGAAGAGGACCTTTATTCTGATTGTAAGCAAGAGAAACGGCAGGGATGTTTAATGCTTCACCAACAGAAGTGTATGATAAAAAAAAGCTGGATCGGGCTTGGATTGTCATTGTGCTTCTCTGTCTTTCCTTCCAGCCACAATTCTCACTTCCCTAAGTCCCTGCATCTCTATTAAGCTTCACTGTCATTCTCCGACTGTCCACCAGAAGCGCTCTGACTTTCCTCATCCTGGTCACCTAACTGACATATCCTCCTGCTCACCTGTGTCTCATATCCCAATCACCCTGTCAGTACATATACATACGCCTTTTCTCCACTCTTGCATGTCTTTCCATTCAAACTTTTGGGTTCAAGCTTGATTTTTTTTCAAAGCCATACATACAAAGTACATATATATCTATATATTGCAGGTAGCAGGATGTTCAGTGAGAAGTAAGGTCATTTTCTCAAAGTCTTCTTTTTCCAACCAATAGAGAGAATGCAAGTTCAAGGCACTTCCGAATTGGCTTCATTTTTCAGACTCAGAGGTAGCCGCCTGGATCGGCCCTTAATATGGATTTTTTTTTTTCACCTCTAACCCTACAAATGAATGTGGATAGCTAATGATGTGGTCCTTGACTTTGGAACTAATGCCTGCTACTCACTATGGGTATTGAGCAAGTAAGCATGCTAACGTTAGCAGCTCATTTTGGAGATGATGAACATACTGTTGAAGCCATTCCTTCCACTGTTGTTTGTGCATTTTTGGTTTTGGAAAGTTGATAGAGAAATATAATGGGCCACAGTTTATGGATGCTTTGTCACTGCAGTAAGGGAAAAATAGTGACCTTTTCTCTTAGTTCAGGTATTCAGTGTATCTTATGCACCAGATATAACACAATGGAGTATCATTTGAGTGCATCAGATTTAAAATGATTCAAATAGTGTTTTGCCCTTTTGACATAGATGTCCATGTCCATATGTTGTCAGAAGACCCTCCAAGCTATAGAGCTCAAACCACCCACAATTGACAGACAAATGTGTGCTATGTTCCAAACATACAATGATAAGCATCTAATTTTCATGCAAAGCAGTCTTTAATTGAGGGGAATTTGAATACAGCAATTCAACAGTGACAGGTAAATTTAATTGCCAGTCATGTGAAATATCTAGAACAGGATTTGTCAGCTCCTGACATTTTAGTGTTCTGCTCATGTTGTTAGTGTTCAACAGGCAAATCAATGGCACCACCTCCGAAACTATTTGCAGCCATCTTTGCCCAGGTCTTCTGCCTACTGTGTCAAAACAACAAGACGAGGAAAATGCTATAAATATGTTGACAAGGGCCGACTGCCTACACAGCCCTTGGACCCCAAAAAAAAAACAGAAGAAGAATACGAAGGAAAAAATGCTTCACTTCACACAAACCCCTTGGAGTTTGACCCCCCCCTCCTCCATTTGGATCACTTGCTCCTTGTTAAAAGAACCCGGCCCCCTGGACGGAACGGGGGTGGTGATACCCCTAATGAAGATGAATATTCAGCTGCTTTAGAAAGGCTCCTGGAAGGCTGCCCAGCCTGCACTCGCTGTTCCAGTCAAATTGGCGGCACGGTGAGGGAGGGGCCCGACACGCTGGTCTGAAGTGGGGAAGTTGGGCGGAGGGGGCCAGTGTCTGACAGGCAGGGGAGGCATGCATGCCTGTGTGCTCCTCTGTCAAATGAGCAGAAAGGGATGCATAATCTGTTTGCATACATAACGTACACACACATGTGGGCACCAGTACAGTCCAAAAGCAGAGGGGTGAGGCAGGAAGCTATAGACCTGTTGTGGAAAATAGTAGAGGATATAAAAGTATACATATTAATTTATATATCTGGCACATTATTTTCAACCTCCCCAACATCCAATCTATGAATATTACAACTTGTATGTATTGTACGATCTGATTACAACTTTCTGATTAATCCAATGACTAACTGAAGTGGGTATGATTTTACATGTTAGGGTGGTAACACGCTTTAAGGATCACAGCACATGGTTTATTTGTTAATTTATTTGATTATATATATATATACATATACATACAAAACAAAACTGCACTGTCAATTGCTGAATGGATGGCTCAACGCAGGACTGCAGGAGACTGCTGTTTGTGTCCCGCCAGAGATCAAAAGTTGAGGTTCAGTCATTTCAATTTCCGTAACTTAAATAATGTAACAAACGTACTTTTATACATCACTAAGTCGTTTTTTTATCTTTTAATTTGTTTCAATTTCAAACCTCTTGGACCCGGACGAGCCCCATTTGGGGTTCGTTCATAAAATGGACTTTTCATAAATAAATATTAATGCTACACACATGCTTTATACTGAATTAACGAAGAAATTCTGAGCAACTTAATAATGTAAACCATTTTACACACAGCAAACACAATTATTCACCATTATACTAACTAACTAAGAAGATTTTCCACGATATCACGTATTTTTCGCCATCAGTCGGCGAGCTTCGCACTCCGGAGAAGGCTACGAACAAAGAGCTAACAACTTGCATGGCCAACCAATATGTCTAAGAGCACGGAAATTCGACCACGAATCCAGAGATATCTTCAGAATTGTTCTCCGTTAAAGCATTACAGAGATACAAGCCAACAAGCACCACAACACCAAGCCACTAAACAGCAGAAAAGAATGTGAAAGCTCCTTACTTTGAGAAAAATCATGAAGAAAAAGGTCCAATAATCCGTTCACGGCTAAGCTACACTGTTGCTATGTATATCCGGTGTTTTTTTAACTGTTTCCTGGTGAAAGGGGGGCTAAAACAAGCCTGGGGGACCGGGGGTAAGGATTTGCGTTTTCGGCGAATCGGTTTTACGCACGGAGCAGTGCGGCGAATTTTGGATTTTTCCTGGCTAACGATTCTGTCAATCAACACCAGCTTACGCCCAATGTCTCCCTGAGACTCTGATATTTCGAAAGAGGTGTCATAGTCTGAATTTGACCAATCATAGGCCCAGAAAGCACCACTCACACACATGAAGACTGCAGTCAGACGGGAATTGATCCAGTTTACAGGCTCTGAGAGGACCCTGGCTCTCAAATTGATGCCAAACTGCTGGAGTTGGATGTATTGAACAATATTATTGATAAAACAAGTGAAATATATAGTTATATAGTATATAAAAGTACAATGGAACAGCTGGAACAGCTGGTTCCAAAATGATGACCTCGCCTGAATTATCTGTACTGAAACCTCTAACTGTTTTATTGTTTACTTTATCAAAGCCACATTTTTTTAGAGACTTCTGACTTCTTGTGCTATGATTGTGGAGAGTTTTAGGCTTACTGCTGCATTATTTCAAAGACAAAAGTGCTTTTTCTTCAGGCGAACCTGACAATTTTCAATTTGAGCTGTGTCCAATCTTCATTTACTATTAACCAGTAACATACACACAATATTTACCCATCTGAACAAATCTCACAAGTGTTTCTGTTATTAAAAAAATATTCAAATAGACCTTGTAGTTAGAGATCTACACTCTCTTGAGTATGGGTATGCAATTTTTGAGAAGAGGCCTAAAAATAGGTTTAGGGTTCAAGAGGCTTGAAACAACATTTTTTTAAAACTATCACTGTAATCCAGAAGAAATTACATTTCCTTTCACATAATTTAGAATGCAGTTTAGTTGTATGGGAGCGTAATTTTGTAGGAGACAGGGTTAACCTTCTAGTAACGAGGCGGACCCAATTTGGTCCCAGAGGGAGGGCGACAGAGTGTACACATGTAGTACAAATCACTTCTGAGAACGAATGAAATGATATTTTATGATATCAAAAACCTACGTAACGAAGAAATTCTGATAAAATGGACCATGTAGCCTATTTTACTTACTCAAAAACATATATATGTCAGGATTCCTGTCTGAACCATTGTGTGTTAACCTCTGTTTTCCCCCAATATCCTCTCCTCATGTGTCTGTCATTCCCCTGTTTGTTATTGTATGTCATGTGCTCGGTGTTTGTTTTCTTGGACCTGCCTCCAGACAATTTCCATGGCCACACCCCTGATTGGCACCCAGCTGCGGACAATCTGGATCGTTACCAGCTGATCCTGATTCCACTGATCACCGCCTGGCTGCTTATCAACCCTGGCCCTGCAGGCCTGGGTTGTCAGTCCGTTTCGTCTTCTGCCTCGGTAGTCTTACCTCTGTTCCGTGAATTATCTGTTGATGTCTCCCTGGACTAACTTCCTTCCTCTCCACTACGTTGTAGAATATTCGCTGTTCTGCCTGCCTCCGGTGTCGAACCACGGGACCTCACACCGTCGATCTGCCCGCCTCCGGTGTCGAACCACGGGACCTCACACCGTCGATCTGCCCGCCTCCGGTGTCGAACCACGGGATCTCACACCGTCGATCTGCCTGCCCTCCGGTGTCGTGTCACGGGACACACATCGTCGATTTGGCTACCTGTGTCGGACCACGGGCTCCACACACCCTCCTTTAAATACTGGTGAAATAAAATCTGTTTTGCCAGACTCTGTCTCCTGTGGTCTTGCTATTGGGTCCTCATCTTGACCTCCCGTGACAATATATATATATATATACACACAAAGTAATACTATATACTACAAGTACTACCACAATTTCACCTATTTTTTGCCAGGAGATGGCGAGCTATGTTCTCCGTTACCGATCCCAGCCACGACCTACGGCACTTTCACAGACAAATCCGCATATCAAAGAGCACGAGGACTCCACACTGAATCCAACAATATCTTCTAAATTCTTCTCCTTCAAACAATTAAAAAGTTACAATTCATCCGCCACAGAGCAACACACAGCCAAACAGCAAAAAAATGTAAACGCTTTGCACCTTGAGATGGTTTTCTGGATGAAAATCGCCAAAAAAAAAGAATTAATCCTTGCAGCCATGTGCTGCTGGTCTCTCTGCTTCGTTGTGTGAACAAACTGAGTGTCTGCGAGCTTGTATAAGGAAGGGGTAATCTTTTCAGTTTTGAAAATTCTGTCAATCAACTCAAACAACCAACCTTTAGACGCGTTAGACTCTTCCGCATTCAACGCTGTGTCGAATGCGCAAATTGGCCAATCACAGGCTTTGGTAAGGTTCAATTGCATTCTGTAAAACTGAAATTCAGATGAGGATGAGTTGTTATAGAGCCTAGGCTCTCAAAATGATGCCAAACTGCTGTATTAGATAGATTGAACCATTGTTTTAGTGATAAAACAAGTGAAATAAATATATAGTATATAAAATTAGCATGGGAGACCTGGAGCAGCTGCATCTAAAATGAGAATTTGGCCTGATCCTGCAGAGGCCTGAAAATAGGCTTAGGGGTTAAATAGTTGTTAGGTTGTGAAAAGAACCTGACCCAGAAGGTAGAGAGCTTGAGGGCAGTGAGGGAGGAACGTTCAGACATTGGGTTCTGGAGGCAGTTCTGTAGGTCTCACCAATTTAGAACCACATTGTAGGTCCTTATAGGATTCCTTATTTCTTAAACTAAGAATTACTAAATATGATTGGTTATTGGGTGGTAGTTTTACCCATAATCAATACACTATTCAACCCGTGTAGAGTAGAATAGGATGCAAGTGGAATAGAGAATTAGGGGAGTAGCCAAATAAACATGTTGTATTGTAGTTTTGCTTCTGTTGGACGCACATAAGCCAACATACATGTGTTTTTTCTCTCTTTATAATTTCATCAGCAGTGACAGTGTAAACAAACTATATCCACGAAACAAAGTGAAAGTATTCATCAACGTAAATGGAGGGGACTTTAGTTTCCTTGTTAGACAATCACTAATGGCAGATCAAAGTTAAAAGGTTTGCCCAAACTCAAAGAATACAGAAAACGTACAAATATGATGTTAGAACTAATCCGCTTGCTGTGAGCTCAGGTCTGCACTACACATTGTTGAGATTTTGAAGTGTGCATTTCGACTATCCTGCGAGGCTTTACATCCTACAGTTACCCACAACACCGTTCTGCATAGTTTTGTTGTCCTGAGGCAACAAATATATGAAATCTGTATCTGACAGGTAATTTTAGTATAGAAAACTGTCCGGAAAATCTAATTTATAACATAGCACTTGTAGTGAAAACGCTATAATTTCATTCTGATATAAAAGTAAACTGATTCTGTCGAAAGACTAATTATATTTCAGTGAAAGTTGCTCCAAAATCAGAATGATTCGTTTCTAAATGGATGCCATGTTCAAAAGCTCAGCGCTGTGCCATGTACAGTCACAGTTCAGGCTACCTTTGGCCGCGGCGGCGAGCACAGTCCTGTTGCCAGGTGGAGAGGGGAGATGGAGCGAGCCGCCGGCCATTAGCGATGTTGGCTATTGGAAGTGAAAAGAGTAGAAAATGTGGGGCAGCTTTGCCACCCGTTTGAAGTAGGGACAGCTTGTTTGTGAAGTGGAGGCCGAGTGCTCGGCTTTCATGTCCTGCTCTCATGTGACCTGGGGAGACCTCAACTTCATAAACCATATTGACTATATCGCCTGAAAAAAAGAAAAAAAAACAGACACAATCTATTCCAGCGCTTATGGGGCTCGGAAGCCTGAGGCTTTATGAAGTGAGATGAATGAGAGAGTGCTGGGAGTTTCAAGGCCCTTGACACGACTTACAAACAGGCAAACATTAACGTGTCCTCGAGTATCGACTCATTAGTAATAAGTGAGGTTTAATTTCAGGCTGCATAACAATACCAACGCTGTGACGTGTGTTTGCGAATCCTTCAACGACACACTGTCACTCTCACTCTGTGATCCTGTAAACGATTGTGTGATTCACCGTGAATTAAAAGTGAAGCCATGCAATTGCGAGTCCTCCCACCACCTTCTCTAAAGTTGAAATCTTGTGCTCTTAACGGGAGGTTTTTTTTTTTGACACAACTGCTGATCCAGCTCTCGGGGATGAGGGCTTGAGAGACTTAGACGTTTTTTTGTCGTCTCTGCATTTCTTGGGAGGGAATTGGCAGATTATTTGGTCAACCTCGATCAGTTCCACCACAGCTTAGGGGGATACATGCTCGCTGACTAATATTGCCCGGAAATCCATCAAAGTCAGGGGGCTTGTCCCCCTTTTAAAACATGTGTGTTCCAATCGAGCTCTCTGTGAGTCAAAGCCATCGCAAACAGAGGCCGTACTCCGCCTGGAACTGACGCTGACGGATCCCGATGGAAATGAATTATGCCGTCTCCGAGCATGAAAGTACCTACTGTAACGACAGTAAATGCTAATCTTCAAAGCCCTCCTATAACTTAATGCAGTTTTCTTTGCTGGTTTAATATCTCCCAAAATAAAAAAAATGAAAGTTAAAATGCTTTTTACACCATCAAGAGTTTTGATGGAGGACATTCAAATGTCTCTCTGTCATGAGGTCTGATTGTTATACATGATAGTTAGTCGTCAAAGCAGCTGGGTTAAATTCTGTAGAGGTGATTGCAATTAGGAAAAAAAACAGTAACCAGGGGGTCAAAGACCAGAGGAACGGTCAAGTAGGTAGAGGTGACAGGGAACAACGGCTGATAAATACCAGGTGTATCAGCTTATTGCTTACTTGCATTTATCAGGCTGAGGATGTCACAGGCCCACATTTTCCTTTTTTATACTTTTTATACTACAGGAATGCATGATGTTGGATGCCAATCAAACTGCGACTTTGATATTACTGCCAATTAAACTTCATAAAGACGATACAAAGTGTTTCCAGATTTAATGCATATTTTCTTTGTTGGCCTACCCCCCAAATTATTTCATTGGTGACACTGTGAGGAACGGATCACAACCTGATACTTGATGAATCTTTAATAAGTTGTTGCTCAATGGCTCAGAATGAACTCTGAGTAACTGTGAACCAGCTGCTGACTGGCACTAAACTACAACACGTATGTCCTTTTTTTGGAGTAAGTCTACTTGAATACATAGACAACATTTTTCCGTCCCTTGAACAAGCAGAGAAATAAACTTCACTGGACTTTAAGACGGGATTTAATTTAAAATAGCTTGCGCTTAAAAGCAAAGGATCCATCGGTCTTTCTTGCAGGGATGAATTGTTATTCTTTTGTTGTATTTGTTATTCAGAGATAAATGTGTGTTTGCAACAGAAATGATGAGTCAAGGTAAAATACACGGTATTATAGATATTTGCCCTCCTACGCCTCAGATACATTAACTGTTCTCCTCTTACCTCCAGCCATGACAAATGTCAGTGCTCTGCTTTGCTCAGCAGGCCGCCCAACACACAAACGCAGACAGGGCAACGAAAGCGCACAATTTCACATTCCTTCTGGTTCTCGGCTGCAGCACGTGACAGAAAAAAACAGTTATTCAGCACAGGTCCCACGGGTTGGCTGTCTCCTCGTTTGTTAATGACAAGCATTTGGGGTAGCCATCGATTTCCTGTGGCACTAATTAAGAGTAGACTCATTAAAGCGTTTGCAATACATCCTGTGTTAACTTTCAGGTTGTTGTTTTTGTTTTTTTCATCCCTCTCTCGCTTTTCATTCTACTTTGATCGTTGTTTGTCTTTTCTCTCGTCGAGGCGAGTGCTCGTCTATGGAGAGACTGATCACAGAGAGTTACAGCCATACTGTGATCCTTCCCTCTCTCCCTTCACCCATCTCCAGTCAGAGACAGCCAAGTTGAAGCTCATTTCAACGTGTAGGCAGATACATAAGTGCATTGTCTGTGTTTTAATATCTTTCAGTCATTTAGCAAGCATTCTCACGTTGGCCTTTAGGCTGAGTTTGTTCAATTCATTTGGCATAACGTTAGTAAACAGAGCTAATTTTGTCTGTCTTACCCCAAATATCCGTGCACCTGAGGGGCATCACGGTTAATATGAGGGAGGGAAAAAGACGAAAAAACGGTTGACTCTGATCACAACTAAGCTGGGTAACACTGGGAGGTTTCTGAGCAGACGTTCGCATTCATTTTGGGGAGCAATCTGTTTTAAAAGCCCAGTCCTTCTTATTCCGAGCAGCCGTATTGATCGGTCCAACTGTCCTCCCTGTGTGTGTGTGTGTGTGTGTGTGTGTTTATGTCTGGTGCCAGGTCGGGTATCTGCTCCTGGTGCCTGCTGATGTCCACGTGCTGGCAGCCTGATCACAGTTCACAAGGTAATTTTGTCCTAGTTTGTGCTGTAAAGGGTCGGTTCGCCAGACTCACCCCCTCACCATCGCCCTTTGTGGTATCTAGCTATGCAGTTTTGGTTCGATAGTTTTTGCTTTTATGTCACACAGTTTTGAGATATTCATCCACCTTCGAAATGTCTGCTGTTACCCTAATAAAATAAAGGTGAAAGCAATTTTGTTTGTAGTGCTCAAATCTTTGAAAGTTGACATTTGAAGAATTCAACAGCAGCGTGTCTTTCCAGAAAGAATGTCAGCATTATCCACACACCTTGCTGCTGACAGATTTCACTGAAAGTAGTTTTCTTACCAAATAAATAGTCCATGTAGTTCAAGCAAGATGTGTCGATTATCCTTTAAAACCAAGGAATTGTTTTTGGAGAGACATGTTGCTGAAGTTTTAAAATGCAGCTTTTTATTCCTTTAGCTGACATGAACTGATGTTAATGCTAATATTTCATATGTAAATGATTAGCTTGCAAACACACCATGCTCCACTTTCGAGGCCACATTTTGTTTTCCCTGCTTCCCGTGGTTACACATTGTCATGCTGCATTCATTGCAATGTTGGCAGGATGGAAAGAACAGGACAACCTCCTGTTATTCCATCAGAGCGTGGCGTCCATGCATTATTTTATGAAGTATGTTGTCGCTGGAAAGATGACCGGCGGAAACAGAGAAAAGAGGGCTGTGGTAGGAATCCTATTATAACTAGAATGCACTTTGCTTGTTGTCGTCACTGAGTAGGCAAGATCCAATGTTATTTAAGTGATAGAAAGTTATGCTTACACCGGCTGTTTCATGAGGACATTTCATAAAAGAATACACTGATGTTATTGCACTTACTCTGTACGCTCAGACGTCGAAATTTACCCCTCTTGCTCTCTTTTTAGTTTCTTTTAGTGATCCTGAAATACTCCAGCACTCCCCTGTCCACACATGGCCCACAGCTTGGGTGTAATGTTACACATGTTTGTGCCCCTTCCTCTGTAACATTGGATTCAACAACTTTCCACCAAAAGAAACTAGCTTTAACTGGAAAATTTGCAGCAGCCCAGTGACTCCACTTGTTTCCATCGGTGCACATTCACTGGCTGGTGTTAGGTTACTCTCAGCTGTGGCAGCCTCTTAAGGTGTGTTCACACCAAACGCGATGAACGCGGCGAGATTACATACAAAGTCTATGTACAGACGCAATGGCGCGGCGCATTTGGCGCGGCGCGATTGACGCGTCGAAACGCCGAATTGCCCCAAATGCAGAAGTTGAAATATTTGAACTTCTGCGAAAAAATCGCGTGACGCTCCAGCGCGATAGCCTATCAGCGTTGAGTTGCTCCCCATGTCATCAGTGAAGTCCTGCTGTTGTTGAATCAGGCAATAAATGCTGTAGCCGCCATGTTCACCCAGAGCTCTACGATACCTCATATCAGTAGAGACCGGACCAAACTATGTGTATACATGTGTGTGTGTGTAAACCATATGGTACAAACAATGAAATAAATAGACGCTACCATATTCACGTCTAGATGACATTATTGTGAGTGTTGATGGAGCTGCTATAATGTTAGCATAGCCTAGCACTGATCGATCCGAGCTCCATTGAGAAAACAAGTACAAATCGGCATCATTACGTAGTTATTTCGGAGTCCACAACACGTACTGAGCAGAAATAGAGGTTATTGTTCTACGGTTGATGGCGGACAGTTGAACGGCTTTCAGGCCGATAAGCCGCGCCCCCTCTCCAGCGCGATGCACGCGAATGAACACAAATAGTCCTCGGCGATACCGGCGGTGCGAATGACGCGATGAATGCGATTCGCGCCGCGTTCATCGCGTTTGGTGTGAACACACCTTTACTCCTGCATATGCCGTAAATTCCTCCGCACTGTATTCTGGCCTATACAGCGTAAGTAGCCCTGAATGTTAGTAGCTTTCTTCCATATCTACAGGAACGTTGCCCTCTGCCAGGCTCTTCCAGTGGTTGTTTCAATTTTTTAGCATTGACGAAGTACAATCTGTACTTTAAAATACGTAGGTAAAATATGTAGTTCAAACAGGAAGCAACAGTGGCGCAAATTTCGCCAGATGACTTTTGCTGGTAAATGAGAAGGGGACTGGGGATGCTGGCAATATGCTCACATTGTTTTGATACAAAGCTGGTTGAAAACCAAAGGTAAAGAATCCTTTAACAACGGTTAACCCCTTTGCTAGCCTTGTAATATCAGCAATTGCGGTGTTGCAGTCATATATTTGTTGACATGTTGTAGCCAGAATGTAGATAGATATAAAAAGGAAAAAAGAAATTACAACCAGAAGACTGATGTGAACATTTTTACCACTCGGCTGATCATAAATGTGGTCTATTTATTACATCATATATATATATATATCCAGCTATGATGATGTCATTGATAGAGACTCAAGAAAATCTGGTGAAATCCGTTCTACCATAGAACTGTAAATACAGTACCGATGTACGACCGCAGCGGCTGCTCTTCAGACAACATTATACTGGTTTGCTTTAAATGTTTCACTATTCTGCCACTTTATTATCACACACATAGCTGGTAATGGTTTTTTTTTCATGCAGCTTGAAAAGAATATATTTGTTTTGTTTTTGTTTTATTTAATGTCTCAACCAAACACACCACCTTTATCACAGTGCACATGATGAACGGTTGGCTCAGTTGGCACTTTGCGAACACAACATTTGTCCCATTATAACGACAGGCACGCTCTTCCTCCAATTGTGCTCTGCTAGTGGGCAGCACTTGGAAAAATGTGTGGAATGAACAGCCTGCAACAATATCAAGTGTTAGCAGTCAACTCAACAGAAAGCTAATGAACCGTAGCAAACAGCTTGTGGGGTGTAGCGAGAGAGAGGGAGCAGTTGCATCAAAAGCCCTTCATCGGAGGCTTGAGCATGCTTAAGTGAATAAACTATATCCTGAGGCTAGTGGAAAATAGACATAATCCATTGACATGTATACAACCCAGAGTGGGAGAAGTGGAAGACAGTGCTGCACTAAAGAATAGACGTCACACATAACGAAGATTCCACTCGACTTGACAGTAGAAATCAATCACACGGCGACTTTGCTTTTCATTGCTTTTTCGTAGTAAGTAATACGACTTCAGTTGAAAATAAAATGTTGGACAAAACTAACCACTTTGGTCAAGGTCAGGGGAATGATATTGCTTCATTCGTAGGATAAATCTTTTCTTCAAGCCAAGAAATGAACCTGGGACCTCATCCACCCTGGTAATCAGTGAAACCCATGAACAGAAACAAATCTAAAATAAAAGTATGCAAATAAAAAGTAGCATGTAGTGGTATCTACCACCAATACCTGTGATGTTTCTATTTTTTCATATTTAAAATCTGTATTGATCATTGACATAATATATATGTAAGTTAACATGAGGATAAAATTACACGTTTCTTGCTAACCGCTAACATGTCAGGTTATTGGTCAGTGTTATAATGTTATAAACATAAATAAGAACCATACTGTTGGACTGGCACTTTAATGTATTGTTTATTGTGGAGTCGACTCCACATTCACCGCCATGCTGCCGTAAATAAGCACCAAATGTGTATTAATCAGCTGGAGAAAATAGTCCGTGGCAAATGTTCTATTTGCTTCTGTTTGTGTATTGTTTGCTGAAAATTACAGTGCCCATCTGTTTTTAAAAATGACAAAGCCGTTTTTTAAAATAAGAAAAAAATGTGTTTCTGACCCATTTTTAAAGTTTCACATCCTCAGTTTGCTTTTACATTTTTTTTATTGTTGGATTTTTTCCTGTAAAAAAACAAAAACAAAAAACAACAACGCCAGACATTAAAAGACAAACAAAGGGGTGATCACCAAGGTTCTTACACATTTTCTCACTTCTCTACCGTCGCCATTGCAGCATTTAGACAGTGGTATTAATTAAGATTCAGGTCCTGTGACTCCTCACTCTGAAAAGTCCCCCCCCCTCCCCGAGTCATCTGCCCCAGCGTTGTGATCCTCAGCTAGTCCTCGCCGCAAATCCTGCCCCTGTTTCCCATGCAGGTGTTGGACTCGCAGCGTGAATGGCAGCATGAATGCTAATAGGTCGTTGTAATAAGGTCTTTGAAGTATGCAATACACTATTGCAGAATCATAATGTGAAAATCCCTCTTTGAATCGGGAGACTCGGCCCTGCTTGACACTTAACGGGACTTTCTCTCTCTCTCTCTCTCTCTCTCTCTCTCTCTCTCTCTCTCTCACCAACCCGTCTCTCTCATTGCGCTGCTCCCCCCTTCCCTCACTCCTCCCAACACTCCCTCCTCTCCATCTCCCCGACATCTTTTAATAATCACTTCTGGCAGGAAGACTTGCCTTGCTCTGATCGGTCTTAGCTGACAAGCATGGGTTTCCAAACACCAACATGTGGGATGTAGCGATCCGTGGGAAAAAAAGTGAGGGAGTGGACCCAACAGGGAGGGGGCTGGATTATTGGTTTAGGAGAGAAATAGTGGGGGTTTAGGAAGGGATGGGATGCGGTGGGGTTGGTCGAAAGAAGGGGACGCTAAGATGTATTATGCCGGTAGTGTTCCAGTTGAGGTTGGAGTGGTTGTACTGTAAGGAGACTATTTGTTTCTGATCATTTCCATTAATAGCAGATTTAGAGAACCTTACTTACAAATAGTGAAGTCTTTTCTATAATTTCAATGGAGCGGCAAATACAAACATTGAAAGAACACCAACACATTGAAGTGTTTAGTGGGTGTGCTTTCAGGAGCACTGTATATATTAGCACGGGGTTCCATTCACTGGCGTGCTTTTCACGCAGTGATCATGAACTGTTTTGAGAGCTTCACTAGAAGGCTGTCCGACGTTGTGCGTGACCTCTAAAGTTTGAATTGCGTTAAGAGTCTAAAATGACGGAGGACTTTGTTCATTTTGATGAACGGGAGATCAAAGAAGGAAATCATCCTTCCATTTGAAGTCCTGTCTGTGATTCAGTCCAGACCACTTCAAATTTCCAGACATCTCTGCCCGTAGTTAACATAATTATAATTAACAGTTTTATAGCATTGGGATTTGATTTCCTCCACTACCCACTGGAAATATATTTTATAACAAATGAAAGTTATTGGAATAAATCTAGACCTTTACGATAGTGCTGCTGGGCAGTATGACCAAAAATGTGTATCACGGTATTTTTTAAGATTCTGGTGGTTTCACGGTATATCACCGTATTTCTTTTTTCCTTGACTGGGTTTTTATATAGGTTTATAGTGGCTTACTCTACTGTCAGGAGTACATAGAATATAAAAACATTTGAATGTCATCATGTATAAAGGCGTTGCTTACTATAGGGTGTGCTCGTTTGTTCGTATAATGTTGGGATAGCAGTTTGGCTGAAGTATTTTTGCCCCGGTAAGACATACCTTGAATCCAGTGTTTTAATCATTGCTCTGAGCCCGTCTTTCTTTCTGTAGCGGGACCATGTCCTTGCATAGGTGGATCATTATTGCATTCGTAATGTCGCTCCACCGCTTGCTTTTCTTTTCATATGCAGTGCTTCGAGCAAATGCCTCTTCAAGCGATGTCTGACCCTTCAGCTTCACTGTTTCACTAGTGCTAACGTTACTGGTTGACGGCCTCGAATCCGACGACCGTAGTCGCACTATTGGTATTCCAACTCATGTTTTCTGCTGAGGTGATGGAATTAAGTTGCTCATGTTACCACCAGCGGCAACAACAGTGGCTCGACAGACTTTGCAATATATAGTCTTTTGGTCTAAGTCGGATTTTTTAAAACCCAAATACTTCCAAACAGCAGACACAGCTCCTCTCTTGGGCACAGACTCTATCGGTGCATCACCGGTGTGTCTTTGTTCATCCTGCATCGCTCTTTTCTGTTCTAACATTACTGTAGTGACGGAGCCTCTCGCTATTAATAGACTGTTGTGCTAGCGGGCTAGCTAGCGAGCTGTACCCAGCATGCCATTCGGCGGTGTAATTTTATAAATGTACAATTATTAGTGTTACAAATTGTTTATGTGTCACAAACTGTTGTGTCGTGGTGTTTTGCCCTGTTAAAGAGCGTTAGTTGTGGGTTATTAATTGTTGTTATAAAGTTATAACCATGATTAGGGGTCACTCTCAATACACTACACAACTAGCTCCGACCGTTGCCCCCTAAGTGGCGAACAATGTATTTAGCTGCCTGTTGAAGAGTGACAGCAGTTGTTTCGACTATGCATGTTGGTTTGTTGTGCTATCACTTCATTTGTCCAAACAGTGGTGATGAATGAAATGTAATAGTCCTGTTTATTTGAAGGGCCAGTGTGTAACATCTGGGCGGATTGGCAGAAATGGAATATAATATCGCTGTGTCCTTCAAGCAGAGGAACGGCAGTTCGATACCCGGCTTCGATAGTCCATGTTGATGTGTGATGGCCAAGACACTTGACCCCCTTGACCCCCTTAGCTCCCATAGGCTGTGCCTGCCGTGTATGAATAGGTCCTCATCTTGCATGGAAGCTTCTGTCATCAGTGTATGAAAAGCTTTGAATGGGTGAATGATGTAGTGTAAAAAGCGCTTTGAGTGATCGGAAGACGAGAAAAGTGCTATTGATGTATAAGGGAACTGTTGGCTAACATATCAAGGTAATGATATGCCAGTGTTTCATTTACAGCTTGTTTCCGCTGCCACCCAAAGTGACCAAAAAATATGTTATTAACGGATCAAGACCAAGAACAACTTGATATCGGCTCACAAGAGGTGCAGCAAGAGGGGATTGCATTATCCCACTCAGGAAAAGTGCTTCTCAGTCTGTATTTTTTGTACAAGCTGCACTAGAATGGAACTCCATCCCAGTGACCATTAGAGAACTACAAACTTACAGTTAATTTAAAGCTCAATTAGATAAATGGTTGGTTAGTACCCAGCTCTGTCAGCACTAGAATGTAACTGCACCTTACTGTCCTCAATCTGTCTGTGTTGAACTTCCCTCAATCTGTCTGTTGGCACCTGTTTGTCTGTCTTGAATTTGCCGGGTCGACCATCATCTACCTGCATGCATGTCTTTTATTGTTGTTTGGCTGTGTCTGACTGATTTATATATTTCACAAACTCTGCATGCTTTTATGTTTTGCTAACTATCAATTATAGATGCTTTAGATATGATACAGCAATCCATTTCATATTGAGACATTACTATTCAAAATGTATGCTTTAAAATATGCCTATAAAGTTTTTTCTAAATTTTCAACTCTGTGCATGAAAATGTTCTAGTCCCAACTATTTCTTCTCCACACGGAGCAACCAGAGGTGCACATAGAGTAAGATGTTCCCCCCAAAAATAGTGAAACATGCTTCGAATCTGGCATGTCAGATGCAATGAAACTCATATTTCATGAATGTGGAGTGAAGACCTTTCAATTACCCTGAATCTACTGAGGGTTCTAGTACATTGTGTCTGTTTACAGTGTAGCCAATTTGATTAAATGAGCAAGATAATAAAAAAAAAGATAAGGGAAAGGGTAGCACACTAGAGTGTTCTCTCAGAGGATCTTCATACTTCCACCTTTTTTACTTAAATTTGGTTGCTCCCTAATTAGATTTTATATCTAATTTATTTAAATTCTCCCTTTTTGATAAAAAAAGAGAGCTTTGTGCAACTTATAAACAAAATTAGTTAGTTAAATACAAATGCAATATGTAAACGAGGAGTGAAAACGTGTTACATGTAATGTTACAATTACTCTGGGCTAAGTATTGATACAAAAGGTTGCATTTGTTGCACTTCCCCCTCGTCCTCTACATCTACTTCAGTTAGTGAAAATGTACTCTCCCCCGGAACTGTGTTCTTGACAAGCTCTGAGAAGAGGGCTTGCTGTGCTGTGTGCATGTAGGTGGAGAGAGTGACAACAGCAGCACAGAAGGGTTCACGCAGTCAAGTGAAAAAAGAGACAGCAAAGCACCGCTGTAATGTGCCATTTTCAATTGTTGTAATTACAAAAGATAAATATCAGTGTGGTCTATTTGCCTCCCTTCCCCACTCATCTCTACTTTCCCCTTCCATCCATCTCCATGGCTTCATCACTTATGCCTCTGTCAATCACCGTGCTTATAAAGCGGGCTGAGTTATGAAGTGCTTTTATTTGCCGGGAGCGCCATTGAACCTGACCCGTGATAAAGCCTTGACGGAGAACGTGTTAATGATGAAGCCTCGCTGACTGATGTGCTGCAGTCATGACGGGGAGTTGGGAGAGGTTGACCTTTGTCAACCGACTACATCGCAGGCCTCCACTTCTCCGCTCACATGTTGGCCCGCTGGAGTATCGACCTCATCATCAAAATAATATTCTCCTCTAGTAGTGGCAGCCTCTGATTCTTCGCTCCTCTCAGCTTCTCTTCTTCCCCACCGGTTCCCCTTCCTGCGTGCTCCTCAGAACAGATGACTCATTCTGCTCCAATCTCCTTTAAAGCCCCCCCTATTCCTTCTTTTATCTTTCTGAAAACAGGTGAATCCCCCCCGTCTCTGCCCTCTCGGCCCGTTCTCATTACAAAAAGGTGATCAACCCATTGAGCTCATCAACCCGGAGTGAATTCCCCTCACCCGCTGACTGATGAGTCCGAGACAGGGGCTGTCGCCGGAGCTGACAGGTCCTTCTGAGGAGAAACATATTAATGGCTCCACTTTCCAACTAAAATGCTACGCGAGGGGCCTCCCCCCACCACCTCCCTGCCGATGGCGTGGTGCTCTTCGCTGGTATTTCTCAAATGCCAACGTCAGTCATGAATAGGTCAGGACAACAAGCACTTAAATAAGGATTTGTCACTGATTAATGAGAGGTAGAGAGGACTGGGAAGGCCTCTGACTGCCTCGCGCAGATAAAACAATGAATGTTTTGTAAATAGCCACGGGTGCCTCTCCGTCTCCGTCTCTCGTCCGCCCCCCCAACCCCATCCCCCATCTCTTTCCGCTCCGTCCACCGTGGAGAGAAACGCCGCCGTCAAAAAAAACAACTGACAGCCGCACTGGGGATCGCAGGAACACATGTTGCCAGCCGCAGCAATGGAAGGAAATCCAATCAGATCCCGGCGAGCCTACAGTGGCTCAATTTGCAAAGCCAACAGGCCTTTTACCAGTATTGTTGTAATGGTATTAACAGGTTGGATCCCAGCCAAGGAGCACTATGGCAGTAACATGCTGATGTTATTGACTACTTATCCATAAAAATGCATCCCTTCTCACTGAATTATACTCAAGCGTGGCACAAATCGACTAATCTGAGCAGATTAAAGTCACTTAGAAGAGATTGGAGTTCACCCACGGTTTTAATAAAATGCACAAATCTAATCAGAGACAATGTGTAAATTGCCTGGCTAAAAGGCAAAGATGTTACATGGTGTAAAATGTGATGGGAATAAAAAGGATGTTTATTTTGTTTCATTTTGGCTGCCAATCAGAAGCATTCATGAATAAAACACTGAGGGAATCAAATCACACAGTCAGATTTTGGAGTTTTAATAATTAATTATAAGAATAAAGCATTTCTCTGAACGCAGTGTTGGAGTTTTTTCGACTAATCCATGAACAGCAGCGAACACGGAGCTGTTTGTGTGATCCATCAATCGGTAAGTGTTCCCTGGGTACAGACCTGGCTCTCACGCTCTGCACAGATGCCTCAGAGTTTCAGCCGTGTTCGTATTTGGGTTTTTTTTCTTCTTCTTCTTCCAAAGTAATTAACTTGTGGAAATGATTTACCCTTGAATGCTTGTCAGATCAATTTCTCATTGGAGGGCTCTGTAAACCTGCCGTGGTACCCATAGCCTGTCAGATCCCAGCCACTGGGCACATCGCGTCCCCCGTGAGTGGTTTCAGAGTGTACCGCAGCACAGTGAGCCGTTAAACAAAGACCAGACTCCTATAGGTTGTATTGACAATTACAAAATTACATGAAATATTGTACTTCATGGTGAACGTCTGTCAGAAATTCTGCACTGATGTAACAGATGCATTTGAACGTAAAGAGTACAAACATACTTAATAATATATTGTTTGGCAATTTCTCCAGATATCTAATTCATATATGAAATATACCTTTAAAATATTGCTATTGCCACTGGCAGTAGGGTATACAGATGATGTAATGTCAAAATGCTGAACTATATGGAAATTGAATACAATTACATAAAAGACTGCAAGTGACATTTTATTGGTGATAATTATGGGTCTGCTGATTGGATGAATTAAATCAACACAGTCCAGTCTCTGTAAAAGTCATCTGTAGTAGAAATTATACGATTATTGTCGAAAGTTCAAAAACATCAGCATGATATAAAGCGACATTTTTGCAGACGAAAAGAGAACACATTTTTACATTACACCTACTGCAAGTGTTACCTTGCCAAAGTTCTTAATTTCAAATTTTTGGTTTACTGGCTACTCTTGAATTTCAACCCTATCGCCAGAAAGAATGTTTGTATTGGACAATTATGCAAAACCTCATTACATTCAGTGAGGTTTTTAACAAACCAAAAATATAGTTTTTTGTTACAATCTTTCGTTTTCATCATTCTTTCTGTAATATTAGCACATGCAAACTACAGTTTAAGCAACAACAATAATACCAATACTTTTTCATCAAATTATTCCTTCCTACGGTATCTGCTGACTACAGCAAAATTAAGAAAAGGATTATAAATGATGGTTTTGCTAGCCCTTGGATTCTGAGAACGCTTGTCTTTTGTATGAAAGTCTGAGGGATGAAATGTCAGTGCATTGCACCAATCTCCATACCCCTTGTAGTTCACACATCACTACAGAATGGAGCCCACTACCTCCAACGTTGCCACTGAATGTTGGCATTGGACCTAACTGGACTTTACTGCTGACATACTTAGAGGCTCCTTGTGCTGAGACAGGTACTTCTGTCTTTAGTGATGAAATATACTTCTAGTGTTGCCTTCCTTTGAGGCAACCACCACTCTGCATATTTTGCAAAAGATTACTTTTGTTCCGTGGGAGGTGATTTGATTGAAATCACTTTGAAACTAATAAAGTCGCTTCTCATATGAAAATCAACTCATGTTCATCAACAAGGTTGGCCCTCTGGCCACAGTTGTTGCAAAAAGCAACGCATGCTGTAACAGGCGGCTTGTTGCTGTGATTCCGACTGAAGCTGATGCCACAAAGTCCTCCAAATTAAACTACAAAATACGTGTTGTTTCTCCAGGCCGCGTAGAACGTCACATACAGTCGAAGAGTGTCGCTCAACACATTCTGATATCCAACTCGTCAAATACCGACGCTTAGCATTGGCCCTAAGCTTCAAATTATGATGCTCTTGGTACCACTATAGTGTAAGTTTTGGACAAGGCACGGGCGGCGTGTTTGCACGCGTTGGCAAGCGTCTTCTCAAAATAAACTTCCTCACAGGAAGTTAAGATTAGGCAACATAATCACTTAGTCAGAGTAAGGAAATGAGCGTGGTTGACATTGACTTTTCTGACGAATGACTCATGTGACTCAAGTGACAAACACTAACGATTGACCTGACTAACGACTGATGTGACAAAATGTCAAAGTTCACTTTTAATTTTGCACGGGACACCACCAAACACCTCCTGGAAGAAGCTCCTGTGTTTGTTTGACCCATCCACCTCTCCCCACCTTTGGAGGACTTCCCACTTTCATACATCCGTTGCTCTGAGCGTCTGATAATGACGCGGTTGGGTTTACATTGGAGTTACTTGAAAGCCCAGAGAATCATATACAGATGCTAAAAGGTGCCTTTGTTTCAATATCAAGACACCTAAGGCCACTGAGGGCAGACTGCTACATAATAGCATCACCGGACATCCTCCCTTGCTCCCACTAGGATATCGTTGCTTGATCATGAACATATTTCTTTGTGGCACTTGTTAAAACAACTGATTCTGTCGTTCTTCTCGGGAGGACAGTCTCCACAAACCAAACAATCAATCCTTTGTGAGAAATGATCAACAAGAGAAACCATGTCTTCTACTACAAAATTAGTTCATAATGGCATCTAATTATGATATCTTCAATGTATAACTCTGTTCTCACAATTAATTTTTACTTTTGTATCCATGCTAATACACAAAATGGACACAAACCAGGCCGCGCTTCTTCCCGTTAAGATTGAGCTCGCCAACTCATCCTCCTGCAAATACAGTGGGGAAAAAAAGTATTTAGTCAGCCACCAATTGTGCAAGTTCTCCCACTTAAAAAGATGAGAGAGGCCTGTAATTTTCATCATAGGTATACCTCAACTATGAGAGACAAAATGAGAAAAAAAAAATCCAGAAAATCACATTGTCTGATTTTTAAAGAATTTATTTGCAAATTATGGTGGAAAATAAGTATTTGGTCAATAACAAAAGTTCATCTCAATACTTTGTTATATTCCCTTTGTTGGCAATGACAGAGGTCAAACGTTTGCTGTAAGTCTTCACAAGGTTTTCACACACTGTTGCTGGTATTTTGGCCCATTCCTCCATGCAGATCTCCTCTAGAGCAGTGATGTTTTGGGGCTGGCGCTGGGCAACACAGACTTTCAACTCCCTCCAAAGATTTTCTATGGGGTTGAGATCTGGAGACTGGCTAGGCCACTCCAGGACCTTGAAATGCTTCTTACGAAGCCACTCCTTCGTTGCCTGGGCGGTGTGTTTGGGATCATTGTCGTGCTGAAAGACCCAGCCACGTTTCATCTTCAATGCCCTTGCTGATGGAAGGAGGTTTTCACTCAAAATCTCACGATACATGGCCCCGTTCATTCTTTCCTTTACACGGATCAGTCGTCCTGGTCCCTTTGCAGAAAAACAGCCCCAAAGCATGATGTTTCCACCCCCATGCTTCACAGTAGGTATGGTGTTCTTTGGATGCAACTCAGCATTCTTTCTCCTCCAAACACGACTAGTTTGAGTTTCTACCAAAAAGTTCTATTTTGGTTTCATCTGACCATATGACATTCTCCCAATCCTCTTCTGGATCATCCAAATGCTCTCTAGCAAACTTCAGACGGGCCTGGACATGTACTGGCTTGAGCAGGGGGACACGTCTGGCACTGCAGGATTTGAGTCCCTGGCGGCGTAGTGTGTTACTGATGGTAGCCTTTGTTACTTTGGTCCCAGCTCTCTGCAGGTCATTCACTAGGTCCCCCCGTGTGGTTCTGGGATTTTTGCTCACCGTTCTTGTGATCATTTTGACCCCATGGGGTGAGATCTTGCGTGGAGCCCCAGATCGAGGGACATTATCAGTGGTCTTGTAGGTCTTCCATTTTCTAATAATTGCTCCCACAGTTGATTTCTTCACACCAAGCTGCTTACCAATTGCAGATTCAGTCTTCCCAGCCTGGTGCAGGTCTACAATTTTGTTTCTGGTGTCCTTTGACAGCTCTTTGGTCTTGGCCATAGTGGAGTTTGGAGTGTGACTGTTTGAGGTTGTGGACAGGTGTCTTTTATACTGATAACGAGTTCAAATAGGCGCCATTAATACAGGTAACGAGTGGAGGACAGAGGAGCCTTTTAAAGAAGAAGTTACAGGTCTGTGAAAGCCAGACATCTTGTTTGTATATAGGTGACCAAATACTTATTTTCCTCTTCTCTTCTAAATAAAACCTACTGCCACGGTTAATTACAAGACTGACAGCGCGTTCTCGTAACAGCACTAGGCTATCTTCATATGTGCCTTTATTATGACCAGAATGATTTAGTGCGCTACGGCGTTGAGACGCCAGGATGATACTTCATGCCCTCTCGCAGTCTTCCTGGCAGCTTCCCAAGGACGGGCAGCAGAAAGCAATTGCTATTAGTGCACATATATAGTCCCAGCAGATAAATATAGGCTGCTTTTAGCAGATGAGCCACAGCGCCATCAATTAAGATTAGGGCATGTGCTATCACAGTCTCATAAAGAACAACAAGTCGGCATTCCCTCAATGTCAAAGGTAAGATAAACACGCACAAGCCGTTGGGAAAAATCTAAGAAAACCCGATAGCTCATATACATAATGTTCACATTGACAAACAGCTATTGATGTTTCTTCATCAATGAGAGTGACATAGCTCAAACAGCTTGGAGGGGATCCCGATTGAGCACTGAAATTAAATTATGCTGACATTTTTTCGAGGATGAATCTAATTTATTTATTTCAGGCGTTATTTTCTGGACATGATGGGTGGCAGTATGAAATGTTGGACTTCTTCGTGCATTTTTTTTTTTTTTTGTCTGAGTTGAAGTCTGCCTCCATCCTACATTTTGAAAAAAAATAAAAACTTGGATAAACATAGACGAGGCGAACAGAAATTGAGCAGCCGGTCGTGAGTGATAATGAGAAATGGCAGGGATTGAATCTGTCTTCATACTTGCTGTCCAATCAAAGTCCACAGCCGCCCTCCTTTTGCACCGACCCTGCTGTTGCCTGGTGTTCTCGTGTCATTCCCCTGTAGTGTCTCTATTTATTTTTTCCTCTGCCCTGGTTGTAGCAAAGAGTATGGCAGCAATCTCCGTGCCCAGCCAGAGGGACGTGGACAATGTGTGTGCCCTGCGACTCTCCAGTGGTTTCCGAGTAAAGGCCATCACTCTCCCTAATTAGCTGGTCTCTTTTGGGCTGTGACTAAAATCACCTCTGTGGCTCCTTCCTCCATCGGATCACACCTAATTTTAATTAGACCCCTCGGAATATTAGCCGGGGTCTTTGTTCCGCTTCCTCTCATTAAGGAGCCAGACAAATGAGTCTTTAAAATCCTTTATACGTTTCCTCTACATTTCTCCATCCATCCACCCCACCCTCCCCACTCAGCTACCCTCCCTTTCCCTCACTATTGTCCTCATCATTTTCTTGTGCATGCTCTTTTATTGTGATATACTGTATAATCATCCCCCTGCCGAGTTAAAGCCATGCGAGTAGTGATTGCCCATTCTATCCAAATATCCCGGAAAAGTCACAGTCTGCACAGGCTCCAGATACAGTTTGACATGGACCATTACAAACCTGCAGATTACAGAAAACTGCCAACTTGCAGAGCAGCCGGAAGAGGAAAGAAACAATAGCACTGACAAACCAAATATTCAGTGACACAGACACAATGATATTGGCATGTATTTCTTTTTTTGTCATTGTGTTTCTGTACTGAAAAAGAAATAACTAAAAATATTGCATTACAATACAAGCCCTACCATCTAAATTTAGTATTTTGTACACTGCCAAGCTGGGTTGTTAAAGTCGACATTTCCACCAGTGCAATGTCGAGTGTTTGTGTCTCTGGTTTGACAACACACAAAGGAGCTTACCAATGCGTCAACTTTATTGGGCAGTTATGGCTGAAACGACCTATGCTTTCTTATGAGGACGGTCTACAGTTGTTACAGTCCAGCTTTTCAAACTGTGCCACCTAATAGTAACAAAAGTAGCAGCTGCTGCGGGTTCAAACTTCAGATCTAGACATTCTGGTGTGCAGCATCGACAGGCAATTCTTACCTTTTATAGCCGCTGCTTGTGTTTTTGGTTTTATATGTTACATTTTAATAAACCTTTAAAAATGTTCTGTACATTTTATCTTGAGCCAATCTTCTGCTGAATAGTTCACTGGGTGCTACTCTGTGTCCTCTGTCTTTTTTGACTGCCCTTCTGGTTATTTTGTGTAAAAAAATAACTTTCAATCTTTTTCTCAGAGAGCTAAAGGGCCGAAACGATACAAGAAAATTACTTACGTAGATTACTTTCTGAAATTCGGTTCTATCCGTATTTGAAATCTTAATCTTAATCTTAAATTGTTTATGAAGTCACTGTCGAAAGGAGGCAACACAATGGTGATTGAGCCTGTGGCCCACAGATGAAAGTATTGCAATATTTATATGTTTGCAGTATTATTCTTCATTGTAAACAGACAAAAAATGGAACCATAGACACAATTTTGAAACTCGAAGCTCATGTATCAACAACAGGACTCGGGACTGCTAAACTCCAAGCACAAGGGTTGATTGACCTCTCAGACAGCCATCCGTGTAAACGTCATCATCCAAAATGGCCTCTGATAAACATTTGTTTCGTCCCCCACCACAAAGTACTTTACACCAAACAATGAATACAGAGTTGAGTAATCTAAAGATGGATTGTCACAGGTAAATGCAGAACAGCTTGGAATCGCGGATGATCAAAAAACAAAGGATTTCCGAAAGTGATTGTGCTTTAGGCAGCTAAACAATAGCTTCTTCCTGATGCAATTCATTCATTAGCCCTGTTTGGGACTAGCGCTAGGCTATCCATTGCACCCACGTAATTAATTCACTTTTGTCTCATATTGCAAATGTTTGCAGCAAATGGAGTAATACAACTTATAAGACTGTGTTCAAGGATTCTATGCGTAACATTTTTTATCAGAGGATGTGTTAGAAAAACATACCTAAAATACAGTGGTGGGCTGTGCATTTTATACCTGGGCCTTCTGTGCTGTCCTACTAAGTTGAATTACCTCCTAATAACCTCATTATGACACATCAATCCAGCAAACCTGCAGCGGATCCACGCATTCCACCACATAAGAGCACGAGCCATTCAAATACTATTCATAAAAACGATAGACAAATGAACAGTAACGTTACTCTATAAAAAAACAAACGCAGTTTGTCACTTACCAAAACTTAAAGAGTTTAATCCCAGTACATCGTTTCAGTTCCAGTAAGAAGTCCTTCTCGATTCATGGACGGCAGTAACAATCGAGCCTCCCCGGTTGTATTTCACCGGTCTGCTGCGGCAGGTTCGTTCATACAAATCATTTTACCTGGCTGAATCAGGGCTGCCAGCTGTGGGGTTGACAATGTTATAATTTCTTCCATATCTTACAATTCGAACTCTTACTCCTCCAACTAAGCTTTGCTGGCAAGTTAAGTTTCAGTTCACAATAGTCACGTGCTCGCCCACTGACCAATCACAGCGCACGCTGCACCTCACTGCAGAGCTGCCCATTAATGCTGACGTAGTTGTAGGCCAGCTAGCAGGCTCTGGCACGTCAAAGAATACGCCCAACTAGTCAAACTAAAGATCTGATTGGTTGAAGACTATGACAATCAACAATATTGTCCCCATTCACTTAAACTGCACATGGGTGCACTTGTGAGTCTGCAGGCCTGGGGCCTCTCTTCTTACCTAGAGACACAGAGGTGAAATCTGATTGGATAAAAGCTCTACTTAAAACAAGCTGCACTGGAAGCAGAGCAACTGAGGAAGGCAGTAGCTGTGCAATGAGAAAATAAGATAATGGGAAAAATATTTGTATAAATTATAATACATGTAGTGTATTTATGAAAAATTATTAAATTATCAAATAGCTATAACTTTGTGAATCTGTTTAGGCCAGCAGAGAAGGCTTTGCAGGCCCTGACGGCCCCCCTTAAACCTAGAAATACACAAAGAAAACAGTACTCATAAAAAAGCAAAAATGTTCCACCTACAGGTGGCTCAGATGTTAGCATAATGGTGTTTACAACTTCTTTAGAGTTGTAAAGGTTCAATCATTGGTCTGTTGGGTACCTTTGTGAACTCAATACAGCACATATGTATTTTCTATTGGAGGACCTACACCTTCATCACCTCTTTAACACTTAATCGTTTAACGTCTTGTCTTCAACTGTGGGAGGAGCTAAACGAAGATAAGCTTAGCTCATTAAGAAAATATGGACAGAAAACAAGGCCATGGCGCTGTGCCCGGTTCAAATTACAAAAAAATTGTCTTTTGTGGCTCCTGAAGAAATGAGCATCTCTTGGGTCTTTCCCTGTATTGACTGTTCAACAGTAATGGCTGGTGAAATGCAGCCTGGCTTGTGGCTTTTTGACACTAAAACTGACCTTTGATGGTTGATATTATAGAGCAGTGCTTCCAAACCTTTTTTGCCTCATAATACTCTTTTTTTGTCTTGGTTTATTTCCTTTGAAGAATTGTTGAGGGCCAGTAAGGGACTGTCTAATATTTCCCCCCTAAAAAAAGCAAAAATCTGAAATAAAGAACAACTTAGATTTACCCCAAGTTAGAAACCACTGTTCTAGTTATTACCTTTGTAGATTTAGTTAAACATATAGCTAAAAACATCTATAAGATGACAAGAATCAAAAACCATTGAACCACACAAATTACCTCCTAAATATTAAATACATTAGTAAATCAAAAAGAAGAGGAATGTGGCGCAGCAGAAGAACACAGACAGCCTCAAGCTTGTAGTGCAGTGCCTCTTTATGGGCAATGCTGTTAACAATGGGCATGTTGACCCCCGACAGCTGCAAATCTTTTCGGATGGCAGCGGCACCTGTAGGAAAAAAAACAACACAGTCAAGACACATTAGTATCTCCCAGCGGCAACTCACCAGAGTTCAAGTTCAGAATCTTTCTCACTCATATTATTAACATCTGCAGCCATTTAGCCCACGTGCATTTCCGGGCTTTGTGTTTGTCTTGTGTATGTGTGTGAGCGTAGTCACACACACCCGCACATGTTTACTATTTGTCTGTGTACAGAAAGTGTGGGGATGCACTCATGGGTGGTTGAGTAATAGATGCTGCTGGTGCTCTGCCAGTGCCGCACGCCCTTGTTCATGAATTATAAAACCAAGAGCAATTATGGCTTTTACACAAATTAACCAAAGCATGCTGGATGCAAACTGTAATTGGGTCAGTGGTTATTTCCTGCAACACACCTGGGCTTGCAGTAAACGCTGGGTATCAATTATGAATGGCTCCTGTCCTTCCCAGGGTGTGTAGCAGACCATGGCCTAACACAGCATATACAAGGGCATTAGCATACACATGATGACTGTAATGATCTCCATGATAAGGCCTTGCTGTATCTTAGTCATATTCTAACAGGGTCTCATTGTGTGGATTCTAAGGTCCAAAGGGGAAGGAATACATATGATTTTTAATAGCATTTTGAGATACTGTATTAACGTTGAATTGCCTTGTCATTGAAACAAAAGTTGTGTCTTCGCCTCAGGATCACGACCTATCCAATTGCGTTTGGCAGATTTCAAGTTTAAAGTGTGCCAGTCATGTCTCTGTCCTACCATGCAAGATGTACGTTTTCTTAATCAGTAAAAGGTCAAACCCACAAAGGATACATGTCTGACACCATAAATAAACCAAGCAATGGATTATTAACAAGCCCCGAATTAGAAGACAGCTGAGATCAAAACAAACATTCTAACCCTTGGACTTTTATTTCTTTCAGTGATACAATTAAGCAACAAATATATTTCAATGAAATAAGAAATGCACAGTTCAATTCAGTGTTCAGGGAGCAGCAAAATCCCGTTTTTACCTTTATAGACACAGAAAATAACCAGACAGGCTGTTCTCTTTCACTGTTCTTACTAATACCTACAAATAGTAATGCACTTGTCATTCATATGTAACCCACATAACTGTAAGCTGCCAAGGAAGTCAGGTGAAGTAGCATAGAGAAAGTCCACATCTGGAGAAGGTCGGGGTGGATGGTTGGGTCAAAAGAATTTAGACTTTCACCGAAGAGACTGCTCTTCGTGAACTGGATATTTTGCTACGTAACTTCCATGTTTAACTAATGCCACTTACGGAAGTTATATTACCGACTTATTTAAACCCAAACCAGTATTTTTCTCCTAAACCTGACCAAATACTTTTGTGTCCTACAAAAGGTTCTGCCCTGTGGGGGCTTGTTCAGCCACACCGATCGCTCTGGTTGCTGGATGTAGACGTAGGAGAACACAAGAAAAATTAGGAATAACTTCTAGTAAGATAAACATACTGTTGTATGATGATATATTGAACCAGATGGACATTATTCGCGATTAATAAATACTGAAAAAGTCCCATCAGAAAAGTTACTTATATGGAATGAAACTAAATGGAAACAAGCAGAATGATGTCAACCAAGACAACCAATGACCATATCGAGTAGGTTGAGGTTCGTACTAACACGTGCTCGCAGCACTCAGTTTGATGTATATGATGTGGTTCCCCGAGCGTCAACCAAATATTAACCGAAATGTCAAAAGGCATGCTGCTCGTCTGGTTGTTCTTATCTGGGCCATTTACTTCAGTAGCAGTCATGCGCCAAGAGAAAAGAACTGCCTCCAGTTGTGAGTACTGGCTGTTGAATCACACAGTATTCAGTGGAAATCTGGCCAAAATGTGTGGAGCCATACAGTATCTCAACTGTGCCAGTTAACTACCACATGCAACCTAAAAATACAGTACATGCTATCAGGGAGTGGTGTGTGAATAGGCACAGCATAAACAACATGAACCAATTCATCAACGACTGTCAGGAGTATTTTCAGGTTGTGCTTCTGCTTATTTGTGAAGCTGTATGGAGTTAAATTGCACTACACGAATACTGCCAAGCTCCATAACATTGCAGTCATGTTGAATCTACTCAGTGCCAATCTCCCACCAATGGGTAAATACTTTTTGATCTATATAAGGACGTATGAATGAATGGATTGCTTTGATGTAACGTTATTCCAGCATGTAGCTGCCTGACCTACACACTAAATCTGCTGCATCTTAAACACGAGTATAGGAATTGAGGGATTGCAAAGCCTTTGATAGTTGATGTGAATGTATTCAGTAATGGCTGCATATCTGCATGTATAAATACCTGCCTTGGAAAAAAAAAGAAGTTGTCAAAGAAATGTAGGATCTGCTTAGCAAGCAAGTCAAGACCCTGAGGAAAGTTTCAACATGTAAATGTGTAGTTATTTGTCATTTATTAAAAGAACTGTTAGACAATTGTAATAACTGGTATCACGAGAAAACACATGCTTACTACAATTATAAATTATATTATTTTTTAGCTTTTAAGTTTTTCATGTCTTTGGATGAGTAGTAATCCTGAGCAATGACGAATGAGATGTCACATCAGCAAAAACAACCTTGGCTGACATGTCTGCTTTTATAGCTATTAAATGCAATCAAGTAAAAAGAAAAATAGCCCCACTTTTGGTTTAAAAGAAAATAATCAGCAGACGGCTGCATAAGCTGCACAGCCACGATTTTCTGGATGTTCCAAACAATCACTTCAATGGTCCTTGTACTTTGTACTAATAGTGTGATTTAACTGGAAGTGAACCAGACTTAAGTATATGTTCTAATGGGTAATAAACCGGGAGTCTGTGTCAGACGTACAGGAATGCAGACATTATTTGAACTCATGTAATTAACAAATATAATATATTGTTCAGTATCAACATTTTGCAAAAAGTGACTTTTATTTTTGTGTTGATTTTGTTAATCCCTGTGGACAAAAGCAGTAGTGTTTCTGAGCACCAGAGTCCCAACAGAAAACCTCTCATCTTACTGCAGCAGGGTCTGACAGTCTGCATTGTGCAGTCTTGGTTCTGGTTCTCCAGTGCCTCCCTTCCCTCCAGCGGGCCCAGCAATACGGCCTGGGTCTCCAGCAGCGTGGTGTCAGTGTTGGTTCCCAGCGAGGGAAGCTCTGGTCCTGGTCAGATCTGGGTTTTGTCCGCTGCTGGAAGCCGAGCTGGAGGAGTTTCTGGAGAACCTGCATGATTTTGCGCAGCATTCGACCCGTTGGCACAGATGACAAGCATTAAGTGAAAATAGCCAATCTTTGCAGATGGTCTCGTTTACTTATGTTGGTCGTGTAGAGGCATCACTTTTAAATTGAGACTGTTTTATGACCATTTAAAAGATCCTCACAGTTACTTCCATCTGGGTGGCATTTTGCTTCTTATGAAACATGTTTGCTGTGTTATAAACTGTAAATGTTAAAGTGAAGACATTTCCTAGATGACAAAGTTAATGTAAGTATATTATTAAAATATTTGATTAAACAGATTTTAACAAAAGAATTTGAATCACACACAATATATAACACAGAAACAAGTGTTAATGGGAAACATTTTGCAGAAACTACCTCACAGCTGGGAGATAGAAGCTACTAGTCAACCGTAGTCTCATTTGTTTACAGCAATTATGCCAAGGTATAACAAGCAGCCTAATTTGACAGTGATGCATGGATGTGTTTGGAATGTTACTGAACAGGAAGTTGTACTGATCCATAGAAATCAGTGAATAATAATAATGACACTAAAGCGTTCATATTAGCTTAAAAAGAATACTGCAAATTATTAGATGTTACTGATACGAATTGCTGCGATTTTCTATTCTAATATGAAATCATATGAATGTCGACTGTATAATACTTCAAATTAAAGGGGTGTAAAGGGAAATGACCAACACTAACTTTCCAACAACCAGCAATGTTGATCCATCTATGTCTTTATGGCTGATATCAGGACCTGCTTACCAATACTGGTCTTTAAACACACACTGTACAAATAGGACTACAATATGAAAGTGTATGAAAATTGGCCAATAGCCACATCTTAAAGGAGATAAGACTACAGTGGATTTTGACTTGACTCAAGAGATCTGAACTGGGAAGGAGAAAAGACTTCTAGTTGTACATCAAAGAATGCATCTGTGGTCGGGTTGGTGTACAGGGAGTGAAATGTTTTGCAACAGATAAACTAGGGTCAAGCCCTGTATCGATTTAAAACATGATCATAAAACCTAAAATTCTACTTCAATATAAAAACAACAAACATCAATAACATGCCTGTAAGTTATTGCTTCTCTTCAGAAAAGTAAATCCTGGTGATTTTACCATTAAAGATCATTGTAATTACATAGTCATGAAAGAATAGAAAGTAAAATAAGGTTGTTTTTATATTTTCAGATGTCTCCAGTATTCAGTCCTTTCAGCATCTCGTTTTCAGACCTTGTTTCTCTGCAACTACTTTGCAAGTATTGATCGTGGTCGAAAAAAAGGAAGAAGAAAAAACGAAATACAGGAGCTTTAAAGTGTAAGAGCTGGATTGCATAGTCGCAACTGGATTGTAGCTGTAATGATTTTGCAGCCACAGATCCCTGTTGAGCTGCAGTCTATTCTATCGCCAGGTAGTCCCATATGAGGCCTCTGGCACAAAAGCCATTGCGACTTCTCCAAAAAGCCCATCTACTGCTCTGCAGGTGCACGAGAATAAAACTGAGCATGTTTTCAGGTCAAAATGAACCAAATCATTCCTCCCACCAACAGCGTTCTTCCCTTCTGTCTAACATCGGTACTATAACCCAGCTTTTCCACCATTAAAGACTCACTTATGAAACTCCATTAAATATCAGACTATTTCTCCTTTGTGATCCCAGCTCAACTGAAATACATGACATTAACTAGACAGGCTATCACAGGGATTTTATTAAAAAGGTTTGGCTTAAAAAAAATGGTGACATTTAAGACTCCAACAGTATTACTGGAGCCAGTGTGATGTAATATAACAACATAAGATGGGGGGAAAATCAAAGTCAAATCTGAATTGGTCAAAAAAGAAAAAGGGCACGGATGCTAAAGATAACCAGTGTTTGTGCCCCAGTAATTTGTCTGATGTCCCAGCGCGAGCCGAGCTGACATGAAAATTGCTGCAAAAAGACGTGAGAGCAAAAAATGTTGCGCTGCAATAAGGCAGCTTTGCAGCTCGATCATTTCCCCTTCTTGCAATTCAAGAGAGCCACTGTCACAGCTGTCATATCAGAATTACTGTAAATAAAAAAACGGGGGAGACCAATATGTTCTCAAAATTTCCACAAAATAAAAAAATCATGCAGTATTTACATCCCCAGGAATTCATCCTACAATGATAGGGACCTTGTTTGGTTCTCGTACAGAAAGCTCAGACGTCAAATATTTCAACCCTATGAAATCTATAGTTTTCAAAAAGGATGTACTATCATGCAATATCAGGCTGCCTGTAAAGGCACAGAAAACATCATATTTTACCCTCTGCGTTCTGCTACCTATGGGAGCATAACCCACTTCACATTAATAAAAGAAGGACTCTCTGGCATTTCCTCATAAACCTTTTTTTTCACTGGATGTGGGTGAATATATGTTGCCCTCATGATATTACGTCTTGTGGATTAACAGAAGCTTTTATTATGACTAGTTGCTTTTGCGTCAGGTTTGTTATTTTTATGCAAAGGTATTGTGTATTTATGAATGTGGGATTGATGCTAAAAACAAGCCCCTCAATTTGAATAATTCATCAAATTATTTCCCAATCCATTGCTGCATTTTTATGTTTATGTTTATGCGTATTTATTTGTATAACTATTTATTGTACAATGTCCTATTTATTTCACATTGCTAAAAGCCTGTATGTACAACAGTACAAAAGGATTTTTTGTTGTCATTTGTACCTTTTGTAAAAGAGAACCAAAATACTCCTCTGAGCGTAACAAGCATTTAATATCAGCTTTTACGTTATTTCGGTAAGCTCTAAAAGCATCATGTGTTTCCATAACTTCATCCATTCCCTGTGAAATCTGACGCCTCAGGGCTTCGTGGACACACATCAGACTCTTAAGTGTTGCGAGCCGATTTGAAGGACATAGAATGGAACGCTCACTACACTCCTTCCTGCTCTGGGATCAGCAGGGGTTCTCAACTAAGTGGGTCAATCAGCTTAAAGAACATTGGTAGCCTCGAATCTGTAAATCATCGCTTTCACTTCTCCAACCGCCTCATCCCTTCTCAACGAATATCATGTCGACCTGGGCACTGTTGTTTATGTCACTGAGCATTGCTCACCACCTTCAATCGTGGATTAGTGAGGCAGAGTGAGTCCAGAAGCGTAGACCTTGAACTGGAGGATGCAGCTATCGGAGACATATGGTAAGCGTGCATATACTTGAGAAAGCGCCTCGGCTCTCCACCTCCACAACGTATTGTTTCGCGTGTTCTGTTTTGAGTAGCTCACCTTGAGCTGTTCATTTGTTTCTATGGTGATTCTGCTTTTGAGTTTTCTCCCTTTTTTCCACCATTATGTTTGAAACACTTAAGGCATTTCTTTATTATCAATACTGTGCAGGTGATGTCAATTAATATATTATTTTCACAAACTCACTGCTTACCTCCTTTCAACTCACGTTGGGACTTGTGTCCTGTATCTTTACAATGACCAGAACTGTGCACATACACCATACAAATGAAAGGTGGACCAACAGATCAATTGTAATCATATAGCAAAATCCAATGCCTGAAATAGCACTTTTCACTTGAAAAAACTATATTCCATGTGGGCTGCATTTATTCAGATTTCTTTCGGCCTCAGGCAGCCTACAAGCAATGTTCCAGAGATGAAGACATGTTAATCAGATGGAAATCACTGGGATGTCCTCTATGAGGAATGCTGTCTTTAGTGTCATCATCATTCTCCGGATGTCATGTTGGGCTTGCCAGGAGGTCAGTTAAGGTTATGGAGGAGGAATGAAGGCAACATTAATCTCATGCAATGACTCCAAATGATGAATATGTGAAGCTCACGACGAAATAATGGAAAGCAAGATATTCAAAGCTAATTCAGGCTTCAGTGATTGAATGTACTCTGACTGATCAAAATCATTTTAATGTGTATTCCCACTGAAATACCAAACCTTTTTAAGGGCATTAGCATGAACGTAGTTCCGTCAAAGTAACATGCAGTACAGTTTGGGCTTTTTTCCAACAAATGCCCCTGAGCAAGTTAGCAAAGCAAAGTTTGCAGAGAAGAGAGTGACGTGTTTTGTAAAATATTAGGAAGTTGCATATATTTTTTGCTGGTTTCTCAGGAAACCAGCAAAACTTCACTAACTAAAGGATAAACACGAGTTAGATGCAATGGAGTTCTGCACAAGCCTATACCGGAAGCCTAAACTTGGTCGCTACCCAACTGTCTGCCCAACTTGGTCTGCCAAACTTATGACAGGCTATATTTGAGATTCTATACATAACTTAAACCCTGTGGAATTTTTCACCACTAGTAGCACGAGGGAGTAATGTTTTTAATAGTGGGTCTCTGTTTTAGCATCTTGTGCATGAGGTAAACACGATACACAGTCCTGCCAATGAGTTCACGTTATTCTGCTGAGCGACAGTTACAAGCTCCTGTTGTGTGTTCTTCTAACTTAAATCAATATATCTTTGACATTGGTGGTGCAGATTCTTCATTGGGATGATGCATCTGATCTTGTAAATCATATATATGCTTGATATTTTTAAGTAATCTACCTTTTTCTATGTACTTTATTAGATTGTCAATTGTTTTGGAGGTTTTATCATTCTGGGCTCTTTGGATTAGCCCACAGTTGTAATAAAATAAGATGACTTCAGGCTAATATAGCGTCGGGAGGTCAGTGACTGTTGTCACAAAGACCTGGCTCCATCGTGGCATCCGCCCACCAAGCTGCACTTTACCGGCGGACCACAGGACAGAGCGGGTGACCTCAGTGGGAAGCTAGGAGGGGGACTCTGTGTTTACATTCACTCTTCTTGATGCTCAAGCTCAGTCAAAGATGATGATTATGTTTCTGTGATGTCAAGATACCGGTCATTTTATCTGGCCAAAGAAATGTTTGCATTTCGTCTGATGCAATTTCTGACAAATGCGCTACTATTTTAGTATTTTCATGTTTTTCTTGTGTCGAAAATGGACTTTGCTGCATTTCTTTGTGCAACCTTGTGTTTCCCAAAATAAATAATCCATGACAGATTGAACCTGCAACCAGCCAAAAATTCATTCTAATCCTCTAAATGCCAAGTTACTTCAAAAAAGTACTACTTGGACATTTAAGGGTGAAGAGGTCCCCTTGTCCTCAGTGTCCCCTAGAGTATATCACCTGCGTTCTACACCCCCCCCCCCCCCCCCCCCAGCTGCATCGTCCCTCAGCCCCATTGTTCAGTACACTGTGAATACGCTGCCACCCAAGATAATGCTAGCACAGCAGGCCAATCTCCACAGAGAGACACCTCAAGCGTGAATCAATACGACTGACTTCTATGAGACAAAAGCTAAGACCTTGCCAAGCCCAGAACCACAGGCCAGGGACATGTACTCATGACTTTCCCATGTATGGCAAAAGCCCAAAGACACTGCATCAACCCACTGCATCAAACAGTGGAAAATTCTGGCTTACCTCAAATCCACTTTCATCCCAGTCCATTTAGGAAGTTTACATTCAGTAATATGCAAATACTTTTTTCACAAATTGACCATCATTTGTAGAACAAACGCCACAGCTACTTTCTGACTTGTTAGTGTCGGTTAATAGAACACAGGCTTCTACACAAATAAGACGACACACCAACAGACACCCACACTGAAATCCCTTCTAGCACCCCCCCCCCCCCAGAAACAGATTTTTATATAAATCAAGCTGATGGAGGAAGAGAGCACTTTTTTTCTTTACATTGCTCTGAAGTACAGAGCATGGCAGTGAATTCAGTTTCTCCGGCGGTGACTGCTTGTCACAAGTAGAGAAAAAGTGTGCGGGAGGCAGGATTGTGTGGTCGTGTGCGTCGGTCGATGGGGGAGCCACAAATCTGGGGTGCTCTGATGAGTTTGTTTGGAGCCCAGCTGTGTGTTTGCCTGTGACGCCTAAAATCCATTAGAAATCTGGTGGGGGTCAGGGCTCCACTTCGACTGCAATGGCTGTGTGCCTTGGAGAGGCCCGAGTGGTCCACCTCAACCTCATTTTCTCCGCAGAGCGGGGGCTGTGAGGCAATCAGGCTCCACAGGACAGATGCCTGGAGAGCCCTGAAGCATCAAAACATGCTGTCCAACCCTCCCCAGAGAGCCGAACACAGTGTGGCTGGCTTGAAAAAGATCTTTAGGTGAAGACTGATTATGTAGTGGTGGGTCCGTGTGATGCATCAATGGCTTTGTGGAATAAAATGTTCTATAAAAAGTCTATTTTTTTGCTAACTGAATTTTGTTTTGAGGGGTTTCTTTTTCATGTCGTGTTTTCAGGTTTACTGGTAACTGGAAAGATTGTGAGGAAAAGGAGCTCTACCCAAAATGCTACAACCATAACTAGCATTAATTGTATTAGTAGTAGCATTAATGGTAATGGATGTAGTCGTCATACTAGTAAAAGTAGAAGTAGTAGTAATAGCAGTATTTCGTCCTTTTCTGTTATTTGTTAGGAATTATAGAAGATTTTTATTTTACGTTATAGATCATCATAAATGCCGAAGGTTATTCCTCATGGTCTGTGGGTTGTCCTGCTCATGTCCAGTTGAACAAGTCAATTTCCACTCGTTACATACATACAAACATCTGTCTTCACAGGAAACCACTTGGTCAGACAAGTTCTCACTCCCAACTCGTCAAATACAGACGGTTGATCAGTGGACCTAATTTCAAACTATGAAGCTCTAGATACCCCTCCTATATCCGTTTTGGTCAGTTCCCACTCCTTACATACACAGTGTCTTTTTAAAATAAACTTTCATCCTCAAAGAAAGTTTTAGGCAACACAACCCTTTAGTCAGGTTCAGGAAAAGATCCTGGTTGACTTACTACCGACTCACAGGTGACTGATGTGAGAAAATAAGTCAACGGTGACATTTGGTTTTACTTTGGACACGAAAAGTGGTCTCCTAGGTGACAGTCCTGTGTTTGTTTGACTTTTCATCGTTAAACTACAGCAGTGTATGAGAGCACCCTTTGCTAAAACGTAGTAGGAACATGGTTTCATAGTTTTAAACAAACCACAGGTTAGCTAAACATTTTTAGGAATAGAAAACAAAGCTAAATGGTAAAAGTAGTATCAACACCCTTCACGGTTTACAGACAAACTTCCTCAACATTGACCTACTGTACTTACCGAAGCCGTGTGTGCAAAATGTTTTCCTGAGCGGGATTTTTACCTTCATTTTGGATGAGCTCTGGAACGTTCTGTTTTGCCTTCATAGAAAGTGCTTTCATATAATCTTGCTAAACCCCTTTGAATGCTTGTGTTTCTTGCCCACATCATTGCAGTGATATTGCCATGTTCCCCCTCCCAGCAGTCGCTTTGGTAAGTGCAATTTCATCACAACCTCGACTAATGATGCTTTATTTTACAGGTCTGTATTTTCCTAATCATTTCTAAAGTAAGAATCAAATGTGTTGACATCCAGTTGATAGCGTCTCCTTTTCATCGCCATGTTATTGGCAGAGCTGGTGGCTACAGCCAGGTTTCCTTGGGCAGTCCTTGAGCCATCAAGGGGACAAGCAAGTGATACGAGCAGGAGCCAATCGTTGCCACCCGCCGTGAAGACGAGACAGAAAGCATTTTTGGAGAGAGGCAGATTTACTATGGGCCCTCCTGTCTGTGTTGAGAGCTGGTAAAATGACCAGGACTTGACAAGACTTCAATTCACGGGTCACAAAACATGTCAGAGCAATGGCAGAAAGGTTGAGGAGCACACTTAGCTTGACAGGTTCCTTTTAATGCTAGCTGCCTCCGAGCTGTGATCCACGTGATGCGTCGCACATACAGATTAACTTTCAGCAGACATGGTTTGCATGTCATTTTCCTCTCTAATGTCAATCTGAGGCAGTGGAGGGATCAGTGTTTTTTTTTTTTTTTTTACCTCAACAGCAAGCAAATATCCATTAATCTTTACAACACACTAAACTGCTCTGCATTGAAAAACACTTAATTGTTTACAAAGCCACCAAAACTGTCTTAGCGGATGAGATTAAAAGGCTTAAAAAAATTACTTTTAGATATTAAGGTTTCTCATAGTAGCACGACTAATCAATGGTTATCCGGCATTGGCTAGATAGCAAATGATTTCTCTCTCATTTGTGCCCCTTTCAGAGGTGACTTCATCCTTGGTGCCTGAAAGACACGGTGCCCCTGAGTAACAAATGATTACCTCTGAATGAATCCCCAAAGTCTTGCTGCTAATGCAGAACAATAGGTAGTGAGAATAGGGAGGCTGTGCTTTGCTTCAAGATCTTTTTTTTTTTTATTTTCTTTTTTATTCCCGGCATCATTTTTTGCTTCACTGATCTATCACTAAACAACAGCTGCTGAGCAGGAGCCAGAGAGACGCACTGCAGGGAGGACGAGGCAAAGTGGGAGAGAGGGAGAGACACGGAGACAGCAACAGAGATGGAGAGGTGGAGAGAATAGGCATCTAAAATCGGGAGTCGGATGAGTTTTAAGAGGTGAGGTCACTGATGATAGCCTGAAGCTCTTAGGTATGGTGGCCCACTGAGAAGGAGAGTGAGAAGAAGGATCCTGGCAGGTCTGCCTCTCTCATGACGGATAACAAGTCACCTGAAATGGCTTCCTGGGTGGCAGCCATTAGACAGACAATTTGCAATCATCCCTGGCCCAATTTCTCTCACCTTCCCTCCCTCTCTTTCTCTCTCACTTTTTCTCCTATTACCCGGCTTCTCGCTCTGGTGCCCCATAGACCTTGGCAGCTTGAGTGACAGGGACTTAACTAGTCTAGTCACACAAATGTGAGAGGGGAAATGAGGAAAAGAGAGGGGAGAATTTCATTCATCTCACAAATACCAAATAACCTCTGCTCGCCCGGGCCATTTACATATTCTCTCCACATTCTCTGTTGGCCAGGTGCACTATCCTGTTTTCGAGTCACCTCATCTGGAACTCGCCGACACCATGTGACACCGCAGAGGCATAAGAGGCAAGAGATTTAACTACAGTAGCAGATGCAAGGGCACAAAAGGCCCGGACTTATGTCCACATCATCACAAATATGAGATGCAACATGTAGCGTAGCGGGCTGCTGCGTCACATCCACGGCACCGGCAAATACACTATGTGGCCAAAGGTATGAGGACACGAGAATATTACATCCATATTTGATTGTTGAGCTTCTCATTTTAAAACCACAGGCATTGATCTGCTGCTACGAGTGCTTCCACCCCTGAAAACTTTCTATTTCTCTGAAACATTACATATTAGGGCTGCACATGTTGGAAAAATAATTACTGATCTTGCAATATGATAAAATATATGGGCTACTTTTTAAAGTTAAATGCATCTTTAGAGACTAGTAAATCATTAACACATGGTGATGACACGGCATTAAAGTCACACCGACATGAGATGAGCTCTGTGTTACAAGTCCAAGGCCCCCGGGAAGCGGGTGATGTTGCTCCCGGCCCGAGTCTCGAGTCCCCTTCACCCCGGGCCTTTCAAAGCCAACTTTCCAAAGCCAGTTGCGGCGACCATGAAGGAAATGTTGCTTATAGTGGGAGGCTGATTGTGGAAAAGTACACAAAAGTACACAAAAAGTACACAAAACATTACAGTTGTCAAGAACTATGGGAGGACTCTGTTATGAAGTGTTACAGTACTGGTAGAGCCGGAGTGATGAGGCACAAAAAAAGCCCATTGCCTTCTTTCAGACTGTCGCTAGACAGCAAGCGAGAAATACATTCCATCCATGACAATCTACAGTCTTCTTACAAAGACCATAATCGAAATGAACAAAGGATGGACTTAGTGGACAAGAAGCTGAGACATGTTTGGGACTGAAAAGGCAGGACTAACTTTTTTGGAATATATAGCCAGAGCTCCGTGAGGTGAGCTAAATCTCTCTCTGACTGACAGCGGCGAGCCAGATGTTGTCCTGTTGTCCAGCGTGTGGCAGCACTCCGCTGCACCGACGCCATTTCATCCACGAAAGTAGCGCGATTATGTTGGTGGTCTTGTGTTGTAGCAGCACCATGCTCCAATAACAACAGGCATGTTAGCAATGTGCACTGAGCTGATAAATCTCAGTTAAAAAGGGAAAACTCACTGGCAGCCTGGGCCCTGATTCGGTCTGCAGTGATGAAGATGTTTTTTCGACAATGACACTGAATGTGTGATAGGAGTAAGGCCCAGCAGTCTTAGATAAGGCCGTGGCCTGGTGCATTACATCACCCTCACTACAAACAGGGACATTTTATGTTTAATAAAGACAGACTGATTGCTCACACGCTTCACTCGAAAGAACAAGATCCAGCTGTTAGAGGGCTTCTCTCATTTTGAAATGTCAGATTGCCCTGAGATGAGAATCAGTGGAGGAGCAGCTATCAGGCCTGATGTAGTCTTTCTCCAAAGGTTCAGCCGTCTGTTTCTGCCTGCTGTTGCATCGCAACCCCCCCCCCCCACACACACACACACACACAATCACACACACACACATACACACACCTACATGTCCCAGAACTCCTATCTCCACACAGCAGACATGCACACATGCTTGCTCACAGTGATGCTAATTTCCAGAGAACAGCAACCAAATGTTGGGCAATGAATTAACACATCATTAACACCTGACCCACCAGACAGACAGCGGATTTGAGGCCAATAATAGAAAAAAATGTCCACATTATTTTTGTTCTCTTCTCTGACTTTTGGAAGGTCTGCCAATGCAGACTGCGTCATACTCGGCTCCCTCTTTCAAAACATTTCTGAGCGTTTTATAAAGGAGCATGCTGCACACTGAGTATTCATTTCCTTTAATAGCACTTATGCTGTCCATAAGAGAGGCGTAACAATGTTTAAATTAACTTGGATTATGACAGTTGGTTCTATACTCCAAACAAGAACAGTGACTTGTGAAATACCACGTGTACTGTATATATAGCGTAGTGTTGGTAACACGCATATAAAGACATTTCTCACCCAGTTCTTGAAGATTAATAAGTGGAGCATCAATCTGTCTTTGCTCCACATGGCAGTTACAGCTCGACCTGCCTGTCTAAATATTTTCCATGTAAACTCAGAAATCCCATAAATCCAGTCCCAGCTCTGCTAATGAGTATAAGGATGAGCTTCTCTGTTGAATATGCAAGAAAGAAATGCATTTTTTCTCACAGTGAAATTGGACAAAGACAAGTTGATCTGGTTTATCCAGCCTTTAACCATAGAGTGTGTGTAAGAAGTGGATGTAGTTACCATGACATCACCCATTGGTCCGTGGACGACAGTTCTGAAGCCTGGAGTTTGGCATTGTGGCCGTTATCAGCTTGTTATTATCAACCAGAAGTCACTCGAACGGGTGGAGCTAAGAACAATCGCATACTAAAGAAGACGTTTTTAGGCAACCATAATGGTAAAGGTCAAAGTTATAAGACAACATCGTGGTAGCGTCCTGTCAATCACTAGGTAGCCACGCTGTAAAGCATCCCCTGCTTTATGGTCTGTTTGACTCTAAATGGACCATCATTTACTAAATGAACATCATGCTGTATTGAAGAAGATTTGAAACTAGAGATTGAGACCATAAACTCATGTTTACAATGTTTACTGAGGTAATAAATCAAGAGAGAAGTAGAGTCATTTTCTCATAGACTTCTATACAACCAGACTTCTTTTTGAAACCGGGGGAGTTGCCCCACACACACACACACACACACACATATATACACACACACAACACGCGCACATATGCGCTTTGGGTATCATGACTCTAACATAGAAATTTCATTTGTCACACCATGGCAGATCGACTTAATAAGGTCAGTATCGGCGCCAATACCAAGCATATCAGATAGATAGATACTTTATTCATCCCGCAAGGGGAAATTTGTTTGTTACAGCAGCGAATGGTACTATTTCCATCGTATGGATCAATGCATCCTTAGATAAAAATGTGTATCTTATAAGTCTGTAAATGTCCATCCTTATGCACATGTTGAAAAAACGAGAGGATACAAATATGACATCTTGCCTATCAAAACACTGTTTCACTCCCCCCCCCCTCCCCCCACGAGTGGTCCAACACCCCACAGGGTACCTTAATGTACTTTAATAAAGTTTGGTTTAAAGTGGTGTTACAGTGTTTGTCAGTAATTGGCCCGAAGTGTACTGTAGCCTACCATTTGTGGTATATGACATGTTAATTGTTGCCTGCTACCTAAAAGTGTTATGCTGATGGCTCAGATGAAATTTAAATTATAGGAGAGACTTAATTGAATGATGTTTGGCCACTTCATAAATAAGTCTTTTTTTATTTGTCTAACTTATGTCATGACAGAGTCGTTGGCATTGACAGGGCTGGCCACAATCCACATTGTTCTCGCAAAGCAGCCGTAGCCAAAAGATGACTTGACGCACAGCTACTGCACCTGTCTCAGTTCAATTAGCATTCAGCGTCTTATTTGGAGACCACCCACTGCAGTGCAGGCAGGGGGGCTGCTTCCCAAGAATGTTTAGTGAGCATCTGGCACTCCCTGATGTCACTGTACTATTTAACCGTCTTTCAAGGACTTAAACTTACACCCATAATGCTTTTAATACCACCTTAATTAAAGTAAACAGTGCACTCTGATGCTCTACTACATTGCGGTATCTTGTTATTTCCCGATTAATGTCTTCTATCTATCTACCTACCTACCTACCTATCCATCCATCCATCCATCCATCCATCCATCCATCCATCCATCTATCCCACAATTTGAACAGAAAGTCCTTTTATACTGTTTTTCCATTGGTCTTCTCACCTAGCTTAGATAACAGAGGTATGTCCTTATTGTCTTAAGTAGACAACAGCATCCAATGGAGCTTTTTTTAACCCTCATCCTACTAACATATTTAATTTAAAAGTTTATTAGTTATGTAATCTGATTATTAACGATCATCATTGCTTTTGGAAAGTTATAGTTGATCACAATGACGGACAGAGTGTTCGTACCTCCCTGATAGTGTGTCTAACTTCAAAGGAGTTGTATTTACCATTCTGAACATTACTATGATAGCAGCAAACAACTATTTGCACAGTAAAGATTTAGTGGGGTAATGTCTACCTGAGCAGAGAAAGTCTCTCTCCCTCTTTTAGTGCTTGTTAGTGCATGTGAGCGTGACTCACTGGCTCGCTCACAGCCACTGCTCTGCTCTGCTCTCATACAGCGGTTACAGCCGTTAAAGCCGCCCAAATGCAATTCGATGCTTTTTACTGGGGTCCCCCAAGACCACAATACATTGCATTATAAATGATTGTTTAAAAAAATGTAAAACGGGTACAGAAAAATTATATGAAGTCATTAGGAACTAATTGACAAAGTCATGAACAATTGGAATGATAGAGCTGTGAGATATGACAAAAAGTATACCTCTGGGATCTGTGGGGATCCCAGTTGGTGAGGGTCATGAAAGTTCACTTCTTAGGATTACTATTTCATAGTTAATTATACTTTAAACACATGGCTTTTAAAATCGTACCCAATTTTTCGTCCATAATACGATCTGTTTTCTGAAGTGACGAGGGAGCTACGCCACACCCAAAGACAAACCGCGAGGGTTCCACCACATGGTGAATTTAGAAAATTCCTCCAGTATGACTCATAAGGAGGTCTTCATAAGGAAGTGTTCAGTCCAAAAACGAAACAGACTGCAGACGTCATACCTACAAGCTCCATCCCTGCCAAACCACAACACCCTGTCCTTGGTTGGTCCTGTAATCTTTACATTTTGAATGTGTAAACACAAAAATACATGGAAAATTAAATTATATACTGTCTCTTGTCATTTTGTTTTAAGTCATTTGTTTGGCTGCAGCTCCAGTGACTGTTCCAACGTTTTTATTCACTTGGTGAATAAAAACTCGCCCCTGGTTTTTTTCTCACCCCTATGGTGGAACATGATTGTCTAATCCCTATCAGCTGTGTGACTGGGGGGTGGCCTATATAACAAATCAGTGCCCGTGTCTTATTATTGCTGATCTTGAAAAAGGCTTGAGGGCCGAAAAGTTGCCAGAATAAAAAGAATGCATATGGAGCCAGAGAGTGTGACACTTTCCTACTTTCAAGCATTGGCCAAAACCAACTACATTCCCCAGAGTTTCAAATTGCTGTTCAAATACAAGCCAATCAACTTACCTCAATGATAGACCCAGAGTTCTGCTTCAGGGGCACCTGAATAATACAGCTTCTAGCTAATTCTAACCTAGATTGTATATGTTCAACAGAAACTCCCCATCCTCTGCGCTATCTTTCCCCGGCTATAACGCCTTCAGGAAACATAAAGCTGAAGGAAGAAGGGGGGGCTTGTTGTTCCATACCAAAGACCATATATCATGTAAAGAGATCCAATCTTCGGTTAAAAATGACCTAGAATTTTTTTTTTTTTAAAGAGTCACACTGTTGCCACAAATATCTTTTATCCTCATTGGAGTGTATAGACCACCCTCTGCAAAATGCGTATTGTTCGACAAATGAAATGTTATGCTCAGGGAAGGGAATAATTATGGTGGCTGATTTCAATATCAACTGGGAAGAAAAGTTAGAAGGCACTGAAACAAATCAGAAAGACATTTGATCTCACACATCTAGTAAAGGGACATACACGGATAACTTCATCGTCATCTTTCCAAATGGTTACAGGTCTATTTAATCACAAGTTAATCCTCTTAGCCAGAAAGTTCACTAAAAACATTGCTCTTTGTATTTTGTTTCTATCCACAATTCAAAATACAACAGAAGAATTCCTGAAGGAAATATTAACTGTATTAATTGTGATATAGAGAGTAAAATGGGAGAGAGAGACCTTGCTCTGCGACCATTTAATAAATTATTGACTGACATATGTTTCACATTTTCACTAGTAAAAGGGTAATAAAAGACATCCGAGTAGCTAAAGAAAACTGTGTTCATCTGATAGGTGAAGACAAATCACAAACAAATTTGGGACAATTTAAGGAAATTGGCATAGTAATACAGACCACTGACCTCATTCATGATTATTTTCCTTTTCTTATCTTAACCTTCTCTGTGTTTTCGTACGGTGGCTCGTATGAGTGTACCACGGCAGATTCAGCAAACGCTCCTCACTTCAGATAATTGTGTAGATTACCAGCGTAAAGACAATGAATGCCATCTGTGCGTAAAAGAGAAAAGGAATTATAAAGTAGCATAATCAGCGCCCCATATGCTCAATACTGAAGTCCTGCTTTTGGAGATCCAGGAAAGTATAGAGCTGCTAAAGCCAAGGAGTGGGAAAACATAACTGTTTATGCCGTGTCACCTGAGGGTCGTACTGTCGCTGAAATAAAAAAGAAATGGTTCCCAATATAAAACGTCTCGCCTCAGCAAGGCAATCTATGACTGCAATGGAATGGGGTCAAAGTCATTTTGCAGTTTGAGATGTTAATATTGATAGTATAGTGTTATACAATATCATCAATAGCCAATTTAATGCTGATACCTTTTAGGCTATGGGAATAAATATAGAATTATATTAGCCAATAGTTCGAATTTCAGAGTCCACAGGGTAAACTCAACATGACTCTGAATTGTAATTTATATAGGGTTTTAAAACTCAAAATGTATTCAAAATTATGCAATTTACTTTCCACTAGTTAAAAAATGTAGGCTTGGATAAGAGCACAAGACTCGAAAGGTCTGGAACACTCGTAAATTGTGTTTGTACCTGAGATATGTCAAAACCCAAGAAAATCTGCAAATGCGGCAGATTCTCCTAAATCACTTGTAAAAGCCACTTTTTTTTGCATGAGGCCTAATAGGTGCCTGATTATTAAAGGGGCTGTATGAACTGCAACTCTCCACTACTCCTCCTTTATGAATTACATTAGGGTGACTTGTCTTGTCAATGTTGGAGGTCTCAGAACCTCCAAACGATCTCTCCTAAAAGCTTTAGAGAAAAATGACGTACTTAGAGTGAATCCATTCCCTTTTTAACAAAAGGCATACAAATTAATATGTTGAACCGATTACAAAGAGAATTCGTACTTCGAATAAAGATGGACAGTTCCAGAGGGATTGGAAGTCAGCCACTGTTGTGTCAGTTTCTAAATCAGGCCCCACCAACTGATGTGAGCAATTGCCAGCCTGTTAGCATCTTACCAGTTGTCTCCAAAATTGCAGAGAAATGTGTTGCGGAACATCTGACCAGCAACCTCATCAGTGGCCCTCACACACTGCACCCAATGCTGTTTGGTTTTAGAGCCGACCATTCCAGTGAGGTGTTTTCGTGGCCATACTATTAGATTTTAAATGGCATTTGATACTCGCTAGTTATTTTCTTTTATACTCTAACGTGCTGAATTGGATGAAGTCCTATCTTGCTGCCTGGGTTCAGTGTGTAAAGGTGGGCATCAAAACATAAGCTTCAAACTATGAAGCTCTACAACTCTGGCATCAGTTTTGTACACGTCAGTGAGAGCATGTAAATATAGGCTCGTTACATGCATAGTCACTTTTTAAAATACACTTCAGTCTTCACGGGAAGTTAGGTCTCTGCAACAAAACCACTTGATAGGTTTAGGAAAAGATTGTGGTTGACGTTATCTTAATCTTGAGACTACCGTTTCACTAACGGGTCACATGACTGGTGACTCACTTGAGTCACGTGACTAATGACGCTAAACGCTAACAACTGACATGACGAAATGCCAACTTAACTTTTAATTTCGCACGAGTCAATAACAGCGGCCTCCTGGATGGAAGTCCTGTGTTTGCTGCCTTACTGGTTTTAAAACATCTTGCCGAGGAATCTGCAGTTGAAAGACTGGCACGTTTTTGGAAGTGTTAATTAAAATGCGTGGGCCTTGTAAATAAATTAAATTAAATTCGTCATGAAGAGTCCCACACTAAAAGTGCATCCATCCACGGTGCTCTAAAGCACTTTCCATAAGCACCTCCAGTCAGATGGCAGACATAAATGTATGAGAAAATGTGAATGTGTGATTACCAGGTGATATGTGCTTATGATCAGCTGGTTGATGGCTTACGGCCCCTTTCAACACATTATTAATCATATCTAACGACTTCAGATACTGCACTAAACAGTTTGCCCTACAGGATTTCCCCACCGCTGCAGCCAGCGCTCAATATGCCGCCCGAGGTCTGACTGTCAAACACATGATGAGATGTGGGTGTATGTGTGCCTGCATAGGAGGGCAAAAAAAGATGGTGAGGAAGAGAGAGAGAGGCGGGGGGGGGGGGGGGGGCTGCCTGATCTCAAGCGGCAAATTAGGGCCTCTCTGAAATCGATAACAGGGGAGCCATGCACAGATTTCATTAGTTGGCAGACGTGTGCGGCTAAAGGGATGCAAACGGATATTGATGTCTGAGATTGATTGATCTCTTCTTTTCTCAGAAATGTACACAAGGAGTTGAAATGCAGAGTTTGTTTTGGGTTTGTTTGCTCTCCGAGTGCACATTCAATCTTAAATACCAGTTTGACCTTTTTCCTAGAAAAACAAACTCTCTTCAACAGATAGTCATCAGTTGAAAGTTGATTCCACAGATATACGTATAAAATGGACTTGCGGGGTCAAATGACAGGCCCACCCGGCGATGCCCCGTCCCGCCCCTATTCTCCACTACCAGCCACAAAATATTTCTTCCACGAGATTTAAAAATCAATAAACAAAAGTGACATTCAGGCCTTTTGCTTAAGCAAGTCCACCTTGTCACAGAGGTGGCATTAGAAAATGCATCTCATGCACCCTCTCAAGTAAATGTAACAGATAGGCCTGCATGGCAGATCAAATTCTATTTGCTATTACATTTAGCTTAATTAGGTCAGGGTGGGTGTGGTATGAAAATTATATATATATATATATATATATATATATATATATATATATATATATATATATATAGAGAGAGAGAGAGAGAGAGAGAGAGAGAGAGAGAGAGAGAGAGAGAGAGAGAGAGAGAGAGAGAGAGAGAGAGAGAGAGAGAGAGGGCTAGAAAGGTTAGGCAATCACAGAAAATTCAATGTGGAATAACATTAAGTGATGGACTACTTCCTTTATATTATCGGAATTTCTTAGTCCACTCATGTTGTAGTTAGCGCAGGTTAAACCAATGAAAGAATGCATGAATGAGTTAACATGCTGACAAATCAGGGCAATGTCCAAGGCAAGATGTACGGTAAAAAAGGATTCATAAAGGCCACTTTATTAGGTACACCTGTTCAACTGCTTGTTAACAGTCTAATCGGCTAATAATATGTGAGCAACACAATGCGTTTAGGCATGCAGACATGGACCAGACGATCTGTGTGAGTTCAAAACAAGCATCAGGATGGTGAAGACAGGTGACATGGTTGTTGCTGTTAGATTGGCTTGGTTGAGTATTTCAGAAAGCTGCTGATCTACTGGGATTTTCATGCACAACTTTTGTCTACAGTTTACAGATAATGGTCTGAAAAAGAGAAAATATATTAGCATCAGAGGAGAATGGCCAGACTGGTTCAAGATGATAGAAAGGCAACAGTAACTCAAATAACCACTTGATACAACCGAGGTATGTAGAAGAGCATCTCTGAACGCACGACACGTTAAACCTTGAAGCAGCTGGGCTGCAGCAGCAGAAGACCACACCGGGTAAGAACAGGAAACCCAAAGTTTTAAAATTGGTATGGGCTAGATTGTCAAAATGTTTCCTGATCTAATGAGTCTCATTTTCTGCTGCAACATTCAGATTGTAGGGTCAGAATGTTGCGTAAACAACATGAAAGCATGGATTTCTTCTAGCCTTGTGTCAACGGTTCAGGCTGCTGCTGGTGGTGTAATGGTGTGGGGGAGATTTTCTTTGCCCACTTTGGGCCCCTTAGTACCAATTGAGCATTGTATAAATGCCACAGACTACCTGAGTATTGTTGCTGGCCATGTCCATCCCTTAATGACCACAGTGGGCCCATCTTCTAATGGCTACTTCCAGCAGGATAACGCTCCATAAAACATCGCTCAAATCATGTTAAAACTGGTTTATTGAACATGAAAATGAGTTCACTGCACTCAAATGGTCTCCACAGTCAGCAGATCTCAATCCAATAGAGCACCTTTTGGATGAGGTGGAACGGGAGACTCGCATCATGGATGTGCAGCCGACAAATCTGCAACAATTATCCCATCATGTCAATATGGACCAAAATCGCTGAGTGTATATAGCTATACATACTGTATATTATGGGTGTCACAAATTGGATTCTAAATCAAAAATCGGTTGAAATGAGCTTTAGATTTTTAGATTCTTTCCATCCCTAGCTACTTGCATGCATCCGAAGAAAAACAACACAACACTTTAAAGACGACACAGCGTAGCAGCTACACTTTTCGAGACACCGTGTCCACTGCCGGGGTCGTCCAACCCAATTGTTCTCAATTGACTGGTTAAAAAACTAAGCTAATATAATAAAGTATGTACATTTGACCGTATGGCCTTAGTGCCGTACTTTCCCAAAATATATGGTGGTTATATTACATACCATGTAACACGTACCATGTTCATAGAAGAATTTGAAAATGTAAATGTCAGGGCTTAAAAACAGTGATCTGTTGACCTTCAGACACTGAACGGGACCTCGTTCCTATTCAAATCTGCAGCCGTTTTGATGCCAAGCGTCTAGTTTCTTTTACTAATGACTAGTGATTGACGGTTTGTCTCTTTCTTTCTGATTGAACCATTGTAAAGCGCTTTGCTCTCAGGGTACAAAATAAGACTTCTTTTGCAAACCCTTCATACAATATAACATCTATTTGTAAAGAGGACTTTCTACAACCTAAAAGCATTAAAGACAATTAAAAATATAGAGTAGTGCTTTCAAACACCTGACTGTAATGAATCAAGCTTTGGTGGCAGGGGATCCCAAACTTCAGCAGTATTTATATACATATATATATTAACAGAATTAGTATTTTTGTCATTCTTGGTAACTTTCTATAGAGTTATTGCTTTTCAATAAAAATTCCCTGACCTTGTCTCGGGAGCACTTCCATCACTTTATATTGTAGATGCTCAGTCGTTCAGAGCTATTGGACTTGGTGAGGTGCCGCAGCAATGTGATATTCTGCCATCTTAATTTTTCATCACTCCTTTGATTTCCTGCAGTCATCTGATAAAAGTGATGTTGTGATAGTCGTAAATGATTAATTGAGCTTGAATATGTGCTTTTAAATTTCCATTCATTACAGCGCGTCACATTTTATCTGCCGCACATTTAATCACTTTCCATATGCATATTAATGATTACAGTGGTACCTGTGTAATGAGAGTGAGTCACTTGATGTAAGTGTCTGCTCCTGTACAGTCACACTGCCCACAGCGCTGTCTGTGTGACACATATTCCCTCTGCTTCATTGTGTGAGTTTTTAAAGTTAGTGAGATGACGTATAGCTTTCTCACCTCGTTAGCGTAGGTGGCCATAATGTACACTTCACCGACAACAGATGCTGACAAAAAATGCAACATTTGTATTGATATAAGTGGGCTCCTGCAATGTGAAATCTTGGAAATGATACCAAGAGGCGGAGCAATGTTGTGTGTATGTGGTATGAGTTTTTCTTTTTTCTTTTTGTAAGCTTAAGATGACAGAATGAGCCAAGTATTGAATCACTGTCTGTGTTGGTTCTGGTGCCACCTGCTCAATTTTAAACAGCCTCCCTCTACTTAACGTCCTGCATCCTGGTCCAGACTAGTTGAATTAACGGAGGCATGGCGCCGCAATTAAATATCAGTACATTTTCAAAATCATATAGATATTATCTTTCATAAAACCGTCTGTCAGACGGTCTGAAGGGAACACTACCATATCAGCAGAGCAACAACGTAATACACAGCAGACTACAGGTCAAAAAGATTTCCCCTCGAAATATTTCGACTTCTTCGAGAACACAGATTGTGGGATATGTTTTGAGAGTTTTCAACAAGAGACAAAATCTTGCTGAAACCCAATATTTAAGTCCAGTGGTTTATAAATGAATTAAAATGAATGAATGTATCATTGAGGTGAACCGGAGTCACATCCACATTTAAACAGGTTACTTTCCCAAACAAAAGACAGAGGATAGAGGAGTAAATAATGCCTACATGTCTGTTGACTCAGCAAGGATACATACATATTTCAAAGCAATACAGAATGCATTCCAGAATTCTATCCCTTTTTTATATCTACAACAGTACCAGAAGTACTGAAATGTATACTGCATTATATTTTAAATTGTAAACTGGTGCCTGGATTGTGTGTTTCCCTTGACATAAATAAATAAATATCCTCAGTAAAGTTGACGCTCATATGCTCTGCTTGATACAGTATGTGTCCCATCACACACACACACACACACACACACACCCATTGTCGAAATTAAACCAACATCTTCAAAGTGGCTTTCTGATTGGCTGCTGCTTATGATTAATAACGAGACTCGATTAAAGTTCAAATGTCAAAAGTCCCTTTTTCTTTTCTTTTTAACCCCTCTAATGATATTCTAACTGTCCAGTTTCATAAAGTCTGTTATTTGGCATAATATATAATGTTTCTTTTAATATTAACTCAGAGCAAAAAAAAAGCCTCCATTTAATTGATTGGGGGCGTTAAGAGACCTTGATAACGGAAAGGGGGTGTGTGCTATGGGGGGTGCAGGCCCAAAAAAGGTTGAGAAGTACTGTGTTAGGACATGACTGATGAAACATTATCTTATTCCCACTCATCACATTCTTTCACTGAACGTCTGATAATGACACAGATGGGTTTACGTGGTAGTTATTTGTGAGCCCGGTGCTTCTCATACAGACACTGAAGGGTGCCTCGTTCGTCACTATGAAACGCCAAGCGGAGCGACACAGCATCAATGGGAATGAGAATGGGCTGGATATTCAGACAGAAACAAAAACTTAAAATTCTGTAGGGGGATAGATATTTATTGCTGACTAGGCTTTTTAAAAGATATAGTTTCAGCTAAAATTTTATCATTTTTGACGGACCTCGTGCAGGATACAAGAGTGATCACAAGCTCTCTACAGTCTTCACAGTCTCATAGACACATTGTTGCGTTAATATTTCGAAACCGCAACTGTTAGAAAACTAAAAGACGTCATATTTTTTCAACTTTGTGTCTGAATGTGTCGTAAAACAGCAACATCATAAGCTTCATAAACTAAAGTTTCACTCTGAATGTTTTTAGACTGAGGTTAACTGTACTTTCCTCGGAGATGCTTGAAGAATATGAAACCCTGCTTGTTCAAATTTGCACCCGAGACAGGTTTTCCTCAGTGACTCATCCCTGATGGAATCACAGTTTACACACATGTAGGCCCCTTTCATCAATATTCTCATCATACACTGTTTTGTTGAATACAAAATGATTGTTAACTGTATAGTTGTGTGTTTGGATGAGTGACTATACAAACGCTATGCAACATTCCTGAGTCATGCACAAAAACAGTTTTTTATAATCACATCACAATTATAAACATGCTCACACATCTTTAGTAATGTAATTGTTCACTGTATTTATGGCTTTGTCACAGTGATATTTGGCACTAGAGACCAAACGTTTTCACAATACACCCACCTATTTCAAAGTAGAAGGGAAAACCAGCTTGAAAATTGGACAGTACAAGAATTGAAAAAGTGACACATTAAGTTTCTTTTTACCTCTGAAACATTTTAATAAAGACACAAAGCCCACGCCCTTTTCCTGCACTCCTTTTATAGATTGGAGTGTCTTCTGCAAGAGTGACTGTGTGTTCAGTCTCTCGCAACTGAGATTTTTCTTATTTCTGGAGAGGAAGAGGAAAATAATTGATTGTGACATGAAAAACGATAGGTGGGAATAGAGAGCGGAGGGGTCGGTGGTGGGGTGTGGGATAGAGGTGATGAATACCTAAGTATTTAGCCTGAATCGGAACCAAGCTCCCACCCCCACAAGAGGCAGAAGAATTTTCTCCGTGGCACATCAATCCCATTTCTTCATGCCTCCTGCTGTGCACAGGTCAATTATATCTTTATTAAAGTAAAATGCAGATCATTTTCCTGCACAATGTAGGCGCGGAAAGACTGATGATGGGGGTAGGTTGCAGCATCTCTCATTTCCAGGATATGTGCTGCTTATACAATAGGCATGTTGAGAACGGGGAGTTCACGGTCATAAACAAAGGCAGGATTTCACTAATCTAATCGTGACCTACTCTGAAACCCAGCCATAACCTTAAACCACATTAGTGTGGATGCATATTGACACTTTGAAGCATCAGCACCTTTGCTTGTGTGGGGAAAAGGTGTTGTTTTTGGCACCCCACACCATAGGATTGATGCCAGCGCCGGATAGCTAAAGGTTTCTGGGTGGTGCTTTTCATTCATTTCACGCAATATTTAAAAATCAAGGGTTGGGGAGAACAATATGGAAATGCGTCAACCAGGTTTTATAATAATGTGAGCCCTAAATTAGCCATCGATGGGAAATCTGGTAGATTCAGCCGTTTATAATGATATATTCTTCAAACTGTCATGTTGTCCATCATTCCCACAGTCCTGGGAATCCTGGAAATTTCCTTGGGAAAAACATTGAAAAGGTCACACCGATGCGCTCATAATCTATCTTTTTTGTCAGCTGTGGAAAGTGTTTAATGTCAAGCTTGTCTTTCGGTAGATTTAATTAGTCTTGAAGGAATAACAACCCTTAAACATGTTTCTGTTTACAAAATGAGGCACCGAAGCCTGAAACATTCAGATCAGCTCGATGAAAACAAATATCGGTAATGTAAATTACTCTACATGTCAGGTAGTGCTTATGAAAAAGTCAATTACTTTCAATAGCCACTCTGTGCAGCTTGTTTAGTTTTTTTTCGCAGTGGCCTTATTGGACCGGCGGGTCATACAACTACAGGCTTCTTGATTTTTACCAGCCCCATTATCCATCCATCCATTTCCTACACCTATGACCCACTGTCCTTTTTAGGGTTGAGAGGGGTGAAGCCTTTCCCAGCATGCATTGGGCTGGAGGCAGAGTAAAACCCCGGACGTGCCTCGCATGGACAGAAAAACACTCACATTCACACCGACAGTCAATTAAGAGTTTCCACTTCATCTATCCCACAAAGAGAGGCTGTGTGTTGGGCGAGTTACTCGAAGAATCGAATTACTCATTACGTTTTACTGAATAAAAAAAGTAATTACTTTACTTTACTAATTACTCATCAGCAAATGTAATTAGCTATCTTACTCATTATATTACTTTCAGTGCTCAGCAGAGGTTCCTCAAAACTGCCTTTAAAACAACTAAAATCCTCCAGGTCCAAACGTTACATCACCTCTGTTTAAAAAGTGTAGAAATAGAAAAAGATATACCAGGGTTTAACAAGAAGTCGCTCTACGTTTTGGAGGTATTCTCTGATCAACAACTAGCTTAATGTTAGCCTCGGTGCCTGCATACAGAGATACCATTCTCACAGTAAAGTTGCAGGTTCGCACATCCTCCATCTGTGAACAAAACCAGGGTGTTTCTGAATGTAGGCGTACCAGAACTCAAACAACTCCACATTTCTCAAAGCAAAGTGTCAATATTTTAAACACTGGTAATGAGAATTCTTTTGTTTTTTTAGATACATATTTTTTTTTTATTTGCATTTGGATAACTGACAGTGAGCTCTCAAGAGTATTGTCCTGTTGTGACTTTCCTAGTCCTGCAGGGGTTCTATATCCAGCTGGTGTGTCAAAGTGACTATATTACTATAAATATTAAACTGCAGTAAAGTGTAATTTTGTTCTTCAATTTAAAAAGGAAATAGCTACTTTTTTATATTTTCTCTCGATGTGTATTCATACTTTTATAGTGAATGCTTTTAAACTGATCTATATAACACAGTTTGGACCTAGCAATTATTTCAAAATAGATAATACAGTTTTACTTACCGTGTAAAACATTTGATCAATATTCCTTTCCTATCTAGCATATTCATTTTTCAAGTTCACATTGCTAATGCGGTAAAATGAAAACTGTTACTCATCTAAATAGAATCCCTTCTCCGTTTTAACCCTGTCTGCCTCTTGTTTGCCAGTAGAGGCCATATTTGAGAGCTTTCTAACTGTAAAATAAGACTCGATTTATGATGAAACTTTCTTAAATGTACAGATTTTTTTTTAAATATTATCAGTTTCTATTTTCTAAATGGAACATCAAATGTTGATGTTGCATGCTTGCCTGATTATTATTTAAAAATGTCAGTACAGTACAACATTCAGAAAAGGTGGTACCCAGAATGCATGTTCTTGTCCAGTGTCCTTACAATGCCACAAAGGCAAGGATGTGTGTGGGTGTGAATATGTGCAAACTTTCACAAGTGTGACTCCTAGAATACATCATGAATGTGTTGTCTTTATTCACTAGCACATTAAATGAATCCAAGCTGGTGACCCACAATTCCATGTTTCCTGGGTGCTGCTGTTTCTCCCTCCTTGTCGTTGTTGTGCCAGATGCCTCACGCACTACAGATGTTCGCCGAGCACGAGCGTCAGCCTCCCCACAGTGATTTGAGCCGGTACGAGGATAGATGGGAGACGAGGAGAAGGAAGCCTGCCTCCCTCTCCTGCGCAAGGTTAATCTCGTCCTCAGCCGCAACTAGCATGTCATCCTAATGAAGCCCCAGCAGACGAACACTTAATAAGAGTTAAGAGTAAATTAACCTTGAAATCTTTGCACGCATCTCTCCTGTTTTTATACACTTTATGTATCCATTTCCCATGATCAAGGACGAGCGTTCATTTAGCTGGAGGAGGTCAGAACAAAAAACATTTCCCTTGACGGTTGCAAATTTCTCTCTGACATCTCTGTTCCAGACGGAGCAGCGAGGAGAGGATGAGCCTCTGTTTCCATCTTTAATGTTGTCTGAGGCAGATAAAAAGCTACAAGCTGCTCCCCCACCCACTCGCTGTTTTTTTCTTTTTCTTCTTCTTCTCCCTGCCGCTGATCAATGCTCTTAATGATGGTAATCAATCAAGAAAATGAAAGATTTACTCTCCAATATTAATTTTGCTTAGCATCGATTGAGGAGCGAAGAGTATTACTGCCATTAATGCCTTTTGAGGCGCTGTATTGAGTTGCTCGCCTCTAAAAACAAGTCATTCATCTTTCATTTCAACAGTTTTATTACACCTTTTAAACATAATTACAAACAGATAGCAGTCACCTGCGGTGATATTTGGTAAAGACTTTGATTATCTTTTTTTTTCCCTTTCTTGTTTTAAGATAATTGTGTTAAAATCTGATCTAAATCTCCAAGTGTAAATGTTCTGCTACAATGAATTTGTTTATCTGACTAAAATCCCTTTTTACTCTGTTTTGTGTAGAGACAGACTGGACTGCTGTCATGTAGCAACTTTTTTTTATCTCCTACATGTCAGTTTTTCACAAACGAGGAAGCAAAAGCCTGGTTTCTGGCTTGAAGGCCACGCATCTTTACACACAAGGTTTCTACTCAAGGTACAATTTACTCATTCTGCCTCTCGCCCAACCTTAATCATTTTCTGTCTTCACCGAGCAATAATGCACATGTAGAAACGCAACGATCTCGGGCTGCCTCGCCGACTGGAGGTATAGTAATGACAGCCGGCGCTAATGATACGCCACTCAGCGAACCACCAGGGGCAGACAACATGCCAAACCGACGAAAGGATTTATGCCACGAGCCGATTCCGCCTGCGATATGGTGTCATGTTATCGTATCAGCTGATCAAAGGCTGATAGGAGACTTGAAAGCTCCGCGCTGCTTTTATTGGCACTCACACAAATCTTTTTTAACCTGTCTTGTAGTTTGAGCGCCGTGGCCCAACAACGCCGCTTTCAGTCAGTTGCTGCAGATGCGTCTTAAAGCCACGAGGCACAGAAGCCTGCACCAAAGCAGGAGAAAAGCTTTGTTTCATCTCCGTATGTTTGATTAGTCCTTTATGTTAGTCTACCTTCATTTACAAAGGGAATTCTTTTGTGGAATAATCTGCAGATAATGATCCCTGTTATGGTCACTTTCTTGTTATCTTTAAACGGATAGAGTGCCTTTCCGCTGTTATTCACTAGTATAACACAGCATAATACTTTTAAGCCTGGTTGCCGGAGCGTCTTCTTTATCCCTGACTTTCCTTTCTTTTGTCAGTAGTATACATACTCCTCAGCCAGAGTGAGAAAAGTGGAGCAGGTTTTGTTGATGACTTAAGGGATGGAAAGCACACCGGGGCTTCTAATGCACCTAGTATTTAAATAATCCCCGGGTCTCCTCCATCCTTTTGATGCCTTTGTTCACTTTGAAAAGTTATCACCATACAGCCTGTACTGTTGGCTTGGGGATGAGGAGAGAGAGAGAGAGAGAGAGAGAGAGAGAGAGAGAGAGATGTTGAATCGCAGCACCATACCTTTTCTTCTGCATCCAGTTCCCAGAGCGTGAAAGAACATCTGAATACACATTTGAAATCTTATCTCACTCCAGCTGTACTGCAGAATTCTTCCTTTTTTCCGGGGCACTCTAGAAAAGCAAGGCAAAAAAAGGGAACCCAGAAATAATCAGCCATGCTTATCTTTCTGCAGTACTGAGGGGAGCTATAATGAGACTCACTCATCCATAGTGGAGAGCTTAATAATTCATTGTGGTGGCTTTGCAGGTGAACCCTATCACATTACAATTTAAAAGCTCTAAAGCTAGTATTGCTGAAGGGGAGAGCAGCGAGGATGAATGCTCGGCTCAAAAGCCCTCGTGCATACAGGTACATGGACGCCTCACACACACACACACACACACACACTCTTAATGAGCTCCAATTTTCTCCAAATAGACTTGTATTGCAGCGCGCAGGCCCCCTCACAAGACCATCAACACTATAAGCGACAACCAAGTGGTACTTTAAAGTGGTAAACACAAACAGCGTTTATTGTGAAGTGGCCCTCCTTTTCTTCCTAATTTGAAAAGCGCTCATCATATTAGTGAGCGTAAATGACTCCTCCCCCGGGAACCAAAGTTAACATTCTGTAGGCGGCCAAGCCGAGAGACAAAAACAACACAAAACAAAACTTGTTTTTTTTTTCCTCTCAAGGGCAAAAGAGTTACTGTCCGGTCTTTTTACAATGCCACCCGTCTACCCACATCTCACCCCCACCCCCCCACACCACCACCTCCCCCCTGGCTGGCAAGGTGCCATAAAGTATCTCGCGAGGAGGGGGAACATTAGTATTTCTGCGCCTCGACACCCTTGTTTTCATGTGGACCTTTGCTCTGATTAAGGATCTAGAACAGTCGGGTGGCTTTTTTTTTTTATTCCCTGCTAAAACTCATTTTCTCGCAGGGAACCTTCAGACATTCTACAAAGATGGGGTCGGCTTTGTCAGTGACCTCTGGCACCGACTGTCTGTGGAGCGCATCCCAGATGGGTTGGACCGTGGCCCGCACTTCTTCCAGCTCCCTCTCTCTCTCTCTTTGGGTGTCTCTCTCGCCCCCCCCCCCCCACACCCTATAGGACAGACCAAAGAGCCTGGGTCGCTTGGCACAAGGACTGCATACTGGAGTGACCTTGCAGGGCTCCTTAATGGAGAACTTGGCTTTGTTCCACAGTTTCTCAGCCAGCAGACATGCACCCCCCGCCCTCACTGCCACCACCCTCCTCCTCTTGGTCCATAGATCCGGGCTATACTCACCTCTAACCCATTCTCCGCCCCACCCCACATCCCCGCCCGAGAGCTGGAACACATCACATCGCAAATTGTCACCAGCAACGGCAGCTGATACAATCTCCCTGCCCCGTTTCACCGCAGGGATACTGTCGAGTCACGCGGGAATTCAGTCTGCTCCGGGAACCTATACAATAAGATGAGAGAGTAAGCACTGTTGTGTGTGTGGGTGTTTGTGTAATTAACATGACAAGTGTGTTTGCACATGCAATGATGAGAAACATCAAAACATGTTGGAATCACGTTGGCCCACTGTAACCCTCAGGAAATGAGTGTGATGGGATTAACCGATAAGTAGATAATTCACATCTAAGAGTATTATCTCAGGATAAAACTGTTCTTTAGTCAACTCATATGATACACCACGACAGCACACTCCCCACAGTGAACCAACTATAATCTAATGATGTATCTTCTGTGCAGATGAATTCCCAAAGCCAGAATATTTAATAAGCTAATTAATAGAAAAGAACCATAACAGAAATATTGCTTAAACATGAGCACATTAAGTACCACCAAAATCTTATGGGGGAATTCCAAGAATTAAAATCATCAACTGATGAAATCCACAACTACTCTCCTGGTGCGGTCTTATGAAAGGCATATTATATCAAAAGAGCACAATGAGGAATTTACTTGTAAATTGCTTTTTCCAGGAAATATTTAAATGTGCTGTAGATCCAGTAGAATCTATTACATGTGGAAGAGTCCTGGTTTGGAATACGGCTAGACTGACTCAGATTTCATTTTATAAAAACGCAAGAAATTATGGATTGAATCATGGCCAGCTTGGTGTAATACTAGTACTGAGTTTGATAGTGCTTTCAGACGCAGTCAGCCCATTCTCACTCCCAAGTCGTCATGACGTATCCCCATACAGTTGTTTGTATGACATCCTACGAAGAGTTACTCCTCATTTTGCATGTGCATTTCAGATTTCTTTCTCCGATGTCTATATCTTTGTTTTGACCAGCTTCCTACCAGAGATGGGCAGTATTTCTATTACTTGTATTTGAAATACGTATTTCAATTACTTTTGAGTATTTTGTAATTTGTATTTGATAGGGCCGATTAAAAATCGAACGTAATTTGAGTGGAGTAATTTTGTATTTCAAATACTCAAAATACTTTCTCCACGAATCAAAAAACAGTTCACAAGTTCAGTCTTAAATATTGTATGAGTGTGACAGATGTCAACTAGCTTGATGTATAACTTATGTCTGGGTCTGGCTACATATGTATATGGATACACATGTATATACATGGTGATGGTTATAATATCAAGCTAGCGATCGATGCTAACATGCTAATGACACTAGCATGCTGTCTAAGCTAGTGCATAGCCAGTGTTTAGCAAGTTAAGTCGAGTAGCTAGCTATAGGAAGAGGGAGATTGGGAGCTTGTATGTCATATGTGATGAATATTTTCTTGTTGATACAAACCAAAGTTTATGGGCTAAGTCCCATTAATACAAACATATACATACATAATCAATCAAGTTGTTGTCTTTTAATAGCTTTGCTTAGTTACACTGACATTCTGTGACTGTTCTTCCTTTTTGTGGGGTTCACCAGAGCTTTGTGTACATTATATAAACCTGAATGCTCTGCTATACCAAATTGTGAGAAAACGGAAAATCCAGAAAAAAATATTTCCTATATTTTAAATACAAAATACATGTATTTTGTTACATTTTCTGACACCAGTATTTTGTATTTTGTTGCAATACATTTATTTGGGGGTATTTTGTATTTTGTATCAAAATACATTTTGATGTATTTTTGGCCATCTCTGCTACCTACCAATCACACTGACCCGGGACCTCTGCTGACCTCACCAGAAATCAATTCAGCACCATCTAGTGGACTGAAAAAGCAATTGATTTTATTTTTCTAGTACCAAAAAGTTTATGGTTTATAGAATAAAAGATCGATACTTGGCTTCCGTGTATCGATACAATATCGGCAAGCAAAATATCGCGATACTATGCTGTATCGATTTTTTTCCCCCACCCCTACTAAGGTGCTGTTATTGAACTACGTGACAAAAATACAAAAGTTGGTCTCCTGGCTGAAAGATCGCTATTTTTTGGGCCTATCCACCTTCCGTCCCGTCCAGATTTAGCGGTCTTTATACTTCCTCGTTCAAGGTTACGTGGATAACATATGAAACATCTTTTTTTGTAGGTATTGCTACAAATGCTGGATGAGACCAGACTAAACTTTGGCGTTCTACCTAAAAGTAAAATTCCTAGGTTACATAACATTACTGAATGTACTTAACGAACGTCATGTACATAATGTAGCCAATAGTTACTTTACCCACACCACAATCAACCACAACTAAACCTAACCAAGTAGTTTTGTTGCCTAAACCTAAGTTGTCTTCTGTGAACATACAAGCTTATTTTGAAAAGACATTGGCAGCGGAAATCTAGAGGGGTATGGAGCGTCATAGTTTGAAAATGTAGGGCTAGTGACCAAGGTGCATTATTTGACGGGTTTGGGGTAAGAATGCGTTTTCAATGGAGGTTGGAAAAAAAAACAGAATGTTGTACTTTCTCAGAGCTGTCATTACAAATCTTGACATCTGGAAATCCTCCACATTGACATGGGCTGTTTTAATCAAGCCACACATCTCAGCTTTTGTGAGTGTGATTTTGCTGCGATGGCGAAGGTGTTAAAGAGCACAAAGATTAAATCAGCCGCCATATTTGTAGAAGGATGGCAGGATTTCCACTTGTCCAGAAGGAAACCTCTTGTTAAAAGGCAGTCACAGCATCTGCCTGGCCTCCGGAGAAATTCTCATTGATAGATTTTGACCTTAGTACACATGTAGAAAAAGGTTTCAACACCCTTAGCCCAGAATTGAATCGATATTGGACAAGACCAAAATGAAGGTTGTATAGATCATTACAATAGAGGATTCAGATCTCATCTGAGATCCTCTCACCAAAGTCATCATCACATTTTGCTTTAACACGGTCCAAGGAAGGTAACAGGCTGAAAAACATGATAAATCTGAGGTTTATAGCTATAGGATATACCTCCTATATACTAGAGGATATAGTATATAGGATAGTCATAAATATATCCCTCCTGCCAATTGGTAAGAGTTTGAGAAAGGAATGCAGAAGATGGGTTTTACCCTTTTTAATTTGAAGGTCAAATATTACATTATTGGAGTAAAAAACATGGCAATTGTATCTTTGAAGAAGAACTTTGCTGTGACCTTTTCTGGACCAACATCAAAGGTGTAAATAACGATAACAGAATGCTTGTTTTAGGGCAAGAAACCTGTAATAACAAGGTTTTCCTGCAGCCTTCATGTCAACAGATAATGAAGCACAATTATGCTAATAACGATCATAAATGTGCAGGGCCGTCCGGACTGGATTCAGTGGATCAAGTCAAATACGAACGCCAGACAACCTGCTTTTACACTCCTCGCATACTGTAGTTTAAGGAAATTCAAAATGTATTCTTTTCAATCAAGACCTTGGAACAACCAAAAGGTTCCAGCCCGAGGAGCTCAACCTGCACTCCGGCATGCACAGGACTTCAAGGATTGTGATATAGCCACGGGACATAGCCAGCTGAGCCATGAAAGTAGAATCTTAAAAAATCAATTCTGAAACTCACAGGTAGCTGCAGCAGAGATCATTTCTACTTCAGGCATTTCTGCAGCATTTTGGAGGAGTTGTAAGGGGGGAAGAAACACTTTTCAGAAATTGCAGAGAGGAATAGAGTGAGTCACAGTAATCCAAATGAGAAAAAAAAAAACATGGAGGACTTTCTCCAGGTGTCCCTGGGATAAAAAAGGCCTCAGTTTAGATACAGTTTTACTGTCAGCGGGTGGTTCACTTGGATGTGCAGGTCAGCCAGGTAGATAAGATACAGCTTTTTCCCTACTGTCACACTGGAGCGGTGGGGACACTGAAGCGATATGAATACATAGGAATGAATACAGGAAAGGGTAAATGAGCCAAATATTTGACACCTGACATCTGATATAGTAGCACATTTCTTGTGATTTGAAAGTTGATTGATGGGGAAAAGAGAGATTACGGCTTGCATCTTCCCCTATAGATCAAAGAGCAAAGAGCAAAAAAAGTACAAGGTGATGAGAAATGTTGTGTCCTTCCAGAGAAAAATTCACTCATTAGTTATTATTTTGTCTGGCAGCAAAAGTGATAATGTCCAATGTCCCCGCATCAACTGTTTGCTGAATGTTGTTCAATTAGAAGCTGAAGTCGAAATGGCATGAGCTGCTCTCATTTATTTTTTTGGGACACTCAAAATGCCTCACACCTCAAGCGTGTGTTCACTCAAACCTGTTGAGTGAACTCTAAAATATGCTCCCAGTCATAGCAGGTTAACTGAAAGTTACATGATGCTTGTCAGATTGTAAAAATATATCCAGTATATATCTCACTATAAAGCAAGAAATCTCTGTCTGTATCTCGAGAACCGTTCTTTTGATCTACTTCACACCTGGCGGGTGAACTGCTGGTGACCCAAGGAGGTTCACTGGTGAAATTGGTGTCATGTGGAAATGTTCAATATTAATACAATTTGAAAAGAACAAGCTATAGCGCTGTATGCAGCAGCGGGGGTGGGAGCATGCTGTCTACAGCGTGGACGCACATGCATTGATTTCTATTGTAAGGACACGGTAAGTGGGAGCTGTGTGTATTTGTGGATTATTTGTGTTTAAGCAGGTTTGAGAGGTTAAGTGTCGAAACATATCGCAGTTAACGTTAAGTTGCACATGTACGGTGGAATACAAAGGTTTTTATAGAGATCAGTCACCTGATGTGGCTGATTTAATCTATTTTAACTGTGTGTATATTAAATTAGATACCGAGCGAGGCCTATTTGGGGTTCCAGCGAGACCGTTTAGCGTGTAATAGAAAGCACTTTTCAGAAACGAATATAATAAATGCTACACAAATGCTATATACCAGATTAAACAGTGTGAGGGATTTAAGTTTTAAAGCGCTCCTAGCATGGATATTATGTGTTACAATATGTTTACTTGTAGAAGGTTTAAACTAAAAGGAGTTACTGAATGTATTGTGCACTCTGAGAGAAACCAGAGAATTAATGATACCGCCATAAAGTAATAAAGATCAGAGAGAGGGGGATGTTATTGAAAGGTTTCTGAGCACAGCCTTCAAGGAGGGAGGAATGGGTCAAGAAGATGGCCGACGGAAGTCCGAAGAGTTCGTCCAATCACTGAGCTGATCGATTGGCTGTGGAATGTGAAACGTGATACTTTTGAGAGACTCAAATTGCAGAAGATCCTCAGACCTCCTCCTGGCCATGGGGCAGCCATACCTGTCTGTCGTGTGGCCCGAACGGGGCCTCATATTTCATTGATTTATATGTTTGTTTTGTTATTAATAGTTTGATTCGGTTTGTAACTGTTTTTATGTTTGTATGGATAATAAATCCATTAAGATTTTGACTTAAACCTGCTGTTTTGATTCAGAGGCGATTGAGGAGCACATGGCTAGGGGGTTGGGCGAGTTCTCTCCGTGAACAGGAGCTTTTGTTTCCTAACAACAGCAACATCTGGGCAATACTACCATGTAAGTAATTTTTTAACACAACTATACACAACTAATACAAGCAACTAGAAGATGTACCACAATATCACATATTTGTCGTGAGCTATGCACTCTGCTTCGATTTTCCATCACAAAGCTAACGGCTACACAGCCGAGCAATACATCGCAGAGCATGAGCATTCGACAGAGAATCCAGAGATGTCTTCAGAATTTCTCTCCGTAAAACCAGTACAGAGCTGTGAGCAAAAAAACGCCATAACAACAAACCAGGATCTTACCTTTATGTTGAATCACGAAAAGACCGGCATAGTTCCCCGTTTGCCTGCTAAACACTGCTCCTACATATGTCCTGTGTCTCTCTCCTCTGTTTCCTGGAGAAGGGGGGTCAACCTAACTTGTGGGACTCCGGGGGGAGGGGGTCAGACTTTTGGCGAATGGAATTTTAGGCTCGTGGGTGCGCTGCGTTTTTTAAAAAATGTTTCCTGCTAAAGACTGTGTCACTAACACCAAGCTTTTACTACCGCATTCCTAAGACTCTGATGCGTCTAAAAAGGTGTCATTTTCTAAAATTGACCAATCATAGGCTGGCTGAGCTTCCAATACACACATGAAGACTGGAGCTCAGACGAGAATCATCCATGGTTTACAGCCTTAGAGAGGATTCTGGCTCTTAAAATGATGCCAAACTGATGTATTTTGATAGATTGAACACTATTAGTGATAAAACAAGTGAAATATATAGTTATATAGTATATAACATTTGAATAGAACAGCTGCAACAGCTGAGAATTTGGCTTGACCTCGCGTGACCTCTCCGTACATAAACCTCTATAACGTTGGCCTGCTTCACTTTATCAAAGCAACATTTTTAGGCTAGCCAGGGCCTCATTTCAATAACAAAATATCAATAAAAGTGCTTTTTTTTCAGGCGAACCTGAACATTTTGTAGACATGTAGGAATGCATGATTTGTTCATTATCATGGCTGGGTATTTTATTCTGGGTATACCATGTGAGGAGGCTCTGGGTGTCTGGAGGTTAAGGAGAAACACTTATACACAAATACATTGTTTTTCACGCAGTGGTCAATTTTGAGATTCCATATCTTCTTTAGGACTTGTGGAAAGAAAACATCCAAAGCAAACATTTAGCTGTTTAAATTACTACTTTGTCCATTTGTGTCTGAAGACTTCTCCTAAATTCCCCCAACGTACAAGTGTAAGTATCAATATTTCACAATTATTTCAGAGAGGAATTGTCTTTATGTAAGTAATCAACTGGGGGAGTTTCAGTTAATTAATTTAACTCTGATCCCCTGTCATGTCTACGAAGTGGATGGAAATTTACAACACAGATATTCAAGCAGTTTTTTTTTTTTAAATGAAAACCCAGATATCGCCACTTCAGTAGCATTTACACACACCAACGTTTCATTCCTATCTATATTCTGGAGGTTTTTACAGAGGGGCTTGTTCATATATCATTCATAGAATGATTTGTAAAACATTTCATGCCTTAAAAACATGTAAAAAAAATATTTGTTTGTCACCGTTTACACTATTTCTGATAAATTGAGTGATATCCAAAAGTCCCTCTGAAAAAAACATTGACTGTAATATGTCTACAAACTACAATAATCATTTGTAACCTGGCTATGTTTATGCAAATTAGCACATAAGTAAGATTATGCATCATTTGCATATATAAACATACATTTTTAGAAACTTGTTCTAAAAAAAAGTAATCAACTGTGGAAGTTAAATGGGGATTTACATTTTCATATCCACGAAAAACGGCAAATGGACTGCTTTTATATCGTGCTGTTGTAGTCTACAGACCACTTCAAGCGCTTTACAACCCATCAAACACCAGCATTCACCCACACATTCATACACTGATGGCAGAGGCTGCCATGCAAGGAGCCACCTGCACATCAGGAGTGTGGGGTTCAGAGACACTTTGACACTCTAACTCCTGAGCCATGCCGCCTCTGTAATAAACACATATGCTTTCTACATCAGATAAATTATCTACAGCAGTTAATTGAATATAATACCTAAACATGTCAGGACTGGTCTCTTAGCCAATGTTGTTATTATAAAAGATACTTCTTTGAATATGCTCTTGGTCTCAGTTGTGATCCCTGCCTCTCACATCGGCTCTCGGTCATTGAAAATATCCCAGAAATGCTAAATTAAATTATTTCTGGGAACCTTGAGATGAAATTTGCTACAGCTGTAATACAGTAAATCATAATTCTGCTGCCACTGTTTTACTGTAGCAGCTTTACATAGATGCTGTTTGACAGTTGGTGGTCAGTCTTGGCAGAAACTGTTTATTTTTTTGTTTACGTCTTGGCCAACTGAGTCAGCAGGATAGTATATCTCTCTGTCTATAGACGAGTCGGAGGAAAAAGATGTTGGAAAGAAGGAATGCAGATATTTTGTTCATCAGAATGTCGTTTGAAGGGTCCGTCTGTGTCAGGAGCAGAGGAGCACTGACCAAGCTGTGATTATTTGACGCATTGGGAGTGAGAAGGGGTTGAGCCTACACGCTGGAGCATTTAGCAGCTAAAGAGCCAGTCGTTTCCTTCTGGAGTTCCACCAAAACCGTGCTGAAAGGGGGGGGGGGATGAATATTGGACTTAGATTATTCAGGTAGCCAGAAACTTGACACAAGGTAAATGCTAATAATGCTTAACTGTTTGCTAGCACAATCATCGTATCAACTCCAAAAGGTGTCAATCTTATGAACAGCTGGTTGTGCAGCCCCCAAGTGTCCCATCAATTAATGCGATTGGTTGGTTGACGTTTACTAGATTTGTTAGTCCGACTGATTTCGTCCCCTCTAACAGACCGCCAACCATGACAAGCCATTTGGCTGCAGCACTGCCGTTTGCAATCAGTGCACAAATCACACACACACACACACACACACACATAGGAAACAGAAACCTAACATACGGAAGCATCTGTTGAGTGCTCCTCTTAAAGATGACTTTGCCACGAGGGGGGATTTGTGGTTGAAAGTTGAAACTTTTTAAGATCGGTAATGTCAGGGACTGTCAATAACGTCTTGCTTACACGTATCGATATGCTGACAACCCAAAGAATGGCTTGTTTGTCCAGAGGCTTTCTACAAATCAATACACTCGTTTAAGTTCACTGGCATTATGTTCACTGTCCATCACGGGACTTAATGATGTGTCACAGCACGGCCATATCAAAATGCATTTCCTCTCTGGCATTAGCTGTTAGCGATGTGACCGTGGTTAGACCAGACCGATGCAGCACCTGTGTTTTAGGGGAGATTCATTTTCAGTCTTCAAATTAAATCAGTCCGCTGGCTAATCTGACATAAGCCTGCTGTGGGACCTAGATGACTTCTGATGGAAGCACAAAACCCCTTACCTGGAAATGATTACAAAATCTATACGTACCGGATGTCCCTGATGTTGTCTGAAAGCCCTGGTTTTATTTTTCTCTGCGGCCATTTTTCTCCAGATTTCCTGAACACAAATTTAGAATGAAATATTGAACAGGGAATTTGTTTCCACACCAATTGATTTCAGTGGTAAAGACTGACTAAGATTGTTTTCTAAGAGCGTAAATATCTACCCAAGTTTCCTTAAGCAGCACTTAAGAGCGGGTCCACACATCACTGGGATCATTGCTGTCTCGAGGACGGCAGCTTTACAGTACACGGCAGGAGGATGACAAAAACTGGAAGATGCTATTCATTTGTTTGTGAAATTAGTTTTGATTAGGCACCAACAGGTATTTTACATTAAAAGGTAGCTCACCTTTAAGATGCAATTAAATGTTCAAAGAACAAAAACAAATTCAATGAAACATTTAGTTTGCTGTTCCTCCTGCAGGCTCCAGAGCTTCTTAAAGCCCACCTCAGCCTGGTTTCGCTTTACTACTTGGCTTAAAGTTAGGCTGTCCTCCAATCAAGGCTGAGATTGACAGGACACTGAGCTCAGTAGGTCGAACGTTCAATGGCGGATAATAGATGACAGACAAAAACCAAATGGCATTTCACTTCATTATAATAGGCCTCTGCGCAGGAACTACTGTGCTTAGTTCTTAAAACGCCTATGAATAACAATAAATATATATATATATTTATTTATTTATTATATATATATATATATATATATATATATATATATTAGTGCTGGTCAGGTTAACGCGTTATCGCACATTCATTAATTAACGCCGACAATTATATTATCGCGCGTTAACGCAGTTTTTTTATTTTTTATTAAGCGGACATTTAACACAAGAACCTGGCAGCGAGCGGTGAACAGCTGTTTGTGTGGCATCACTTCCTTCTCTTCCTGCTGCTGCTGCCGATTGCATCTCTTACACACATGAAGATAAAGTTATGAACACCAGCTGAATATCTATTATCAGAATCATAACTGTATTTTAACTGCTACTGTGTAAAAGGAATACTGCTGTTAAAAAGAACTTTATTTGTTTAAAGTGTTATTGCCCTTTTGTTTCTATAGCAGTACTTTTCAATTCATTATTGGACTTTGTGTATAACAATGCAAAATGGCATTTTGCCGCTTAAACCAACGTACTTCGACCAAAATTTGAACGTTCGGATTTGAATACATAAGGAAGACCACATAATGAAAACCCAGGACATGCAACCTTTTATCTCTTATAAATCCATATATCAACGATTCAGTCACTCTGATCAATTTAACTTTAAGTCCATATATAACATAAACAAGATCAGTAAGTGACGGTCAAACACCACAGATACTGGCTTAAAAATCCTGTAGATTATTAAGAAAAGAATTTAGGAATACGTGGCCGCTTATTTGACCAAGATTAAGCAAGTAAGCATGCATCAATTTAGTCTGACACAGCGGTTCATTAACCGCCCAACGGAGTATACCTGTTGTATTAGGCGGCATCTTCATATGTGTGGAAATGTGAGGAAAAACTACATATAATAGGATTTCCCACACATTTGATATGTTTAAAATGACGTAAATATTGCAAAAGACAATTATGTGTTCAGCTATCTAATTTCTGCAAGAGACATATATGTTAAATTTCAGCATGGACAGCAGAGATGCAGGCTAATATTAGCCGAAAGGGTCACGGACAGACATGATTCCCTGTCACATGATTGTTCCCCAAGGTTTCGCAGCGAGCTTTGCCAGATTTAATTATACAGCGATGAACTTCCATGTGAGAAAAGCTCAACACCATGTTGGTTTCAAAAACTCATCCACCATCGTGGCAGAAAGGCTCGAAGAGCAATGGAACAACAAGAAGGAAAGGAAGGAAGCAGAGAGGATGAAAGAAAGGAGGAAGGGAGGGGGAGAATGAAAAGGATGTGGCTCTCCACGGATGGCTTGTCATCTGAGGTGAGACTGAACAGAACAGAGGTAAACAATGGATGTTTGGTAAAAGGCAGAAGTAGGCAGTCAGTCAGGCAGTAATAAAATAAATAAATAAATAAATAAAAAGAGGGAATAAATAAAAAACAGCCTCAAGTCTTTCTGAAGGGAAGCTGCCAGACTCCATTTGTCTGAGCATGCAGCACACTCTGTCACCTGCCATAACTACCCATCAACCCACCGGATTCTTTCAGCCCCAACAATCCTCTATAGTTATTTGGAGTTCTGTGCGTATGTGCAAGCGCCGCATGTGTGTGTGTGTGTAGGTATCCGTGCGTACGTGTGCGTACGTACGCGCTTGTCACATGGTCCATGCTGGTGTGTGGGGGCTTTTTTGAAGTGTGTGAGAGAGATGCAGGTACTGATACCACATGACAGTCTTGACTGTGCTGTAGCGCCCTGAGTGTTGACCTGTTAAGATGGCTGTGCCAACGCGGGGCTTCTGTCTGAGCTTATCTAGACCTTCGCTTCCGTCTCGCTCCGAGACAGGGGACGTTTGCGTTTTCCTTCCTGTGAAGATCACAGGAAGTGAGCGCTGGACACAAAAGTTAAATAATAAGTCGCTGTTAGGATCACCACCACTGTGTCAATCCATCATTTAGTGAAAGGAGCAGGAGCAATTTAACAGCCAGAGTACATTTTTATTGACATAATGAGGAAGCGTTGAACATGCAAACTGAGTCACTTTCACTGTCAACATATTTCATTTGTTTTTTCTTATACGGTACTGGAAGCTAAAGCATTAACGTTTTTAAGGTTGTGTTCCTGCAGCTCAAAGCTAATTGTCAAGATATGTAACTCATATTGTTGCCATAAGCAACCGCAATCTCATTTTATGGTCCATCCAGAGCTTTTCCACACAACAGCACGTTAGTGAAGTTGGTTACCTCTTGATCGAACAGCTCATTGTTGCCAATTCTCCCTTTGCACCCCGTAAAATTTTAAAACTGATCCGCTCTCAAAAAATGCTGCCAATTACTGTCGTCTTTTCTTATAACCTGTATGCGATTTTATTGCGATTGCGGTCAATGCTAAGTACAACTCTGATACGGTGTAAAAAGAGTGGAAGTAAACAGTGAGACTTCCAAACAGCAACCCTGGACTGCATGCTGTGTAGGGGGCAGCCTTTTGCGTAGTATCTTTAAGTTGAATGTTTGCGGTTAGGTTTAGGCAGTGGTGGGCCGTCAGGACCAGCAAAGCCTTCTTTGCTGGTGTTAGGAAACAAAAGCTCCTGTTCACAGAGAGAACTCGCCCAACCCCCTAGCCATGTGCTCCTCAATCGCCTCCAAAACAGAACAGCAGGTTTAAGTCAAAATCTTAATGGATTTATTATCCATACAAACATAAAAACAGTTGCAAACCGAATCAAACTATCAATAACAAAACAAACATATAAGTTCCATGACATATGAGGCCCCATTCGGGCCACACGACAGACAGGTATGGCTGCCCCATGGCCAGGAGGAGGTCTGATCCTCCTGTGATTCACAGCTCCTTGTCCCTCCAGAGTCTCTGAAATGTCTCATGTTACACCCATCGATCATCTCAGTGATTGGCTGACATTCAAGAAGCCCCTCCTGGGCTGATGACCCATTGTTCTTCAGGATCAGAAACCTCTGCTCACAGCCACCTTCGTCCATCCCCCGCTCCCAGCACATTACTTAAACCCCTCACACAGACATTCAATGCATGAAATGACCACTCTCTTAACTTCCTTAAGTAAATATACTGTATCACACAATATCCATAATTAAGAGCTCTTTAAAACTTAAATTCCTCACACTGGCCTAAACAGAATCACAAAGTTATAGCTATTTTATAATTAAATAATTTTTCATAAATACACTACATGTATTCTAATTATTTTTTCCCATTAGCTTATTTTCTCATTGCACAGCCACTGTCTCCCTCAGTTGCTCCAGCCTGCAGCGCTGCTTCCAGCACAGCTTGTTTTAAGTAGAGCTTTTAACCAATCAGATTTCACCCCTATGTCTCTAGGTAAGAAGAGAGGCCCGAGGCCCTCTAGAAAGACTTTGCAGTTTAAGTAAATGGGGACGATATTATTGATTGTCATAGTCTTTAACTAATCAGATTTTTAGTTTGACATGTTGGGCGTATTCTTTGACATGTCAGAGCTGTCTAGGTGGCCTACAAGTACGTCTGCATTAAGGTGCGCCGTGATTGGTCAGTGGGCTCGCGTGACTGTTGTGAAGCTGAAGCTAGCTAGCAGGACTTAGTAGTAGTGGTAAGAGTTAAAGTTGAAACTAAATCAGTAAAAGTAACACAGGCAGCAATATTTCGTCCAAAATCTACTTGATGAAGCAAATTAGCAGAATTTAAACATATTTTGTAGAAGACAGGGTTGCAGAAAATACACTGCTATGTGTGCCTCATGTGTCCTTTATACAATGCCAATCATGTATATACAAAGCAGAGCCAGTATATTCAGACCAGTGTTTTGTGCTGGTCGGCACACTTTCCAGATTATAAATAAGCAGTAGTCTTTGACAAAAACCCTTCACTATAACTCTGACAAATTTCCTGTAGTTCCACCGTCACTCAGCTACCTCTCACCTTTGGAGAGGCTGACAATGTGTAGAAGTTAAAGCTGACAATGTGCAAAAGTTAAATATTTCAGCTTCAGATAACTTACGTCTTACCTGTCGCAAAATGTCTTGTCAGGCGTTGGGAAATGAATTTACTGTGAGCTGACAGTCATAGAAATGTGCAGATACACTTACAGACTGCAACTTGGGTCTAGACGTCTCCACCCGATTCTTCAAGGATTTAAAAAAGAGATTTCTGGACACCAGCCTTCAAATAGCACATCTCATGCTGCTCATAATCCTAGCCGTTGTGTAGCGTTTGCCCACCTGGTCCGTTCCTGTGAAGGTTAGCAATTCCAGGTGCGGTGAGGAGCGATGCAAATCAATCATTTTATTCTGAGAGAGATAATTTATGATGTGCTCGGAGGGTTACGGATTCAATCTCCACCATGTTCCCACTGTCATGTCCCATGTTTGGGGCTGTCATCAGTCTTCATCAGGCGCCCCGCTCCGCTCCTGCCACCTCCATCTCCAGAGTCACGATTTATCCCACAAATAATTGATTATGACAGGTTGCATGCAAACAGAGAGGGAGCGAAATGTGATTAATCACTTTGTTCGATTAATTACAGCTGATTATGCGTTTTAAGCGCCAATCTCACAGCAGATGATCGCTGGAGAGGCGCCCATATATTCATTAGAGCTTCACCATGGGATTGACCATTCTGTATATGGAAAAAACATCACACAGCATGGACCATGTGGCAAAGGCTTTGCATACTCTTTCAGGGGGAAAATAGTCTATTTTTTCCCAATTTCAGTAAATTAAGTTAACACGTTAATGCTAATTTTTGAAAAGAACAAAAAAAGAACTTGTCTTTTTTGACAATTATAATCCTTGAATCGTTTATATGCTTCGTGCCATTAAAAGTCCAAGAGCAAATTGTGGCCCTGTCTGACTTTCCTTGATATTCAAAGTAATACAATACCATTCCCACTGAAAATTGCAAATCAGATCGCATAAGCAGGTTCACAAAAAAGCAATTAAGATTCAGTGAAACATGTAATTTAATCAGACAAAAAAAAAAATATATATATATATATATATTAAGGTTAAGTGTGGAGTTTCAGCCCCCATTCTTTTCCTTGCCTATTATTCAAATGAAGTCACCATGCAAATGGTGGGTGTGACAGGCACGCAGCTGTCCGGAGTGACGGACAGCGCCGACTGACTGTGAACACGAGAAAAAACGACTGAGGCTGAGCGCGTCCCGTTCCCCGTGTCACCGTGTCTCCAATAACACGACCATGAAGAAGAGGAGCTCCTCTACCGAGGGAGGTTGTCAAGCTCGTTCCATCGCCCTTTTTTTTCATTGAGACTTCTGCTGCAACGCTCAGCATCAATTAAGCTCGCCTCGCAACAATCCATATCGGCAGAACGTGTTCTTGTCGGACGAGGCATTAAGTCGATCCCTTCCAAATTACAACAAATTAAAGGAAAATAGACAACAGCTGCCGATATGTAAGGAATAGCTTCACTAACTTCTAATTGTAACAATAGACTACTGAGGACGGTTAATTTGATGAGCGGCAATTGTTCGGGGGTGGGGGGGGGAATTTACATCCTGTCCGCCTCCTCCAATAGCTGTTCCTCATTCCTCTTAGGAGAAAACACAAAGTGGTAGCTGCAGAGGATAATAAAACGGATTTACAATTCATAAGTGCTTTGAGGGAATATCAAGTGTCGTGTACTGTATACAGCTTAAAACGCCCACGCGGAAGACAGAGAGACTGTCTCTTGCCATCAACGTTGATCTGTAACTTCTCTCTGCATTTCTTTTAATGCTGCTGTTCAGTTTTTCTGTAATCCCTTTCACGTCTCCTCATCGTATCACCGCTATCAGCCAGAGAGGGCACCAGAAGTTTGTGGCATGGACAGACAGGAAGAGCAGCAGCAAAACCCCTCAGAAGGGGAAGCCCCGGACTATAAATTAAGAGGTTGTTGAGATGATAAGGGAAAAGCTGAGCCGCCCCCGTCGTCTCTCGTGAATGCGCCAGACTGCTGATCCAGTGAAGTCTGTGAAGTCGAGTCCTATTCCTCAGAGTCTGTCACAAGTAGCCAATACTTAGTCCCATCACAATGATAGATGGAGGTATAATCACGCGCTGACACTCTCCGACTGAGGATCGCGCTTGTAAAAACACTTGAGTCAGCTCGATTGATCACACGTTTTTTGGAGGCTGGATACTTGAGAGAACTTAGTTTGTGACAGTTTTCCTTTATGAGGTCAGGCTAACGGCCGCTTCATCATGACCCTGACCCGTCTTGTAGGCAGCTGGCTGTATGATAAGAACAAGTCGAGGTTAAAAGGATTTTGTTAGATTGACCTTCTGTCCTACAGTTGCATGCGTCTTGCCAATTCTAGACAGATATAGATTTGGATTGAAAAAACGAATGGTGGGATGACCCGAAGTCTTACAGTGTAAAATATTACAGCTTGAACCGAACAATTCAAAAGATTATAGTGATCAAGATGGCTGTAGTAAATCATTCCTGTTTGACAAGTTTTTATTGAAACATCGGTCAGGCTTTAGCTATGAATGAACCCCTTTTGTGCAACAATGCAATCCAACTGCGATAAAAAATTCAAGCATAATCGGTGTGATCTTTTACTACGGAAGCCACTTTCTGCCTTAAAAAAGGACAAAATGTTAATGATTAAAACATTTTTAAACACAGGCAATAGCTAATGATGAAGCAAACAAAGGAAACCCCCTGACTGTAATACAATAACTAGGTTTTACTTTATTGAAATTGTAAAAACTTTAATATTAACTTCATATCGCACAATTTTGAATTTCAGTGAGTTCAAATGTACGCTTTACTTGCTAATTTAATGTCCTCATTTCTGACTTAAAGATGCTGTATTTATTGTCATATTAACAATGGATCAACTGACTATACTGTATATGTGAAAGGGGTCGCTCGTAGTCATGAGTAGAAATAATTACAACCATAGACTTCATTTTCCCTCTCTACTGAGGCATCAAATACGTATTCATATTCCAGTGCACAACCTTAACTGCTTTGTTTTACTCTCACCAATCAGTGGTGTTTCTACAAGCAGCAGGCAGCTGTTTTTAACACTAAACCAGACGTCAACTTCCGGGTCTGAAAACAATGCAGAAGTGCCTCAAACCTGCATTCTTACTAACGGAGTTGCAAAAAGAATTCTGGTTGTATAGAAGTCTATGAGAAAATGACTCTACTTCTCTCTTGAGCTATTACCTCAGTAAACATTGTAAACATGTTTATGGTCTCAATCTCTAGTTTCAAGTCGTTTTTATTACAGCATGATGTTCATTTAGTAAATGATGGTCCATATAGAGTCACACAGACCATAAAGCAGGGGATGCTTTAGGGCGGGGCAATCTTGTGATTGACAGGTTATTTGTGGTTGTTGTTGTGCTGCCTTAATGTTGTATTATTGTTGTTGTTGTTGTATAGAGACTATGGTTTGATTGTGTTTTCATACTACACTGTTAATTTCCCAACAAAGATAGTTATTCTCTGTTCCCTACCCAGGGACTACAGACGTAAATTAGCTTATAGCTAACTGGTACAGATGAGCTGTGCACCTCCGTGTTTTCCGGTTTCCAGAGGCTTCACAACGGCGGCATATATACATAAAAAATGAGTATTAGACTTTCTTAATACAAATATATATATAGTTCACACCACCTTGAGCAAATATGTAACCACACATAAACCCAGTTGACCTCTTGCTCAGCCAAAGGGCATGTCTTCAGATCACACAGGTGTCAGGAAATGCAAAAGAATCTCTCTTAGCAAAGATCATTAATTCACAATCTGTTCCAGATCTCAACAGAGGAGATCTTGTAATGTATCTGTAGTAGATTACAAGCTCAGTGTAAATGAAAGGCTGGTATACACAATGTGAGTTCTTATCTCAGCACAATGCAGGTAATGTACGGTTGTGTACAAAAGCCTTTGTGTATTTGCATATGGTTTGTATCAAATGTCCTCTACATGTGCGTGACTATAATCTCTTTATTTTATGATTGTGAGATTTGTATTACATATCATCCAGAAGTCCTCATGTATTCAAACGTTTTACTAAGTCTGAAAAAGTCAAAACTCAAGCAAACCTTTCAGTATATAGACCAACGTGTTTTGGCTTGTGGCCTTCATCAGGGTGACCATGAATAACATTACATTCAAATATTGATGTATGAAGTAAAAAAAAATCCAAAGGTAAAAAAACATGAAAGACAAACAACAGCCAATGCCATACTTGCAAAGGGAGGGTTGGGAACACTTTTGACTCTGTATGTTTCTTGTAGAGGCATCATCATACAGCATTAAAATGTCAACGTGACCCTTAACTTCTGATTAGAGGCATCTCATAACGCTGCTATCTACTAATGACGAAGGGGGAAAAATTCTTGCCGTTGCACAGGACCATTTTTATCCTCAATTAGAAACCAGAGTGCATTTGCAAAATGAAAGCAGGCATTTATTCGAGAGCATAAGAAGTCAGATCAAAGGCAAGTAAGAAAGCAACGCAACGTGATAAACACAACAACTAGCCAACCTTGTGATCCTGGAGAGATCTTTGAAAATACAATTAAACACCGCGAACAAACCAACATGTCAATCACAGCCTCTTGTCTTTGTAATCCAGAGAAAAATAAAAAAAGGACCCTTGCTGTGTTGGAAATGTGCTTTGTAACAACTCACCGAAGACAGAACAGAACCAGCATATTTATAAATGTGCTTTGGTTATACTTGATAACCCCTGTCCTTTTTTATCAAAAAAGCGCTGCCGTTCCAGTGTTTTCTTTGTAACAGAGCTTCTTTTTATTCCTGTGCCAAGCTTGACGCACCGTTTATGACTTTCTTGTTTACTCACTATCCCTAAGATCTACCTAATCCAAGTCAAGGGCGAAACAAGTCGGTGAAAACAGCCACTTAAGATAAATGACATATCACCAGGACTCGCGACACAAGCATTTGACTCATCGGATTAATAAAATCATTAAACTGCATAAAAGCCCTTGCCATTCAACTCGGGTCCCCACAGTGTTTCACCTTGTCCGCTTGGCAGCGAGGGGCCCTCTGTCTTGTTGAGAAATGAGAAGGGGTTAGTCTCGGCTCTCGAAGCCCTCGTCGGGCCCCGTCCTCCTCGCTCAACGCCATTGATTACGTGATGCAAGCCAAAGCCAAGTTTGCCTCTCTGATCATTAATCCTGCCGCAGCCTCACTCTTGAACGAAACCACCACCACTTCTTTCCACCCTTCTCCCCATCTCTGGCATTTATTGAGGGGGCTCGCGCAAAACGAGGCATGAGTGAGGCCGGAGCTCGAAACTCTCATTGTGCTTTAAGGAGAAATTCCCACTGAAATCAATATTTCACTGCAGGGGAGCATCCTGACTGTTTTGAACAGATATCAGAAAGATGTTCACATCTTCGTTTTACAAAGTGAAGGGGATGCTGAAACAGACAGGAGCGGGCCTGTATTTATCAAACCTCTAAGAATTACACTCAAGAATACTCTTAACTGCCAATTTAGGAGTAAGACAGTTCTTCCTTATGAGTCTGTAAACACATTTATCAAGCAACTTCCTTCTACTTAAAAGGCCAGTGTGTAGCATTCAGGGGGATCTATTGGCAGAAATTAAATCAAAGATTAGTAAGTTTTCTTTCTAATCACCTGAAAATAAGAATAAGAAAGTTAATAAGGGCCGTTCACATTTTTGCATTGGAGGTATAATCATCGTTGGAGAAGTTTCAGTTGGTTGCAATTTGCAACCTCACCACTAGATGTCGCCAAATCCTACACACTGGCGTGTTGGAGCAACGTTTAAGAGCAACTTTCAAGAGATCATATTCTCCGAGAAGCAAAAGAGACAACCAAAGACAAGAATTTGCAGATCTGCCATATTAGAAATTCTTCAAAATAAAAATTCCTTTTCTGCAAAAAAAATATAATATTGTGTGAAATCCTTAATATCTCCTGAAGTAATGGTAATTTATGAACATAATAACCAGAAGGGCACTCGGACTGCACAGACCTCTGAGAAGGCCAATCCATTTCAAAACTTAATGGGTTCCTCCGTGGCCCATGCTACACATACCCTCCGTGGCGGAAGTAATAATTCATAGAAGCTCAGCTGAAATGTAAACAAAAGGAAAAAACAACCCTGAACAGCAAAGACATGCTGCATCTGTAGACGCGGTACATCAGAGAAATGACTGTATGCAAAAGGGAGACTTTTGTTTCACGCTGACACATGAAAGTTGCATGGAAAGTAATTGCAAACAAAATCAACGCCAGCATTATTCTTGTTGCACCCCTGATAAAAACAAATAAAGAAAAGTAAGTTTATTGTACATTCTAGTAGCCTCTTCTGGATGACACATTGTGTTTTCACTGACATAATATTCATTATGATCAATAATATCAATAACTCCGAAACATCAGTTTCAGTTTATGAATGTCATGGATCTACTTTTCACTAACTTAAGAGAGCTCTGGAGTATTTTAAATTCTTAAGGTTGTGAGTTGGTCACTCAAGTCCACCATTTCACTTCAGTAGTTGGATACTTCAGACTTCAGCAAACTTTCATTTTGGTGTTACGGATATTTTTAAAAGCACAAGCATAGTGTTTCAACATATATTCAAAGTCATAGCATGGGCTCTTACCTGTTGTGTTTTTAAAAGAATGGAGATCCAATAGGAAAACCATTATTTTTAGAATTGCTCCTTTTACCCCTGGGAGAGCACCTCCAACACAAGCGTCAACACAATAGCCCCGTCACATGTCCTCACAACCGCAGCCGCAGCCCAGTTCTCCAACACCCACAACCATGTGGCGGAGACTGTGAGGATATTTCACACCAGGTAATTATCTACTGTTTTTCTTTGCCTTTGGGGGGTAAGGCGGGCGAGGCCGGCTTTGGGGGGGGGGGGGGGGGTGCTCTCACACCCTCAGATGTTAGGGTGAAAATTACACAGCCTCTCCACAGGCTTGGAAAGCCACCAGACCTCATCAAGCAGCAGGTGAGCACTTTTTTTGCATCTCTCCCTCAATATAGCCCCATCCAGTATAAATAGAACAGTATGGCGGCACAAGTCACATCTCATTTGGTGGTGTTGTGTTTTTAAGAGCGCCTCCACTGAGGGGCCGGGCACCGAGGGTAGCCGGGAGAAAGAAGAGCCTTCACTAATAGACAGGAGCCAGGCCCGGAATTTTAGTGTCCCCGCCGAGAAACCCATTCTTCGGGCCCTTCAGTCGCACCCTGGTGCGTACAAAACACACGCTGAGCAACGTTCTGGGCTTTTTTTTTTTCATTTTCCCTTTGTGTTTGTGGAGTGTTGGCGCTATCTAATGATTTTTTCCGCGCCTGCTTGCAGAGAAATACTGCATGTTGGTGTTAGTTTGATGTAAAAAGTCAACATTGGTCTTTTATTAAAAACCAGACAGTGGCAATTTGACTCAACTGCATATTCAGTCCGTGAAATCAGACATCATCATGGTGTTTTTATTAATGCAAAATCAACTCTTTTTGATCCCAGAGGACCCTTAATCATGAAATGAAATGTGCACTAATGCACCCAACGTGGGGGCAAATGTACAGTGAGCCGGCCGTCTGAACCGGTTTGATTCTCGTGTTCCATCTCTAGCGAATCTGCGCTCCGCATTGTGTGTTGTGCTTTTTGGAGGCATCCCTGCGGAATGTAAAAGGAAACATGCCCGGCTCCGCTTTGATCAGCTCGGGTCAGATCTGACTGCAGGAGAGTAGATTTCTCATTATCCTTCCATCCTTCTCACCTGATCATCTTGGTCGGCTGTGAGCCTTTCTTTCTAACTACGACCTTAGTTAAGGCTTTCGTGATTATGAGACTTTCAGGGTCCTTCTGTAAAACCAACAAACTCTGCCACAACCTGTTCTCACTCCCAACTCGTCAAATGCTTGGTCAGTGGCCCTCAGTATCTGGTCCCGAGGCACCCTTTAGCGCTAAACTAACTCCATTGGAAACCCATCCGCGTCAGTATTAGATGTTCGGAGCAAAAGACGTGATTCAAAATGCGAGAAACTTTGCAGGACTTTCACCCAGGAGACCGCGGTTTGTGTCCCGTGTGAAACCAAATTAACATTGACTTATTTTACCTCACTTTTGTTACATAACAGGTAACAGACGTGGAAGGAGACGACTCAAAATATATTTTCCTACTATGTATTTGCTCCTGCAGAAGACAATATACCACAGATAAATGGCCTCTCTCTCTCTCTTTCTCTCTCTCTCTGCACAACTGCTTCCTCAGCAATGCAAAACACCATTGTGCAAAGGCTTCTTTAATTACCTTAAAATGCGGAAAATACAGTGTTTACCAAGTTGACTATGTCAAATTATTATCTAATATTACTAGTCTAGAGCTTATAACATTGACAGGAATACATTAATACAAAATTATAACAAGAATTATTTTCAAAACCATGAAGAGTAATATACAATAGAAAAAACAATGACACTGGGTGGACAAAATCAACATGTGCGTGGGGTGGAGTGACGAAACAGAAGCAGAGTAAATCATTACATTAAACAAAGGAAAACACATACCTCCAGAAGACAATATAACACATGTCTCCTTCTCTCTCTGCACATCTGCTACTAAACATGCGAAATATCAGAATTTACACAAGGAAATGAAAGCCGAAATCTCTGCCGCACAACGTTTTTTTAAATTTTATATGACAGGGTGGCCTGAGGCAAATGGCGCTTAAAAAGTTAAATGAAACAGCTACAAAAACAGTAAAAATGACACGTAACCGCTGGATAACATGATCGTATTAGCAGTCATTAAAGTGTGCAACATAAACGGTTACATTTTTGAAGAATATAACAAAATAGTGCAACAGCATTTTTCCACACAACTTGCCCTCAGCCGTGTAAAACACCATTGTGAGCAGAAGACGAGGCTACGGAATCTTAAGAGATGCAGAAGAAGTGAGACGTCATTTCCACAGGAAACATTAATACAAAAATAACTCATTGAGATAAAATTCACACACACTCAACAGGATCTTTAAATGATCAACTAAATATTACAATATTATAAATTGGAAATAGGAAATAAAGTACAATTTGAACCCTGTTTCACGTACATACTTAACTAACACTGTATACACAAGTTAGGCTACAAGAGTACTTATTTTATCCTACAAAGATATTCATTTTAACCTGACCCGAGTACTTTTGTTGCCCAAGCCTAACCTAAAGTAAACCTACATTGGAGGTTTATTGTGAGAAGGTAAAATGCATGTAATGAGCATATCTGACACAACATCCTTGACTCTTTGAAGCTCAAAACTTTTGTCGGTATTTGACAAGTTGAGAGTGAGAAAGTGATTTGATAAAGACCTATTTGTAATAGCTGAGAATGCAGATATTCAGCGATAGATTGCTACTAAAAGGGAAAGTGCTTTATTGCTATGAAAATATCCTGAGACTATTTTCACATTTGACCGACTGGTCAGTATCTACTTGGATCGTACCATTTTCATTTTTACCCTCATATAGTGCTTCATCACCCTACCTCCAGGTCATTGAATATGCTGCTTTACGCAGGGAAAAATGTAAACATCATGAATCAAAACCAAAAATTAAACTTGCATGAACTGATTTTTTTTTTATGTGGCCACTTGGATGGCGACCTTGTTAGCAAACACATCCAACAACTAGGGAACAATATTAGCATTCATGTTGAGTCGTGATTGTGTCAACATAATGAATGTTAGTCCAGTAGTCACTCACCTTTTAGCTCTGTTTTGGTCACCACATACTACTGAGGGAAATATCAGGCTCTCCAGCTGCTAATGGCTCCACCATGTTCGCCAGCTAGGTGTATCCCTCTGATCAAGAAACTATTTTTAATTACGTAGCCAATCACGGACCGCCAGCTGCCATAAATATCCGGGTCAATATTAGGTCACTTCCTGTTTACCTTTCGTTCAGCCGGACGGCATCTGAGCAGCAGCGGCTACGATCGGTGTCGTAACTAGACCGTGTGGGTTTGCGCCCTAAATCTGCAGTCAGCGGTGAGTAGAACAAAGACTAAATGTAATCTCCAGCTGGCTTAACGTTTAGCTAGCTTAGCGCTTAGCATAGCTGGGTTAATATTTGATTATGGAGGTTTGTTTATTTTAGCCCTGTAATTATTTTGGGTTTCTTTTTGTTTGAGCAATTCAATTCATTCTGTGTAGTTGTTAAAACCTGTTAATAATTAAGTGACTGATGTCTTAATATGATTTTCAACATGACAGATATTTGTATTTATCCTTTAAAAGTTCATGTTCATTTATCATTCCTTGTGGCCTTTTAGGTCAGGTTTTTGTGACTGAGTTCCGGAGCACGTAAAGGTTTGGATGGCGAGCTACAAATGGAGATTTCTTTGGACCACAATTCATTTTCCTTCCCACAAGAGGTGTGGTAGGAACAAACTAAACTGATTCGATGAACTATATGAGAAACTAACTGAATGGAGAACAATATGAGAAACAACCTGAACGGAGACTCTATGAACTATATGGAAAATGAACTGAACTGAACTTTCTGAAACGTTGTCTATGTTTTGTATGTAATTAATTTTTGTTTGGAATATAATCACAATACAACTCTTAGTCAAACTTATCAATGACTCTCGGTGGTTCCTTTACAAGAATTGGGCTCTGTAGATGAGCCTAGAATCTATAGCTGTTTACAACTGGTCCTTAAATTCCTTTTATAATTTAAAAGAAGATAGCACATGTTACATAGGCGCTAACCTTGCCTTTCTCATGTGTGTTGCTGGGCAGGTAGTGGACTGTGGGTTTTACAGCTGCTGTTGATGGAACAGATGCTGATGACAGTTGACCAAAACATTTAGGTATTGAGCCGTGAAACCAAAACAATGAGTTGAAAGATGCTATACATCCTCGTAGATATGATGATGATAATTATCTGGAGGTTCATCAAAGGGAAAAAATGGACTTTACTTGTATAGCTCTTTTCTAGTCGTTCAGACCACTCAAAGCACTTTCACACTACTTATTCGTCGTTATTCACCCATTCACATCAGCAACCCCTTTCACAATGCATAGAGGCAGTTGATCCAATGTTGATATTAAAATATTGATTTTAGCTGCTTTAAATACATGTTGAATCATACTTTACAGCTGTAATTGCATTACATTACACTACAGTCATTTAGCAGACGCTTTTATCCAAAGCGACTTACAATAAGTGTATTCAACATCGGTATTCAAGAGAACTACTAGTCACCAGAAGTCATGAGTGCATCTCCTTTTTTAAACAAGCATCTAAGAGCATAAACCAGGGCAAACGTACAGCAACAAACCAATACAATAAGTGCAACAAACTAATATGAATACAATAAGTGCTAAGTGGAAGGCTCAGGGTTCTTGAAGAGGTGAGTTTTCAGCCTGCGGCGAAAGATGGGCAGCGACTCTGCTGTCCTGACGTCAGTGGGAAGTTCATTCCACCATTGTGGGGCCAGGACAGAGAACAGCCGTGACCGGGTCGATCGGCCGCAGGGACCTCTGAGCGACGGGGGAACCAATCGCCCTGATGCAGCAGAGCGAAGTGGTCGGGCGGGGGTGTAGGGCTTGACCATGGCCTGGAGATAGGAAGGAGCTGTTCCTTTCACTGCCCTGTAGGCTAGCACCAGAGTCTTAGACTGGATGCGAGCTCTTACAGGCAGCCAGTGTAGAGAACAGAGAAGGGAAGTTGTGTGGGAGAAATGAAGCATAGCGTTAGTTCATGCAGGACACGGAAGTCATACGCCCCCAGCTGTAAACAGCTGCCAGCCAGCCAATTGAATCATAGCTTCCAATCGGCCACACACCAATCACAGCCCACTCTCACTTCATAGAGGTTTATTTAAATATGACTCCCTCATCACTGATTCATTCTACATCTACGCTGTTACAGACCATACGCTGGCAAAGCGTTGCCTCCTCCACCCCAGCCTCCACCCTTTTTTAGTTCAGAGTTCATCTTTCATGGCAAATGTTTGTATTTAAAAAATGTACTTCTGGCTCATTCCTGTAAACCCTTGGTGGTTTTGGCTTGGTAGCTGCTGGCTAATCCGGGGAGCATTCAAAGAGTGGAGTCGTCATCGCCAAGTTTAACTGTATTTCAATTTGCTGCAATAAACAGTTAAAATCTATGACGAGAGTGTTCCTGACTGAACTTGGGGCGATTGAACACAAGACGAGCTGCAGCTTTCTGGACAAGCTCCATGATGGCATGGATAGTAGAGAGTTGCAGTAGTCCAGGCGGGAGATGACAAGAGCCTGGATGAGCACCTGCGCCGTCTCCTCAGTGAGGAAGGGGTGAATCCTCCTGATGTCGTAGAGCAGGAATCTACAGGAGCGTGTAACCGATGAGATGTTTGTTGAGAGGTCGTCCAGGGTCACACCCAGGTTCCTCGCAGTCCGAGTTGGCCTCACCACGGTATCGTCCATGGTGATGGACAGGTCTCGGTGCGGGCAACCCTTTCCCGGGAGGAACAGTAGCTCGGTTTTGTCCAGGTTGAGCTTGAGGTGGTGTGTCGTCATCCACTTCGAGATGTCAGCCAAGGACGCAGCTATGCGTACCTCCACTTGAGTGTCAACGGGGGTAAATGACAAGACCAGCTGGGTGTCATCGGCATAACAATGGTAGGAGAAGTCATGTGAGCGAATACCAGAGATGCTGTGTAGAGCGAGAAGAGAAGGGGGCCCAGGACTAAACCTTGTGGAACCCTTGTAGTCCGCATGTAATCTGTATATTTGCACACAAATGAGTTTCTATTGTCTCATTAGTGCAGTTTTGTAACCTCTTCATTGTTTGAACGAAGTGCTAATGTCATCAATCAATCATTGTATTTTTTTTCCTTGGTGTGTGTGTGTGTGTGTATGTATGTATGTATGTATGTATATATATGTATGTATATATATGTATGTATGTATATATATGTATGTATATGTGTGTATATATGTATGTGTGTATATGTATGTGTGTATATATATGTATGTGTGTATATGTATATGTGTGTATATATATGTATGTGTGTATATATATGTATGTATATATATGTATGTATATATATGTATGTATATGTGTGTATATGTATGTGTGTGTGTATGTATGTATGTATGTATGTATGTATATGTATGTATATGTGTATATGTATATGTGTGTATATATATATATATGTATGTGTGTATATGTATGTGTGTATATGTGTGTATATATATATATGTATGTATATATATGTATGTATATATGTATGTATGTATATGTGTGTATATGTATGTATGTATATATATGTATGTATGTATATATATATGTATGTGTATGTATGTATATATATGTATGTATATGTATGTATGTATATATATATGTGTATATGTATGTGTATGTATGTATGTATGTATGTATATATATGTATGTATGTATATGTATGTATATATGTATGTGTATATACATATATATATATATGTATATATATGCGTGTGCATTTTTTGGTCGAGTTGCAGTTTCATATTTGTGTTTTATATGTAGGTTGCTACAGTATTTTAGAGATGATGCAAAATCACCTTTACTTTCCACTAAACACACATACACACACACACACACACACACACACACACACACACACGCGGATAAAACAAAGTAAAAACGAGGACACAGCAAATCTCATCAAACTGCAGGGAGTCAATCAAAGTGTATTTGCCCAAAAGTTGATGCATTCCTACAGCCTCCATCAGATAAACACTGCACCCCTGCAGTTCTTTTTGTATGTACAGCCATGAACCAGTGGGGGTTGATAGCGTCATCCTCCTGGAGGTGCAGGAGAGAACAGGAGAACAATAGAGGACTCACCAGCATCTCAAGAGGCCCCCAGCAAAACATGGATTAGGTGGAGATTATTAAATGTCAGCTCTTAAGACGAATACTTTTTACAGCCTCAAAGTAAATCAATACTACTTATCTTTGATAAAAGAGGCAGAGTAGATGTGCCAGCGTAGCAGTCTGACAGCTCTTTCTTTCTCTCTTTCTCTCCGCTCAAAACCTTTACTAATCGAATTGGAAAATCCCATAGGAACGCTTTCAAAATGCATTATGGTGCATCAGTGATTTTTACATATGTATGTGTTTGTTTCTTTTGTTATATTAGCGTAAAGTCCAAAATCTCTCTTTTCATTTCTGTCTTCGTCTGCGGCTTGATAGTCTCGCTCTTTGTTTTTGTCATTTTAAAAAGGCTTTACAAATCAAATTTGAAAAAGATTCCACTGGCATGTTTCCAATGCCCGACACAAAGCACTCTGAATCTGTCATTTTGGAGAGAACCAACTCTTTCAAAATATTGTTGGGCAGTTCATCATGTCTCCCTCTCTGGCTGTCTTTCTTTGCTGCCTGTCTGTCTTCCTGGTTGTAGATATCAGTGATATTTGCATATGTGCGCCTCCTGTATTGCATCTGTCTTTCTCTGTTCTATATACTCTATATATATATTTCTGTCACTTCCTCGATCCCTGGCAGAGCTAATACCAATGATTTCTCTGAACATTTGGCTTCATGCTGAAAAATCAATTTTCTCAAAGGCGCCCAGATTGAGATCTGCAAATATTGATGGTAAACAAACCAATCAGAACGGCTCTGATGATAGGTGCATGGAGCCTGCAGGCAGACCTCATCTCCCCGCTTTCAAAACAAGTGCAGGATGCGTCGCGCTGCGGCCCAACCCGCATTATTCCTGCAATGAGTGCAACGGGCAGTTTTGAAGTTTCTAGTGCCTCCATCCAAGGAGTGTGTGCCTTTACTGCACCTTTGCTCTCTGTGTGTGTGTGTGTGTGTGTGTGTGTGTGTGTGTGTGTGTGTGTGTGTGTGTGCACGTGTGTGCACGCATGCGTACATTTTTGCAACATTTGTAGAGCAGACTCACTGCTTTCTCAGTGCCTGCATCCAATTCATAATTACAATGTAATATCACGTGTAAGGCAGTGCCCCCACTGTTGTTTCACTTTCTCCTCCTCTTCCCTTCTATGAATATCAAATGCTCTCATGCTGAGCTCCGAAAGCTGCACAGCTCTTTCACAGACACACAGACTGTGTGTGTGTGTGTGTGTGTGTGTGTGTGTGTGTGTGTGTGTGTGTGTGTGTGTGTGTGTGTGTGTGTGTGAGAGTGTGAGAGTGTGAGAGTGAGTGAGTGAGTGAGCGAGTGAGTGAGTGAGTGTGTGTGTGTGTGTTTTGGAGGGTGGGGGATAGCACATTCCTCCTCTGGCTTTGACAGGGAAAGCCAGCGGCGGGACCTCTTTTTTTAAAATACGCCTTGCATCCCTCTGGTCTGTTGTTACCCCTGTCCGAGCAAGACAACCTTACAGCCTATTCAGCTGTCCTCTATAGGGCTGTACATGATATTTCTTATTCATTTCACATAAACTGCAGAAATCACAGAAGGCCATCTCAAATGCAGTGTGAGGCTATACGCCAGAGTGTTGGCATGGCTGCAGTGTCGAAGAGAGATGAAGCCTGTGAGGCTGCGGCTGTGCCAGCGGCTCAGAAAAGGAAATCTGTCAAAAGAAACGCTCACTCAAAAGAGCCATTCTTTGTGGGAAAAGCCACTAAAACATAGTTCGGTATATATGAAATGCTTGTTGTTTGTTGTCCACCATGCACTGCGCTGTGCGTGCCATTAGTTTTCCACGGGATGCAGACTTTCTTTCTTTTGATTTGAGAGTTTTTTGTTCCCTCAGGATTATTTTTTTTTTCCAAGAGATGATTTGACAGATGTCTTCTTTTCAACCCATTACCACAGTCAAGAAGAAAGTGGCTCTTTTTTCCCCCCACTAAGCAGTGTTTATTGAGTAAAGCACTAATTCAAAGAAACTGCCTCAAGCAGTAATATAAACAGATTATCCATTCAACTCAGGACTGGGGGGCTCTTTTATCTACGAATCAGAATCGACAGACATGTCGTACACATTCTGCTGTTTGCTCTGCAGGCAACAAACAGATGCAAAAACAAACAAATTCAATGTTTGAGGGCTAGATAATATCAATGTGTGTGAAACGGGGTGGGGGGGTGATGTTTAACTTTGTTAAAGTGGTGACTGACAGACTGAAGGACCATTTCTATTGAGGGAACTCAATAAACGACATTGTTAAAACCATCAGTGTTCACACATCCAGGTAAACCAGTTTATTATAGTTATAGTATTTATTTCTGTCTCAGGCCAAACATTTGGGCCAACTCTCGCTGGATTATAAGACACCATACATACAAAACACAACACAAAATAACACGTGACAACATAAGTGCACTTCTATATACTTTCAAATTACGTACTTAGAAGGGTAGAAGACAGAACAATGCTAAAGTTCATCCTGATAAATTATTTTTATTCTCACATTTTAGGCTATTTCCAGGTAACTGGTTCATTTACATGTTCCATATTTAAATACGGATTTCCATTTTTTACCTTAGTAAACCAAGTATCGCCTCAGTAACGCTAAATGTTCTAGATTAATTGATAACTGTCTCCTGAATATTATGTTTACATACAATTCATTTGCAACAGTAGGAGTGTTATCAACAAAATGAAGAAATGTTTTTTTAGTGTTAACACGTCTGCAAGTTGCAAAATGTTCGTCGCCCATCCACCCATTGTATTAGTAAAAACATTTGTTTCTCCTCACTCTTCAGTTCAGTTCCAATCGTAACTACTACAACACTACGTTTGGTACTCACGACGCTCAGTTTACTGGCTTTATTTGTCATTGTCTTGGTTTTTTTTTGTCTGTTCCCTTTTTTACCTTGAAAGTTAGTCATGTGTCGTTTTACTTCCTGTCTGTTTTTGCCACACCTGTGTTTCATTAGACATGAATCCTCTGTGTATTTAGTCTTTGGCCAAATCCCAATGTCCCCCTTAAACCCTCAAACCCTGAACCCTCAGGGACTTACTGACGTCACCTAGTGAGTGGTTGAGTGTGAGAGGCTGTGAGGGCTTGAGATGGTGTAAATAGGAATGGGACAGCACTTTGCTGCAACATATCACGTTACCATGAAAACGACAAAAATATGATGTATAATTGTGTGTATTTATTTTATACTTTGTACTCCCTGATTTGAACGTCTTCCAGGCTCTTTCCTCACAAGATGAGAAGTCATTTCATATCATCTATTTACTCGTTTTTGTCAAAACAGCTTCAATGACAAAATCTAATATTTAATGAATAAATAAATAAATATTCTCTGATTTCATGTTTATTTTTTGTTCCATCTTTAACCCTTAATATTTCTGTGTAAATGTAATACTCCAGGCTGAACCCACGTGAGCCGTCCTCTTTGTTTACCTTTTTTTTACGTCTCCATGCGTCCACTGGTTACCCCGTGTTTAACGTCAAATTGCAATGATTTGTGGGTAATTCCCTTAGGCCAAGTCAGCATACTATGCTGACTTGCGGAAAGGGTTCATTAAGGGCTCAAAATGTCTGCCAGAGAGCCCTCAAACACTCGATGATTTGACAGCGGGACAGAACTAAACCATCACGGACTCTGCGGGAGCGCGTCTCAAAGTCCGTGAGTCCGTGAGGGGGGACATTGGGATTTGGCCTTTGTGTTCCCCTCTCCTTGTGTCAGCTCAACATCTCACCTTGTGTTATGTCGTCCGGCCCGTTCAAGAAAGTTGGTTCCCAAGTGTTTCAGTGTCCCTGGTCTTCACTCTGTTCGTTTATTCACCATGAAATCATTTAACCCTACGGTTCTTACCTCGTCAGTGTTCTCTGGGTCCAAACCTGCTATTCCTGAACTGTGACATTGTTAACGTTCAACCAAAACTATGACTTTTCCCTCGCCTGAACCAAAGCCCCTTCAACCACGCGGGGCTGTGGTTGAGTGTGAACCCTGGTCTCTGGGGTCCTGCTCTTTGTGCAACACGTCCTCATAACTAAATGACAGAATAGATTTGTTTGCCATTGGCGCCCAAAATGACATATTTCACAGTTGGAGAGGTTAACGTTGTGAAATGGAACTAAATTACTTGGTAAAGTTGGTTAGGTTAAGAACTTAAGAACATTGTTCTGTTTCAAAAAGAGTACTGTAGGAGCGTGGAAACAAAACGAGGAGGCGAGTATTCCCTTTGGCTGCACCTTGTGGCCGTTTATTTCCATCCATACACACATCACACACATTCACTTCCTGCTACCTTTTAACCCCCTTGTCACCCGGGTTACGCCCCTTCTCTTAAAGGGGCCCCGTGAATTCGGTCCCTTCAGTCCCCTACATGCGTCCCCCCAGAATTCACCAACTCTAGAGATTAGCCCCCTAATGTCTCGGGGCCCAAATCAACCGACCAGCCCGACTCCGTGTCTCTGGGGCCGAAGGTAGGACCACCGTTGAAGGAACCCTCCGGGTCTCGGTGTGGTGTGGTGGGAGGGCACGAGGCCGCCCCCGCCGTGGGGGTTCAGCCAACCTTATCGGCTGGTCCAGGTCCAGATGAGCCGGTTTCAGACAGTCAACCGACACGTATTCCAGCCTGCTGCCCATGTCAACCTTGCAGGTCTTGTCCCCGGTCTCTAGAACCCGAAACGGCCCAACGTAGGGGGGTTGAAAGGGTCCACGGTGGCCATCCTGGCGAACAAACACGTACTCCGCCGACCTGAGGCTGGACGGGACGTACGACTGTGGAAAGCCGTGTTGCGACGTGGGCACCGGTTTGAACAGCCTGGCTTTTTCCAGGAGCGTTTCCCGCTGCTGGGTCGCAGACCAAGGGTCTGTGACTTTGGGGATGAACTCCCCCAGGACCCGCAGCGGCTGTCCATAAACTAGCTCCGCCGATGATGCTTGCAGATCGTCCTTAGGGGCTGTCCTAAGCCCCAACATGACCCACGGAAGTCTGTCCACCCAACCGCTGTCTGTGAGGCTGGCCCGGAGGGCAGCTTTCATCGACCGGTGGAACCGCTCGCATAATCCATTAGCCTGCGGGTGGTAGGCAGTAGTGCGATGGAGCTTCACCCCTAGGCTCCCTGCAACTGCATTCCAGAGCTCTGAAGTAAACTGTGGGCCTCGGTCCGAGGAAACGTCAGCTGGGGCTCCAAACCTGGCGACCCAAGTCTGAATAAAAGCCCGAGCCACCTCATCTGCCGTTGTTGATGCCAACGGAACAGCTTCTGGCCAGCGAGTGGTTCGGTCTACCATCGTGAGGAGATGTGTGAACCCCCGGGATGGGGGCAAAGGTCCTACCAAGTCCACATTCACGTGATCGAACCTTCTTTCCGGAACCGAGAACTGTGATAACGGGCCTTGATGTGACGGTGCACCTTGGAGCGCTGGCACACCACACAAGTCCCGGCCCACTTCCGTACATCCTTCCTCAGCCCGTGCCAGACAAACTTCGCTGCCACCAGCTTCTGAGACGCCCTCTTGCCCGGGTGTGACAGGCCATGGATCGCATTGAAAACCTGTTGCCTCCACTCGTCAGGAACAACTGGTCGTGGCTGGCCTGTGGAGACGTCACACAATAGCGTAGTGCCAGTTTCGCCAAACGGGACCTCCTCCAACCGTAGTCCAGTCTCTGCTGTCCTCAAGTCCTGCACGCTCTGGTCCGTAACTTGATCCCCAGCCATCTTGTTGTAGTCCAATCCTAACTGGACAGCCCCGGTGACGGCCCTGGAGAGACAGTCTGCGACCAGATTTTCCTTGCCAGCTACATGCTGTAGATCCATAGTAAACTCCGATATGAGAGCTGGCGCTGCTGGCGTGCGGACCAAAGTTCGGCGCTCTTACCCATGGCAAACGTCAGTGGCTTGTGATCCACAAACGCAGTGAACGGCCGAGCCTCCAGCAGGAACCGGAAATGCCGAATGGCCAGAAAGAGGCCGAGGAGCTCCCGATCGAAAGTGCTGTACCTCCGTTCATTAGGCCGCAACTGCCGACTGAAGAAAGCAAGCGGTTGCCACGCCCCTTTCACCCACTGCTCGTGCACCGCGCCCACTGCATAGTCTGAAGCGTCCGTGGTGATAGCAATCGGAGCCCTAGGTGATGGGTGTGCTAGCATTGTCGCGTTTGCCAGGGCTGTTTTAGCATCCACAAACGCAAGCTCCCTCTCCTCGGTCCAGTCCACAGCCTGCTTGACGGCCTTGCCCTTCAGTGCTTCGTACAGGGGGCGCATTACCTGCGCTGCTCGGGGAATAAAGCGATGGTAAAAGTTCACCATGCCTGTGAGTGAGCGTGTAAAGTTAGTCACCGCCTCCACCTTTGACGGAAGGGGAACTGCCCCGTCCTTCGTGATGCGGTGTCCCAGAAAGTCAATGGTGGACAACCCAAACTGGCATTTAGCCGGGTTGATAATCAACCCGTGCTGGCTGAGTCGCTCAAACAGAGTCCGAAGGTGAGCCATATGCTCCGCTCTTGACGCACTGGCCACCAGGATGTCATCCAGGTAGACGAACAGGAAAGGCAGGTCCCTCAGCACCGTGTCCATTAGACGCTGGAACGTCTGTGCTGCATTTTTGAGGCCAAACGGCATCCTCAAGAACTCAAACAGGCCGAACGGAGTGATCAGCGCTGTCTTGGGAACGTCCAGCGGGTGAACGGGCACTTGATGGTAACCTCGTACCAGGTCCACTTTTGAAAACGCTTTCCGACAAGTGGGCAGAGAAGTCTTGAATATGTGGAACCGGATAGCGTTCCAGGATCGTTGCCTCGTTGAGCCGGCAATAATCTCCACACGAGCGCGACCAGCCCCAGGCTTCGGTGCAATGTGCAGGGGTGAAGCCCATGGGCTGTTGGAGCGGCGAATGATGCCCAGGCGCTCCATGTTTTCAAACTCGGTCTTGGCGATGGTGACCTTAGCCGGCTCTAGACGCCGGGCCCGGGCATGTACCGGTGAGCCGGTGGTAGAGATGTGATGCTCCACCCCATGCTTGACCGTGGAGGACGAGAAGGTGGGCTGCGTGAGGTCTGGGAACTCGGCCAGCAGACGCAGAAACTCATCAGCCGCTGCCAGCATGCTAGTCAACCTGGTAGAGCCCGCTCCACTTAGTGTACACGGGTAGGAACAAAAAGTCACAGCATTTATCAGGCGGCGGCCCTTGACATCCACCAATAGCCCATACGCGCATAGGAAATCCGCGCCAAGCAGGGGAATGGCAATTTTATCAGTAACAAAGTCCCAGCTGAAACGCTGCCCCATAAAACACAGCTCCAGGCACCGTGTCCCAAAAGTGCATATGGGGGTACCGTTCGCAGCTTCCAAGGGGGGGCCCTGCCCGTTCGTCAACATGTCCACCCGCGATGCAGGCACCACGCTCCTCTGCACCCCCGTGTCGCAGAGAAAGCGCCGCCCGGAAACGTCGTCCTGGATGAACAGCAGCCTGCCTTCCCGACCGACGCTCATGGCCGTTACTGAGCGCCGGCCCTGGCATTTCCCGTCCCGCCGAAACTGCATGGAGAACGGCACCTTGTAGCCCGCGGCCCAAACCTTGCGTGGTAATAGCACAGGCCGGTAGATCCCTGCCGGTAGATCCCTGCCGTTGGCTCGCTGCGGCAACGGCCGTCATCTCCCCCGGCAGCCATGCCGTGGCTTGGGCCGGCCTCAGCGCTGCCGTGTAGCCTTGCTGGCCAGCCAGAAAGAACTTATCGGCCTCCTCGGCCAACTCCCGAAAATCGGTAATCATGGTGTTGGCCAAAGCTGCCCGTACCTGCAGCGGTAGCTGCTGCAGAAAAAGTTCCGTAAACAGAAACTGCGGCTCGTGTTTTCCTAGCAGAGCTAGCATTTTGTCCATTAGCTCCGACGGCTTGCTGTCGCCGAGGCCATTCAGAGAAAGCAACCGGCGAGCCCGCTCAGAGTCAGAAAGCCCGAAAATGTTCAACAGCTGGCGTTTCAAGGCATCGTACTTGTCCCGCTCAGGAGGATTTTCCAGCATGCTTACCACTCTGCCTGCTGTCGAACTGCCGAGGGCCGCCACGACATAAAAATACTTCGTAGCGTCCGCTGCAATGTCTCTGAGGGCAAACTGTGCTTCAGCTTGAGCAAACCACACCGATGGTTGCGTCTCCCAAATCTCCGGAAGCTTGAGCGAAACTGCGTGCGTCGTCATCGTCTCTTCTGGAAACGTCCAGTAGAGTCAGGGTCACCAATGTAGGAGCGTGGAAACAAAACGAGGAGGCGAGTATTCCCTTTGGCTGCACCTTGTGGCCGTTTATTTCCATCCATACACACATCACACACATTCACTTCCTGCTACCTTTTAACCCCCTTGTCACCCGGGTTACGCCCCTTCTCTTAAAGGGGCCCCGTGAATTCGGTCCCTTCAGTCCCCTACAGTACGTCTGTTATGTAACTTAAGTTATGTAAGTCTAATGCATGATGTGATGTACGTTAAAATAAATCATTAGACGGGATACTAACAGCGTCCTCCTGGGTGAGACACACAAATCTGTTTTTCTTCGATAAATAGAACAAAATGATCTTAAGCATATTCATATGACATCATCAAATGTACTTACACTGTTGTTGTAAGTCTATATATCCACTGCTCTTTACTCCCACTATTAAATGATCTAATTATATCCATATGCCACAACAGGGAAAAAAAGCGTACTTTTAGTAATCGTGACTGCAGCTGCAGGTTCGCCATATTGTGAGACAGCCAGACATTAACTGAACCTTACAGGATTCAGTCATATGACAGAAACGCTGCGGTGCGAGTCAAAATCCATTTGGCTGTGATTCAGTGGAAAGTACCAGAATATCGAACCCGATTAAACTAATGAGGAACTTTATGAGGGAAAACATTCACACTGTATGTTGGCTGCAAACATATAAACATTTTGTTTATAATTAATTTCTCAACCTGCTTCAACTTTTGAATGTACTTTATAGAAGTCAACATGTTGATAATTATGTGTGCAGCAATAAAAGAAAAAAAACCTCTATCACTGCAGCACAGATTTGACACAGGTACGCGCTTATTCTTCGGTCACGGCTCACATTAGCATTCTTCATTAGGTATGGAAGTTATGGAAAAATAAATCAATTCAACAGCATTCTCCACATTAGTAAGGTGCTTCTGCTGCCTGCTGTCTCATGGGAACGAGTGAGATGATGGCTGCAAATTAATTTGTGACACTCTGAATTGATTTTCTAATCCCGCATGGTATTTGATAAATAACCCTTCAGAAAACGAACACCTCAGACGATAAATACAGTTATTATCTCTTGGAGGGATAATTAGAGCTTCCTGCTAAGACGGAGCACCCTCGGTCCTCTGCTGCACCGCTGCAACCCCAAACATAACGCGACTAAATGAAAGTTGCGTCATTCAATGATCCACAAACAACAGGAACATTACATTATTTCGGCTTCAGGTGACACTGGGCCTCTGATAGCAGGTGGCACAATACAACAGACGTGAAGGCAGCAACAGCTTTCCCAGAAGGTAGGGAAGTATTAGCGGTAATATTCGGCCAATTATGAAGTGTGGTTTAGAGTGAAGTTATTAAACTCACCTTAGGGCACGTACTGAATACGTTTCGGATGCTGACTTATTTATGATGCCATTTCCTCCTTAGTTTAATTGAAAAATATTTTGTTATTGTTTTATTTGTTAGCACTGAGGGTATGAAGTAAAATTATCTTTAATGGTCCCACTATCTTTCCTGGTTTTGTGTCGTCCTTAAGTGGCGTTCAGGGACCACCAAGGGGTCTTTTAAGCATTTCAGTGGGGCATAAACTGAAAATATGGGTCACATTAAAATTTCATTCAGATTAAGTACAAGATTGAAGCTCTATGAGTGTTTGTAGCCATGCTAGTGGCGCGGCTCAAGGGATGGCAATGTTGGACATTCATGGTCCCCATGGGGTGTTAAATGATTTGATGATCCCACCATCAGGTTTGTGGTCTTGAGTGAAATATCTCTATCAAATGTCTAGAAGTATTTTTCTTCCCTCTGGATGAATTGTAATAACTCTGAGATCCCTCCTGCCATCATTGGGTCCCAAATTGTATTTGTCCAATACTTTGGCTTATGTGTTTTAAATCCTGTAAACTAAATCAGTCTTCTCTCGCAGGAGATATTTCTGGTTAAAGTACCATGAGTGATACATTTTCAGGTCAGTCTCTCTGAGAAGACACGCATCGTGTGGCATTTGGTTGTCCACACAAAGAGGGACAGATATAGTTGTGTAAAGCTTGAGAGAGAAGCTCAACTGTCTCTGCTTTACACACCTGGCCAGTTGGTGCATTGTCATTCACACCCGAGACTCATTCTCGGCTGAAACGTAAGAAATTTCTTAAATTACAGATATTGTTAAGTTCTGTAACTTAACAATTTCTGCTAAATTACAGAAATTGTTGTTTGCTGCCCCCCCCCCCCCCCCCCCCCCCCAGGAGGTGTTTCTGACGCAGTTCGACAATCCGACGAGCACTTCTGATGGAGTACACTGGCCCCCTTGAGAACTAGCCGCACAAACAAGACTCTTAGTGTTGTTGCCTCATTATTATCTCCCGTCTGTGTTATCTGTGCACCTGCAGCCGAAGCAGTGGCCAGGTTCCAGCTAAATGATCAAACTCTGCGGCAAGATGTCCTCAAATAGTCTCGCTGGGCTAATGTGATTTCATTTAGAGGGTTTCTTGACATGAAAAGGTTTTGAGTAAAAGTATATGGACTTTGCACCATTTCAAAAATTCATAGAAAAAAAATTCAATTTTTCCAGTTTCGACATGCTGAGATTTAGCATTTTCTATCCGCCCGCAAAATAATACTTATCATTCTGGTAAGGACTTTTGCCATAATGCCAAATTAGTGTGTCTGATGCCTCCCCATCACGGCCGACTATTCTTTCACTCTCTGTGTTCTGCAAAGTAGGAGGCAGAGAGGCTGTGAGGGGCTTTGTCCAAGTGGAATGGAGCCTCACTGACAGTATGGCATTCACTCTAAATGTAAATGAGAGGGTTTTAGGAGTGCGGTGGTCAGGTAACATACGGCTACAGTAGAACGTGCTCCTTTAGTCAGGTCTGAAAGACAACAAATGCTGTTACCAAGCAGGAGGCCCCCCGATTGCCATCGCACTCTAATGTCATACATGAAACCCATGCAGTATGGACGGGGAGGGACACTTACCTCAACAAATACAAAGTACCTTACCCACACGTTTGCAGATGTACATACAAAGATACAGTTGGCATAATCTTACACTCACAGAGTCAGCAGATTAAAACACAGCCAGACTACTAGAGTAGTAGATTATAACAGCTGCTTATTCCTGTTTTGGTTAAAACCAACTGCTAACTATTTTCTCGACTGCATCACACATACACATCAAAACACCCTTTTATCAGTTTTGTGTTTCCTTAATGGCTTGGTTGGTTGGACGGTTCACTTTTTGAGTATTTTAACTTGGCGTTTCTTGATTATTCACAAAAAAACTAATTGAAATGACCCGGTGAATGCATTAGAGAGCTGCTCTCCCAAAAAATAATCGCATTTCAGGATGCTCCTATTTTAGAATTGTAAAGACCTACTGTGTTCTGCATTTCCATTAATCTATGTGGAGAAAAAAAACATTTTCTAAAGAATCTATTTAAGGCTGTCTGTCTGTTTCTCAGGTTTCCTGTAAAGCAGTACATCTGTTCAGCAAGAGGCATTTTGATATTGATTTATGGAAAAATCAAGCTTACATAACATTGCACTACGACTTCAGGTAGAAAACAATGATTATATCCATAGACTTTCTAGATATTGTTTTTGAGCTGGCGGTGAAGCTCTATAAAATTTAAATGATGTAATTTATTGTATTTCCGCCTTCAGTGCAGCTGAATAACATACATAGTATAATAAATTGGGCCTCATGCAACAACATTCTGTTATAGTCTATCTTATAATAAGAAAACATGACACAAGTCAACTCCAAATGCACCAAACTTTCTGATCCATCCAAATCTGCTCTAACCCAGGTGTGCTGTATGATGAATCCAATCAGATCAGAGATTGAGGCGTCTGGCCGATTGATGTATTATTACAAAGGTAACGCCCCCTAATCACTATATAAGGCAGGGGTCGGCAACCCGCGGCTCCGGAGCCACATGCGGCTCTTCGGCCGGTCTGTTGCGGCTCCTTGAGGCTACATCCACACTAATACGTTTAATACCAGTTTTAACAAACAAAAACGATCTCCGTCCACACGGCGTTTCAGCATTGTTTTCGAGATGATCTCCGTAAAACGCCTGAAAACAAATATCACGTGACTATTCACGTACACTGGGTATGCAGTGGGTGCCGGTGTTAAGTCCTACTGGTTTTCAAACCTACTGGTGTGTGTGTGTTGTGTTCGCGTAACAGCAGCAGCTGTTTTCTGCGTCTGCTGCCAGATTCGTCACACATTCACAAACATATTGCTGGAGATCTAAAAGCCACATCTCATATATATTGCGGGGATTACAATTGTATAAGTGAGCACTACATCACAGCCACGTATGAAGAAATACATTGAAGAAAATATATTTATAGAAAGATCGCATCGACCTGGATTCAAACTCTGTCGAGCAAAATAGTAACATATTCAAAAACGGCCGCGCTGCATGATCCGCCACTTGCATCTTATGACGCTGTCTAGAGCCTTTCCCTGCAGGTGGCTGATCATGATTTGCAGACCCCCATCCTCGGTAAACTATCAATGGATAAATCCACAAACAGAAAAGTCACGAAGGAAAATAGAGAGTTTAATTCTGCGTGGACGTATGAATTTGCTTTCACTGCGAACGATGCTGGCTTACCTGTGTATATATAACAAGCACACAGCATTTCCTGGAAAGTATCACGCTGGAGATGAGCGAAAAAGAGTGAACTCTCCTCTTCATAAGAGTTTGATATTGTTATAACACGTAAAATAGCAATAAAATGTCAACAAGTGTCTTTATTCTTGTTCTATATTTTCATAAATACAACAAACTATAGTTTTTGTATATATAATATAACTATATATAAAACTTTATAAACTGTGACATCAAATAGCTTTTGCGGCTCCAGACGAATTCTATTTGGTGGAAAATAGATCAAAATGGCTCTTTGGACAGTAAAGGTTGCCGACCCCTGATATAAGGGAAGGTGTTGTGCCTCTGGCACATGACCAAGAATTAGAGAGGCCACAAAAAAAGTCTGCAGGAACAAACACAAGAAAAAAACTTCAGCTGTAGCGATATCGAGGTGTCTGTTAAATAAACTTTAGAAAAGTAATAATGTGGTTTTCCAGAGCGTCCGTACTGGCCCTACAGGAACAACATAAAGCATGGAAGCAGTATGGAAGCCATTCAAAATCTGAACACATGTAGTGTCATCCAAGAGCTTAATTGGTCTTCGTTGGGATCAATGGACCAATAGTATTTTTTTAATAATCCAGTCAATATAATTACTCTAAAACAGATCTAAATTTCATTATATTATTTTAAATAAATGATATTCCTTGAAGAAATTTGAAACTAATGTTTCTTTACGTTGGACAAACATCATGTTAACTGTGAAGACTGGTTTTTTTCTTAACCTTGCCAAGAGTGCCTTCGACCAATATCTCGTCAAAATGTTGTCTTCCCAAGAGGATAGCAAAAATAAGAAAACATTGGTGAATCCCCAAAATCAATGGGTACTAACAAAATCAAAACAAATCGTGGATATAAACAAAGATAAGAGGATATTTGTTCTTATACCGCCTCCTGCATGAGGCCCATTGTCTGCCGTCTCGGCAGGCCCGGCAGTAAGTTAGGTCAGGTCAGGTAATTAAAGTTGTTCTTAACCTTTTCATTATCCCAGTCGACTCTTTGGAGAGATGGTGTGCGTCATCATTCTCACAAGATCCTGAATCCGACAACAACTGCACTCTTATGATACTTGTAAGAAGTAGTAATGTTATAAAGACAGCATTGCACAACACAGATCTGAAATACAGCTTCAATTATGGTATGGAATCATTTCTACATTGTACTCGTTGAGACATACGAGGCAGCTTTGTGAACAGAAAATCCTTTTTATAGATTCAATGTGATGACATATCATCGTCCAAATGAAAGATTTGCTCCCAAATGACAGATAAGCGATGTGAGTGTGTACTGCATTCACCATCTGCAACCTGCCTTCAATAATCCCAGTTATGTTAGCAGAAATGCTATTACTTGTTTTAGCTCCATTTATCCAGTTTCTGTACTTATTTCAATTCAGGGGGGTTCCAGAGGAGGCTGTAAACCCACACAGCTGGGATTTTTACAAATACAATACATCCTGGACAGATCCCCAGTCCATCACAGGGTTAGAAAATATAGACTGATAAACATATTCACACTCAAGACTAGGCTGTAGTTTGGAGTTTACACGTCTAACTTGCAAGTTTTACGGCTGTAACCAGCCGGTGAGGCGACCACCGAGTTTCATCTGGAAATATTCCATAGTCCAATTTTGTTGAACTTTGATGAACTTTGAAAGAATATGACCAGAGGAACAATCATTCACAGCAACATCTCAGCTAAAGTCTACAGTCTTTTTCTATTGCATCGGCTAATTCCTATTAAATCAAACATGCTATCAATGTTGTTTTATGCTAACAGACACTTTTTTTCTTACAGTCTCAATACATCCAGGGTCTGGTTGGTTGGCTAGCTGGGACTCTTTAAACTACAAGGTGATGAATGCAGGGTAGTAATGCTAGCACACGTGTTAGCTAATATAGCATAGAAAGCTCTGGCCAACCAGCCGTAATAACAATGTTATCTTGTAGACCACACTGGCTGTGGGTTTGACAGTGTTGTTAATGAGAAAATGTTACAACGGATACAGCTGTGGGTTAGTTGAATGTGTGGGACGTACGCAGAAGACTTTCAGCACCTCCGTACAGAATGCCTGGCTCCAAAATTTCAGATGAGGCAGGACACAGCTCAATGCCATTGTAGTAGACAACAAATGACAACAAAAGCACAAGAGTTACTAATGATGACTCAGTTCTATTCAAGTGTCCCAGTAAGTTATGACAGTGTGGCAGTGAGCCAGCCTGCACAATACCAGGACCCTGAATCCAAAGCAGCTAAAAGGAATTCAGTCATTTTTCATTTACACCCGTGCTGTGACATAAAATGTTTCTTTTTTTTCTTCACTGGAAAATATTGTTTCCCTCTCTCTGAAAAGCTATATAGATGCTATGTTTAAGCTGACGTTTAAAAAATACTGAAAATTAAACCGTGAACTATACATCTAATTGTTGATAACAAAGATTACAAATTTCAATAAAAGTGATAAAAAGGATTTTACGTCCTTTTGACTTCACCCGTGTATCTTCATGTACCATTTGCTGACAGTTCCAGAGTTGGTGTATCAGAGCGCTGTAAATTTCCCTGAGAGCAAAGACTGATGATACATTCAAAGCAGGAGAATCTGTATGTGCTGCAAAAACAATAATGCATTCTGCGATGTAAACAAATTCTGCAAAAGGCAGTGCAGAATGTCGGCGGAGGGGTGCGGGGGTGTTGGCGAACCTTAACTGCAGGTGTTTCCCTGCTGGGGGGAGGGCGCGGCGCGGCGTGGGGGGGTAATGGAGGGGCTGAGCCAGGTAGGAGGCAGGCATGCGAAGCCGGCGGAGGGATGCTCTTGTGTGCCGAGAAAAGGAGAGAATGGGGAGCAGAACACACACAGCACCTCCCTGGAGGCAAGCGGGTAGTAGGGGGGTTGAGTGGCAGCAAACCGCCCTGCAGTTGCCATAAGAGCATCACCTGCAGGAGAGGAACTTCCAGAAACACACACAAAGCGTCCATGGGCGCACACACACACACACATATGTTGAGGCCTCCTCTGGGCAGCTTTTCTTCAGACTAACACAATTTGTAGACCCCCCCCCTTCCTTCTTTTGACCGTTGGACTGTACAAGCATTTCAACTTGCAAGAGAGGACATTCATAGCACCTAGTATGAAGAAAAGAATTCCCTAACATAAACAGCATGTGGCTAATCTTTGAAGGCTCATATCAAAGTCCTTTGAGTATCAAATTCAAACACAAGCTTGTTGTGCCATGCTGTCAAATGAATAATCTGCATTAAGGTAGCTCTCAGAGACCAAAACAAGAAAATAATTGCAAGGAATCGAGGAAATCAAGTTTCAGTAATTCAGCCCAGTCGCCAGGAGAACATGTTGGCATTGTACCTTTCTGCAAACCACAGATAAGTTGGATGTGGAAGTTTTGCTTTTTGCACACGGGCAAAGCGTTGCAATGAATTACAACGAGCAACGCTCAGAGCAAATGACGTAGTATGTGGAGCGGCCGGTTCTGAAGCTGGAGCACGGTGCTGTTACGAGTCAGAAAGTCCACGAGGAGACCGCTGTTCGTGTCCCATGTGAAACCAAAAGTAACGTTGAGTTTACACTTGGTACGTTACATTGTTTCGCTTGTTACACTACGCAAGAAAGTCCAAACAGAGGTTGCTATTTATTCACACTATTTACATAGTTACGATGGTCACGTTACGGTCGTTCCTTTATTATTTTAATACAAACAATGGTCCATTTTGTAACATTAACCAAGAAGTTGTGTTGCCTTAACATCATTCATTGTTTGACAATGTTTTCAACGTTCATTTCTGCAAGCGAGATACATTAGGAAATGTATTTTTGGTTAAGAAATATTGTTAATTGATTGTCTGCCAACATGTTTTCTTGCGACTGGGTTGAATACTAAGAACCTACAGTATAGCTCCGTCACATATTTGCTGTTGGCCAGTAAAGGAAAGGAAAAATGAGATTTCATTTTGACTCAAAACAGATCTATTTAAAGCAGGAGCAACCATGACGTACATTACCTTACAGTCCCGATTAGCACGGGGCTGTTTGTGTCGGTGTCCATGTGCAGAGTTCTTGTTGCGATTGAAAACAAAAGAGTGAAGTCCTCTGGGTACCACTGATGGGGAGGACGTTTAATCCAAATTTATGCAGCTCAGGTAGAGCTTCAGGTCAAGGACAGTGTGGGCTTGGATCTTGGAGCCATGTTGTAAACAGAGCAGCCACTTACCTGCCAATCACCGGCCCATTGCTGGAGGACTGGACACGGATCTGCAATATCCACAGTCAGCAGGCAAACAAGGTGTGTGTGTGTGTGTGTGTGCCGAGAGAGCTTTGCATCCAGAGTGCTTTTGACCTCCAGGGTGAGACAATTTGGAGTTCCTTCAAGCAGTATGAGTGGAGACGGCGTGGCAGACCTCGCTGGCCCCGTCCTCCTCTATCACACCGCCGGTTAGTCCTAATCAGAACCGACATATTGTCTGTCTGTCAGTTCATTCGGCGGCCATGTTGGCTTCAAAGTTTGCACTATTGCCAGAAATTGCTTTCCGAGCCTGTGGGATGAAGGACGAAGTAAGAGTTGCAGAACATGAAAGTGCAACTACAAATTGCCTTCCTGTGTCCTAATTGTCCGAACGCTAAAACATGCAGATGCAAAGAATACAGCTCACACAAAGGCAGCGATATTAAATTCAGCAGTCTCCCATGTTGAATTAAAATCAGACGGAACACTCTCTCCCTCCCTCAACCTGGCTACCCGTCTGTCTCGGCTGGCCCTGATTGGTTGATGGGATCCATTAAAATGTCCAAATGAGATTTGTCTTGCATTACTTTTCAGAGAGACAAGTGAAAATGACTAAGAATACAGTAAATAGAAAAGCGACCTAGATGTACATGCAATAAAGCCCGGAGCTAAGCAGGGGCTTTTACATGATTTGGTGGGCGCTGGGCACCGAGCTTGATGATATTTGCATTTTTATTTTTTATTTAAACTCTCACAAACCTAATCATTTCATTTCTGCAAATGTGGGCCATTTGTAAGACGCCTACGTGATGAAGCTTTCCAGTCTCCCAAAGGCAGAGAATGGCAGATTAATGAAACAAGGTACTCTGCATGGTATTGTAGTGCATTCTTTTTTTTGTTATGCAAATGAATGCTGCAGTGCAGCACAGAAGCAAAATCTAGATGTGCAAAATGTTTTTTTTCCTTATGGTGTCAGTGAGCAAGGAAATTTGAGTTGCTGATGTAAACACGCACAAACAAACACACACACTCACACACGCGCGAGCACACACACACACACACACAAAGGACAACCATCCATAGGTGCATGACAAACTGCCAGCTACTCAAACTTTTAAGCACGTTCATTAAAATGTAGACACATATTTTTGTCAATTTCCGTCGGGGGGATTAGTTGGGAAATTGTAATGGAATTTATTATAACCAGAAATAAAACATTCATCACAATGGCGATATCGCAACAAAGTTTCAAAGTTATGAGTGCCCCTTTTTCACCGGAACTAAAACAATATGCAGTCATTTCTGTGATTTACTGGATCTAAAAATCAAATTGAGATTGCATATTCCACATAATAGATCTATTATCAGGACTCGGAGTTCCATTCTCCTACAGCTGCAGTGCAGCTTTCATCTCGATGTGATTGCTCAATTGCATGTTTATCATCCATGACATTGGCGAAATGTTTCTTTCCCAGAGTCACCTCATAAAACCCTCATTTACAAAAGTTTAGCCGAGATTAGTCCATTAGCCAAATTACCTAGCCAAGCAGTTGATTTCCGAACGCAGTGTCTTCAATCTGCAACACAGCGTGAGTCCTCGCTCTTAGAGGGAATGAGAGGGAGAGACGGGGGAAGAAGCTCGGGGGACGCGGGGCAAAGCTCTCGGTCCGCTGGAACAATCCGTGAGCTCTGCACGCATTATGTCAGCTCCCCTCATGAAAACCAGACCGACTCGAGCCCTGACACACTCCTGCTCATACTTAATTGAAGGATCAGGGATACAGTAAGAGTTCTTTCCGAGTGTCCTTCACAGCCGGGGGTAAATATCAGAATGAAGCTGAGCGTATGCAGCGTGGATCCCTGTCCCCTCTCTGATTAGCAGTCTGGTTCCTGACTGCCTGGCTAAAGTAAGAAGAGACTCTTAAAAGGTTTTTTTTGAGGGCTCACTTGAGAAGACGCCTCCGTTTGGTTGCCCTCGCATTAGGTCAATAAGTCAGTCTTTTTGCAAAGGCACATTCACCGCATTGCATCAACTCTCAACGCTGTCTGCCCTTTTCTTACTTTTTCATTATCACTCAATGGCTGAGGGAGAGATTAAAAGGCATTAATTCAGAAGTACAATTACTCAATTTTCTTTCCTCTACTCTTTCTCACTCCCTGCTCTGCCTTTCGGGACAAGCCTGGTGTCTAAACTAAGGCTTGACCTCCTATTTGAATAAGTTAATGCAGTGGCCTGTTTGTGGGGAGAGACGGGGGGGGGGGGGGCCTGTATCAGTTCCATACAGTTGGCTCTGGGGAGAATATGATTCCTTTTCATCTGTCACTCTCAAGGTGTCATTCTCCACCCCAGGTTGTTATCGCCACGCAAGCCCTGACAGCTTCAAGCCGCTTGCACAAGGGGGGAAAAAAATAAACGTTGCAAAGCTCGACGATGAATGCATTTGGAAGGAGACGAAAATGACATATCGTCGTGCACAGACGTCGATTGATGCTGCATTAGGTGCCGTTCAAATAAACAGAGAGACCCAAAGCCCAATGTTCATTTTGTGTTATTCAGGGGTGTTTCTTGGATTAGTTTGTAAGGTCTTGTTATGCCCTTTGTAATACCTATAATAGCACGTTGTTATGCATTAGCAAGCCAGTGTAAACAAAGCCATGTGCAGTTATCCGGTATGCTGAGGCAAGATACAGCGTTTAGCTGCCACATGCAAGATCAGCAGCAGTACGTGAGCACAGAACTGAGCTGACATTTCAATGCCAAGAGTAGAACGTGTGCAGGAATAAAAATGCACTGATTATGTATAACTAATAACTATAGCTAATTTAATTAAAAAGGGCACACAGATCGCAGTTACAATATGCAAATCCTTAAACCGGCAATAACTGATTTTATTCGGCCACTTGTTTGTGTTAGCAACAGTTGTCAATTAACACATTCAGAAGTTTCATAGAACAATTAACATTTATTTGGAGTCGTGTCTCTGTCCACCTTATAATTCTCCAATATTTTAACACATTCTCACTCCCAACTCGTCAAATACTGATACTTGGTCAGTGGCCCTACGCTTCAAACTGTGACGCTCTAGGTACCCTTTTAGAGTCAAGGACCGGGTCCTTTTAAAATTAACTTCCAATGTAGGTTTACTAAGTTATCAGAACTACTTGGTTTGGCTTAGGAAAAGATCCAGGTTTGGGTTAGAAGAAGTATGCTTGCCATCTTCCCAAACTAACACTTGCGCATGTAAGTTACGCAGGAAAAGTAAAGTAAATATGTTCAAATTGACTTGTTTCTTTTCACGGGACACAAACACTGGTCGCCTGCATGAAAGTACCATGTTTGTTTGTCCCAACCAGTCACCCAATCTTCCTTCTTAAGCGAAACTTTCTCTCTCTTTACGTCAGTTGCTCTGACCGTCCAATGATGAAGCAAATGTGTTTACAACAGTCAGCTGAAAGCCCTGCACTGAGGGGCACTGACCAAGCGCTGTTATTTGACAAGTTGGTGATGAGAACCGGTGAAATATTCACTCTGCTTTTAGCTCGCTTCAGGTGCTAAATACTCCACTGTGTTCACCGGCTGGGCTGCTTACTCTTAGAGTAGTGAGACTGAACAGGAATGATAAGAGTGAAGTTGCAGACAGGAAAAGTTGTCAGTTGATAGTCCTCTATGGGTTTATCATTTGACCCACTGTTACTGTAGAACATTAATTATAGCTGCTTTAGATGCCACCGTGCATGTTTTGGAATGAAAATGGAAAGACACCATACAGTATATGTATGAGGCCAATATTTATCCATTTTCATTGAAAAAATGTATTCACAAAGTCCAGCTCATCTGCCGCAAGGGCTGTGCTGATCAGAGTGCAATACATCAATCACAGGGAGTCCTGTGAACATTTTTCCAGCACACGAAATATGCAACACATTGCATTTATTATTGATAACTACAGACAACTAATGTAAGCTACCTGGGATGTAATAGAAGTTTGTTTTCCTGGGGAGAGTGGCCTGAAAATACATTTATCATACCTCTAATCATCGAGGTGAACAAAGTGTGTCCCCGCGTACTATCTGATAGTAATTAGATAGTACGCCTCTGTACAGTGATATTAATTAGTCATTCATTTTTCAAGCATCGTTTTTGTACATATCAATGAGGGTTTTATACATCTGGATCCCACAGCTTGAATATAACCTTTCTCAAAGCAGTATAGCCGTAGTTCCATTGGTAATGTACCCGGTTTAACTGTGAGCCATCACTGTCAGAGCACAGAGAGAAGCACTGGCTGTCTCACAGCCCCAGAATTTGAGCAGTAATGGTTGTTGCATTTCATCTTCCTTTCAATATTTAAGGGATCCTCCAAATTCTGTCAATTTTAAGATGAAAAATGTTGGGTTTTTTTATTTATTTTTTTTACTTTCCACATCTTGTGATTTGCTTCACTATCCAAAATGTGTTTGTAAAGAAAAGGATGTTTGTGGACATTTTGCTCTGTTCTAGATGGATGAAAGAAGCCAGCTAAAGACAGCAGTTTGCCAATGTTGTGGTGTACCTGCTCTAGACAAATACCCCAGATCCCAGTATTTTGGCTCCATTTCATTCTGCTTCGATTGAAGCCATGTTGTAGAAGAAATCGCTGTTTCATTCCCTTCAAATTCCACTTTGGTCCAGACTGAAATTGCTCGACAACTATTGGAGGAATTGTGCGACCGTTCATTGTCCTCGGAGGACGAAACTGATGAAGTTTAGCGGACGTCAAGTGAGGAATACTCTCTTTACACTCTCATTTATGCACAAATCTCTCCTCCTGTCTCTCTTTGGGGCTTCTGCTCTCATCAGCTGATTGTAGGCGTTCACTTTTAAGTTAGCCAACCAGATTCTGCTACGGTTTCCCTAAGCCAATCACATTTGCTGTCAAATTTTCCAATTGTTCTCCTCTCTGCTGCTGTCGGTTGTCATTTCAGTGCGAACCGATGTGACCCTCTTCACTATTCATATTAACATGTATTAGATCAGGGGTCTCAAACTCATCTTCACTCTGGGCCTCATCAGCATCACGGTCGTCCTCAAAGGGCCGGTTGTAAATGTAAGACTGTGTAAATGTAACTTCTCCTAACATATTGGTAAATAACTGTCTCTGCATTTGATTATTGTTTATTCAAGTGTAAAAATATTGTACATGCAGTTATATAAATGTAAAAATATATTTAAGCACATTTCTGTTGTTATAACTTAAATCCTTTTAATTTAGGATTAAGAAACCCACATTACTCTATCAAAGATCAAGATCAAGATCAAGACAGCATTGGTTGTCCCCTGACCTTTCATCTAGCGACATCATCAGGTGAACACTCTAAGTTGTCCAATACTTTGATCGATCTGTTGTCTGTGCAATAAGCATTACAGTTCCACACAGCTGCTAGCACGGCGAGAGACAATCCTTCTGTTGCTGCTGTGAGTATTCAAGCGAAATAGAAGAAAAAGAAAATGTACTGAAATATTACAAAAATATATCACTAAAACATCAAATGAATCAAAAAATTTCGATTGCGACCCAAAAAATGCTTTTACGTGTTTGAGAATGTAATTTTTCTTTAAGCATAACATTTACTGAACCTGATCTAAAACGATATGACGCTAGTTTTGACTGAATCAGCCAACACCTGATCATGACATGAGCCTGCACATCGTTTCGCCATCTCATATTATCCACTGCTCGGACGAGAGACTGCCTTCTTCAGCAGAGAACCCCCCCCCCGCCCTCCCTGACACTTCCATTCCTTCTTCACATCTCTCGAGGAGAAGAAAAACAGAAACACACAGCGACGCGAGAAATCCCCTGACACCCAGAGATTGTAATAATCTCTTCTCTTCTTTACATTCTTCGATTCCTAATGCGTCCACACAAAAACAAATTTATGGTAATCCCTCCCGTCGCGTATCCATTGCTGTTGTCAAATCCACATGAGGGCAGCCAAACATGCCTTTTCTCCCCCATTCTGTATCGGTAAGTACGAAGGCACAACAGCATTGTGCGCTGTAATAATTACTTCAAGCACACTTTCATTCACATACTTTAGCAGTCCTACTTAGATTTGGGATTACCATATCACTGCAGTGATTTTGAAGTTCACCTACAGTAATTCAGAACTCCCCGGTCTAAGATGAACACATGCTAATCTGCTTTGATGTGCTGTGGATGTATGTACATATGTATAGCTCATGCGTTGGACTATGGTCTTATCACAGTCAGAAGCTGGTAGAATCAGCATATGTGAGGAGGGCTGTGTGTTATTAATGGAGCGACGCGGCTGTTGGCTTGGCAGATTATGATTACAAGCTCAATGTGTTCCTCTCAACCAACCACTGGCAGCCTGCTTGTATGCGCACGTGTGTGTGTGTGTGTGTGTGTGTGTGTGTGTGTGTATGAGTGTGGCAGCGACATAACTCCTTTTAAAATGACATGTTTACACTTTGGTTTTTGTTTCGATCAAACAAATGAGATATGTTTCAATTCATTAGTACGTTTTATAAGCTTTTTAGAGGATTTTGGACAGCGATGTGTGTGCTATGCTAACGTGCTGTTAGCGGGGAATCTCCGTTGTTTCAAAGTAGTAAACGAAAGCATTGGCTAATTATGCACGGTGACGTCTTTGGACGTTCCCGGTGCAACTGAGGAAGCTTTACGCTTTCCGAAACTTCTCTCTTGTGCAACTGATCTAATAACTCAACGTATCCTCAAACAACAGTTCGTATGATACCCTATGAAAAGATTTTTGTGCGTTTTCCTACGAAAGTCAATTTCCGCTCTTTACATGCATACGGTCTTTTCAAAATAAACTTAGATTTAGGCAACAAAACTACTTGATTATTTTAAGTAAGTTCCATGAAGCGGTAACCTTACCATTTGATACCCATCGTGGATGCGGCTGAGATGGAGACTTGCGTGCCACTCCAGCTAAACCATTGAGAAATGACCCTTCATCCAGCGGGGTGAACTCTTTCTTCCTTCTCCACAGTCCCTTGCATTGTAAAATCATTCTTCTCCGCCGCTAGCTTACCTGGTCGAACCCATTAATTCAAGTTCACTCACTGTATTGTTGCAGTGTGCATTGCTCGCATGTGCCACCTGGTGGTTGTTGCTGTGCACTGCAGCTGCTGCTGAAATCGGCTGGATAAAAGCCCCCCCCCCTCCCTTTGTCACGTCAATTGAAAGGAGTGACGTGTTCATATTTAGTGTATGGACATGAGAGTGGTATCAATCTCTGAATCTGACTCTCCGCAAATAAACAAATTAGCATATTTCCCAAAACGTCACACTATTCTTTGAATGCAGCGTCTGGTTGAATACGATTGAGCACACTTGCATATCGCCATGCGTAAGCCGTGCCCGTGCAAGTATACGTTTAAGCGCATGCTGCCAGTCATGGCACGGTGGTGGCTTTCATATATACGGCCGAGCTGTGTGCGGTTTGGCCGCAGACGCCTCTGCTAATGGGTTTCATGTGAGTGGCCCTGCTGCTGCTCTCTAAAGGTAATATGTCACAGTCCAATTCCCCCTGGCCGTGCGGTCTGTCTCACCAGCGTCCAGCCCCACTCCATCAAGTCGTCCCTCTGCACTGACTAGCCTCTGGGGGAGACGCCTGCCCAGGAGTGTCTAGAAGTCTTTAGGTAATGCTAGATAGAGATACAGGACTGCAGTGGCTGTGAGGCTTTCATGGTGTGTGTGTACAGCAAGCGTGTGTATGTGGTTAAAGAAACCACTTCCTGCAAACTGCTCTCTCTAGAAGAAATGCATTTTGCCTTGATTCTCATGTAAAAGAAAGAGACAGCTCTAATGGGTAATTATTGTCAGGGCTCATATTCAAGATCATATGCTGCTTCTGGGGTTTTTTTTCATTTTCAGTAGCTGGCGGCGTCTGTGCATCTGAATGTCATAATTAATCACTCTGATTTGGGATCACTGACATTTGGAAGTTCACCACCAAGCCCAGATGCTCTGACACTGATTCAGTGTCAATGTGTGATTCCTTAGTACCCAAGTGTGTTGTCCACATTATATCGTAATGTGAGCTGTAAAGTGAAGGTTTGATTGTATGTAGCTACCTTAAATCTCTTATCCGTACGATATGGGAAGTCTGTCAGCCTGAGTCTCAATGTCGGTAAACATTTTACTTACTTGAGCAGATGAACATACACCGTCTTTAAAGGAAAGCTATGGTGTGTTACAACTTGCATTTCATTTGTTTTAGCTCTGTTGTATTGAGATTACAAAGCTCAAAAAGGCAACAAACAGCAGTTTTAAAGATTGAAAACAAACCCCCAGGTAAGTTTAAGGCAATATAATATAAGGCAATATGAAGGTAAACTAAAAATTACGTTTTAACACTGACCTACTGTACTTGCTGTAGTTGTGTTTCCCTGCAATGATGGATTATCGGCGACACTTTTGTTTTTAATCTCCGAATACTAACAGTGTGGGTGTGCTCATGCTTGTTGTGCTGTTGGACCTCCTTTTAGCAATGTAGCTGTGTGCCAAGAGCCCAGCAACTACTTTAGGGAGTTAAATGTTATTATAACTGATGGGAATGATGGCCACAACTACTGAAAATAAAAAAAGAAACAAGTTGCAATAACTTTCCAGGAACAGACAGTCGTGCCCTGGAAATCCCTGTAGCCTCGCAGTGGAACAGCAGTGAGCCATAGATTAAGTCTCCTTTTCTCGTATACTGGCAGTCAATGAAAACTGTATGGTGTGTATTTGTCAGTTTAGTTTGAAATTCCGAAACTTGCAGACACAAACTACCTTCTCATGTTCGATACTACTTCTCTAGACTTCTCACACAGGTTACATTTAAAGCGAGCGATAACCTCAAGCTAACAAACCGGTGTGCACACACAGGTAGTCTACTGTAAATAATTCAACTGTAAATTTAACCATTAGTGTGTTGGCTGTTGCTGTACAGTTCGCTGTGAAAGCTGGGAGCCTTTCAAGGAGATGCTAGTCTGACTGTTAATAAAAGACAGATGATGAATAAACTGAAGTTAGCCTTGCAGTAATGTGCGCTATGAAACGGAATTGTTCTTGCAAACCACTCCATCAGAGAGGGCGACATAGACATTAATGGTCAAAAATTACACAATAATACCCAGGGTGAAAAATGCTGTAATTTCCCTTTAAAACCTCTGAATGAGGTTCTCTCCTTTAGGGATTAAGACGCTGACCATGAGCTGCAACATCCCCGCTTGGAATCCACCCGCACACATTTGTTGCATCTCTCTCCCCCTCATTTCCTGTCATCTCTCTGTTATCGCTCTCTAGAAGAGGCTTAAAATGCCCAAACATAATAATACAAAATATCTGAGCGGCCAGCCACTCTCCTTTAACAAATAATTCACTCCATTTTCTTTTCTGAACTAAAACTGAAACCATCGTCCGATCGCATGTCCGCCGCAATTTGAGTGACATTGAACATCAACTCTTTTTTTCTGTGCTGTAACATCATGTGCTCCTGAAAAAAAAACTCATCCTGGCATTCATCATCCTGGAAATCAGTATGTCAGCATGCCAGCTGATATGCCGGTAACAAAAGCAAATGCATGGTCGGTGCTTTTGTACCCGACACCTTTATCTGTCGTTATCGGTTGGCGTTAGCCAACACCCCCTCGCTCTCCACTTTTCCTCTCAGTAGAATAATTAGATCGGATTGATTCTTCTTTCTGTTTCAGTGTGGAGTGTCGAAGGGCGCCGAATCCCTCGCAGTCCAGGCGAGGCCGGCTGCTGCGTCGCTCGACGAGAGGCGGAGAAGTAGCCGAGCGAGAAAGAGAGGTCACCGATATGATTATCCCCCAAGTGTCAATACAAAAGGGAGACGCAAGGAAGGTCCCCGCTGAGCCGTAAAATGAATGGCTCTGACCTCGTCAAACCTGCGGAAGCATCACCACTTGTTAATTAAGATCGAGTGGAAGAAAGTCATCAGCGCACAGGGCCGGCCATCTTCGCTGGAGCTAATCAAGCGCACTTCACTTCACCGCCCTTTCTTTGTTCATCAAAACAGTACGCCCAGGACGGGAAAGGGGAAGGGGTGACACAGTTTGCCATTGTTTTATAATCTTGCAGCATTTTCTCAATACCAGTCCACCCCACCCTTCATGGTCCTCACTATAACTCCCACTGTATTGAGTTGCATGCTTGTGCCGTGTGCTCGTTTCATCCACATGGTAAGGGAATGATGTCGCAATAATAGGCTCGTTATTCCCAATTAAACTTTCTAACATCCATCATAAACTGCCACTGTAAACCAAGCACGGGGCCATTATTGGCTCGAATTAATACTGTATATACAAGCAGATGGCGCTGGAGTGGAGACTCTGTATATGTGTGTGTGTGTGTGTGTGTGTGTGAGGCAGCATAATCCAGCTCCATATCTGTTTCAATATTCCAGAGTTTGCGAAGCCAAGAATTTAAATTTACTACACAGATGCACATAAAGCGCGTCGGGCAAACGGAAGCACGCAGACACGCACATTATGATATGCGTCGAGTAATTAGCTCAGCAAATAGTCTGTCATCACCAGCAGCGGCGAGAGGTCTCTCTCCCTTTGGTCGGGGAGGTAAAAACATCCCAGTCTGAAACCTCGTACAACGCTGCCGCCCTGCCTTTGACACCTTTTAGAAGCTCTCAGCGGGTGTCTTGCTTTCACCTCTGCAGATGTGTAATCACACTTCCAGCGCCACAGAGTGCAACGCCGCAGACCAGACAGCGGCCAGCCTTATCAGAGAGGGAAACACGGATGACCCCGATCACACGGGGGGGGGGGGGGGACCCAGTGATCCCGCAGGAAGGTGTGCCCACCCTACAACGTGCTCCGTATGAGTAATGGGAATATTTGAGGTTTGGATCTGATTATCATATCCGTGCCCCCCCAAGAGAAAAAAAGGGAAAAAGTAAAAAAAAACATCTCCGGTGTCAAAGCTGCGGTAAGATGACAGCTAGAAGCAGCGAGGTGCCCGAGGCAGCCACCCGTCCGCTCCCTTTCGTTCGCTTCTCTGAAGGTCAATCTTCAGCCGCCCTCCACGTGGCTGCAGTCCTGTTTACCTCTCTCTGAAAGCCAATTACATCGCCGCGGTGTTATGCCAGTCGAAGCTGTTATAGTCCCGCACACAGACACACGTGGGCATGCACTCGCACAGACGCGTCGCGCACGCCCTCCCACACACACAGACAAACACCTGCAGCGGCAGCTCTTCTTGGCTGCGGTAGAAAGGCAGGGATAATGCCTTCTGACCTGTCTGTGGTGAAAATATATCGACGTGCGCACACAGAGCGATTATTTACAGCTCGGGCGCATCACGAGGCAAGTTAGTGAGTGCATGAAAAACGATGGTTTGTTTACCGTGGGGTTTTATATTGGGTGGAATGCGAGATGATTATAAACCTGTCTTCATTATCTGAAAAATGGAGAGGCCTTGCTAATGTTTGCTGATTTATTCTATAACCTCAAGGGTTTAGGTCTTGATTTATGCTACTCAATGACAGCTTGTGTAATCATACAAGTGTTGGTAAAATAGTGATGGATGGCAGGTTGTTGTCCTCTGCAGTACTTGGCTTTTACCTATTACACTGAATGATGGCAGCCTTAAGTATGATCATGTAAGGGTGGGAAATCTTCTCGAAGTCTATCTCTCTCAGACGGCGCCTCTTTGAATTGTTATCATAATTCCCAGCATTTAAAACAAGATTGAATCGGCCGTGTTCGGTTATCACCTATGTGGTAATGGCCAAAAGACAGATATGTGAGAAAAAATGTGCTCACCCCTCCTGCGCTGTCCACGTTCTTCTCTGCCATCTACGGATGATATAGTACCAGACTGCCAGATGAGCACCTGCAAAGATTCCACTGCACACCCTCTTATTATGTCTCTGCAGTACCTTCCGCTCTCTCATCCGCTCCATCATAACTTCCAGGGATTTAGTGAAGATGTAAACAAATATGAATTCACTTTTTTCGGACTGAATATTTAATGCAACACCCCCCCCCCCCCCCCCCCCCCCCCCCCCCCCCACGCCCCGTGTGCACACATGCATCGAGAAAATGTGTACGTTCCCTGATCTAGCATCAGTGGATCCAGCAGAAGTAGGGCAGCAGATGAGTGTGAGTATTCAAACCAGATGACCGCCATCTGCTATTTTATGCTGTTGCTGTTGCCGTGTACCAGAGATATTTGCAGGAGAACAAAGAAAATGGTTTTGTTTGTGTGACTGAACAATAAGTATTGTTTTGTTTGTATGCTTCTCTGTCATCAAGCCTCAGGTAACCTTGGATAGAAGCTGCGATGAGCCCCAACGAGAGGATAAGTATTGTCAGTCTATGCAGACAGAGTGTGATGACATAACTGAGGTAAAAAATCCTGAATTTGTCTTGAATAAATGAAGCAGCTGTGCTAGATTTACCATGACCTCAGGACATTTAGGCTACTTCAATATATATGACCAGGTGATTCCAAGACGGTGGAGAGCCCCTGTGTGTAAATGCCAGTGTAAACAGGTCTTGCTCTACCTACTAACAAAAGGAGAGAAAGAGCCCCGGGGTGGAGCAGAGACGGCGGGCTCCATCTGGCGCCTGGGCAGCCAATGAAAAGAATAGAGAACGGTGGGAGCCAGGAAGAAGGGGGAACATCATGAAAAAGCTCCAGTTGGATTTGTCGTCCAGGTCATTGGCACCGGCTGTAACGTGACTAACGAGGCAGGTGGCTAAACAGGAACGAAAATGTATTATCAGCAGCATCAACTCTTCTCGACAGTGTTGCTTTATTTATTTATTTATTTATTTTTACTGCCGGTGTTCTTTGATGCTCCACAAGATAAAATAACTAAATCGAGGGGGTTGGGGGTAGGGGACTGGAACTAGGTATCTGGTAAACAATTAGGGCTCCTGTGCAGTGCTCAGACTCGTTCGCTCCTTAAAAATGACTACCCTGTAGCTATGTCCTCCCATGGGGAGACAGAGTATAGCGCGTGCTCCGCGCGCTACGCTCCCGAAGCATTATGGGAGAGGAAATGATGGTGAGCAGGGAGCCATCTGCTTTGCCACTTGCCATGTCTGCCCGTGCCAATAGCACCTCCTTCCCTCTGGTTCTCAGGTGGGGAGTGGAGTGGATCTACACTATACACACACACACACGTACCTCCCACTTGAAATTGCCAGATGTGTAGACTGAGAATGTAACTGTCGAGGAATATCACATTTTTTCTTCCGTTACGGTTCACACTTTTTGGCTCATTGTCTCTGCTGTATTATTCCCGGCTATGATAATCGACAACTGGGGGTGACATGGATTCATGGTGATGTTGGCCACAGATGGACAGCCTCTCATTGATAAGGAATGCCAACAGACAGACAGTTTCTTTTTCTTTTTTTTCTGTTAACCACCGGTCTGTTTTCATTTCATCAGAGCAGGAGAGCAGCAGAGATAGGCCCCAGTGTCCTTGACAGTGGTGACACTGAAGAGATGAATGTACAGCTGGTCAAAGGAAAGTCATTTATTTCCGTTGACCCACTCGGTCAAGTGGATTGAAGCTGAGCCTTTTGATTTGGCTTTTACTTTGCCTTTTTCCCCCTGCAGAGTCCACACTGCTCCCCGCAATTACTGCAAACAGAGAAGGTGATGGGTCTGAGATTTTGTCCAGATAAAGGAGTCAGGACCCTATCTCTCCTGTTGACACCATTAAGCCATCACTGAGACCAAGATGGTGTGGGGGGGGGGGGGGGCACACCGAGGGACTGTCAGTCAAAGCTTACCACCCAGCTCTTGTTTAAAACCATCTGCCACTGAACTCCCACTGGCCTCTTTGTATCCGATCCCAAAACCAGCAGTGGAGGGTTGATGGACTCAGTCGTCGGGAGGCATATTCACCACTTACTGTCTTATCAAATGCAAGCAAGGGACTGCAGAATCGTACATATTCTTGGATGGAGGTAGTAGGTGGAAAGCGCTTAAGGGTTATTTGTCATGCCAGGCGGCACTGACTGCCAGTGCCGGAATAGAAAGCCGTTCCAAGTGGTGTTCGTCTGACTGAGAGAGCTGAAACAACTGCAATCCAGCTGTCACGCTTTGAAAATATATACGGATGGAGGAGCATGGTTTTAAAAAAAAAGGGTGCGGTTAATTTTGAGGCTCAGGAGCATGAAGGAGTTTTTTTTGTTTTTTTTAAACCGTTGCAGGCTAGAAAGTGTTGTGCAATTTAGTCACTCCAGAGCCAGTTCAACTCTAATCCAGCGTCAGTGTCAGACAGCACACCTAAATCTCTTCATGGTGGGACTTATCGAACAATAACAGACACTTTACAGATCCATTTATAGCTGTGAGAGATGAATATTGTGTTGTGACTTCAGAGATGTTGCGGCACACGTGTCAACTTGTTGTAATACCCTAATATTTGATCTATTGCATAAATGTATGAGGAGTTGTCACCAGCATTTTATTTCCGCATTTTGCTCAAACGTTTGTGAGGAGATTATGTCGGAAATTGAATCACCGATTACACTTGAATTCATCTAATTCCACCTCAGGTGACAATTTCGGTCTGAAAAACCGACTAAAACAATCTCGCACAACGTGCTAAGACAGCTGTCTCAAATCAAAGCGAAACGCCCATCTCTGCTGTGCACATGGAATCATCTCATGGAATAATTATTTTCTATTTCAAGTTGTATAACTACTGTTCAGTATAGAGAGTTGTCAGATTCAAAGAAATGGAAGTGAAATAGTCTGCTGCTTGAGAACAGTTTTAAAAAAAGTCTGTTTTTCATATCAGCATATTGTTATAGACAGTCATGGACTGTCCATAACAATTTCTCTGTGCAACAAAAGTATCAAGTTTGTGCATTTTACTTTTTTGGAAAAAGAGAAATACCATCTGCAGTGTGAAATGAACGTCAATGTTTTAGAATATACCATGCATGGCCATACTTGAAGAATAAAGCTGATAATATTGTTTAGTCACCCTACCACCATAGCTCTATGGATGGTGATGTAGTTTGGTCGGTCAGTCCACCACTCAAAAATGAAATATCTCATTAACTCTAAGATGGATTGTCATGAAATTTTGGTTCAGACATTCATGTTCCCCAGAAGACGAATTGTAATGACTTTGGAGATGACCTGACTTTTCCTTTAGCCCCACCATTGATGTTGTGATTCTGAGTGAAATGTCTGGATAACTACTGGATGGATTGGCATGGGATTTGGTAAACACAGTCATTCTCCCCCAGGATTAATTGTAATAACTTTTTAAACTGTGTCCAAAACTTTGGTTTATGACCTATAAACTGCAAAAATGAGTAATTCCCATCAAACTTTGCTGCACTTTGAGTTTAGTACGCATTAGCAAATGTTAGCATACAAATGTTGTTTTGGTTTAGGCAACAAAAATACTTGTTCAAAGTAAGAAAAAAGATCATGGTTTATGTTAAAATGATAATTTAACAGCTTAACTCAACAACATAACTCAACAACGTACCTTAACGACAGCATTTAACAACATAACTTAAAAACGTAACTCAACAACATAACTTAACAATGTAACTTAACGTATTTCTACAACGTAACTTCACAACGTAAGTCTTCTTCTTCTTGTTTGAAGTTTATTGGCAGTTGGCAAACAATGAATTGGTGCATTACCGCCACCAACTGGTATGGAGAACGTAACTCTGCCACTACTATCCTGTTTTGTCCAGCTCTCACTCACCTAATCAGTTTATTCAGTGCACCTGCCAGTCACGCCCACCTCATCAGCTCATCACTCTCACCTGCTCACTCTGCTGCACCCACTATTTAGACCTCAGGCTCACACACACTCACTGCCAGATCATTCTCCGCTTTCATGCAAGACCTTCCAGCGTTTCCATTTGGACTGATTCCCCGTTACCGACCCTGCCTGTTTTGGACTACCCCGCCTTGCCTCTGCCCCGGTAATTCACCCAGTCTTCTGTCCCCGACCACGAGAACCTGCTGCTGTCTTCCTGTGTATGTTCTACCTGTTGTTTGTGCCGAAGAAAATACAGCTTTGATTCAAAATATCCCTGGTGTTTGTCGTACTGCTCCTGGGTCCTTACTACACCCGTTACAAACAATGTAACTTCACAACGTAACTTAACAATGTAACTTAATGACATAACTTAATGACATAACAACATAACTTAATGTTACTTACCGCAACGTTATAAAACATGCGTAACAACATTACGTAAAAAACATAAACTCAACGCATACTTTTGGTTTCACACAGGAGCTGAACAGTGGTATCCAGGGTGAAAGTACTGTGTGTTTTAACCCACCCATTCTCTATTAACTTTCTCCCTCTTTAGACTTTTTATTAAAGCACGTAACTTTCAGCAATGTCCGCTCTATGCTACTTGAATGGCTCTGCGGGTTGCTCCAGTACTATATCAATTGCTCTTTTTGAATCCTAAAACATCGACATTCAACTTGTCCATTGTTTGCAGAAATGTACAATGCCAATGTTTATGTAGCCATAGCTTAAACATCTTCTTTGCCTGTTTAAAACACAAAAAATAGCCATATTGTTGCTCTTGGCGTTATATTTCTTCAATACAATGAACATGGCCACTTTAGTTCATTTTGAGTCAAATGTACGTCTTGCTGCTGTAAACACTCAGTAGAAACACCAAATGTGTATAATCCGTGCCTGGAAATAGTCCCCGAAAATGTACTATTTACTCCCTTTTTAGATATGAAACGATACATTTGGGACCTATTTTAAAGCCTTACCTCTTCAGTAGGAACAAACGGGCTTAAGGCTGAGAGCCACAGACAAGGGATTGAAGTCAGTAAGTATTTGAAAGATGAACTATCACATTGTTGGTTTTGGTTTTTTTCCTGCAATGTGTTGACAGTAAGAGAAACATAGAACAACCTCGGCCACATCCTTTAAATAAACATGTTGCCATTCTTTGACCCTATGCAAACACACACCTCTGCAGAATAACAGTGTTCCAGTTTCTCTCCTCTGTTCTCGCTTACAATATGTGATTACTTCAGAAAAAAAATAAAGAGCTCAGATGTGCGCTCTAAACTCAAACACCTTTTCATGATGAAAGCCCGGGAGAAAGAGAGAGAGAGATCAGACCATCTGAATACCAGTGCTGGTAAAGGAGGCAGCGCAATACGAGATAGGATGAGCCTCTCCATCTCTCGTGTAATGAAGAATGACTGAGAGGGATTGCATGGGCCAACGGCATCTGAAGATGGGGCCATTGCTATGCACCGAGTGTTACAATTCAGACTGAGCAAGTTGAGACCTATAGCGCGTGAGGTTAGATTGCAAAAAGACGAGAGGAGCGCAAGGTTAAACGTCTCTCCTCTTGCTCTTTATCCCCTAAATGACATAGCTCATTCATACAAGCAGCTCGCATTCAAGGACACTAGCAGGTCTGTTGGGAGCATAAAAGCGACCGTGAATGACAGTCCTATTAAGAAACCGGAAAGAATAAACAAGAGAAAGACAAAAAATCTGGCAGTGGAAAAAATGACATTTAATTAAAGACTAAATCTTCATCTCTGTGAAAAATGAGAACAAGGATGCTGTAGGAAACCATATTTTATTTTTCAATTAAATGACTGGGGTTAAAGGAAGACAGCTCTTGCTGAGTCTGCCCTCACGTAAAGAGCAGGAGTGATTTGGAAAGCAATAAAGATGTTTTTGGTTCTCACTCTGTAATTCTTAAAAAGTAGTTGGCAAACGCCTTCTGAGATATTTTGTTTGCACAGTTGGTAACAACTCATGGCTGCATACAGCTGTGGGACAATGCATACCTGTGTGTTTTTAGTAGAGTGACATGACACAGTCCTTGAGTGACAGTAAGTCACTGGTTTTTATTGTACGGAGGTATAACTAACTGGATTCCTGCTGCAGGCCTTTCTCTTCTCCAGATTTCAATCCTGGGAACTAAAATAATGTATTCACATCAAGAGACTGCTTTGTAAACCACCCAAAGGGATTGCATTTGACAGTGAGTTTATTTATTCATAATACATTCTCACTGGCACTTGCACAACAAGTGGATTTCTTTTTTCTTTCTTTTTTTTCTTCTTTACAGCTGCCTATAGCAAGGTGGACTTTAAGCACATCTGTACTTTGAAACTTTTCTACACCTGGGAGAGCAGCGTCTCGTGCCATGAACAGCAATAATATGACTTTTTTTCCTTGATTAGAAGTCCTTTACGGTAAAATGATTCCATTCATTGCGAGAGGTAGAGAAATAATTAAGGTCCAAACTCACCAAGGATTTCTCTTCTAATTGGCCATATGGACTGGAAAGGAAAGTTGTATTGTTTTCCTTTGTCTTTCAAAGCAGATGTGCAGGGTCTTTAGACTTTTGACTTTAGAGACAATGTCGTCAGTCCCTTGGTGATTCCAAACATAATTACTATACCATGTCTTATGCTATTTTAGCCCATGCTAAGGTTAGAACGTTAAGTACCATCACAGTTGTCCCCCATGGCTTCCTCTAGGAGTATTCAGTCGTCAACAGGCTGCACTGTCATGGATGGCGTCACATGCTCACACTCTACCATCCATGTTGCCCTCTTGGTAAGCTTTGAATGTTTTATTTGTTTTTTTGTATTTATTGAACAGCAGCGTTAAATGTTTAACGTTACAACACAGACTCCAAAGCAGATACCCATTAAACCATAATCCCTGATTTAGTCACATATTGTCCTTGGGATCTATTTGGCTCTTTTTGTTTCTTCTTTTCTTTTATGATTGACATTAGTGCAGATAACCGTTATTCCTTTACATGTTCTACTTGGGAATGATTTCACATGACATAAGCAGAGCTAGGCAGGGGCTAGATGGGGCAATAGCCCTAAATGACCATATGTTTGACATAGTTTAAAATCCTATTTCATTTTCTAATATTCTTCTGTTGTCTCTATTAGTGCCCCCAATTACCATAGCAACCTTTTATGCACTGGACTCACCTGGTCATGTCAACGTTCTTTAAGTCACATGATTTATATTTACTAGTAAGCTGTTAATATTATTATTATCACCGCCAGAAGGATCATGCAATTGGTGCCACTCACTCTCTCACTAATCAAGTAATAACACAGCTGAGTGCACCTCTGAATCTCTGCCCCTCCATCCACTCCTCTGCGTCCACAGTGTTTTAGAATGTGTGTTTGACTAACAGCTAACGGAACTGCCAGTAAACACACTGCTGCAAACTTCTTGGCCGCTGCTCTGTGGCTCACTTTCATTCTTTTGAATGGTTTGTTTGGCTAACCGCTAACGGCTAACAGAACTACCAGTACACACTGCTGAGTACCTCTCAGCCACTGCTCTGCAGCTCACTATAATTGTTTCGAAAGTTGTGTATGGCGGACCGCTTAATACGAACTACCAGTACACATACTGCTGTACCTCTGAACCGCATGTTTGAGTTTGAATGAAGTGTGTTTTGAGACACCTTACAATTCTTTGGTGTCTAGACAGGGGGTTAGCAAGTTGTGGGTTGTATTCATTCATTCACAATAAACAGCAATGGTTTGTTGCAGATACAGCTGGTGGAGACCAGCACTCTACTGAGTGCATCTTTCTAACTCAGTTTGTTTTTGCTTGGCCAGCAGCATGATACAAATAAAAATAAACCAAACAGAGGAAGCAGGGATTGAGATTAAAATAGGACAGCTGGTAAAACCACCTGTGACCTACAGGTCTGAATGTTTTCTTTCTTTTTTAAATAAATGCATTGTTATTGTGTGTAGTACGTTTAAATCATGAGCTATGTTTGTTCATCTATTAACTACAAATTACGACACTGCAATAAATACATAAGCCTCCAGCTAGCGAGATTAGCATCTCTTCTGCACCACAGGACCTCTGTAACAAACTCCTGAGGCTGGGTCCCACTTCAAGAAGAATGCAGCCTTTTATAATGCAAGAAACTCAGATATTTTAATATTACGAGAAAAAAAGTGAAATAAATCACAGATCGTTTTTTTAGTAGTATTTTAATGTGTTAAACTATGATTTCAGCTTGCAAAACAGAATAAGGGAGTGTTCCTGGTCTCATATGATCCCTCTGTAATTGCACAGAGAACGCCACGAGCAAGACCTGAATAGAGATTAGTCCCATTTCTTCGTCTTTGATTTCGGGATCCAGAGCCAAGTCAACAGTTTTAAATGACTGTCACCTGCTGTGTTGCTGTATATCCCCCAGGGATGCTGTGATCATTGTCAGGTTGCTGCAAAATCTGACAGACACTTGACTACCTCTCAATGCCAGAGCCCAAGCTGCTAGGGGGAAGTTGCTCTCTTTTTGTTTATCCGTCTTTCTGTATGGATCTGAACGAGAACAGACGGCGTATGAACATGAAAACATGAATACATAAAGGTGGTCGATGTCATGGCTCTGGTCAAAGTGTCAAACCTATCCAATAGACAGCATTGCTCCCTTTCTGTGCCTTAAGCTGGGATAAACAAGGAAACATTGTGCATGTGTTGGCACATCAATTGCAGCATTTTTTTTGCCTATTTCCCTGATAAAATTATGCAAATCAAGTTGTGGTGCAAACAAGCCCCTGAGAAGTGCTCCATTACCAATTACAAGTGCAAATTGCCTCAGCTTTAAAATTAATCCACCAAGGCTGGCACCTTTGGACCCTAAAGCCTCTTTATAAATGAAGCATTCTCTGATCTTATCTCAGTATCTAGGATGGGAAAACCTCTCTCCTGCTTACCTGACTTGCTGGCAACAATGCTGTGTTTTAGAGGCAATGGTAGGAGTCATTCTGAATGGGGGAGAAATCATTGCGGAAAGTCTTTACACTGCCTTTTCTGAGAATCTTTCACGGAGTGTGGGTGGTGAGTGGATTAGACAGAATCTCAGTTTGCCTTACCTCAAATACAAATCACTTTTAAGCAGTTAAAATGAGGAGATTTACATGAAATTAACATATGTATGGCTATGATAGACACAGAGAGCCTTTTATTAAACAGTAATATTCTAACTTAATGCTTGCTTCACACAGTTTTGCTGTTATTCATTCAAATGAGGGGATACAAGCTATTCCTGCTTCACTTCTCTCACTCAGGGAAGAAATCAAACCCTATTGTTATACTATTTATCATTTACCATTATCATTTTTGTCACCAATGTGTCTGCAGTTCAAGACATGCTAATTGTCAGCATTTGTATCGCCGAAATTGTATTTATATTGCAGTATTTCTACCTTTTCTGCTATAATACGTATGATTTCAGTCCAGGTTGATTTGGCGACCCATGCTGTTTCTAAAGATGTTAACCGTACTTAAGTATTACCAAAAGCAAAAGTAAAAGAACTGGGGCGCCTTGGTAGCTGAGTGGTTACAGCATATGCCATGCATATGTTATTCAACCACAAAACCCTGGCCTTGCTTGAGGCCTTGGTCGCATGTCATACAATATACATACTGCCGTTAACATTGGGGCCTATAGTTGTCCACACTGAATCTGTTACTGCACTTCTGTTAACTCATGTAAACAAACCACATAGGCCACCCATCAGCTGTGCGCTCGAGATCAGACTGTAGATGTCATCACATATCCTCTGACATTTGTTCTTTTTAAACTGAAAGTGCAAGGCCCATAGGATGAACTTCTAATGGGTGAGTAAAGGCTTCTCTCTGATTAAATCTAATTGTTACCTCTCCTATGTTGGAAAATACGCCCCTCCTGTAATCTGTCTGTGATAACATTTGACAGCTGAGTCCAGGCTGTTGAATCAGCATGGGTAAACGTATGCTTCGGCTGCTGTTCCGTGGTGCTGATCAAAGGATGGTTTGCAGGATGGGAGTTGCATGCTGAGTCTCTCCATGGTCACAAACCAACTGCCTGCTTTGCAAGTGTCTGGTGTGTGTGTGTGTGCACGCTTTTGTTTGGGGTGAGGGCTCAAGAAAATCATTTGCACCGCGGCCAATCACAATTATGCTACGATGTAATGTAAAGTGCTGGATGTAAAGTACTTGGCGTCGGAAGAATATGCACTCTTCATGTTTGCTCAACCTCCAGGATGCATGCTACTTATTTTGGTGAGGAACACTGAGTGTAAGCAGAAAGTAAACTCCACAGGAACCAAGTACTTATATGTACTACTGTCTTCCACTTCCATTGGTCAGAATGCAGTTTTTAGCAGCTCACAGAGCCTGGATGTAGAGACATGGAAATGTTTGTTTTTTTCCCGCACGTCCTTCGATCACCATTATTCACAGACGCCACAATGACAAGTATATTGTTTTACATCTTTACCAAGTGCGAAGAGGTCCAGCAACAGCCGATGTAGTTTGCAATGACTGTGGGTTTTTCCACTCCTGACCGTGCATTTGCATAATGGAATTATGGGCTCAGCCATGCTATGTCTTTAGTGGACCATTAGGCAGGCCTTTACTGGATTGTAATTAGTGGCTTCTGCCCTTCACCTTCATTAGCATGCAAATGAAAATTCTGAACACCAAGAAATATTTGGCACTTTGGGAGAAAAAATGCCAAAGTGATTAATCCGTGGCGGAATTGTCTATTTCTATCCATCACAGTTTAGAGCACTTGAAATGGGACATCGCAAAGTGGTCGAGTCCTTGCAGGTTGATCTGAACAAGCAGCTGTTGAAAAGAATTTTGATGACATGACTGGTGACTGAGAGTTCATTTTGACCGAAAGGGTCTTTGGCTTTAATCGAGGAAAAAAAAAAGAAATTCAACCTGATGTTCAGGCTGGATATAATTTAGCCTTTAATCCTCCAGTTTATTCAGTTTTCAAATCAAGGCCATGTCTGCTTTGCTTCTACCTTCTAATACCCGTTCTTTACCATTCCTTTCTTCTTTTGCATTCATGCCTACCAAGATACATTTTAACCCTACCTAATAAGATGTTGTACTTGAACTCCTAAACCGTCTAGTAGCATTTGCAATTCTAATGCGCTCATTTGAATTGAAACGCTGCTTACCATGAATACAATTGAACTTTCAAGACACGTCAGACAAGACCCTGCCAAAAGTAGCCCCGGACACATACACATTAATCACAGGAGGTGGCCGCTGGGCCGGCGAGTGAGAACATCCTTCCAGCGGCGGCATATGCCAGCGAGGGGTGAAGCCTGGGGGTCGCTCTCCTTTTGTTAACCCTGTCTAATTAATAGGCGAAAGTCATCGCAGGAAGACAGGTTTGAAGGCAGCACCCGATGCATTACTCTAACAAATTACCAAATGCATATAGCTGTAATAGATATAAATATGAAGAGGCCATCTGTGAGGATAGATTGCAGGACCCATCCTTAGCTTGTGTTTTCAGTCATTCGTTCACAACCCTTAATTTATTTCTCCGAAGGCCGAGCAGTCATTGTCAGTGCTGTCACTGTGCAGAAAAACAACACCCATAAAAATGCACGGGATTCATAATGAAACAAATTAAATATTTGTCACATGAACAATCGTGTTTGCTACCAACATGGAGCAGTACATCTAAAAAGCTTTACTGTCAGAAACTACGAGCCAAAAAACAAACAGTAAACAAACATGAACATTTCTTCTTCTTTCTTTTAAGAATGACTGAGTTTGACAGCTCTTAGTATTCAAAATGGTGCAGTTCAGCAGTTTATTATTGTAATAGGTGCTTGTAGAATAGTGACTTTGATGCATCAATGTGTCTAAATAAATACAAAAAAATCAAGGAAAATAAGGATGAAATGCAAATACAAACAGTGATGTTTTTGAAGTAGTAGGTAGTGAGCCAACCTCATACATCTTCAGTTCATTACACACTGACAACCTCAGTGTCACGTTCATGTTGGATGATTCTACAGGTCACATGCTCAGTCAGTGCCAATGCAGGAAGTAGTGTGTTCTTTATGCATTGGGATGAAAAGTAAAGCTGTTGAGGTCGAGGTGGTGAATGTGGTACTTGTCCACAAATATGTGTGGCTTTTTTTAAGGTAACAAAAGTGTTTTTCGGATGCCTAAATATCTTGAATATATTACAAGTGTAGAATAATGTCCAAAAAGTTTTCATTCTGGAAAAAAACAAAACTGGGGTGTCATTTATAAAACATTGCATAAGATCCACAAATAATATATTTGCATACATACAAATCAGGAAATATGTAGGAAGTACGTGCGGCAAAAAATGTTGATTCATAAAAGCTTGCATTTTACTGCCAGGACGCAATTTAAATTGATAAATCCCAAATCAACTTGGAAATGTGTGCACGAGGATCAGCCTCATATCCCGCCCTCTACACGCCCACTTTCAACCATAAATGGTCAACGCAAAGCACCTCATGAAGCTTTCTGCATAGAAATGAGCTGCTGATCAGTGGTTCCTTACGATAAATCACGTCAAGTACAGAGAAGGCGGCCAAGAAACAGATTTTTTTTCTGACACAAAGATCGGCGTGCTTGTGGGTGAGGTGGTCCCTGAACACTTGTTCCCTATGCATACGTGTCACTGCAGTATGTTTGTTTGCACATATGTGCAGGTGGTGAAGATGTGCTGGCTGTGGTGACTGGAGAGGGCAGTGTCACAGTCTGCCTCTATATGCCCTCTGACTTGACTCTGACTGCAATATGTTGCATCTGGTCCAGATCTGTGTCAAGAGAATTTTCTGTGTTTTCCCACCTATGTTGATCGTCTGCCCCGCCTTGATTAGTTTCACCTGTCTCTTGTCAGCCCTGCAGTCGCCAATCCTCCTGCTCACCTGTTCCCAGTTTGTCAGTGCCTGTTTATATTAGTTTTCTTGTCGGCTATAGCTGCTTGCTTTTGGACTTTCTTCTTCGCAAGTTCTTCTTTGATTAAATAATCTACTGCGCACATCTACCTGTTCTACGTTTGGTTCCTCCCCCTGCTGCCGGCCCTCCAATCGGGGCGGACCGAGTGTGCGACCGTCACCGCGGTATCTCCGGTGAGCTCTGATTCTTACGTTTAATGATTCCTCATTTCAGCTTCAATTCACCACCTCCTTCGCCAATTAACCCATTGTCTCTATACAGCGTGCTTAGCATGGGTCAGAGTTTCCATACAGGTGAGCACATTCTCACGTCAAGTTTGTTTTCAGGTCACAACTTTTGCGTGGGAAGTCTATTTCAGTCCCCGTTTTGCGCATTAAGTAACTGTTACCAATGAGACCCCCGCTGCGTAAACCAAGCATAGCAGATGTCAAGTGAGAGATTCAAGTGTGTGTAAAAGTGGTTAACTACCTGTATGTCAGAGGAGGAAAGGCACATTGTTTCTGACCCTGCTGCTCTCTACTTACATCTGCTGTATTCAAAGTCTTGTGAAGCACAGAGAGCTCTTATTCAGTGTGGCTTTGTGGCACGAAGGCAGTAGAACTGCCTGTGCCAAAGCACACTGACTGTAATCCTGCGGGCTTATTGTTGGAATGCTTTTAAGCATTCCAAGTATTGTTATCCTCTTCTTTATTGTTGGAATGCTTTTAAGCATTCCAAGTATTGTTATCCTCTTCTTTATTGTTGGAATGCTTGACAGCATTCCAACTATTGTTTTCCTGTTTTCTTTATTCTTCTTTTTATATTTCTTCCGTCCCCATTCTTTGAAACGCATCTTCTTCTTCATATTTTAAGCTACAGAAACCGTTCGACTATCAAAATGTTCAGCTCTTTAAGGACATTTATGCTATGTCTCTTCATATTTCTAATCTTTAAACTTTTTGAATTATTAAGCTTTTTTCAACTTTTTTTTGAATGGGTTTCTATGGAGAATATTTTCAAATATTTCAAATACTTCAAATAATTCTTCAACTTTCAAATCCTTCAACTTCCTCATACTTTCAGCTACAGACACCATTTCAACTTTAAAATACAGAGAAAATCTTAAGCTATTATTGTATGTTATAATCTTTTTAATATCTTTCATACTTTTTGAACTGTCCCATTTTAACTTTTATGATTTTTTCAGTCCTCTTCTGCCTTTATAATGGGTGTGTATTGCGCAGCTTAGAGTGCGTGATGTCACCGCTAGAGTGAAGAGCAGCTTCAGATTCTTGTGAAAAAAATATTTGTCTTTTGCCTTCGACTCCACAATTTACACTCTTCATATATATTTTTTAGTTCATACAGTAGCTAATCCTGTCTTCTCGTTAAAAAGTGATTGTGGAATCCCACAGATTTACACATTTGGCAGAAAATGACTTAATTGAGAGGAAAAACCAACGTTCTGCTCCATAGAGACCAATGTTAAATCTGACCACTCATTTCTCAAAGAAAGCAGACAGTACCAGTTTTGTATATTGCGCCGGAGCTCACATTTTTAACACCACCAACATAAAAAACACATCATCGCGTTCGGCAGAGTCTTATCTTTCTCACGGTATCCATATTTTGGCACTCAGACTCCTGCTTTTTGTTAAAAGGAGGCAGGAGTTTTGTTCAAAATCACTGTTTACTGTAACGTGTCTTAATCAGTCTGCTTCTAACGCCAGGTGCGTCCTCACCATGGCAACCAGTTACACACACGCACGCACGCTCTCTCTCTACACACACACACGACTTGGAGATATTCAGTCAAAGGCATTTTTAGACCTCCTGTCTGTCTGTCTGTCTGTCTGTCTGCCTCTCTGTCTCACTCACTCAGTAAGTACATATAACTGTCTGTCTGCCTGTCTCACTCACTCAGTCCATCTAACGGTCTGAGTCTGTCTGCCTGTCTCACTCACTCAGTCAGTACATATAACTATCTGTCTGCCTGTCTCACTCACTCACTCAGTACATATAACTGTCTGTCTGCCTGTCTCACTCACTCAGTCCATCTAACGGTCTGAGTCTGTCTGTCTGTCTGTCGGTCTGTCTCACTCACTCAGTACATAAAACTGTCTGTCTGCCTGTCTCACTCACTCACTCAATACATATAACTGTCTGTCTGCCTGTCTCACTCACTCAGTCAGTACATATATCTGTCTGTCTGCCGGTCTCACTCACTCAGTCAGTACATATAACTGTCTGTCTGCCTGTTTCACTCACTCACTCAGTACATATAACTGTCTGTCTGCCTGTCTCACTCACTCAGTACATATAACTGTCTGTCTGCCTGTCTCACTCACTCACTCAGTACATATAACTGTCTGTCTGCCTATCTCACTCACTCAGTCCATCTAACTGTCTGAGTCTGTCTCTTTCTCACTCTCACACTCATTCACTCAGTCTTTCTCTCTCTCTCTCTGTGTCTCTCATATATTCATTTAGGTCTTAGAGATTTTGAGAGGACTTTTCCCTTTTTTAAGCTACAGAAACCGTTCGACTATCAAAATGTTCAGCTCTTTCAGGAGAGGGCTGATAGAACTTTTCACATTTGTAATCTTTAAATCTTTTGAATTATTAAGCTTTTTGCAATTTTTTTTTAATTGGATATCTATTTTCAGCAATGTTTTCGCAATTAATTTCAGCTTTCAGCATTCCAACGCATTTTCAGCAGGAAATGCATTTTCTAGTTCTTCTTATTATATTTCATCCGTAGCATGCTTCTGCTCCTTCATATTTTAAGCTACAGAAACCGTTTGAATATCAAAATGTTCAGCTCTTTAAGGACCTTTATGCTATGACTTTTAATATTTCTAATTTTTAAACGTTTTGAATTATTAAGCTTTTTGCAACTTTTTTTTTAATGGGTTTCTATGGAGAATATTTTCAAATATTTCAAATAATTCTTCAACTTTCAAATCCTTCAACTTCCTCATACTTTCAGCTACAGACACCATTTCAACTTTAAAATACAGAGAAAATCTTAAGCTATTATTGTATGTTATAATCTTTTTAATATCTTTTATACTTTTTGAACTGTCCCATTTTAACTTTCATGATTTTTTCAGTCCTCTTCTGCCTTTATAATGGGTGTGTATTGAGCAGCTTAGAGTGCGTGATGTCACCGCTAGAGTGAAGAGCAGCTTCAGATTCTTGTGAAAAAAATATTTGTCTTTTGCCTTCGACTCCACAATTTTAACTCTTCATATATATTTTTTAGTTCATACAGTAGCTAATCCTGTCTTCTCATTAAAAAGTGATTGTGGAATCCCACAGATTTACACATTTGGCAGAAAATGACTTAATTGAGAGGAAAACCAACTTTCTGCTCCATAGAGACCAATGTTAAATCTTGCTGCAAAAACATCTTCCACAGAACTCGGTACCCCATTTCTACATCGCCAGTTTAGCCACATTTTTTACACTACAGACACAATTTTCACAGGATGTGTTGTTCAACTCATCCTTTCGCTCATGTATTGATATTGGAGCAATAGGAGCTACGGTTATGGGGTTTTTGAGGATTTGTTTGAGAGGTGTTTCACAGTTTTATCTCCATTAAAATGCTGCGGGCCCACAGGTGTTTCTAATTAGGGATGTTTATAAACACCAGGTGCGTCCTCACCATGGCAACCAGTTACACACACGCACGCACGCACGCTCTCTCTCTACACACACACACGACTTGGAGATATTCAGTCAAAGGCATTTTTAGACCTCCTGTCTGTCTGTCTGCCTCTCTGTCTCACTCACTCAGTCAGTACATATAACTGCATGTCTGCCTGTCTCACTCACTCAGTCAGTACATATAACTGTCTGTCTGCCTGTCTCACTCACTCAGTCCATCTAACGGTCTGAGTCTGTCTGTCTGTCTGTCTGCCTGTCTCACTCACTCACTCAGTACATATAACGGTCTGTCTGCCTGTCTCACTTACTCAGTCAGTACATATATCTGTCTGTCTGCCTGTCTCACTCAGTCACTCAGTACATATAACTGTCTGTCTGCCTGTCTCACTCACTCAGTACATATAACTGTCTGTCTGCCTCTCTCACTCACTCACTCAGTACATATAACGGTCTGTCTGCCTGTCTCACTCACTCACTCAGTACATATCTGTCTGTCTGCCTGTCTCACTCACTCAGTCAGTACATATAACTGTCTGTCTGCCTGTCTCACTCACTCACTCAGTACATATAACGGTCTGTCTGCCTGTCTCACTCACTCAGTCAGTACATATAACTGTCTGTCTGCCTGTCTCACTCACTCACTCAGTACATGTAACTGTCTGTCTGCCTCTCTCACTCACTCACTCAGTACATATAACTGTCTGTCTGCCTGTCTCACTCACTCACTCAGTACATATAACTGTCTGTCTGCCTGTCTCACTCACTCAGTGCATATACCTGTCTGTCTTCCTGTCTCACTCACTCAGTCCATCTAACGGTGTGAGTCTGTCTGTCTGTCTCACTCACTCAGTACATAAAACTGTCTGTCTGCCTGTCTCACTCACTCACTCAGTACATATAACTGTCTGTCTGCCTCACTCACTCAGTCAGTACATATATCTGTCTGTCTGCCTGTCTCACTCACTCAGTCAGTACATATAACTGTCTGTCTGCCTGTCTCACTCACTCACTCAGTACATATATCTGTCTGTCTGCCTGTCTCACTCACTCAGTCAGTACATATAACTGTCTGTCTGCCTGTCTCACTCACTCACTCAGTACATATAACGGTCTGTCTGCCTGTCTCACTCACTCAGTCAGTACATATAACTGTCTGTCTGCCTGTCTCACTCACTCACTCAGTACATATAACTGTCTGTCTGCCTGTATCACTCACTCACTCAGTACATGTAACTGTCTGTCTGCCTGTCTCACTCACTCACTCAGTACATATAACTGTCTGTCTGCCTGTCTCACTCACTCAGTCAGTACATATAACTGTCTGTCTGCCTGTCTCACTCACTCACTCAGTACATGTAACTGTCTGTCTGCCTGTCTCACACACTCACTCAGTATATATAACTGTCTGTCTGCCTGTCTCACTCACTCACTCAGTAAATATAACTGTCTGTCTGCCTGTCTCACTCACTCAGTCAGTACATATAACTGTCTGTCTGCCTGTCTCACTCACTCACTCAGTACATGTAACTGTCTGTCTGCCTCTCTCACTCACTCACTCAGTACATATAACTGTCTGTCTGCCTGTCTCACTCACTCACTCAGTACATATAACTGTCTGTCTGCCTGTCTCACTCACACAGTGCATATAACTGTCTGCCTGTCTCACTCACTCAGTCCATCTAACGGTGTGAGTCTGTCTGTCTGTCTCACTCACTCAGTACATAAAACTGTCTGTCTGCCTGTCTCACTCACTCACTCAGTACATATAACTGTCTGTCTGCCTCACTCACTCAGTCAGTACATATATCTGTCTGTCTGCCTGTCTCACTCACTCAGTCAGTACATATAACTGTCTGTCTGCCTGTCTCACTCACTCACTCAGTACATATAGCTGTCTGTCTGTCTGTCTCACTCACTCAGTACATAAAACTGTCTGTCTGCCTGTCTCACTCACTCACTCAGTACATATAACTGTCTGTCTGCCTCACTCACTCAGTCAGTACATATATCTGTCTGTCTGCCTGTCTCACTCACTCAGTCAGTACATATAACTGTCTGTCTGCCTGTCTCACTCACTCGCTCAGTACATATATCTGTCTGTCTGCCTGTCTCACTCACTCAGTCAGTACATATATCTGTCTGTCTGCCTCTCTCACTCACTCACTCAGTACATATAACTGTCTGTCTGCCTGTCTCACTCACTCAGTCCATCTAACGGTCTGAGTCTGTCTGTCTGTCTGTCGGTCAGAATAAAAGTCCCGTAAATAAACTGTATCTTAACGTGAAGCTCAGAATATGGATCGTACAGAACTGATGGGAGCGTCAGTTTCCTGAGGAGAGGAGACAGAATCTGAATTTCTGAAATCCAAATTGAGGTTATTAAATGACAAGCCTCATCACAAGATTAAGTTTGAATTCATTCTGTGGGGCTTTTATTTTGAAATGGGAAGGAAGTTCTCAAAAAATATCTAAGACCGCAATGACTGTATGATAGAGAGACAGACAGTTAGATGGACAGAGTGAGTGAGTGGCAGAGACGGACAGGAGGTCTAACGATCTCCCCTGAAAATCTCTAAGTGGTGTATTTCCACCAATTAGCTCACTCTCAAACACCTGTCCATGGGAGAAATGTGCCTATACAAGTCCAACCATTCCTGGTTCACGACTTAGCTCTCTGGCAATTTTTCTCATTTTGAGATTGATCAAAGTTTTAACATTTACAGTGGAACAACCTTATAGCCTGCTCTGCGATGTCTTTCCTCGTCTCGCCCACTTGTGTCATGGTGTGTGTACATCTCACAATCAGGAAACTTGTCAGAATACCCATATTTGATTGGCTGAGCTGCATCACATATATCTCTAAGTCATGTGTGTCTGTGAGTCTCCGTTCACTAATTAGCTCAATCAGAATCACCTGTGCGCCTGCAGCCTGTTCATGGAGAAAAAGCAGGGAAACACCTCTCAAACAAATCCTCAAACCCCCATAACCATAGCTCCTATTGCTCCGATATGAATACATGAGAGGAATGATGAGTTGAAGAGCAGATCATGTGAAAAACTTGACTAGAGGACGGAGCCTCTCCCAGCTGTTAGCAGACTGTTTTGCTAGTAGGCGAGTGAGCTGTACCCAGCATGCAGTTCGGCGGTGTAATTTTATAAATGTAAAATTATTAGTGTTACAAATTGTTTGTGTCACAGACTGTTGTGTCGTTGTGATTTGCTCTGTTAAAGAGCGTTAGTTGTGGGTTGTTCATTGTTATAAAGTAATGACCATGACTAGGGGTCCCTCTCAATACTCACAAGAAAACTAGCTCCAAGGCTAACACCATTAACGGTGGAGAATATATTTAACTGCCTGTTGCAGACAGACAGCACTTGATCCGGCTTGGTGTGTGAAAAACTCACATGTACAGGAAATTGAAACCGTTATACAAGATTAAATTCAAGAGTATGGATCTTAAATGCAGAAAAGAGAGAAGCGCAACGATACTACCGGTAACATCGGCCTGTGTAGCTATATATTGCGACGTCTTCGGCAGTAGAAGCCACACTGTCAAAATTTCTTGCGAAATTTTCTAGTTTTTCCTCTATTACCGCCTGTGAGTTAGTATGGAAATGCAGCATCAGCACATTACTGACACCAGATAGTGTGTTCTGGAGACTGGGTTTCACAGTCAGCCACTACAGTAAGTTGTGCTAAATAAATTGGATTACAACAACTCCAGTATTTGATATGAAATGGGCGGTATGCCAACTCATCACACAGGAAGTATTTCAAAGTTGTCAGTAACGGATTTCTGTCATCTTCCAATCATCTGTCTCAAATGAATGATTCATATATCACAGATTTTCCCGGATGAATAATCATCCTAAATTACATGTCTTAATATTATAAATCTAAAGCATTAGTTGTATCGGTAGATGTATGACAAATAATCGATATTAAATTACAACAGCACTATAACCACTTCTTATTTTCCTATCTCTGCCTCGATGAATGGGCCTCTGAGGTGTGTTGGCCCTGTATCTCCCCTCACGTCTCATCTGTATATGCATCTGTTTGTGTTTATGGTAACAAATGTCCTCTCTCAAAAAACATGAATACATAAATAAAGTTGATTTATAAATAAATGTGTTGAGAAATATGAGTTAACACATTGTCAGTTCCAACTCGTCCAATACCGACATTTGGTACAAACTACGCTCTACGTACCCCTCTAGCATCAGTTGTGGATGTCTCAGTTTCCTCTCATGACATGCAGTTTCTTTTCATAATAAATGTCTGTGTTCTCAGTAAAATTACAGCTTACACTTATTACATGCATCAGGCTGGTCTCATCCTGGTCGAAGGGTCCGACAAAGTATTTCATGATCTCTTCCTATCAAACTAGGTGTTTATTTTACTTAAACCTAACTGACCCAGTGAGCACTAACCCGGATTTCAACGTTGATATTTGGTTTAAATCGCGTTGAAATCGGGTCTGAACGTCTTTGACCTATTTTCACCGTCATTTCACCCGGCTAAATTACGGTTACAATATCAACGTGTCACAAAACACCAATTTCTTTTAAAATATTGATGGTTTGTTCAGTTGTAGGTTGAAAGAGACGCAATTTTGGTTACTTTAAACATATTTCTCCAAAATGATATTACGCTGGCCGTTGATATGTGGTCTACAGGAAGACGTGATTTCAACTCATTTAATGTTTCATATAAAACGTCATAAATATGGAACTATAGACTCTGTGCTGTCAACAAGAAGCTCCCAGGACGTCGTAATGAGAGCAGAGCACATTATGTCTGTATGTTCACGTAAAATACGAGTCTGTGTTTTCGGCTGCAACACGCATGCGCACGGACTCTGTTTATTTTTGTTGGAGACACGCCACGATTTGAGCAGCTCTTACTGAGTTGATGAGTGAAGTGAATGAGCTGACGGAATAAACGATGCTTCACGCTAACGACATACTCTGTAAGTAGCCTACTTTAACTACTTTATTCCAATATTGTAAACCTAAATATCATTACCATATGATAAATAGCATGTTATGTTGACCATGCGGGCGAGGCTGCTAGCTTGTAGCGTTAGCATGTTAGCTTGTAGCGTGGATGAATGGACGAACAGTAAACATGTGTTAGTAAATGTTGGAGACTCTTTATATGGACTGTTGCTGTAGCCCGACGTTATCAAAGAGTTGTAGGACATTTCACATGTAACAGACGACGGACAGCGAGTGGGGCTGTACACAGTCCAAAAGTCAATATGTTTTTCTAACACTTGTTTTATTTACAGATGTCCAAGTTGAAAATATGGCAGACCTTCTGAAACCGGCTGCTGTGCGGCTTTGACAACGACATTTAAATCAGGAAAAGGAGATGATGGTTGTATATATAAAGAACGTTATTTGTATTGTGCATTATATTGTGTGTATTTATAGGGGCTCTCAGGTGCAAGAAGTTAATAAATACAAATGAACGGTTGCCTGTCTCACTTGGTCTTTTGTCCTGTAAGTAAACTGATGTTACTATGTTTAAGTATTTAGTTGCTACATATTGATCTGAGAGCATTTTGAGGTGAAATCATGTTAAAACGGGTTCAAAAGTGAAAGTTTATTCGCCGACTATTCATAGTCGTTGTTTAAACGTTCAGGTTTAGACCAGATTTCAACGGGATTTGCAATACTGGCTTTCAACTGATAAATGTGGATGTGGTTTCTTAGTACGCCTCTAAAATGAGGATATACTATTAGCACAATGTAGAGGATGACAAATTGTAGTATTGCAAATCCCGTTGAAATCTGGTCTAAGCATAAACGTTCAATCACCGTCTATGAATAGTCGGCGAAAAAACTTTCACTTTTGAACCAATTCTGAACGTCTTTTCAACGGTGGGCTAGACGTCTTTTAAACGGAAAAATGCTCACTGGGGAGTTTCCTGTGAAGATGGAATTTTTTTGAAAATTCCGTATGCATGTGACAGAAATTGACACGTGTTGCAGGCTTTCATTGGGAAACGCACAAAATGAGGAGTAACTTTTCCAAGGATATCGTACGAATCATGTCAGGATACGTTGGACGCATATACGGCCTTTTGTCAGAAGTAGGTTCACTTTGTTTTTAAGTTTACTTATGCAACAGACCTACCAAAAGATCAAGCTTTGGGTGAAAATTAGTATGGTCTAACTAAGGTAAGGTACGGTATGCTGTAAGGGTGTGTTTGTATCAGATGCCGAGGGCCACTGACCAATGATTTGACGCAGCAGAGACCTCCAGTGCCTGCCGCTGCCGCCTCCGTGTTGCAGCGACCTCCAGTTCCAGCTGCTGCCTCCGCGGGGCCACAGATGACTCCAACCCCCGTGCCGTCTCCGGAGTTCTATGACGGGACGTTGGGGAAGTGCCGGGGCTTCCTGTTGCAATGCCAAAGGATTTTTGACCATCAGCCTCAGACTTTTGCCTCGGACGGGTCCAAGACTTCATATGTGGTTGGATTACCGCGGGGGAAGGGCTTTGAAGTGCGCCAAGAGCATATTAAGTTTTGATCTGTCAAAGATGGTGAGTTATGTGGACTTGGTGGAGAGTCTGAGGAGGATTTTTGACCCTCCGGAGGAACCAGATTATGCGGCTGAGCGCCTTCTCAGCTTGAGACGGGCTCAAGCGAGTGTAGCGGAACACTCGGCGGTTCCGGCCGACTCCGAATCCCCGTAGTCGGACGTGCTCAGCCCGACTCCGTATCGAGCTGCCGCTGCAGCAAGCTCCAGTCCCGATCGCCACCGCCTCCGTGCAGCAGTGACCTCCAGTGCCTACCGCTGCCGCCTCCGTGCAGCAGCGACCTCCAGTCCTGATCGCCGCCGCAGTCTCCGAGGAGCAGCGACCTCCAGTTCCTGCCGCCGCCGCCTCCGAGCACCTGTGTCCAGAACAATTCTGGCAGTCCGGACATCCCTCCTCCGGACCCCCTCCACCCATCCGATTTTGGACTCTGACTCTCGGCCTCGGAGAAGCTCTAACCCTCGTCTGGGCCCCCACCGCCTTCCCTTGGGAGATGTTTGTTTTGTTTTGTTTTTTTGGGACGTCTGGAATCCGTCCCTTGGGGGGGGGGGGGGGGGGGGGGTACTGTCACGATTAGGCTTTGCCTCTGTGTTCTTTGTGTTACTCCACTCTACCTGTCAGTCACTCCCTCCGCCTAATTCCCTTCACCTGCCTCTGATCAGTAATCCAGCACTTCCCCCTCATCAGCACAACTCTTCTCACCTGTTCTTCCCTCTACATAAACTCCTGCCCCTCAGTCACTCCTTGCCAGATCCTTGTAATGTCTACCCGCCCGTTCAGCTTGTCCTAGTCCCGGTTGTCTGTTCTGTGGATCCCCTGCCGAGTCCTGTAAAGTCTGCGGTTGGATTATTGTTCATTAAATTACCTTCTTCACGCTACTCTGCCTGGTCTGCGTTTGAGTCCTCCATCATGCCTCGTGACAGATGAGTAGATAACCAGGATGGTAGATACTCCCCTAGTTAGACTCTGGATTTCCCAGACTAGTGTTCAACGGTCCAGACCAACCAAGAAAGATCTTGCAATCAGTCGGTACCAGGGTCACACTTGTCATACACTAAGTGACGGTAAAGAAAAATGTAGGTCCAGTGGGTACATTTCATTTTATTATTTATTTATTTTTTCCACCAAAAAACCAATTGCGTCATTGCTCAGAATGGACAGCTTGCTCAATAATTCATACAATTAGTTTTTCTCCTTAAGCAAGCTCTCTTGTTCCAGTAACCAGCCTCAACCTTAGCACCGACCCCTGTCTTATTAATCAGCCCCCATCGATTTAGTGTTGAAACTAATTAAAGCCCTGACATTTGCAGTTGATTCCAGACATCTGTATGTGTCGCGAATGCAAAGGCTCAGTCTCTCTGCCACTCTCTAACTCGCTGACGCCCGCAGAGCAACTTGTTCCACTGAAAGAAAGAGAAGTGACACACTTGGTGTTTTTCAGCACATTCATTGCCACTTAAGACCATGTCAGAATACTAACACCCATCTATAAAATGTTTGTTTCTTTGGTGTTCATTCTAAAAGAAAAAGTGGTTTATTACAATTGCGTCGTATTTTCATATCTCCGTCGGTTCTGTCAGATACGATCACATTGTTTGTATCAGTCAAACAATCATACAGTTTTACACAAGCTGACAGTTTTGCTAGACTAGCAAATCTGAAAATGATTCAATTTAACTATTCCCAGTTTTGGGAAATATTTTTACCATTTGGTTTGTCTTCCACACTGCTCGGGTTAAGCTGGCGGTTTGATAAACCCGTTTGATTGTCTGACTGCTCATGTTTCTTACCCCGAAGGTCAGCAAGCTGCTACATTCTCAGATTTCAGCATTTACTTTGAAAAGAACAGCGCTGTTCCGACCAATAACAATTATGGTAAACGCTTTGAAATGAAAAAGCTCTTTTTCTCAACAGGCTTCTAACTGGGCGCAGTTCATAGTTTACAGCATTTGATTCTAAATGTGATGACAGCTGTGGTTCATTTGCAAAAACAGTTTGTTCCTTAAACACACCTTCTTACTTTGAACAACCTCTAGTCTGTGTCCTGTGTTTTGGTCGGACTTAGAATGTTGTGCTACAGAGGAATGTGACTCCACGCCCCCTACGTTGTCTCTAAAAGTTGCAGGTTGATTGATGGATGGATGTCATGATATTGATGTTTGAAGCTGGTTGGTACTAGCTTACGTAAGCACACTTCCTGTTTTGTTTTACAGGAATGAAAGATGATTGGATTTTGATATATGGGTGCACAATATGACCGGGGATGTGATCTAAAGGGGTTAAAAAGGCATTTTTCATCTCATCTCGACTCTAAACTGATATTTAAGGTGAGAGAAACTTTGCACCTTCAGCATATGAATGTGAGAGCAGCCTTCTATTATCAAAGTCTGCACATACATCATTCTTCACAGTACGCTCAAACATCCCAGTGAAGTCACATATGAGGGGGGCTCAAAGATTTGATCGTTTGCATGCTTTGAGGTTGAGGTTGAATAAGAATATTGCCCTCGGATAAGATAATAACTCAATAGTCAAAGAATCAAGAAAGAAATGTGTATATATATATGCAAATGTTGCATTAAATGTGATGGTGACAGACAACAGCAGTGATTATGTAATAGTATGTCATGCATGTGTTAATAAGTGTGACTGCTGTCGGAATGAAGGACCTGCGGTAGTGTTGCTTGTTAAATGTTAAACAGAAAATGTAATTCGTAAAAATCAGTTTTATATCATCAAAAGGTACATCCAGGTGTTGGTAATCTAGTGTCTGGAAGTGGGTTTTGAGACAGCATACCCCGTAAAGCAAACCTACTTCTTAGTTGATTATTGATTGATTTAAATTATAGACTGCATGTAAGAAGTGGACGTAGTCAACATGACGTCAGCCATTCGTTTTTAGACTGCTGATTTGAAGCCTGAAGTTTGGCATTTGGGTCGTCACCATCTTTTTTTTTTTGGGCTGTCACAACCTTGGCAATTTGCAACTAGATGTGACACAAGAAGGTGGAGCCGAACGCTGAATAACACATTTTTAGGTGACCAAAAATGTTGCAATTATCTTTCATGAACTTAAAACACACTGTGAAAGGGTTATATAGTTGTAATACTCATGTTTACAATGTTTACTGAGGTAATAATACAAGTGAGAAGTACGGTCATTTTCTCATAAACTTTCACTATGCAATCTGACTTATTTTTGCAACCAGAGTCGCCCCCTGCTGGCCATTAGATAATGCAATTGTATGGTGCTTCTGCATCGGCTTCACTTTTCAGACCCGGAGGTTGCAGCCTAATTAAAACTCATAAACGGCTCATTTAGAAGTCTTTAAATCCTATATAATATAATTCAAAACACTCAAAGAATAGCTTTCAACTACATATGCATTTAAATAGTGTGCTGGTTGTGAAACCGCTGAGTCACCTCAAAGGCCACAGACAGCAATAAGCAGTAATGCAATGCACTAATGATCTTCACATGCTGCACAGAGGAAATGAGTTCTGAGGCTAAATAGTTGAGCCTCTTCTCCCCGGCAGTGGCTCTGTGTCTTTTAAAATGTATAGTTTGTGTAGTAAATGTCCCTTGCCAAGAAAAACACTCAACACCATTCATTAAGTAGTATAAACACGCATAACTAGACTTCATGCCCCTGAAATGAATATGTGCTACTTAAAGTAGCAGTGGTGGGTAAACAATTAGCGTATCCAGCCCTTCAATGATGAAGCTTCCGACTACCCCTATTAAGACAAGGCATCTTTACACAGTTTAGCCCTGCTGTTTTATGAATTCACAATTACACCTCATTAATGTGTCATTTGCATAATTACAAGGAATGGGGACACCATTCACAGTGGGATTACACATTACCTTGAAGGAAAAAAAAAAGATGCAACACGATGTAGTGAGCTGTAGGAGCAGAGATATGTTTGATGTTGTGTAGTTCATGTATTTTCGTTGATTATTAATGAATTTACAGCTCAAAAACTAGGACAAAATTCACTTGTGTGGTGCTGTAAGAATTGTCGTTCCAGCGATGTCCAATTGACAGCTGGAATTCACCAAACCGACGATACCTCTGTTCATATTTTATTTTCCCTAATATTTTCAGCTGCATTAATTCCTAGAATTAAATTCTAACTCTTCATGGGCATGAAATAGAGTGTGAAAAGGCGATACTTGCAATAAATGTGAGAAATTCAGCAAAAGAGCTTATTTGGCTCGCACAGGTACTTTAACCCACCCTCTAGGTTATTTGTAAGATAAATGAAACCACAGAAACAGATGACAGGTCTTTAGCTCAACTATAAAATGCAATTAACCAGCAAATGAGGCCAGGCAAGCCACTCTGACCATTCGGCATGAGCAACAGCTAGAGGGGAAGGAGGAGAATGGTAATTCATACCCAATCTGCAAACTGCTCCGCTGCCTTTACAGGGTTGATAAATCGCATTTGACATTTAAACTGCTGCTGATTTGGGTATTCAAAGGTATTTAATTCAGATTTCAGAAATGATCAAATATGGCCTCTTTTATTGCAGTCTGTTTGTTTGTTGAAATAGATTTTTGTGAAATGGTTCTGAAATGCATCTAAAATGTTCCACCACAGGAACAGACTTTTTAAAGGCTATGAATTTAGAATTGCCAATGCTCATGTTTTAACAAGACTAAAAGTCTTGTAGCCACACTAGCTGCTCTGTGAGGCTGTACTCAGGCACAGCGGTGCTGTGAGCTATGCTAACTAACGTCAGCATGCTAATATGCTTACAATCACAATGCTGACATTGTGATTGTAAGCAGGTTTAATGTTTGCCATGTTTACATCTCTGTTTAGCATATTAGCATGCTAACGGATCCCAACTGGCACTAAACACAAAGTACAGCTGAGGCTGATCAGGATGTCGGTAGTATTGCTGGTATTTTGTCTTAGACCAAAGTAAATTCAACAAATACAAATTTTGTCGATCCCCTGTTCCTTCGTGTTGAAGTGTCCTTGGGCAAGATACTGTGTGTGAATGAGCATTTACATTAGTCCCTGAGGAGCAGTTTGGCCCCTTCTCTGTGTGCAGACTTGTCTCATCCAGCATATCACACGAAATGATTTTGTTTGTTATCAATGTAATGGATAGTAGGAAGTATAAAGTATGCTTAAGCCCACAACGGGGCGGGCGGGAGGAGAGGTGGATGTGTCCAACAAACTGCGATCTTTCAGCCAGGAGACCGCTGTTGTGAAACGAAAGGTCAACGTTGATGTTTTTGTCACGTAACTTGCATACCAAACGACGATCTTCTCCTAAACCTAACTTAGTAGTTTTGTTGCCTAAACCTAACTGAGTTTCCTGTGACGACAGGGGGGGTTATTGTGAAAAGACAGTATGCATTTTGCTTGGTGTATATATATATTTTTTTTTTACCTCGCTTTGTTTTTTTAACACTCAATGGCTGAAGGAGGAGGAGTTGGGATTTAACCGTGGGATTAAACTCTTTGTCAACAAAGAAAGGAGGATGGAGTTTGTCTTTAAGTGAACAGCATTTGGTAACTGTTTGTTTTTTTACATCTAATATCTGAATGGCCCTCGAGTGTGTAGCAGAATGCGTGTTCCGCTGCAGTGTTGCTGGATTGATTTGTCATGCTCTGTTGTCATATGAATATATGTGACTGGTTATTGTGAGTTTGTTATTCTCATTGTGTTCATTTGATTTGGACTATATGCATTGTCCATTAATTACGAAGCATCCCGTCATGCATGGAGTTATTGTCCGGACAATTGAATCTGTTTGGGCTGTTTTCTATTTCAAAGCAAGAATGATGGTCTGGAGAAATGGGGATTATGTGGCGATTGCTTTAGCCCTGTTTGAATCAGTAGGAACAGCTAAACTCTGCGGGGAGAGTTTGTAGCTTGTGCGCTGCTGTTTTCCTGCTAAGCTAGTTTAGCGTAGCCTTGGTGTTCTAATGTTTCCTTACTTTCTCATGACTCACTCCCATAACTGTCTGTGCTGGATCTGTCCCCGTTGTTTTAAAAAGCTAAATAAGTTCTTAGCATGACTGCATCCAGCTAGCCCAACCTTTCTGGTGTACAGCTACTAGAGAAGCTTTGCATGTACTGCTTCCCTTTCCCACTAGTCGGCTGTCTGATTGTGAGGTCAGGCTGATCTGCGATCTGCTTGTTCACCTGCAGTTTCTCCACCAAAGTTCTCCTCTCAAAGGGGTCTTGGAGGAGTAGTGCTCGAGCTTGCGCTCGCCTGTAGAGACTAGTCCTGACGAGGACGCACAGTTTGATGCGATACAAATTTTGCCCAAAGCTGAATGTATTTGAGGACACTGATTTGCTAAAGTGTATGTCATACAATGGCGATTTTTCCACAGCCCCAACACTGCTGAGACATGCAGACAGCTGGAGAGGACGTGCAGGAAAAGCATATATTTTGTACAGATATCATATGTTACACAATGTAGAATGCACTGGGTGCATTCTACATTTCAAAAACACAAATATTGACAATTTGTATAATTTATATTTTCTATTTTTTGTGGCGGCGTGCTATCACCCTCTATTGACCAGCCGCCACTGATGTCATACGAACCGCTGTGTGAGTGAATGGGTGAATGTTAACATGTAGTGTTAGGTGCTTGTCCGAAAAATTTGAAAGACACTTTATAAATTCAAGTTAATTTACCATCAGGATTCACCATGGATATCTGTACCAAATGATTGCAATCCATCTGATAGTTCAGATATTTGACCAAAAAAACTAAATCCCAAAACCTGTTGGTGGCGCTAAAGGGAAAGTCAGGGGAGCCACCAAAAGCAGTATGCTTTATCCTCTGAGGACCATGCATGTCTGTGTAAAATCGAATGGAAATCTAATTATTGTTGAGATATTTCAGTCTGCACCAAACGACGGACCTACATTGCCATCTTCAGGGTCACACAAAAGAAAACTGTTGATTTCGGAAAAAACAGTTAGAGGATCTGATTGCATAACTTTATCATCACTCAGGGTGTTCAGAATATAATCTGCAGTATCAATGCAAAGCATGCCTACATTTCATCAGGGAGAAATGTAAAGCTCAGTGCGTGTCGCCCACCTCCCTGAGCCACAACCCACAAGCTCCAGTGGTCGGATATCTTGCCAAGGCCTTTTGTTCTCAGCCATAATACATCTTTATTAGTATAATCCCGTTGCTCCTGTGCTTTACTCACACTCCATTAGTCTTTATCCAAATCATGTAGTTACAAACAGACTGTCATTGAAGGCAGGAGGAATACTCTCCGGACATCAGCGATGGATAATTGCTTTAACTTTTCCACTAACTGTTTAGTGCATCAAGTCTGAAAAGCCTTTGGCAAAGAGACAACAAGCAGCCCACATCTGGAACAGAGCGCCGAAAAATGACAGTTACACTGTTTTCATAAAGAAGAAACCTGGCTCTGCTCCGTCCCCGTTCCTCCTCCCCTAGTCTGGATACAACAGCGTGCACAGGGGTCCCGAGATTTATGGCGGCAGCTCAACGTAGCTGGTGGGGGGAAAGTCTTCAGGGGTTTTCACATCCCTCCATTTGTTTTTCACATTACTGATGTTTCCCTTAATGTGCTCCGAGCATCCCCACGAGAAGCCGAGATGGGGCTGTTCTCAAGTTCAGGCTTCATTTAGTTTCCCCTCTTGTTCTTCTCTGGAGATAAAACCTGACATGCAGACCTCTCTGGCTCTCCTGAGGAGCTATTAATACGGGAAGAGGAACAGAGGAGAGGAGGTGGCGAGCCCCAGATCCACCTGGCAGACCAAGCTCTGCCATGTTTATTTGGATCCTACATGGATAATGGATGAATAGGCAGGCAATTGCTGTTAGTAATGGCGCAAACTGATGCTTCCGAGGTCCCTTATGAGCAGTGGGTGTTTTTTCGCCAGCTAGAGATATCACATCATTAATATAGCTGTGAACTGATTTACTTTTTTTAAATTGTTGAACGTTTTCATCATGTACGATCTGGAGTAATGAAGTGAATATACAGTGCAGTAACAATAGGTTGGCTTTGTGCCAGTGCATAAAATATTTTCTGAATTATTAGCATAACAAAAACAAAACTTGATTTCTTTGCATACACACGTAGTCATTCATTTTCATGTATTTCGCAGTGAAAGTGGCTGACCTCATTCTCTAGCTTCTTATAACATTCAAACACCTCGAACATTGAAACGGTTCAGTTGAAAGTTTGTGGTGTTTGTTTTTCAGAAATCATGTAATGTGGTGTCAGTAAACCGCGCGGCTCTCTGAATGGAATATCTTCTTGAGCACACAGTGGGTGAACATAAGAAAGGTGAAAAAGGTTCTGCCTCAATGGTGAATCCAGCTTTTACTGCACAAAGCGCTCGCACGTCGTTTACTCACTGTAAGTGGTGATGACGCAAAGCACCCACAATGTATCTGAGCAATAACACAGATGCTTCTGTTTCTACTTGAAGGAATATGTAAGTGAGGCTGGCAACTTCCTTCCAAGGTGCATGTAAAAGGGAAAAAGTCTGAAGAGGTGAAACACTTTGGTATGCAGAACGACTTTGTTATTACACGTTTCGGCTCACCGGATGACCCTGCTGGTGCTGACAGACTAATATGACGCTTATTTTTCTAGAAGAAACTGTCAAAAAGTGAGGGTTACGGTTAGGGTTATTTTGTGTATTTTCTAGCGAACCATTTGGAGTCAGTATTTCATATTATAATTTCTATGCACATTTGGAAGTATCACATTTGAAAAAAACAGTATGGATAGTCCAAACTAAAAATTCACTAAATTTTTGCTTGATTTTTCTTTTTTCTTTTATTGAAAAATAATTGATGCACTAAATGGGATAAGGAAACACTTTTGCTGAGTAAGTTCTGCCGTAGCGAACATTGAACTCAGATGAATGATGAGCTGTTTCCAATGCCAACGTCTTTCTGAATATACATGTCTTCATCTCCGGACAGCATGAAAAATAAGATGACTTATTTCAAACTTGCCCAATTATAACAACTCTGAAGACCTTTCACCATTTTAATCTCATAGATCGACTAAGGCAACTTGTTTTGTTTCCAGTTAGTAACCTCTACTTCCTCTTCTACTCTCTTTACAGGTGGATTACAGCCATAAGTAAAGCAAAGCCTATACCACCAGCTTCTGACGATACTACGCAAACTAGTTTATTTGCTCCAAACTAGTTGATGGAAATGCACCCAATTTGCATTTCTGTTTTGCGTACTCAGAAGTTCATCTAACATTCACTTGTCAATTGTCAACACTCTTGTCAGTTGTTATTTCAGCAGGCAAAATCAATGGTCATTCACTTAACATCAGAAGCCTGCTTTTTTCTTCTTCTGTCTGAAATCAAGGACACATTCTTACAAAAAATATCACACTATTCCAGTGGCGGGCCGTCAGGGCCTGCAAAGCCTTCTCTGCTGGCCTAAACAGAATCACAAAGTTATAGCTATTTTATAATTTAATATTTTTTCTTAAATACATTTAATTTTTTCTTATATGTATTATAATTTATAAAAATATTTTTCCCATTATCTTATTTTCTCATTGCACAGCTACTGTGCTCCTCAGTTGCTCTGCTTCCAGTGCAGCTTGTTTTAAGTAGAGCTTTTATCCAATCAGATTTCACCTCTGTGTCTCTAGGTAGAAGAGAGGCCCAGGCCTGCAGACTCACCCAGTGCTGCCATGTGCAGTTTAAGTTGAATGGGGACGATATTGTTGATTCAACCAATCAGATCTTTAGTTTGAGATTCATGGACGCACCAGAGCGGTTTGCAGGCCTAGTTACGTCAGCATTACTGAGTCCAGATGCCTCTCTGCTGCAGTGTGCAGAGTGTGCTGTGATTGGTCAGTGGGCGGGCACGTGACTATGTGCCCGCGAAACATAATGCTTGCTAGCAGAGCTTTGGTTGTAGCAGACAGAGTTCAAGTGGAAATATTTGAAAGACATTTTACCTAGCTTTGTTTTTTTAATATGAAATGGCGGAAGGAGGAGAAACGGATTTAGTGGCGGAGTTACTGGGAACGCTTTTCTCAAGAAGGACATTTCTGAACAAACTGGACAGTAAGAAACGACCCCACAGCTAGCAGCCCTGACCAGCCAGGAAAAGGATTTGTATGCAGCGTCGGATAAGCGTTGCACATATTATGGCTGTGAATGTGTTTCATTTTAACTGAGCGTCGGTACTTTTGGAGAGACTCGAGTGGATCTACAACTCAACGACCACGTTAGCAGGGAAACAGCTCCACAACCGCGGCCCGCCCTTCACCGGTCCACGGCCGGTCCACGGCCGAAGACGACCACCGGCGGCGGAAGACGTGACGACCGGCGAAATATAACTGGGGAGGCTCGACTGGCATGATGAATGGAGAAGGACTTCTTACTGGAACTGATGTACTGGGATTAAACTCTTTGTCAACAAAGAAAGGAGGCTAGACAGCATTTGGTAAGTGAAGTTCGTTTGTTTACCTCGACAGTTACTACTGTTCATTTGTCTATCGTGGCGTTTTTATGAATAGTATTTGAATGGCTCGTGCTCGTGTGGTGGAATGCGTGGATCCGCTGCAGGTCTGCTGGATTGATTTGTTGCTTTGTTGTCATATGAATATATGCGACTGCTCTTGTGAGTTTGTCATTGTGTTACATTGATTTGGACTATATTGTCCGTTAATGACGCAGCGTCCCGTCATGCTCGTATTCATGTATCTGCACTCTGCTTTTCGTGTTTTGTATGCTAGGTGTTGAACTTCATGTAACATTTTATTTCATTTGTCAAATGTTGCAGTGTTATGTGAATATGCGGCTTTTACACGAAACAAATAATAACCCGTAGCTGTGACGTCATAATGAGGTTATTAGAAGTGTAGAACAGCACTGAAGGCCCAGGTATAAAATCCACGGCCCGCCACTGCACTATTCCAAGGTGGAAATGTGCAACGACTACCATGGTGAACTAAACATTTGTCACTCTAGAATGTAAAGCTGCAGGCATATCGACAGAAAGGGAAATGATCATGAAGGCAAAGGGGTGAACTGGGGATGCGCATGATATATCGTTGTTGTCAGAGCACGTCTACATTTGTCTGACTGACACTTATGGCCCATCAGAGAAGATTAAAAGAATCAACGTCCTTGTGAGTGTGTTTGTTCTGCTTATTTGCTTTTTCTTCTTTTAGATTTCCCCAACCAACCCTAGTTCCATACAGAGCCAGAACAGCCTATACTATATTCAGCAAAATGCCCAAGCCTTTACCACTCTGCCAGATAACTTTGCCATGCCTCAGTCTCCTCTGGCTGGCCTCGCAATGCCTTCACATAAGGACAATGAAGAGAAGGCGATAAATCTTTATTGAAGCAATTATAGAGCAAATGTTATTTACACCACCTAATTGGGCTTGGGTATCTCTCTGCTCATAGAAATTACGGCTCGAGGGGAGTTAAAATGGACACCAATTAATTTTTGCTGACAGAATCAGCAAAACAGCAAATGGCAACAAAGGGAGTTTCCCCAGGAGTAAGTGACTTTAGAGGGAGGGGAGAATAACTCAGCTAATGTAGTCACAACATCCCACCATTTCCATATAAATAACTTCCAAAGAAATAAGAAACTCATTTGCGCTGCTGAAAAGAAATCAATTATGGCAACAAACAGGCTCGCGCCATTCCCCTAGACCTTGAAAAGTACGGCTGACATGGTTATAGTGCATTCTAATGCTGTGCTCGGGTTCTAGCGGAATATGCATAATGTGCACTGACGGACAGGGAGGAGTAACGTCAGCTAGTAAATGTCAAGTACACATACAGGACCACACGCAGCTTATTAAAAAGCTGTCACTAGGAGAGAGGAAGCTAACAGGATGTACCAGACTTGATGAGGATTTATTACCCACTGCCATCTTTACTAAATGGCATTCTTACACTCTCGGAGTCTTAAAATAAATCACCCTGCCGATGTGTGTGTGTGTGTGTGTGTGTGTGTGTGTGTGTGTGTTATTGGGTCACTTTTGAAAAGTTGCTTTGTTTGGCATAGTTTTTGACAAGATAAGGAATTACAAAGGGCACAAAGAGTACATGGTGGAGAGTAAATATGGGCAGCGTGGGTTGTCCTCCTAGAAACCGTTTTAATAGCTGTCAATATCCGCGCACGCAGTCAGTTCCAGCAATCAAGGACGCAACAGGAGTGAGGGGGTACCCTGAATAATTTAGGGGGCAGAACAGGGACCCTGTGGTTTAGATATTTATTGTTTAAGAGCTCTTGGGTTGTTGTCATGGGGCCCATTTTTAAGCACTCTGCAGGCAATTAAGACAAGCTCTGTCTTTGACACACGCCCGCTCGGTCTCGTAACAGTTCATAAAATAAGCTGTTTCAAAATGTGAATAACATCCCCGGTATACGACAAAAGGTGAGGTCTCACCATATTTCTCAATCAAGTCGTCTGACATTGAAGCAGCAGAGGTGGAAACAACCCCACTCAAATAAAAGTGCTAAAGCATGCTGCAACCACAGTTTCCACCAGCTTCCTCTGAGATTCGGCTCAGGTTGATGACTCATCCCTTGGGGCCATACCTTCACCTGTACTGTACTGTATGGCAAGCTCCAAGGGACAATGTTAACAAACACAGCATAATAAAGGACCTGACAAAGCTCTCTATAGTGTAGAAAACTGTGTTATATCAGAATTACAGAGCATGCTACATCCCTTCCCTCCCCGTTCCGTTCATGGTGTGTGTTTTTTAATCCCATTTACTGTATGTTTCAGAACATAAAAGCAGAACTGGGTCAGAATTCTAGCATACTAATGCCTCACCGTCACCACCTGCTCAATCCAACTGCACAGTCTATCTGGCCACTGTCACTTTCAACCTGTATAACAAACAATTCTCTGTAAATGTTCTGCTTAAACCTTTGTTTTACTTGTTTCGTTCCCCGCTGCTGGATGAAAAGTCTTGGTTTGCTGTCTGGGGGTTGGACACATTTAAATTAGGACTCTGTTGTGTTAAAAGTCTAGTGTGTAGGATTTTGGCTGCACTTAGCTGTGATTTTGTAGGTTGCAACAAACTGAAACTTCTCCTGTGTGCCAAGTGTTGATGTGAAAACGCGAACGGCACAATCTAGAGCCAGTGGTTGGTTTTGTCCTGTCTAGGCTACTGTAGGAACATGGCAATGCAACATAGTGGACTGCATGAGGAGGACCCCCTCCTTATGTAGATATAAACGCAATGATTAAATATCATCAATGCAACAGGATAAGCTGCACAGTGTCGGACAGTTTTCTGGGTAACTGTTCAGTGATAATGTTAAAAATGTAATAGCTATATAATGTACACCACCTTCTGCTTAGTAGGATGGGAGTATGAAACTGTTTAATTAGAAATTGTGTGCAATGGTTGTGTGCACGCATGAGTGTCACTTAATCTTGGGGGTGAGGAACCAAGATAAAAAATGTGCACCGGGGCCAATCACAACCATGTCAAGCAGCTGTAGGAACAGCTCATTCGAAGGTAACGAAAACACAACAACTCTTATATCCAGGTGATTTTACACTGAAGAAAACATTCTTATTATATTAGATCCTATCTTATTGAATAGATAAATGCTGCACACCTGACCTTTAACCTATGCAACAGCTTTCAAAAGGTGCGATGCACATCAGAATAAAGACAGAGCAGATGTTTTTTTTTAATTGGTTTTGTTTGTTCAACAATCTAGGATGCATGAACAATTCTCTGAGCCGATATCTTAACCCTAAAACTTCAGCATCAGGGAAACATTGTCCATCAACTTGAGTGCCAAGCATCATTGATGTAAACACAGAGTCCGCCTCCTCTCGTCCCACCGGAATCCAGCGCTCTGTCCTGCGGGCGGACTGTAGAACAGTCACCGATCTCCCGTTGCTGCCTTCGCCTGAGTCTTATTTCATCCATTTTATTTTGATGTGACCAGACATTAATAAAAAACCCTTAGGTTCTAGCTGGGTAAGCTTTGCTCCATCCCGACTCTCTATTTTCTCCTGGGGCGGTTGAATCTGTATTTGGTGGCGTTTGTTCTGGCTGGTCTGGCTGGGCGGTCAGGAAGATGCTGTGGGTGGTGATAGTCTCAAGGTCCGCTGAGCTAAATCCAATCTCTACGCTTCCTTTTCCAATGTTGATGACTTTATGGTTATGTGTAGGGAACTCAAAGCGCTTAGTCGAGGTTAAGGAAATACTTTGGTTAATATTCAAATGTTAAAATGTCCCATCTCAGGCATCAAATCACCTTTGACTTTTTAAAGCATTATTTTTTAATTTACCTTCAATATTGTTCATTTTATGATTTGTATTTTATTAATAATGATTTATTTGTAGAGACACACAGTGTTAGGAAGCTGCATGAGATAAAAGCTGCTCACAATTACAAAAATATATTTAAAAAATGTTTAACAATTGATAATAAATGAAGTCCACAGCGTCTAATAGTCTGTGGCCTTATAACTCAGCACGTCAATGCTGTACAAGTCAGCTGTGGTGAGAAATGTTTGAGTTTTCTAGATGCATGGGGTGTCTTCACAAAAGTGTGTTCTGCATGAGGGAAAACATGATACCAAACATCTTAAAGAGCGTTAGGAGAATCTGGGAAATAAATACTGAACAATTAGACTGACGAGTCAGTAAAACAGACTATTCCAATACTTTTTCTGCTGTTAATAAATGTGCTCCACTAAGGAGAGGGGTTAAAAGGAGAAGGAGAGAAAGTTGCAAAGCATGAAAATCAATATCCCTTTAACCCAGAAGTGTTGGAACCGGTCAGACCGTGCAGCAGAACAGATTGGACGGAACATGCAGAGACAACGGTTGTGTTTGAAACGGCATGCTAACGTACCGCAGACCACATACTCAGTCTGTATGTACTGCATACTGACTACTAAATGAAAGTATGCCATTACCAGCCAGAGATGGGCAAAGATACATCAAAATGTATTTTGATACAAAATACAAAATACCCCCAAATAAATGTATTACAACAAAATACAAAATACTGGTGCCAGAAAATGTAACAAAATACATGTATTTTGTATTTAAAATATAGGAAATACTTTTTCTGGATTTTCTGTTTTCTCACAACTCCGGCTGAAACAGCTTGCGTGTCAGCTGTTTCAAAGGATAAACTGTTGGGATTCAATCTGCTCAACAAACTGGGAGCAGTCTTCATTTGGAGTAGAAATGAGTGGGGCACTAGTGGGGCAGCAATATTGTCTGCTCTTCCCTCACTGGACAAGGTCAATTAGAGAAGGACATGGATTGGCAATCAAACCTGACACCAAAGATTGACTATAGTGATTATAACCATGCAGATGGGGGGCTTTAAAGGTTATTAATAATGATTTATGGAATTAATTAAAGAAGTAGGATAGGATTCCGTGCCTTAAATACATTATATAAGTCCAGCTGAGGGAACATTTACCACTTGCGGGAACTCCAGTTATAAATGCACTATGTTCTATGACTGGATGGTTTGTCATTTGGGCTGTGGTGGAGTTATGATTATGATTACGATCACAGAGAGTGAAGATGGATCAGCTGAAGGGACGCAACATAAATATCAGGTATGAGAGTCCATGGATTGATTCTGAACATATTTGTCCCAGCATTGTGCATGCATCATAAATGACACAAACATTGTCTATTAATAAAGGCATGGTTTATTATTGGTCTGCATTTGACATCAAAATGTATTTTGTCTCCATCTTCGCTTCTGCGCTTTGCCTCATTGGCATTATTAGTGAGTCCAACTGTGTTTTCAGAACTGCAGTCTTTTCATGATGAATTTGAGTTTCTCTACGTGATGATGCACTTTGGCTGTTCAGCTTCTTTAATTACTATTTTTTCGACTGCATGGACCACAGCCATGGTTCCAAAAATGGGTGGCACAGCAACCTGAGATTTTATGTTTTCATAACAAATCACCACATTGTAAAAAAAACACATCCATTATTTACTCCAACCTGTAAACTGCTCTTGTTTTGGCCACTTGGAGGCAGAGGAAACAAGCTGTGATCACAACACTTACAAGATATCTTCCACGGAGTTCTAGCAAAACGTTATCACCTTAAACTTTTGTATGGCTAATATGTTAGCAGCAATCTAGTAAACAATATTCATCGTAGCATTAGCATTAGCATTCAATTGGAGACATTTGCCACCCACCTGGCAAATGAAAGTCCAAGGTTTATTCTCCTTCTAGCTTCGTTTTGGCCTTCCACCTACTCCTGAGGGAGATATTTGTCTAAATGCTCCACTATGTTCATGAGCCAATCGCTAACTTTGTCTGTTGGGTTAAAACACTGGGGATTTAAAAGAAGCACTACTTTCTTCATCCGGACTTCATCAATCTTAATTGCATCATTGGGGAACTTCTACCCACGGAGAAGAAGTACAATATCTAAGAAAATGAGTGATTATGCTACAATGTCTGTAGTATGTTACCTACGCTTTAGGCGGTTCCTGTTGCCTATCACTATGTCACAGGGACAGCTGTCTGGAAACTACAGGCAATGTATGTCTGTGTGCATCTGAACATTAAGAGCCAGTGGTGACCCTCCAAACTCATGGCTGGCCATTTCCTCCACAGTGGAAAAAAATCTGTCAGCATTGATTTTATGGTGCTTTGGAGGAAAAAAAAACTCCCTAAGATGTCGCCCTAAAGGTGATAAATATATAAACATTGCATATAAGAAAGTTTTTCCATACGCAGGATGGATATATTTTACCCCAATGGACTCAAAACAAAAAAAGATGTGAACAACAAATATTTTATATATAACAAATTGTTTTGGTTGCCAACTAATAAAAAAAGATGTGCTTTTGCTATATTGAGAAATTGTTGTGCACCTCTCTCCTGATAACACAACAATGCTTACATCGATGGGAGTAGCAACACAGACATTTATTCATTTGAAGATGTTGTATGTTATTTCCTTAAAGGTGCAATGTGTAAGATCTGGCCAGGATTTTAGTTTAAAAGATTCCAAATGAACAAACACTATCAACAGAATGTAAAGACGTCTATGTGTTGTGTTGCAGACATATCTACTGAAATGAGCATGCTAAGAAGCTAGCCTCCGCACTTGGCAGCAATGAAAAATACGAGGCATTTTTTTTAATTTTTCTACCCCTTTAGATCAAAGATCAAAACGTGCATGGACCGTACGGCCCCAGTGAGTGGCACAGTAAATACATTATAGCACAGTGCCACACGTGAAGGTAATAGATAGCAGTGCTACTTTGACTTGCTCTCAGAGTTTCAGCAGTTTGATCAATTTTTGTATTCTTACCTGCTGTTAGTTACTTCATTTTTTTTTCACAACTAAATTTAGATTGTATTGACCCGTTATCGAGTTAAAATGCTGCATACTATTTATTTGCAGCATGTGCCAGATCGTACACATTGTACCTTTTTAAAGGAATGTGCAACTCTTTTTTTTGCCCAGTGGCCATTTCAGACTGCGAGACGTCTCATCTAGCTTGTTAATCATTCCCCATACACAGTCAAAAACTGACGTGATCGTTTGATGCATTACTGTGAAATGCTCCAGTAATTATTCTTTCCTTTAACAAGGCAGGCAAGCGAATCCTGGCCGCCCTCCCTCCCTCCCATGTCTTAGTCATTTATTTCTTCATTTTCTCTCAACTTAGAAACAATCTCAGTCGTACTGGAGCATGGAGGAAATGTGACCAGGGGAGTGGGGCTCTTTGGCTAATTTCGGATGGCTAATCGGTGTTCTAGCATACTGAGCTACACTTTTCTAATACTCGTGATTATTTTTTTAAGGTATATCTTGTCAGGGAAGCTTTACTTAGCACAAATATTCCCTGCTGATCAACAGTACATCCACATGTGCGAGCGGCGGTAAAAAAAGGACTCCTATTATTGCTCCACTGGCAAAGTTGCAGGCTAAAGGGCCTTGTTTAGAGGCAACTGATTGGGAGTTTTTTTTTACGAAGGTCAGTGAGTGACTCATTCACTTCCTACGCAGAGGTTGTTCCCTGCCAATCTGGGGATTTGAACCAGATGACCTCCAGGTTGCATGCTTGCTTTCACCTCTGCGGTAAATCGTGTCTCTAGCTGCAGCTCTTGTGTGATTGTCAGAGTGTAGTTACAATGTAAAACATAAAATTAACATGAGACTGACATGTGCAATGTATATATATTTGATTGCCAGATTTCATTGCATTGGGGAAATTGGGGTCTGTCTTTCTTTCTGTCTGTCTATCTATAAATCTATCTAAGATTTCGACCAGAGACCAAAAATGAAGTCTTATAAACTGATGATATTATTTGGATATGTCATATTTTATTTATTGATTTGAATGAACTGTTAAATTTCATTTTCAGCCATGTTAACCGCATCCCTCTACGAATGGTAATGTTGGATGGATTGCCATTCAAATCTGTACATCGTCCAAAGAGGACAAGGCCGGACTTCAGTGATCCCCTGACTTTTCCTCTAGAGCAGAGGTCGACAAACCTGCGGCTCTTCAGCCCCTCTGTTGCGGATCCCTGAGTCTACATCCACACTAATACGTTTTCGTTTTAAGATGATCTCGGTCCAGACTAAAACGCCTGAAATAGAATATCGCATGACTATTAAGTACACTGGGCATGCGGGTGGGTGCCGGTGTAAACAGGAAGTAGATTGGTTGCTCAAAGCCGCTAACGTGACTTTAGACGGCCGCTCCGTAGGTTTGATAATGCAGCTGGACACGCTGCTCGCTAATCGCTCCAATAACGGCTGCTTCCTCCGTAATAATGTAGACTTTAACAGAACAACAGCTGCTAGTAAAGACAACAAGGTCAGTAATTCCTGTAACTCCTCCGTTTTCGGTGCTTTGAAAACTCCGGCGTAGATGTGCGTCATATCCTATTACGTCGCTGCCAAGCACCTTTCCCTACAGGTGGCTAATCATGATTTTCAGACCCTCGCCCTCGGTAAACTATCAATGAATAAATCCAAAAAAGAAAAGTCGCGGAGGAAAATGGAGAGTTTAATTCATTTGCTTTCACTGCCAACGATGCTGGCGTACCTGTATGCTTGATATGTGCAACAAATGTAATGTTGAATGTCACTTCCAGAACAAGAACACAGTATTTGCTGAAAAGTATCACGCTGGAGATGAGCGAAAAAGATCGATTTCTCAACTTCTGCAGCAAACTGAGCAAGTTTCTTTCTCCTCTTCATAAGAGTTTGATATTGTTATAACAGGTAAAATAGCAATAAAATGTCAATAATTGTCTTCATTCTTGTTCTATATTTTCATAAATACAACAAACTATAGTTTTTGTATAATATAACTATATATAAAACTTTATAAGCTGTGATATCAAATAGCTTTTGTGGCTCCAGACACATTTTATTTGGTGAAAAATGGGGCAAAATGGCTCTTTGGATATAAAGGTTGCCGACCCCTGCTCTAGAGCCACCACGAGGTTGATATTTGTGATTTGGAGGGATAACCCTGGAGTTTGGTAAATACAATCAGAGATGGGCAGTATTTCTATTACTTGTATTTGAAATACGTATTTCAATTACTTTTGAGTATTTTGTAATTTGTATTTGATAGGGCCGATAAAAAATGTAACGTAATTTGTAACAAAATACTTTAGATTGGAGTAATTTTGTATTTAAAATACTCATAATACTTTCACCAAGAATCCAAAAACAGTTCACGAGTTCAGTCTTTAGATCTTCAAGTTCAACGGATTGTCTGTCAAGTTAAATATTTTATCTGAATGTGACAGATGTCAACTAGCTTGATGTATACATTATGTCTGGGTCTGGCTACGTATATACATAGTGATGGTTATAATATCAAGCTAGCGATCGATGCTAATGATGCTAGCATGCTGTCTAGGCTAGTGCATAGCCAGTGTTTAGCAAGTTAACTTATCAGTGGAGTAGCTAGCTATAGGAAGAGGGAGATTGGGAGCTTGTATGTCATATGTGATGAATATTTTCTTGTTGATACAAAGCCGAAGTTTATGGGCTGTTAAGTCCCATTAATAAAATTATATATATACATAATCAATCAAGTTGTTGTCTTTTAATAGCTTTGCTTAGTTACACTGACATTCTGTGACTGTTCTTCCTTTTTGTGGGGTTCACCAGAGCTTTGTGTACATTATATAAACCTGAATGCTCTGCTATACCAAATTGTGAGAATATGGAAAATCCAGTAAAAAGTATTTCCTATATTTTAAATACAAAATACATGTATTGTATTTTGTTACATCTTCTGGCACCAGTATTTTGTATTTTACTTTAATAGATTTATTTGAGGGGTATTTTGTATTTTGTATCAAAACACATTTTGATGTATTTTTGCCCATCTCTGCATAGAATCATATTCCTCCAAGGATCAATTATAAAAACTTTGATGATCTCTTAAGTTTTCATGTAGCACCACCATCAGGTCAAAATTTCAATTGGCTCATTGATTTTATTGATTACCCCCAACTGCTATTCTACCAATAGTGAAGCCAGAAAGCTCATCAATCATTCCACATATCATTAATAATTTTAGAAGAGAGGGAGATTTTATCCAAACATTTAAACATATCAGACCGTGGAGATTACACTTCATTCATTCAGTCAGTGTGGATTGATGCATTTGATCACTCTGTTTCATGAGACAATTCAGTTTTTATTGTTGGATAAATTTGGCAACTATTTTGCACTATTGTGTTCCTGTTGTAATGCTGCGTGACGCATTACAATTCCAAGTTGCACTGGTCTCTTTTGGACTTTTTCAGCTCCCCAATGACGCGGTGAAGCTTCAACCAATCACATGTTGTTGTTTCACCCTATACTATCTAAAAAAAATGCCATTGGCCAGTTCACAGTGCTATTTATCACCATAACTATGTCAACAAGCGCTTGGGCAAGACTTCAGCACCGTCTCGACTGTTTCATTGCTTTTGTTGCTTGCTAACATAGTAATGGCAACTGCAGCAAGAGTAGTATTTGCAGTCAGTTTATGGTTAGGGGGTTTTGTTGTCCGCCATACCAAACTGACTGCCGTGACGTAAGCCTATATTATCATTACCCAGGAGACTGTTTATGTGTTTAGAAACATTGCACCTCATTAAAAGAAAACTTTGAAATTGGAATTGACAATGAGGGAACATACTTTTGGAGCCTCCAGGCTCCAGGGGAGAGTCAGTGAGAGAGAAAGAGAGATCGAGAGGGACAGGTATAAGTGAAAGTAGAGGAGGTGAGCCATCGAGAAACACTTCCTACATGGTTCAAGAGACTAATTATACAAGAAGGCCAAGCTAAGTCGACCACTTCAGAGAGTCTGCAGGCTACACAGGGACCAAGCGACATGGATACCGCATTCAAAGGAAGGAAACAGCTTCTCATGCATGCCTTATTACCCTAAAGACTGGCGTCTGTGGCAGATAAGTCACCTACTCCTTCTAGCCATGCTCCTCAGCGGACACAGATCCTGTAATGATACATTTCACTTCTGGCGATTTCCAGTTTGATGGGTGGAAATGTGAAACCAAAAAAAAGGAAAAAGTGTGCAGTATGGGACATCATCTCTGACCCCCATCAAAGAGTTCTCTCTTCACATCTCGTGGTAAGGCGAAACAGTGCCAACCCCTCATTTTCCTGCGGTCCATCTCTAATGGGATTTGGGTTTTATATTAAGTCCACCTTCCCCTTCCCACCCTCCCTTTGTCCTGACACTGTAGTGTGAGTGATTTGAATTTAAAAAGTGGTTAAATCCACAGAGCAGGCTTCAAATAGGATTGCGTGTACCTTTCACTGTTAAACAGGGCCTTCCAGGTAAGCCTGTCCTGTAAAATGACAGAAGAGGTGAGGGGTGCGGTTATGTAAGCCGTCACTTACACGCACGCTCGCTCACAAGAGGAAGTTCTCTTAGATCGTCTTGTACAAGTCAGTAAGGTGGATTTCGGCCAGTGTACAACCAAAGGCCCCAGCTGAATGTCACCGGGGGTCTTCCATTCAAAATGTTAATAAACCTCAAACCTGAATATTTAAGAAAGTAAAAGTGAGGTTTTGGCTTTCTTAGGAGAATATCTATGTGTGCACAATTATTATGCAACTAAATGAAAAACGAAAATGTTCCATCTCACTTGCTTATTTTCAACTGTTGAAGTGAGAATACTAAACAAACAACTCAAAATGTACACATTTTCAAATTTCAGATTTCCAAAAAAAAATAACAGTAATAAGCCTTCCATTCATGGATTCTGTCACTTTCTTGATCTGTTGACAATCAACCACAGCCTCCCAGACACTGTTCAGAGTGGACTGGTTTCCTTCGCCATCAATTTCCCGTTCAAGAAGGGCCCACAAGTTCTCAATAGGATTTAGGTCAGGTGAGGAAGGGGACCATGTCATTATTCTATCTTCTTTAATGCATTTACTGGCTAGCCACGCAGTGGAATATTTGGATGCATGTGATGGAGCATTGTCCTGCATAAAAATCATGGTCTTCTTGAAAGATGCAGACTTTTTCCTGAACTACTGCTTGAAGAAAGTGTAATTTAAAAACTGGCAGTAGGTTTGGGAGTTGATTTTGAGTCCATTTTCAACCCGAAAATGTCCTTTTCGTTCTCATTGAGAACTTGTGGGCCCTTCTTAAACGTGAGATTGACGGTGAAGGAAAACAGTCCACCTCTCTGAACAGTGTCTAAACTGACAGAATCCATGAATGGAAGGCGTATTACTGTTATTGAAAAGAAGGGTGGCTATGTTGGTCACTGATTTATTTTTTGAATTGTCAGAAATGTTGATTTGAACATTTTTGTTTTTCATTTAGTTGCATGATAATTGTGCACAAATAGATATTCTCCTAAGAAAGCCCAAACCTCACTTTTACTTTCTTAAATATTCATGTTTGAGGTTTATTAACATGTTTGGATTGACCGAGAGCACTGTAGTTGGTCAATAATAAAATGAATCCTCAAAATACAACTTGTCTAATAATTGTGCACGCAATGTATATGAAACAGGACTATAAGTCTAACATGCTGATGTTTAACAGGAAATTGTAACCATGTTAACCATCTCACTTTAGTGTGTCAGTATGGTAATGTTTGCTAATAAGCATTGAAAACAAACTACAGCTGAGGCTGATGGGAGAATCATTAGTTTTGCAGGAATTTGGTCATAAACCAAAGTAATAAACAAATTAAAATTGTGACCCTATGGTGGCGGAAGATCAATAGTCAGCCGAAAAGTGATTACAGTTCATCCTCAAGGGGACATGAACATGAGTACAAAATGTCATGGCAAACCATCCAACTGTTGCCGAGACATTTCACTATAAATCAAGACTGTCAACCTCATGGTGGCACTAGAGGAAAAGTCAGGGGATTACAAAAGTCATTAGGAGTCATCCTCTGGGAACCACGATTGTCTGTACAAAATAGTGTGCCAATCCATCTAGTTGATGTTGGGATATTTCATGGAATATGTGAACAATTTGACCTGATGGTGGGACTGGAGGGAAAGTCAGAAGATTGCCAAAGTCAGTAGGTGTCATCCTCTGGGGACCATGAATGTCTGTACAAAATTGTATCCAGTGATTGTGAGGATATTTCAGTCTGGATCAATGCCTGAAAGATCAGTGGTGGACAGAAAACTATCCCTGCCCAATGCTATATTTAATTAAATGTAAAAATGTATAGAAACATGTAAAGCTGTTACTCAGTTATATTCTTATTTTTTCAACCCAGTGTAATATAGCATTAATCTACTGTGCGACAAGATAAAATGCCTGTCCCTAATTTATTGGCATGCATCTGTCAGTGTGTGGTCTTTGTCATGCACTCAATCTTAATCTGGCTGACATGTTCAGTGTCATAGCTAATTACATAAGTAATACATTGGTGCATTAGCAGCTGCCTCAACAGCCCTAGACTAATTTCTACCATAACTAGTTGGGACATTTGCATGCACAAAGCCATGTCTTCAGCCAAGAATGTTGTCCACTTTCCAAGGAAATTGTACTTTTTCTGAGCTATTCACTCAGTATTCAGCCATGTATTATAATCTGGTAAAGTAATATTGGTATAGGCATTCTACGGGAGATCCCTGAGCTTCCCTCTGATGGTTTGGGATTTTTGTTGGTGGTGAGCTGACAAGTAGTGATGGGCAGAACAAAAAAGTACAAAGATATTGATACTTTTTGTGAGGAATCATTGTTAATAGGGGCTGTATTGATACTAGCTCATTCTTAACCTATGAGGGCCCCTTTTTTGTTTCCTCACAGGTTTACATACAAATTGTCACTGTATCCCAAAGTTATAACCAAATAATCACTTGGCCGTGCCTTGACCATATCCCTCAGGTCCCACAATGTTTTTGCAGCCCAGTATCCCTAATAAAGACATACATATTTGTAGAATACGCACATAAGAAGTGTGCCCTATATGTATGATAGCATATTAAGCTCCTCTCTTGTGGAACCAGCTTCTATTATATCCACTGGTACTGTTTTATACTATTATTTTTTCCACTATTAATTTTGCTACTGTTGCAAATACTAGTATCATTATATATATATTTATGTCATGTTTACTATGTTGTACTTTTAATATGTTGTTTATTCTGTGCACATGACATCTACTGCATTTCTGCTCTTCTTCCTTTTGTCCCCGTTTAAGGTTTTTTTGGGGGAGTTTTTCCTGATCCAATGCAAGGGTCCTGGGACAGAGAATGTCATGCTGTACAGATTGTAAAGACCTCTGAGGCAAATTTCAGATTTTGTTATATGTTGCTATAGAGATTAAATATAATTTTAAACAAAGCATGCATGTCTTAACTCCAGGTTCACTTTTTTCTGGCAAGTACCTTGAAAAGAGACTGAATGACCACCAAAAGCAGACATCAAGGTGAAAAAATACCATCCACTATAATATTTATGGAGAGGCTAAGAGCAGAATTCACTTCAAACAATCTAAGACTAATCAGGAGAAGGGACACAGTGCTGTGACAAAACAGAAAAGAGAGGGAGGAGGTCCAGATACTGTTGCAGTCATCTATCACCAGCATGTGTGTCAGGCTATACTACTGCGTTATCATTATGATCGTTATTTATTATTATTTCATAAGCTACTTGAGATGTCAGCCAACTTCTATATTGTACTCCAAATTACATAAAAAATATGTTCCCTTCAATAGAGGTGCACTCAAAGACAGTTTTAATGAATAGTTTGGTATTATTACTAGTGTCAATGATACCTGCTTTGGTTATATTCAGTATGAGATTGAAGGCAAATATTCACCTTTATGGAATGTGATGAATAAACAATTCAGCTATGTATCTCAAAGGACTCAACTGTGTGCTCCGCATCAACAAAAAATGTTAATTGAAGTCAGACAAACAATATAATGAAAATACATTTTGTTTATAATCTGTACATTCATATTTTTGTAGTTGTTTGTTGAGACAGAAAATAGGACACACAGTAATTCAACTCCAACTCAGTGACATAGTTCTATGACTGGAAATGTAATTAATTGAAACAAACGTGTTTTTTTTTACAATTAAATAGAAATATATTCCAGTTTTTTACAAGCAAGATAATAACAAATAAGACATATTTCATTGCTTTTAATGTTGGTTACATTTCTAAAAACTGTAAATACAGATGCTGTATCTACTCCTCTTCCATAAGCACGAACACAGAATATAGTTAAACAATTGACTGATAGAACATGATTCTACATGTACGCTAGTCACTTATTGAGCAAAAAAAATTCCTTCTCTCCAAACAGTTCCTCATTCGTAACAGCTCCCCCGTCTTCGACATCGTCCCACAGTACAGCCCGGGTGCTGGGCAGGACGGCAGTTGTTCCGACAGAGGCATCCCATTCACCCAAAGCCACGTTCCTGCCAGGAAACGTAGACCTATCCACACCTCTGGCGTCTGGGCATCCTGGATCTCTTTTTTGGCATCCGAGTTGCTGCCTCCAAACTCCATGTGTGGGAGATCAAAGCGATGGTTTAAGTATCTGTTGCTTGAACTGGAGTCTGTCTCAAGAGTCCTGCAGTGCTCCAAAGCCTCTTCCCATGTCTTGTTCTCTTTCACCAAGATTGAATTCTCATAACACAGAAATGCATATTGGTCATCACATGGAAAATCATACCAGTACACCCATCCCATAGCAACACAATTCTGTACTCCTAAATGATTATCAGGTTGCTTTGTTCGCCATTTCGTAAAGTTGCTTTCCTCTCCATCAGACCAGTTCCAGACATTGGGATTATGTTCATCTCTTTGGAGACCAATCCAACAGAATATGTTGTACCGGCATGGACTCTGTAGTGCATCAAAGTCATAACTATTTCGGAAAGTAGCCAGGTCAGTGTGGTGCTCCCTGCAGTACTTTTGGGCCGAAGACCAGTTCGATCGGACCGCCACGTGAACATACCTTCTGGGTTGGTATGAGGCCTGCTCGAACAGAGGGAGGTTGAAGATGAAGATAAAGAGGAAGAAGAAGAGACGGGTGGAGCTGCTCTTTGTCAACATGATTCCCCAGAGTTGACTTGACTTTGCTCTACAAAAGGTTTAACTTTCAGCATCAAGATCTCAACACTGTGTTCTCTGTTTAACGTTGCTGCTTAAATACCTTTTTTTCTATGTGGGTTGTGCCAACTCAGTAAGACACATTAGGTAAATCACTACCACAGGTTTCCTAATGTAAGGAGGCTGGGACTCACTTGGTCAGTCCCACTGTCACTCCCCTGACGCCCTAAGTCAAACTGACCAATTAAATCGTCCACATTAACATGGATGGGATGGCATCAGAACACACACAACACACAGGCTCATCCAGTGAAGGAAGCATTTAACTTGAAACAGAATGACTCCTGTGATATTGTGTGATGTTGGGTTATGATGCATTAACACGTCAGCAGCATTTCAATGTTATGGTTATTGAAGATGGAGATCATTCATTTAATAATATATTTACTGGTTTATTTAACAGTGCACATGAATCAACTTTTTTATATATAGATATAATATTTTGTATCTGTGGTGGTTTATCATCTGAGGACATGTTACAAACTCACAGGTGGAGTTGAATGTGTAAAACACTGTCAACCAACCACTGTATATTTCTGATATTTGTATATGAATAATAACTATAGCAGTCAGTCAAATAATATACACAAAAATAATCTTGAAGTATATGTGGCATAAAAGGTCAGTTGCCCTGTACTTAAGAAAATGAACTGACAGATGTTCCCTACTGCTCACAACATACCTTTGTGTGATTTGTTTAGGTAAATCAGAGAGCCAGGCAGAGCATCTCTTCCTTCTAGTCAAATAGGCCTAACATGCAAACTGCAAGTCACTGCCATCACAAGGTCGAACAGGACAGTGAAGAGAACTTACTTGCTTTTGCTTGGATCAACATGTTGGGTGTTTGAATCTAATATCCTACAGTCATTTTTGGGATTAAAAAACTAAATAATGCACATATAGATACATGAATAACACGTTGCACTTTTGTTTTCTTAGCATACAACAATAGCACTACAAAGTAGGGATGCGCGCGATAAGTCGACTCGTTTCCCTCATTTGACGAAATACCAGTATTGCATTGGTGTAACACAACATATTTGATTGTCATATCTTTTTTTTAAAACACAATTTGTCAGTGTGCACAAGAATAGGCTGCTGCCTAAATGGCTGATTGTGACACATTCCCTGCCAGCTTTTGTATATTGCTATCTGGTTGTCTTAAAATTATCTTTCAAATCTTTTATGATCATCATTTCCTCCGTGTGTGACTGGAAGTCGTGATGACCCTCCTCCTCCCATACACAGGTTTCCCTGGAGGGTCATCAGCTGGATGAGGCTCTCCCCTTAAAGGTATTCTTCATTTGGCAACCTGGTTCTCTGGGAGGAAGATCCTTGGTGTTTGGATCCTGGCTTAACACAGTTGCTTCGGTTTATGTTTGAGTGTTTTACCTATGTTTGTTAGAAATAAATTGCTTCCTTTTTGTCTCTGAGCCGTGTGTGCAGAACGCAGCATTTTTTTTACTGGGTACTTTACGAAGGAAGGAGTAATGCCTAATTTATACTCCTGTGTAAAAGCTTGCCCAGATCTTCAGTCCCAGACAAACCAGGAAGTCTGATCACTTTATATAAGGGGGTTCAGGCTTTTTAGACCTAGAACCACCACAAGTCCTAAAATCTTTAAACAAACTGAAGACGATATCTGCAAGCAAGTCTTAATTTCATCCCTCTACCTTCAAAACCGTAACAGTTTATAAGAAAGCGTAAGATCACACAAATGTACATCTCTACACGGTACAATTGTTTTAAGATGTCTATGCATAAAAGCATAACGTCCCCAGGAGAATGGGGCATCTGTTTGGATGGAGAGGGGCAGATCAAAGTTGAGGTTCATAAGAACAGATTAATTGCAGGGGGGCTCTTTGAGATCCATGAATGTCCTATTCTCCTCTTCACCCTAGGCCAGGTTGGTTTTATTGTTAACCGTGAGACAAAAGTGCAGCATTTTATTTTTTCTTTCAACAAAAATACAATACCAGCCCACCAGGGCCAAAATCATCCCTAACTGTCAACTGGTTTTATCTGCCGCTCTTGTTGCCTCCATTTCGTCCTGTTGTCTGAGAACTCTCCCTCTCACGATCCAAATGCTGAGATAACTTTCCTGGATTTATGGTGAGACTATGTGCTTGTGGTCACCATGTGCCGCTTAACAAAGGAAAAGACTTGGGCCTGCTTATTCAGCCGAAAGCCTGATTTGAGTTGAAGATAACAAGCTCCAAGTAACATTTCACATGACCTTAGATGCGAAAAGCAATAAAACATCCACACTGGGATCTAATTTGACTTGGGCCACAAACACCGCAGGACTCCCTGTGGTGCAGCTCTGGCTGTCCTTCAAACTACAAAACTCTCTGTCCCATCCATTTCTGTGCCATTCCACGCCATTGAATTCACTTGCAAGGAGGCACAGAAACTTTTGTTTCTTTTAAAAGAAATTCCAAAGTCATAGTCTTAAATTCGCTGGACGACAATAGACTCTGTTTTGGATCCTAACAAAGAGAAGCGGACAACTTGCCTGCAGAAGGAAGAAGTTGCATTAATCAGAGAAAGAGAAGGACAAATTCTCTTTCAAATCAAGTCGACTTTGTGCCGGTTACATGGAAGAAGGATACCCTTAACCTCCGAAGAAGCTCTCTGACACAGTTTTATCGCCGCATCGCTTGGAGCTCCAGTGCCGAGTTTAAACCATACTGCAACAGTATTCTTCATGGCACATAATCCAAAATCTTGAATAAACTCCAGTACATCCAGAACTCTGCTGCTCGCCTGCTCACCTACTCCCGTGACCACATCACCCCTGTTTTCCAGAATCTCCACTGGCTCCCCGTCCCACAACGGATCCACTACAAAGTTCTTCTCCTCATAAAGCCCTCCATAATCAGGCCCCCTCCTACCTCACCAACCTGCTCAACCACCACACTCCATCCCGTCGGCTCCGCTCCTTTGATGCCAACCTCCGGTCTCTTCCACTCGGGACCAAGTACCGGACATGGGGCGACAGAGCCTTCTCCATAGCGGCCCCCTCCCTCTGGAACTCTCCCCAAAAACATCAGAGACTGCACTGATCTTTCAATGTTCAAATCACAAATCAAAACTCTGTAAATAAAATGTATTATTAAAAACTCGAAAGGACCATGGCGACGATTAAGAAGTCATCTCACCGTAAGAAGCTTAGCTTAGTGTGTCTGGGCTTAATTAAGTCATAGTGTGTTTATTACCTTGGTTGTGTTTTGCTTAAGTTACTGTATTGTTATAACGTATTTGACAGAGGTGGGGAGGAGTGTCCACACACCCTTTATTTTCTTTGTCTTCCTCCTTTACATACACACACACACACTCTCCCTCACAGCTGATTTTAGATAGCAGGATCATAAATGTATAGCAGTTGTTGGTTTTAAATATTTGAATTTGATCAATGTTAGTATTTAATAAACTGTTATACTGTCTGTAATTACTTTGTGCATGTGTATTGTGATAATATCTGGATATGTGACCTGCACTCAAACCTTCACTTTTCACTCTGAATGTGGAATAGTACTTTGACTGTTGTTGAAACTTGCAGCTTCAGGTTGGGCTAACAGCAAAACAAAAAACAAAAGAACTAAAGACAAACTAACCTTACCTACTTGTCAAGGGACTTCAGGACAGGACCCAATAGCAGACCACGAGACAGGATTGAGGTAGAGAACAGACTTTATTTTTACGCTGTAGAGAAGGCAGGATCGACGATGTGGATCCCTTGGTCCAACACAGAATGCCAGGAAGGAATGACCGTGGTAGACGGTACGGGGTGGAAGACGGCAGAGGGTTGAAGCGGGTCCGGGAATGAAGTCTGTGTGACGACTGTTCCGGCATGAAGACTGTACGGACTGAAGGGCTGGGTCTGGTGTATCAGCCCACAGTAGGTGATTAGCCAAAGTGTCTGCAGCTGTGTGGCCATGGGAAGTGTCTGGTCTGACAGGGATCCTGACACTACTCAAATAATGAAACAAAAAAGACAAGTTGCTAACCTAACTCCAAACAGAAAAACAGGAGAAAAGAGGGCTAACCAAAATGCTACCCACCCCTACCAAACCTGGGCTGTTTATGTCAATTGACAGAACAGGAACATTTCACATCAAACATGCTGGCTGGATTGTAGCTGGAAGTGGAGAGAGGAAATTCTGCAGGGACCAATCAGCTCCCTTGAACAACCTTCACTCCCACACAACAGTAAGTATCCCCTCAGCCTATCAGCCATGCTCACCTGCAGCACATCAGAGAGAGGGAGATCCACAACACGGAACATGAGAGCAATATACACAACTATATGGAACTGTGCTCATACAACCTCTGGGTCATAACACTACCCACCTTAAAATCGAACATTTGTCCCCTATTCTTTTTCCTAAAGCAGCAGCAGTCAAACTGCACTCAAAAGTACACTCAATCTTTTGAGCCTTAATAACTCTGTTTTATCAACAGATAACGTCAACTCTGGAACTATGGACAGTTTACTGTCAGCGGGCTCACACTGTGGAAGATTGGAAGAGGACAGCTGCATAGCATGGGGAGAAACAAGTAAAACACTCATTTTAATACCCCACACCAATATAGCTGAGCAACAGTACGTTTTATTCAAAAGATTTTAATGGGCACAGGTTTGGCTCCATCCTCCCCGTCATTAGTGCCCTCCCCTCCTGCCGGTTCCATTTTTTGAGGCACACTCTTTCTTTGAATCAACCCAATGGCGGAGGGACTCTTTGACCTTTTGAACTGATCTGGACAATCAACAATCAAATGTCCAATTTCATGACAATACAAACAGGCACGCTTATCAAGCGAAAGCAGCGACTGATGCCGGGAACTCCAGGGTAATTTTTGTCTCTCACCTAGTGCACCATCGTGGCGCACAGATGGCGAAATCATTGGAAAGCACAGCTGCTCGCTGTTGAGACTTTTTGCACATTCAGATACACTACAATATATTCAGGCAGGTATTTCTTAAACTCCTTAACTAAGAAACGCAAGTAAAAAATCCTTCATTTCGGTGGCATGACACCATTTATCAAATAAGGTACCTTTTTCATGTGTGAATTTGCCATAAGTCTGGTTGACAGTTTTCTTACAATTTTTAAACAATTTTGGCGATAAGCCTCACAAACTAACTCATAGGCACGGAGAACAGTGGATTTTACAATTTCATAATCTAAACCCCGATCAGGAGATCGCAGTGATCGTGCGCTCTACTATTGTAACAATACTCACCACATGTCTTTTGCACAAAGCAAATGCAATACGTTCAAATAGACAAAAGTAGACATCAACCTCTGTTTGTGCCAGGTCTGCTGATGTCAAAGCTATCATGAGGGGAGAGGTAGGTGTTGTTACCCAATTAGTGAAGGAAGATTCAAGGGTTGGTGCCCGCTCCAACTCCAGAGCTCGACCCGCTCTTGCTGTTTGTTCCTCACCTCCACCTCCTTAATGTGAAGCACCAACTGGAGCTACTTGGCAGCAGTGGCGGGCCGTGCATTTTATACCTGGGCCTTCACTGCTGTCCTGCAGCTGAAACACAGCTACGGTTATTATTTGTTTCGTGTAAAAGAGAAGCTCAACACCTATAAATACACTACCTGCAGAGAATACACAGAGAGTGTGTCTCCTCTCTGCTCTGACTGCAGCTGGGACTGCTGCGCGAGTAGCCGCCTGTGAGTGCTTTGGGGCGGTTCACGGCAGCTCCCGCGTGCAGAACGGTATGTGCTTTCACGTCAGAGTCAAAACACCAGAAAAGTCTCCAACAACACCACAAAAAGTCACTAGATTTGTCACTAGTAGCTTTTGACAAAAAGCCTCGCCATGAGGGTTTGGAAAGTCGCCAGATTTAGCGAGAAAGTCGCCAAGTTGGCAACACTGGCACTAAATATGTCCCCAGCACAACATTGGACGTAACAATGGTTCCTATCATATATTAAACCAAACCAAAATCCAATCTTCTTAAAAACAAGTTGTACAAATAATAATATATAAACAAGCATATTAAAGCTATTAACTTACCAAATGCTGTTCACTTAAAGACAAACTCCATCCTCCTTTCTTTGTTGACAAAGAGTATAATCCCACGGTTAAATCCCAACTCACAAATCCGTTTCTCATCCTCCTTCAGCCATTGAATGTTAAAAAAACAAAACTAGGTAAAAAAAAGAATAATCTACACCAGGGGTCCCCAACTGGCGGACCGCGGTCCGGGTCCGGACCCAGAAGCCGTCCCATACGGACCCGGACCAAAACAGAAGGTTATGATTTAAAACCTCATGGGGCACTTCTATTTTAACCGGCGCAGCTTTTGTTGTCTTTACGGTAGTGGTTTAATGGATGAGGAAATGCACAGAACAATTCCATGCAAGTTAAGCCATCCCACGTGATACTACTCAGATCAAGTCTGTGCATTCCAGGTGGTAAACATTGCGACTCTACAGTGCAGACAGATGACAGAGTGAGAGGCAAGTTACACATGAAAAGACGGTAGAAAGATAGCGATACATGAAGCGAAAACAAAGGGAGAGAAACTGAGCCAGAGAAAGGGAGAGAAACAGGCGAAAATAGAGCATTTAATCCGGAATGGACAGACTCATTTTTGTTCATACTTCCCACTGGGAGCACTAAACCAGTGTGTCTCATATGTTCAGAAACCGTGGCACTTATTAAAAGTGCCAATGTGAAACGCCATTATGAGACAAAACATAAAGGTTTTGAACAAACATTGAAATGCAGCCCTACTTTTATTTAGTTAATGAGATAACATTATACATATCTGCATTCATACATATATGTTCAGTTCTATGTTACGTGACAATAAATATTGTCAAAAAGTTTTTGAATCGTACTGAATTCATTTGATTTGACAGTCAGGTATTGATTACATGCAGATGTTGATACAACTGCGAGGCTACTTAAATATATATCACACTAAATAGTTCAACATTATGATCTTCCAGACCTTTGCTTCAAGACATTTTTTCGAACTGGACCTCTTTAAATTTTAGTTGAAGACCCCTGATCTACACCAAGCAAAATGCAAAAAAAATCATAATTTCTTCCATATCTTTAAATTTGAACTCTAACTACTCCAATTAAGTTTCGTTTTCCAATAGTCACATGCTCGCCCACTGACCAATCAGCGCACAGGCTGCACCTCACTGCAGCGCTGCATCTGAAAACTGAGCTGCGTGTTAATGCTGACATAGTTGTAGGCCAGCTAGCAGGCTCTGGCACGTCAAAGAATACGCCCAACATGTCAAACTAAAGATCTGATTGGTTGAAGACTATCAACAATATCGTCCCCCATTCACTTAAACTTCACTGGTGAGTCTGCAGGCCTGGGGCCTCTCTTCTTACCTAGAGACACAGAGGTGAACTCTGATTTGATAAAAGCTCTACTTAAAACAAGCTGCACTGGAAGCAGAGCAACTGAGGAACACAGTAGCTGTGCAATGAGAAAATAAGATAATGGGAAAAATATTTTTATAAATTATAATACATGTAGTGTATTTAATAAAAATTATTAAATTATAAAATAGCTTTAGCTTTGTGATTCTCTTTATGCCAGCAGAGAAGGCCCACCACTGCTCGGCAGTCATGCCAAGTTGGAGCAGAGGATCAATGTTAGGTGGGGCCATCTCTTTGCCTTCCAAATCTTAAACTTAAACTCTATTATAATCGTCATTTTACACATTAGATACATGCAATTTAACCTCTGCATTTAACTCATCCTTAGCATATTAGGAGCAGCGGGCTGCTGTGAAGTGCCCGATTAGCGGTTTTTGGAGTTCTGTGTCTTGCTCAAGGACACTTCAGCACAGGACATGATCGAACCAACCTTGCGGTTAACGGACAACCCTCTATACCCCATGAGCCACAGCCGCCCCATCTTTACCGGCAGCCACAGAAGGCACAAGAAACACACCCTTCTCTCCTAGTTGTTCAATAGGGATTCATTTTAAATCAGATTGTTTTGCATTCAAAGGCACTTTTAATTCAAAGAACTTGGCAATAGATAACAAATCCACTTTTTTAAAATGTATCCAATCATCTAACAGAGGGATCCGTGGTAAAATCATCCAATTGAACCTCCATCCTATCAACACCACGAAGAAAACTAGCCACCAGATAAAACACATCCGTTACCTGCCCCAACTTACACAACGACACAGACTGCATACGAAAAAAGGACTCAATTCATTGGGACTCTCGCATATACTCTGTATAAAACGTCCCCTGTTTTTTTTTTTAAATCAACGTTAGTTGTGCCAACTCAGTAAGACACATTAGGTAAATCACTACCACAGGTTTCCTAATGTAAGGAGGCTGGGACTCACTTGGTCAGTCCCACTGTCACTCCCCTGACGCCCTAAGTCAAACTGACCAATTAAATCGTCCACATTAACATGGATGGGATGGCATCAGAACACACACAACACACAGGCTCATCCAGTGAAGGAAGCATTTAACTTGAAACAGAATGACTCCTGTGATATTGTGTGATGTTGGGTTATGATGCATTAACACGTCAGCAGCATTTCAATGTTATGGTTATTGAAGATGGAGATCATTCATTTAATAATATATTTACTGGTTTATTTAACAGTGCACATGAATCAACTTTTTTATATATAGATATAATATTTTGTATCTGTGGTGGTTTATCATCTGAGGACATGTTACAAACTCACAGGTGGAGTTGAATGTGTAAAACACTGTCAACCAACCACTGTATATTTCTGATATTTGTATATGAATAATAACTATGGCAGTCAGTCAAATAATATACACAAAAATAATCTTGAAGTATATGTGGCATAAAAGGTCAGTTGCCCTGTACTTAAGAAAATGAACTGACAGATGTTCCCTACTGCTCACAACATACCTTTGTGTGATTTGTTTAGGTAAATCAGAGAGCCAGGCAGAGCATCTCTTCCTTCTAGTCAAATAGGCCTAACATGCAAACTGCAAGTCACTGCCATCACAAGGTCGAACAGGACAGTGAAGAGAACTTACTTGCTTTTGCTTGGATCAACATGTTGGGTGTTTGAATCTAATATCCTACAGTCATTTTTGGGATTAAAAAACTAAATAATGCACATATAGATACATGAATAACACGTTGCACGTTTGCTTTCTTAGCATACAACAATAGCACTACAAAGTAGGGATGCGCGCGATAAGTCGACTCGTTTCCCTCATTTGACGAAATACCAGTATTGCATTGGTGTAACACAACATATTTGATTGCCATATCTTTTTTTAAAACACAATTTGTCAGTGTGCACAAGAATAGGCTGCTGCCTAAATGGCTGACTGTGACACATTCCCTGCCAGCTGTTATATTGCTATCTGGTTGTCTTAAAATTATCTTTCAGATCTTTTGTGATTGTTATTTCTTCCGTGCGTGACTGGAAGTGTACTCTTGCAGTGTGTGCAGAACGCACCATTTTTTTACTGGGTACTTTACGACGGAAGGAGTAATGTCCAATTTATACTCCTGTGTAAAAGCTTGCCCAGATCTTCAGTCCCAGACAAACCAGGAAGTCTGATCATCTTATACAAGTGGTTTCAGGCTTTTTAGACCTAGAACCACCTAGAAAGTTTAGGTCCTAACATCTTTAAACAAACCGAAGACAATATCTGCAATCAAGTCTTAGTTTCATTCCTCTACCTTCAAAACCTTAACAGTTTATGACAAAGAGTAAGATCACATAAATGTAGATTCTCCAAAAAAAAATGGAATTGATAGTGTGTTGGTATTATATACTTATTTTTAGATGTCTATGCATAAAAGCATAACATCTATAAAGAGTATTTCACATAAAAATGAAATAATTAATAAAGGACGAAAGTGTCCCCTGCACAATGGGGCGCTGTATGGACGGAGAGGGAGAGATCAAAGTTGAGTTCAAGCATAAAAAGGCTCATTTTAATACCCCACACCAGTATATCTGAGCCACTGTACGTTTGATTTGAAAAGGGCAATACCCTTACACAGGGGTATTCAATTAAAGTTCACGATGTCCAGTTACAGAGAATTTGCTCTTGCAAAGGTCCAGAACATCACAATAATAATTTGCGCTCTGATTTAGTTCCATATATATTGAAGTAGCCTAGCAGTTTAAAATATGTATATAGTCAACAACTGACTGTCAAATCAAATAACGAAAGTTTAATTTAATAACTATATTTATTGTCAGATTTCAAATTGAACTGGATGAATTTTAAATAATACATAATCTAATTTTAAATACATGTTCTCTCGCTTCCAAGTAAAATAAGGGCTGGATTAAAGAACAAAATACAGAGCTTTTGAAAAATGGGCATCTTAAAATAAAGTAATTCATTTTAGAAAAATGAATTGAACTGAATTGTTCTGCAGCTTTAAATTCAGGTGTAAAGTGATGTCCACCAAAAGAAACATGATATTATATTCTTCTCATCTTCTATTAAGATAAATTTGTGTGAAGGGACTTCATCTGTGGCTCTGAAAACCACTTGTTTCAGATTCCTCTCTGTTAACATCATTGTTTCGCTGTTAATTCATGTGTTGGGATTCTGATCATATTGGGCTCTTAGATTGTTTATTATCTATGACTTCATTTCGGATGTGAATCGGTACATTTGCTGTAAAGAGTTGTGCTTTGTTTCGTAGTGGCGCTTCACATTACCGCTTTTATTAATCGTCACGGTCTCTGAACATATGAAACACACTAGTTTTAAACTGCCCGTGTGAAGAATTAACCTATAAGAGTCTGTCCATTCTTGGTTAAAGACTCTGGTCTCTCTGACCACTTTTCTCTCTTTGGAGTCTCAGGAGCTAACTTAAAGGCACGGAGAACAGTGGATTTAAATTGAATCATAATTTAAACTCTGGTCAAGAGAGAGTGTTACACACTTCCTGCGCTCTACCTACTAGTTTACATTGTAACAATATTAACTACATCTCTTTTGCATAAAGCAAATGCAATATGTTCAAATGCACAAAAGTAGGCGTCAACCTCTGATTCTCTAGATTGAGGGACAAATGCCACATGTCTACTGATGTCAAAGCTAACACAAGGGGAAGAGGTAGGTGTTGTTACCCAATTGGTGAAGGAAGATTCAATGGGTGGTGGCCGCTTCTGGTCAAGATCCCGCACCCGCAGGTGAATTGCCTCCCACCCAACTATTTGTTCCTCACCTCCACCTCCTTAACCTCTTCAACTCCTCTAGGACAAGGGTCGGCAACCTTTACTAGCCAAAGAGCCATTTTGCCCCATTTTTCACCAAATAAAATGTGTCTGGAGCCGCAAAAGCTATTTGATATCACAGCTTATAAAGTTTTATATATAGTTATATTATACAAAAACTATAGTTTGTTGTATTTATGAAAATATATAAATAATATAACAGCAAAATGTAAAGGACAAAAAACCTTTAGTGTGTCAGAATATCATTTGGTTATCATGTGTCCATTTGGGTCTCCAAATATCCTTTAGAGCTCCGCCTGGATCTCTTCATGGAAGGAACACTGTAGAATGGTCATACTTTGTCCAATCTTCTTCAAATTTGAGGCAGGTGTTTACTGATAGTGTAGTTACAGCCCTATACTGTCCTTTACCGGTACAGATACAGCCAAAGGCAGTTATGTATACTGAAAGATACTTTTTATTTTAGGCGGACAAAAATATTCAATTTGTACTGACTTCAAAGGCCCACTGCTCTGTTTCTGTATGACCTACAGGTTTCTTACACTTTCACAAGGAACTTTAGGGGGTTTTCTTTCTGGCAAGACCTCATTGATGCATATAGTCAGAGTGGTTTGGAAGCTACAGCCATTTTAATTTGGGTATGTCATTTTAGGCATTGTTGCTCCAAAATAGGGGGGGAGTGGAAGAGGTTTTAATGCGGAGTGAAAACTGGAGCAGAGGATCGATGTGAGATGGAGGAGGCGTCATGTCTTTGCCCTCCACATATTCACAAGCAGCCACAGAAGGCACAGGAAACACACCCTTCTCCCCTAGTTGTTATAAGGATTTGCTTTAAATCTTGTACCTCAAAGAACTTGGCTGTAAAAAAAACAAATCCACTTTATCCAATTGTCTAACAGAGGGATTCTGGGTAAAATCATCCAATTGAAACTCCATCCTAGCAACACCACGAAGAAAACTAGCAACCAGAAAAAGCACATCCATTACCTGCCTCGACTTAACCAATGACACAAACTGCATACCTAATTCATGGCGGTTTGTCCGCAATATATATATATATATATATGTGTGTGTGTGTGTGTGTGTATATGTATATATATATATATATATATATATATATATATATATATATATATATATATATATATAAATCATCCATTCATTATCTGTAACCACTTATCCAATTCAGAGTCAGGATCCCAGCCTACACTATGTGAAGGCAGGCTACACCCTGAACAGATGCCTGACAGACAACCAATATCATGAAAAGAAATTGTGTTTAGAAAATGTACATTAATGTACAATTAATAATTTACATTTTTGTAGTTGTTAGACAGAAAATATCACTCATAATGTAATTTCAAATAACACCTCAGAACCACATAATTATATGACTGGAAATGTACTCAATTAAATACAAGTTGGGTTTTTTTTACAATTAAATAGCTAAATATTTTGAGATTTTTAATGTCAGCAAGATAAAAACAACAAACACAAAACATGCTGTGATTTACCATGTTTTCATCTGTTTTAAATCTACAAGTTACATTTCTAAAAACTGTAAATACAGATGCTGTATCTACTCCTCTTCCATAAGCACGAACACAGAATATAGTTAAACAATTGACTGATAGAACATGATTCTACATGTACGCTAGTCACTTATTGAGCAAAAAAAATTCCTTCTCTCCAAACAGTTCCTCATTCGTAACAGCTCCCCCGTCTTCGACATCGTCCCACAGTACAGCCCGGGTGCTGGGCAGGACGGCAGTTGTTCCGACAGAGGCATCCCATTCACCCAAAGCCACGTTCCTGCCAGGAAACGTAGACCTATCCACACCTCTGGCGTCTGGGCATCCTGGATCTCTTTTTTGGCATCCGAGTTGCTGCCTCCAAACTCCATGTGTGGGAGATCAAAGCGATGGTTTAAGTATCTGTTGCTTGAACTGGAGTCTGTCTCAAGAGTCCTGCAGTGCTCCAAAGCCTCTTCCCATGTCTTGTTCTCTTTCACCAAGATTGAATTCTCATAACACAGAAATGCATATTGGTCATCACATGGAAAATCATACCAGTACACCCATCCCATAGCAACACAATTCTGTACTCCTAAATGATTATCAGGTTGCTTTGTTCGCCATTTCGTAAAGTTGCTTTCCTCTCCATCAGACCAGTTCCAGACATTGGGATTATGTTCATCTCTTTGGAGACCAATCCAACAGAATATGTTGTACCGGCATGGACTCTGTAGTGCATCAAAGTCATAACTATTTCGGAAAGTAGCCAGGTCAGTGTGGTGCTCCCTGCAGTACTTTTGGGCCGAAGACCAGTTCGATCGGACCGCCACGTGAACATACCTTCTGGGTTGGTATGAGGCCTGCTCGAACAGAGGGAGGTTGAAGATGAAGATAAAGAGGAAGAAGAAGAGACGGGTGGAGCTGCTCTTTGTCAACATGATTCCCCAGAGTTGACTTGACTTTGCTCTACAAAAGGTTTAACTTTCAGCATCAAGATCTCAACACTGTGTTCTCTGTTTAACGTTGCTGCTTAAATACCTTTTTTTCTATGTGGGTTGTGCCAACTCAGTAAGACACATTAGGTAAATCACTACCACAGGTTTCCTAATGTAAGGAGGCTGGGACTCACTTGGTCAGTCCCACTGTCACTCCCCTGACGCCCTAAGTCAAACTGACCAATTAAATCGTCCACATTAACATGGATGGGATGGCATCAGAACACACACAACACACAGGCTCATCCAGTGAAGGAAGCATTTAACTTGAAACAGAATGACTCCTGTGATATTGTGTGATGTTGGGTTATGATGCATTAACACGTCAGCAGCATTTCAATGTTATGGTTATTGAAGATGGAGATCATTCATTTAATAATATATTTACTGGTTTATTTAACAGTGCACATGAATCAACTTTTTTATATATAGATATAATATTTTGTATCTGTGGTGGTTTATCATCTGAGGACATGTTACAAACTCACAGGTGGAGTTGAATGTGTAAAACACTGTCAACCAACCACTGTATATTTCTGATATTTGTATATGAATAATAACTATAGCAGTCAGTCAAATAATATACACAAAAATAATCTTGAAGTATATGTGGCATAAAAGGTCAGTTGCCCTGTACTTAAGAAAATGAACTGACAGATGTTCCCTACTGCTCACAACATACCTTTGTGTGATTTGTTTAGGTAAATCAGAGAGCCAGGCAGAGCATCTCTTCCTTCTAGTCAAATAGGCCTAACATGCAAACTGCAAGTCACTGCCATCACAAGGTTGAACAGGACACAATCTTTTCCAGGTGTTGTATTTTGCTATCTGGTCATCTTAATATGATCTTTTAGATCTTTTATGATCGTCATTTCCTGAAATGCACTCTTGCAGTGTATGCAAAATGCAGGATTTTTCGCTGGGTACATTACGCAGGAAGGAGTAATTCCTAATTTATACTTCCGCTTAATAGCTTGCGCAGAACTTCAATCGCGGAAAAACTGATAATGCTGATCACATGGGGGTTCAGGCTTTTTAGCCCACTTAGAACCACCAAAGGTCCTACAATCTTTAAACAAATTGAAGAAAGGTCAAATTTAATTGATATTCTGTTCATATTGTACACTTGATTTTAGAAGTATGAGCATAACAGCATAAATAAATAGCATTTAATTAAGAGTGAAATAATGAATAAAGAACGAAAGTGTCCCCAGTAGAATGGGACATCTGTTTGGATGGAGAGGGGCAGATCAAAGTCTAGGTTCATGAAAGTCCTATTCTCCTCTTCACCCCAGGCCAGGTTGGTTGTAATGATAACCGTGAGACAAAAGTGCAGCATTTTATTTTTATTTTAAACAAAAATACAATACCAGCCCACCAGGGCCAAAGACATCCCTAACTGTCAACTGGTTTTATGTGCCGCTCTCTTGTTGCCTCCATTTTGTCTTGTTGTCTGAAAACTCTCCCTCTCACAATCCAAATGCTGAGAGAACTTTCCTGGATTTATGGTGAGACCTGACAGTTTGATCTTTTGCAAGATGTCCTCCATATGAATGAGTGTTCTTGTCATGACTTTCTGAAGATGACGGCATCACCCGGGTAAGCTGCTGAAATTGATTCTGTGCTAAAGAGAACCTTTTCTATCAAGGTTGGAGAAACCTGGTCTCTCTTGAGACAAGTGTGGTGGCAGGAAAGTAACTGTAACTGTGGGCTGTCAGAGGCATTGTCTGTAGACATGAACTAATGCACAGAAGCATCTTTCTCAAGGAGAAATATGTTGGCCCCATTTTCCACTAGAGCAATATGCACTCTCCTTTAGCTCTGGTTTTGGTCTCTACCAACACCTGAGGAAAATATTTGTGTCTTTAGCTGCTGAATGCTCCACCATGTCCACAAGTTAGTCACTGACTGTGTCTGTCTGCTGTTTTGTGCAGAGTGCGTAATGTACAGAGGGTTTTTAAAGCTTTTTTTTTGTTGACAACAGCTGCCTTTTGCGTTGGAAAGCAACCCTATGAGAGCTGTGAGAGTCAACTAAAATGATAAAGTTGTGGGCCGGTTAGCTAAATAATGAACTGAAACTCATTACAAGCTCTGTAAAGTCACGACGAGTTGCAGAGTCAGGTGATGATATCTTGAGATCTATGTATATAAATTATAGCTGCTTTAAGTTTTAATAGTGCACCCAGATTTAGTAAATCACTATTTCAACTAACATGCTAGCTTTCAAGAACTTAGGACTTGTACTAAGTTCTTAAAAGCAAGCTTGTTAGTTAAAATAGTATAAGGAGACTGCACTAAGGCACAGACTTAGTAATGGATTTACAAATAATCGGTGCCATTCATGGTGTGCTTTTACTCTTTCTTTTTGTCTCTTCTACCCAGCAGCTATGTACATTTTCATCTACATGAACTGCTTCCAGGAGAATGTGGGGAATCAGCTTTTACCGACTCTGAACATGGGGTTCTACCTGATGTTAAGGTTTGTCCCTATTTGGCACAATTACAGCCCACACAGGTCATCACACAGCCCAGATGGATAATCGACCCTCACTGAAAATACTGAGATCTGTGCCTTTTTCAGAGCTTCCTATAGTGCACAGATGGGGAGCTTTTTTGTGTGACCTTCTTAATTCTGACGTTATGTGTCTTCCTGTCTACAGTGACAAAAAAGGGAGATATAGGACTCTCCAGCAGGATCGGAAACAGAACCCCACTGACCCACACGGCTTTCCTCTGGCTCCAGTGGGGTTCAGCCCGTTGAGCCATTTTTCTGATCATGTTCCTTGACCCGTACTGTGACTTCTGGTGACAGCAAGCAACAGAATTGTTCAAGATGAGAATCCCACCAACCTGTGGTTCTGCTTGGTTACTTCCACTTGTGGAAGAGTTCCCTTGGTGACAGATCTCCCAGGGGACCTTGTCCTGCTTGATGTCAAGTTCTGTGGGCTTCAGTCCGAAGACCTCTGAAATGATTTCACACTTGGTTAACAAGGCTGTGCAATAGATAGAATATATCATATTTTTCACAATGGGGAAAACTGAATCTCATAGTATTTGGCTTTTTCAATTGAAATCACAATAATGTGATGTCCTTAAAACTGAAGACAGCATGAGAGAAATATAATGCAGAAATTGTCATCACTTATTATTAGGGATGGGTATCGTTTGGGTTTTTTCCAATACCGGTGCTAAAACGATACTTTTAAAACGATACCGGTGCCTAAACGGTGCCTGAACCGATACTTTTTTTATTGCCAAGGTACATTTTTTTCTTCAAATTGAACAATATATTTAACTGTTTAAAGTATACTATACATATTAGTGCTGGGCAACGATTAAAATTTTTAATCTCATTGTTATGGCAAAGTTCAATAATTAATTCAAAGGTAGTGTATTGTGCACTTTTATTTTAAAGTACTGCTATATGAACAAAAGGTCAATGACATTTGGTTTGCAAACACTTAAAACACATCAGGTTCTTGTTAACAGCAGTATTCCCTTTACACAGTAGCAGTTATATCTCTTCACTATCTGTGCTCAGTGTGTGACGTCATGTGAAACGTTCACTGCTGTGCAACAGGAATACAATGTTTCAGCACGTTTCATAAAAATGTGTGTCGTCTTCATGACAGAGCATGTGAATGCAGCTCTACTGTTCATCAATATAATTCTGTAACTCAGAGGTGATGATGGTTACCCAGCGATCAAAGACTAAAGACACTTTACACACAGGTGTATTTTCCCTTTAACTCACGAGATGCAGGTAGCATGTTTTATACTTAATGTGAATATAAATCATACTTTGTTGGCATCTTATTCTGAAAACCGGATGTTCCTCTGAAGAAACCGGATGTTGTCTCACGTTAAATCTTTCCGCTAACTTTCAAAGTCCTTCGCTCGCTCCCGATCTGTGCCGTTTGAATGCGTTTACCGTGAATTTCAGCGTATAGGTCACTAACATGTAAGTGTCTGCTGAGTTGACCACGGAGACCTGAGTGTCTGCTGACTTTACCGCAGCGATGTCCAGTAGTCTCCATTCCTCCACCGCTGCCAGTGAGCAACGGACTCTCAAAATAAAAACAGCCACACTTTTGACCGTTTACCTTTCGGCATTTTCTCTGTTAAAAGGTTGATGGCTAGCTAGCTGCTGTAGCTATACAAACGGTCGCTATTGTTACCTTCTGCCAGGACTGAGTCATCAGAGTAGTGTTAAAAAAAGTATTTCAATCGGCTCAGGCACCGAAAAGAAGCACCGAAATCTGCGTTGCGTTTCGGTCCGGTAGGTACCGGTCGTATAGGTACCGGTGCCATATTGGCACCGGGTTTCGGTACCCAACCCTACTTATTATGAGTATGGTATCATTCCCATCTAGTACCAAGTGATAATTAAATAAAATTCCTAGCCTACTTAAATGACTATCATTCTCCAATCACATCACATGTCAAATGTTAAATATCCACCATGAAGTTAAAACACCTAAACTGCACCAATAAGGTACATTTATTTTTCTGTCTCAGCAAAAATATATTTTATTTAGGCTTTTTGGACAATGCATGCTGCTGCTTAAACCTTGAGTGAGGCTGGTCTAACAGCCCACCGGGATGTGTTGTGGTGTTTCTGGTGTAGAGCACAGGAAGCATGTGGTAAGCCTCTATGGTGAAGCTTGCTCTAAATGTCTCCATTTCCCACAGCTCTTTCCAGGAGATCTTTTTCTTCTCTACTCCTCCCATCTCATCCATTGCTGTTGCCTTGCCAAAGCCACGGCTTTTGCGCACCTTGCTGCCTCCTCTTGTCTCCGTAGCGACCGTAGGTACAGGAATACCACATGATGGTCTGTTCCCTCCTTCTTGGCCACCTGGATCTGATGCCAGGTGGTACCAGCATGTTCCAGACTGCCGGGGTTCCCTACTTCTCAGATTGGTGAGTCAATCAGGTGCTTTCTTTCCAAGTATCCTGATGTCCACCACACTGAAGAAGATTGTTGTCTCTTGAGGAGGCTGACTGGGGAAATGGACTATCTCTGATGAGTCCTTTTTCTTTGGGATCAGCATGCCTCCTGCTCTCTGCCATGATGTACACACCATCATGAGCCTCCAGAGGAAACACAGGACGTCTGGTGCATTTCTGTAGAGCCTCTGGGACTCTTTTGGGCCCTGGAACTGAGCAGGCCTTTGCTCTGTGCACAGATTTCTCCACCGGTTAATTGTTATTCTGGTGGCATGTCTGGTGGGAGGATCATCTCTTCGTGGCATTGGTTGTCCGTGCAGGACATCTCAAAGGTTTTTCAAGGTCTGCCTCTGACACCATGAGACTTGCACTCTCCTTCGTTCAGAAACCCTTCACAAAATGATAATTTTATGGGGAGTGGTTATTGAGGGAGACCTGAAGAAACTGGCTGTGTCAGTGTTGCCAATTTGGCAATTTTCTCGCTAGATTTAGGTTAGGATCATCTTTTCAAATCTGGATTACTCTTACTGGTTTTTCCAATGTTACCTACCAAAGGTTTAACAATGGTTAACATTTACGTGCCTAACCTGAACCAGCTTAATCCGAGTCAATATTTTTTGCTGCCTAACCCATAACCATAGGTTATTTAGCTGTAATCATGAACTAACTTTAACCATGTTGCCATGTTTTTTTTACTATTTTGTAGAGATTCAAATATATAGACATATATACATTGTCATTGAACACTGAAGCGTTGTTTAACGCATGCTTTTGTTGAATCGTGTTGCCAAAGCATACGTTTAAAGGTTTTAAATATCTTTTTTGCACACTGAAGCCAGAAAATGCAAATAAACAGACAAATAGGATAATACATTTTACGTTTATCAAACACAATATTCTAGTTTTTTTCCTCATTGAACTGGTACAAATTAATTTAAAGTGAGCAGTTATTGGTGAGTTGAATGCTACTATAAATTTGTTTCATGGCCTGTATAAATCACCTTGTGTGCAGGTAGGTTGTCTTGACACTTGCTGACTCCAGGAGTGTATTGTGATGTAAATGTAATAAGAAGGCTGGTCGTAACTGGTCTTGATGACATCTTTGCATTGCAAATGCTGCAAGTGTTGCGTTGTTGTGTGTGTGTGTGTGTGTGTGTGTGTGTGTGTGTGTGTGTGTGTGTGTGTGTGTGTGTGTGTGTGTGTGTGTGTGTGAGGGTGTGTGAGGGTGTCTTGAGTGACAGTGATAATGAGTTCATACAGGTACCAAAATGACAGCCTGCAGAGAAGGAAATGAAGAGGAAAAAGAAGACTGCCGGTACTTTAATTTAGGAGACATGAGATGAACAGTGCTTCATTCTAAACACAACATAACTTTGCCATTTGGTGTTTCCTTGCTGAACTGCCTACATCTCTGTAGCTGCTTCTCAGTCAAACAAAGGAAAGGCAAATATATGCTTAGCATTAGAAATCATACGGTATTTTCAATTCGCCTACATCCTTGAGAAACAAATAGTTTTTTTTCTATTGCCATGCAATTCATCACACTGAGTTCCAGATGATGTCAGCGAGTAAGTGGTGGGGGTCAGGCCAGAAAAATAAAGCTCCCCTTAACACAGGCTGAATGTACATTTCTGTGATCTTCCAGCACACATGTTGTTAAAATACAGTATGACACTAATGATAATGCTGGCTAGATAAAGCTGTTACTCATCCTCAACCCTCAGCCCCTCACCCCAGACTGCTTGGTCCAATTACGATGTCTGATGTTTCAAGGCAGCCACAGCACAGAGAAGTCATCTTTGACTGAGGAGAGCGTAAGCCAGGAACAGCTCACGGCGTGTGCTGTGTCCAATCTTCTCAGACATCAGCAATGGGATTTTGATAAGAGCACGGGGCCTCCACTCCCAAATGATCCTTGCAAAAATGTAGACATTTTGAGAATCTCGTGAACAGGTGCCACATTGCTGCCACGCTGCAGCACAGACAGCCCTCATGTGCGATAGCACACACTTTTGCAATATCTCACTTTTGTAGGACTTTTTTGCAGATATTGGATGCCCCAGGTATCTCTAATACCTAATTTGCCTTCGACTTAAAAAATCTAATCTTATACTCTTCTATTGTTCAACGCACCTTACAGCGATGTGATATTTTTTTTTTCCTCTGCACAGCATACTTTAAAAGAGATATTTCTGCCTTGTGCAGACAGCGAGGCAGAAGTATTGTGAAGCTACTGGAGCTCACACAGAAACACCATGAAATAACACTCGGGGGTCATTTTTAATCAAATTCTTAAACAAGTCAAGTTTACATCTGTGAACAACACTGAACATCTCAGTAAGCAACCAATGTAGCCTTGAGTTTGGGCATTAGGTCCCATGCAATGAACGCAATGCTGGTTTAGCATCAGTTCCATTTCTCATCAGCGAAGCAATAGCATCTGCTCTTAGGAGAGCCTGAGTCTGTGTGATGAGTTGACAGAATGACTTCCAGCTTGAAAGCTGCAATTAATCTTAAGGCATAAAGCAAGCAACGTTATGAGGATGTTTAGTAACGGTAACAGACTTACTGTTTCAGCAGTGTGGCCTTCGGGAAGATGACTTGTTGTTAACAAACGCATTTAAGAAGAATGGAACCATAAAGCATGTGTAACACCTGACAACGATTTCAGGAATATTACAGAGAAATACCTGCAGGAGATAAAGTAAATCATCAGCCATCTTTTATGGAGTGGTCTTCTGGGGAAGCAGCATCTCGGCTGCTGACAGGAAGAGCCTTAGCAGACTGGTCAAGGAGGCCAGCTCTGTCTTGATATGCCCCCCCGATCCAGGTGAAGAAGAGATACCGGAGGTCCTTCTGCTGTCAGACTTTACAATCAACAGTGCTCCCAGTAACCAAAAACTGACAATTCATTCATGTGGAATATCAATATTTCATATGTGCAACAATGTGAACTCAACCATTCAGTCTGTCTACTGGTATATTTAGTTTGTGACTGTTTACTTATTTATTATGTCTCTGTTGTTGCACCCTTTACTGCTGTAACACTGACAATTACCCTGCTGTGGGACTAATACAGGGTTCTCTCATTAGTAACATATTCTAAATCACTTTAAATCCCTGATCTTTTTTTAAAACCCTTTATTAATGGGTATAGTGCATCAGGCTCAGAACCTCCGGGTTCGAGTCAGGCTAGGGCCCTCTGCTGAATCTCATCTTCTGAAATGCCAAATAATGTTTAAAAAAGCCCTTCATTAGTGTAACATATATGCTTTATTTATTTATGGTTCTAATGTTATCTCTTTTATTTGTTTATTTCCTTGCTTATTTTACTCTTGGGTATTTTAACCAATTTCATTTAATATATATATACAGTTTTCATATGATTTTATTTAATTGTAGTGCTCACATTTTAAAAAATCTGTATTTTCCCATGTAAAGCATTATGTAACTCTGTTTTGAAAGGGGCTGTATAAATACATTTTTATAACTTAATATGCTAGACACCATTGCAATAACACTATAGAAATATTATGGAGGCTACCAGAAAGAGAGCGAGCGATAAAGAAAATACCTTAAAGCCACCATAATGTGTATTGACGACAAGGGACAACTCGCAATATATCAATGTAAAATATCACAGGAAGATCACAGTGATATTTCTCTACGGATAAAACCACTATATTGAGCTATTAAATTGTCATCCCGGATTTATCAGGCCAACAAACGTGACATCAGCCCACCACCAGCCTTTTGGTTGGGACGAGATGAGACGCGATTGCATCTGAAGTGTGAGGACATTTCGGCACCGGCTAATTAATTGTATTAAGGCGGGCTGGCACATACGTTGGCGGTGACAGCCACGAGGTGAGAGGCGAGGGCTCGGCCTCTCCACTGGAAACCAGTGTGGGGTTTGAGCCGTCAGGCTGCTGCGCTCCAGAGACTCGCTCTGGCACTCACCTAGATACACATCCGCTCTGATTAATCGCATGCTTCGCCCAGTGCATATATTTCATTATCAGCTTTAAGTGGGCGAAAACAACAAGGATCAGGGCTCTGAGCAGAGTTGTGACGAGAGGAAAGATGAAAGGACGACGGGGAGATATGAGTGGAATATATTGGGTGTGTGAAAGAGGTGGACTCTAATATTCCTCTTCGTCACGATGAATGATATTTGACCTTTATCAACCTCTATTGACAACCAGTTACCACCGATCTTATCTGCTCATGCTTAACTCCCTCAACCCTTTTGTCCTCCATCAATCAATCAATCAATAGACACAACAAAAATATGTAGTAAAAAGTAGAATGAAACATGGCTTTGTCATGAGGACATTTGTTGACAAAATATTTTTGTACAGGTTGCTATAGTAGCAAGAGTTCTTATCTAAATAATGGTAGAGACACCAACATGATCCTAGACCCCTGTAAAGCACCCACCGATGTAGTCACTGCAGCTGCTCATGGTTCAGAGCCTAGCACAAGGGCGACTTGACAAAAGGTTTCGGGGAAGGTTGAAGATGGGACTGCTGCATTCTGCAAAAGAAGAGTGGTTGAGACGAGGGGGCTCTACCCTCCACCACATCACTGATGAAGGATGAACACTTGCTCGGGCTACATCCAAAGGTAATTCACCAAGATTCTCTTGTCCATCAGCTCTCTCATTGATTATATGATTGTTTGTGTCCTTGCCTGACAAGAGCAAAAGCTCCTCCAAGTTTGGTTGAAAGATATAAGAAAAACTCAAAAGAGCATGGTTCAAACCATTCACACCGGTACAGACTTATATATTTCTTGTCAAGCCCGTTGGCAGATTCCAAATGGAGCAACACTGCCATCCCCTGGCAGCATACGTTCCTTACTCGGACTCTTCGCCACACAGACGGCGCTGCAGAGGTACCGAATTTGCAGGAAAGAGCAGAGTTGTGCAGGCCTGGTATTCAGCCTTCAGAGCACAGAGCGGTGGAACTATAAATGAAATGGGTCAAGGAGATTTAGATCTGGGCCATTATTGTCAAAGAGAACAATGAGCATAGACTTTGGAGTAATTGGGAGAAAAGGGTAAGCATTTGTCATGTAAGTTCAGACTGGGCTCTGTGCATACCTAATAGGGTTTCACACAATGTACAAAGGCATATTTGCTTTATTGCAGCCGGTGCCATATTAGCTATTCCCAAGTATAATTAATATGTGTCACCCTTCAGCTGATTGGTAGAGACTTCTAGCGTTTAGATCACCGCAGACTGAAACAGTGAAGCTTTGATGTATGTTGTATAGTTACATTTTCACTTATGCAACGGCAGTGATTTCATCTGTACCAATTACACAGTTTCAAAATACATTATCAATCAGTTAATAAAAAAAAAAAAGAATATTAGTGTTATAGGCTCATTAAAATATCAAACTACACTCAATTCACTAACAAGGACCACGCACATAACTGTATGAGTTTCGAGAGGTTTATTGTATAACGGAATGATTGTAGGATGAGGAAGCAGAAGAGGTAGAGGGTTGCAGGGATGAAGGGATGCGGGGTAGGGGTAGAGGGATGAAGGGTAGGGGTAGAGGTAGAGGGATGGCGGGTAGGGGTAGGGGTAGAGGGATGAAGGGATGTAGGGTAGGGATCGAGGTAGAGGGATGAAAAGAAGTAGGTTAGGGATAGAGGTAGAGGGGTGAAGGGTCGTGGCGGGGGACCGGGACGTGGTAGGGGACCGTTGGTGTCCAGCGGCTGGTGGGAACGGAGACTGTTGGATGGGGGGCCGTCTCTTAGGAAGCTCTTGAGGTGCAGAGTCCCCAGTCGTTCCTGTAATCCTGCGAGAGAGAGAAAAAGGGAAACAAAAAACGGGGTCGGGGGGAGGGATGAGAGAACGGATCCAAAGAGGAAGTGAACGGGTTAGTAGAGCTTATATACTTGTCCGGAGGAAATGAGCCGTGTTCTGGGTGTGGTCCTGTTCCTGAACATAGTTTATGAAACTACATTAAAATGTTGGCAAATATTTTAAAACATATTTGAAAAATACAATCTTACATTTAAATATTATTGCTAATGTACTTAAAAAATGAAACAGTGATGGACAATCATCTTAATATATAATTAAGTAACTAATTAAGTTACAACAAGTTGAAAGGCTATAGTCACAGCATATGCATTTAGCTAAATGCTAACATCAGCATGAGAACACAGTCACAATGAAAATGCTAACATGCTGATGTTAAGCAGGCTGTTTACAGTATTTGCCTTCTAGGTTTGGCATGTTAGAATGTGAAGATGGGCATGTCATTAGTTTGTTAGGTTATAAACCAAAGTGCTGAACAAATTCAAATGTTGTGTCGCCCTCTATCCTGTTTCAAATATCATGGTCAACCATCCAATAGTGGTTGCGATATTTCACCAAAAAACAAAAATGTCAAAGTGGTGGACCAGCCAACCAACAGATCGTCATTGCCATCCCTAGAGCCATGTCACCAACGTGGCAACTATTTCAAACCCTGTTATTAATTTTCTCAAAAACATTTGTATCAGTGATAGACCATCAAGTTCACACAAGTCTAAAGAATGAAACAGAAACAACACGATATGCAGCTCCAGTTACATGAAGAGTTTGAGATGTATTTAAGTGGTATTACAGTCCTCTGGATGGTACTTCTCTGTGATCATCAGTGTGGGACAGTACACAGACAAACTCCCTGTGATCCAGGAGTTCAGATAAGGGTGAGGTAGTGTTGAGGCTGAAGTTTCTCAAACAGAGGAGAAGAAGAGCACAGAGGAGAAGAAGCACCCCCCCCCCCCCCCCCCCCCCTTGCTCTCTTTGTTCCATCAGCAAGCAGGGCCAGAATCAAATGGTTCAGGTTAAAATCAAAAGTATTTAATATTCTTAACAGAAGCCAAAACAAATGCAAACTGAATTACACTATCGACAGTAAAACAAACATAATATTCCATGAAATATGAGGCCCCGTCCACACCACAGGACAGAATGGTGTGTCTGTCCCATGATGCGGAGGAGGTCTGAGGATCTTCTGCAATTCAAAGATCCTTTGTCCCTGCTGAGTCTCTCAAAAGTCTCATGTTTCACATTTCTCAGCCAATCTATCAGCTCAGTGATTGGCCGGATTCCAATAAGCCCCTCCTGGGCCGATGACCCATTGTTCTGTTCTTCTCACCTAGGTCAGTCAGCTTCGTTCCAACCCCCGCTGGCAGACACCTCCTTACATTCTTGGGGCCAGTTCCTTTGTTTGATTCGCCAAACCCCCGCTTCCAGTACACTCTAAAACTTAAATCCCTCACAGTAGAAAGACACAGACGACCGGAGACTGTCCCTCTGTGTCTGTCTCTGCCTCGCTATCTGCTGGACTGCCTGTCAATCTGTCTTCATCTATCGCTTTCTTTTACCTTGTTAACTCTTAAACAGCCACACACACTCACTCACTCACTCACTCACTCACTCACACACACACACACACACACACACACACACACACACACACACACACACACACACACACACACACACGCACACACAGTGCCTCCCTTTAGAGTAGATAAGACTCTAAATTGAGTAGGAGGTACTTGCTGAGGGACACCCAGAAACCGGACCCTGGCAAGCAGATTGCCCTTATTGGAGCAGCTTTTCTGGAGGCAGAAACAATCTTATGTTTGATTTTAAGCTCACTGAGCAAAGCCCAAGAGCCTCAAGTTGTGACTGTCTGCCAAAATAAGAAAAGACTGAAGGCCAGAGAAAAAGGTAAGAGAGGAGGTAGCTACAATAAGCTAAGTAAGGGATTCATTCATCCTCCTTCTGATAAATGAATGAATCAGTCAGAACAAAAACCCTACATATGTAGCTTTTTGTTTTCAGGGCCTCCTCTGTTATGACTTTCACAAACCATTCTAATTTCTTTCTTATTTCATCCATTTCACATAATCTGCTATGTATAGTACTCATCTGTCTTTTCTTATTTTATCCATTTATTTTTGAAAGGGACCATGTACATTAATCAACATTCAACACGAGAGATACCAGGATGTAAACTACATTAGCAAGGATTTCTGAGTGTGCAGTGTTAGCTTTAAAGTTTTAATGTTTCCATGCAAGAGAGTAACCGGAATCCCAATACGAGGTCAGTCCATCCAAAAAACGCCTCGGAAATAAGCCGAGTGGCGGGCTGCCTTGAGACCGGCCTTGAGTCTGCTGCTAATGCCGTACTTAATTCTCCATTCAATGGGCAGTATGCAGTACATACCGATTGAGTATGTAGTATGCAGTACATTAGTCTGCAGTACGTTAGTCTGCAGCACGTTCGTCTACTGTATGTTAGTCTGCTGTACGTCTGCAGCACGTTAGTCTGCTGTACGTTAGTCTGCAGCACGTTAGTCTGCTGTACGTTAGTCTGCTGTACATCTGCAGCACGTTAGTCTGCTGTACGTTAGTCTGCAGCACGTTAGTCTGCTGTACGTCTGCAGCACGTTCGTCTGCTGTACGTTAGTCTGCTGTACGTCTGCAGTACAATAGTCTGCTGTACGTTAGTCTGCAGCACGTTAGTCTGCTGTACGTTAGTCTGCTGTATGTTAGTCTGCTGTACGTCTGCAGCACGTTAGTCTGCAGCACGTTCGTCTACTGTATGTTAGTCTGCTGTACGTCTGCAGCACGTTAGTCTGCTGTACGTTAGTCTGCTGTACATCTGCAGCACGTTAGTCTGCTGTACGTCTGCAGCACGTTAGTCTGCTGTACGTTAGTCTGCAGCACGTTAGTCTGCTGTACGTCTGCAGCACGTTAGTCTGCTGTACGTTAGTCTGCAGCACGTTAGTCTGCTGTACGTTAGTCTGCTGTACATCTGCAGCACGTTAGTCTGCTGTACGTTAGTCTGCAGCACGTTAGTCTGCTGTACGTCTGCAGCACGTTCGTCTGCTGTACGTTAGTCTGCTGTACGTCTGCAGTACAATAGTCTGCTGTACGTTAGTCTGCAGCACGTTAGTCTGCTGTACGTTAGTCTGCTGTATGTTAGTCTGCTGTACGTCTGCAGCACGTTCGTCTGCTGTACGTTAGTCTGCTGTACGTCTGCAGCACGTTAGTCTGCAGCACGTTAGTCTGCTGTACGTCTGCAGCATGTTAGTCTGCTGTACGTTAGTCTGCTGTACGTTAGTCTGCAGCACGTTAGTCTGCTGTACGTCTGCAGCACGTTCGTCTGCTGTACGTTAGTCTGCTGTACGTCTGCAGCACGTTAGTCTGCAGCACGTTAGTCTGCTGTACGTCTGCTGTACGTTAGTCTGCTGTACGTTAGTCTGCTGTACGTCTACAGCACGTTAGTCTGCTGTACGTTAGTCTGCAGCACGTTAGTCTGCAGCACGTTAGTCTGCTGTACGTCTGCAGCACGTTAGTCTGCTGTACGTCTGCAGCACGTTAGTCTGCTGTACGTTAGTCTGCAGCACGTTAGTCTGCTGTACGTTAGTCTGCTGTACGTCTGCAGCACGTTAGTCTGCTGTACGTTAGTCTGCAGCACGTTAGTCTGCTGTACGTCTGCAGTACGTTCGTCTGCTGTATGTTAGTCTGCTGTACGTCTGCAGCACGTTAGTCTGCTGTACGTTAGTCTGCTGTACGTCTGCAGTACGTTCGTCTGCTGTATGTTAGTCTGCTGTACGTCTGCAGCACGTTAGTCTGCTGTACGTTAGTCTGCAGCACGTTAGTCTGCTGTACGTCTGCAGCATGTTAGTCTGCTGTACGTTAGTCTGCTGTACGTTAGTCTGCAGCACGTTAGTCTGCTGTACGTCTGCAGCACGTTAGTCTGCTGTACGTCTGCAGCACGTTAGTCTGCTGTACGTTAGTCTGCTGTACGTCTGCAGCACGTTAGTCTGCTGTACGTTAGTCTGCAGCACGTTAGTCTGCTGTACGTTAGTCTGCTGTACGTTAGTCTGCAGCACGTTAGTCTGCTGTACGTCTGCAGCACGTTAGTCTGCTGTACGTTAGTCTGCTGTACGTCTGCAGCACGTTAGTCTGCTGTACGTTAGTCTGCAGCACGTTAGTCTGCTGTACGTCTGCAGCACGTTATTCTGCTGTACGTCTGCAGCATGTTAGTCTGCTGTACGTTAGTCTCCTGTACGTTAGTCTGCAGCACGTTAGTCTGCTGTACGTTAGTCTGCTGTACGTTAGTCTGCAGCACGTTAGTCTGCTGTACGTTAGTCTGCAGCACGTTAGTCTGCTGTACGTTAGTCTGCTGTACGTTAGTCTGCAGCACGTTAGTCTGCTGTACGTCTGCAGCACGTTAGTCTGCTGTACGTCTGCAGCACGTTAGTCTGCTGTACGTTAGTCTGCTGTACGTCTGCAGCACGTTAGTCTGCTGTACGTTAGTCTGCAGCACGTTAGTCTGCTGTACGTCTGCAGCATGTTAGTCTGCTGTACGTTAGTCTGCAGCACGTTAGTCTGCAGCACGTTAGTCTGCTGTACGTCTGCAGCATGTTAGTCTGCCGTACGTTAGTCTGCTGTACGTTAGTCTGCAGCACGTTAGTCTGCTGTACGTTAGTCTGCAGCACATTAGTCTGCTGCACGTTAGTCTTCAGCACGTTAGTCTGCAGTACGTCTGCAGTACATTAGTCTGCTGTACGTTAGTCTGCTGTACGTCTGCAGCACGTTACTCTGCTGTACGTTAGTCTGCAGCACATTAGTCTGCTGCACATTAGTCTTCAGCACGTTAGTCTGCTGCACGTTAGTCTGCTGTACGTCTGCAGCACGTTAGTCTGCTGTACGTTAGTCTGCTGTACGTCTGCAGCACGTTAGTCTGCTGTACGTTAGTCTGCTGTACGTTAGTCTGCTGTACGTTAGTCTGCTGCACGTTAGTCTGCTGTACGTCTGCAGCACGTTAGTCTGCTGTACGTTAGTCTGCTGTACGTCTGCAGCACGTTAGTCTGCTGCACGTTAGTCTGCAGTACGTCTGCAGTACATTAGTCTGCTGTACGTTAGTCTGCTGTACGTCTGCAGCACGTTAGTCTGCTGTACGTTAGTCTGCAGCACATTAGTCTGCTGCACATTAGTCTTCAGCACGTTAGTCTGCTGCACGTTAGTCTGCAGTACGTCTGCAGCACGTTCGTCTGCTGAATGTTAGTCTGCTTTATGTTAGTCTGCTGTATGCTGCACGTTAGTCTGCTGCACGTTAGTCTGCAGTACGTCTGCAGCACGTTCGTCTGCTGAATGTTAGTCTGCTTTATGTTAGTCTGCTGTATGCTGTACGTTAGTATGCTGTACGTTAGTATGCAGTACGTAAGTATGCAATCCTGAACACAGCCTGAACTTCAGATAGGTATTGCTGACCAAATGAGCCACCATACTTTTTTTCCAACTCTATATGGCCAAACCCACTAATTCTAAAATGTAATGCAAGTGTTCGACATTTTGGTAAACACACTTATTCACTCTCTTGCCAATAGTTAGATGAGACTACTACTCTCATAACTGTTTATAAAGTACGACGCTGTAGCCTTGGGATGGTTAGCTTAGCATAAAACAAGCACACAGGATGAAACGGCTAGTCAAATGTAACAAAAAGCTGCCTACCAGCCCTGTTTAAAGCTCACTAATGATCACGCTGTGAATCTTTTGTTTGAACTACAAAAAAACAAGGTGTTTTGGTTTACAGAGGTCATAAGCTAAACCTTTTCTTGGAGGCTGTGACAGTGACTCCCTGTGTTAATTAGTGAGCTTTACAGATATTATTATTATTATATCTAGACTCTGGGAAGAAGAAAAAAAAAGGAAGTGAATATGCATATTCCCCAAGTGTCATCTTATTCTTTTCTTTATTTCTTGAACCCCAGAGGTAATTAAAAGTGCATGAGCATTTAACATTCCAGTTTGTTTTCCAGTTGTCCCTGCTGGTTTGGAGGAGGCAGTTCAGGAGACAGACACTGGGAGAACCACACTAATACAACTCAAACCAGCTGGCAAATCACTGCCTGCTATTAAAGCAGCTCACCCTGTTGGCTCTACAAGCTAAGAGAAGGCGATGATGCGGCACCTTTGGCTTGCCACTGACTTTTTTCATTGCGTGCCATTATAAACACAGATACAGCTGTGCGAACGTGCCGCTTCTGTCAGATCTGCGATCATGTCCCATGCATCTGTGTGAGGTCCCTTTGGACCAGGAATAGCCCCCGGTGAGGTGCACACAGCCCAGCATGGCAACCGCCCCGCACTCCATCCTCCTCTCCTTCGTGCTAGCAAGCGGGATCCATTCTTCCGTGTCTGGGTCGAAGCGTTCACCGAGGGAGGTCCGGCCTCCCACCAGGTTCAGGCTGCACTTCAGAGACACCCGGCACAACCCTTTTCTCTGCAGGGAGTTTTGACAATAACTGGGTTTCAATCTAAGCAGTTTTTATGTAAATATAAACGTATTGAGTTATAAAGGCAAAACTGGAAACAGCAGATTTCAGGGCACTGTCTTTCTTCACGTACAATCAAGGTGCAGTTGTTATTTCTTTAGTGCTTGTGATTCTTTTTATCGCTGAGAAGTTAGTTTGTTGATTAGATTTGATATCCAAACTACCTGGGTGGGGACAAGTTGCTTGTATACTCCACTGGTCGACCTCTGGATCTTGTTGTAGCTGCAGCTGCTCTTGAAGCCATAATTACCACCTGCTACATAGATGTTGTTTCCCAACACAGTCACAGAAGTGTTCCCCAAACCTGTGAAAACGGACCGGATCATTATTCTGGTAAATTTATAGGAAAGGTTTGACATTTTAGGAAAGAGAGTATGCTTTCTTGGATTCTTAATTCGATGAGAAGATTGATACTAGAGTGTTACTAGTTCCCAAAACGTTTCTGCTGATGGGCTGCACGGTGGTGCCTCACCGCCTCACAGCAACAGGGGCCGGGTTCGAAAATTTATTTTTTTTTTTAAGTAAAAAATATAAACTCAGATTCATTTTAAGCTTTTTTTAAGTACCTGGCAGTCAAAATGGGCTGCTGTTCAGTCAGAATCACTGTTGTACTCTCAGACTGTATCCAACACCTCAGTGAGCGGGGTGGGGGGCTCACATAAATGGTACAGCCCAGGAAGGCCACTGCAAAGAGTGATCCAGCATGTCTTCACCCTGCACCTCCCCACTCAGCAGGTCCCAGAGCTGAACCTCGCACAAATGTGGTAACCCCCAATTACTACCATGTAAACCTCATGGAGGAATGTTTGAACATGTAGGTTAAGTTGAGCATGGAAAGGAGTCGGAGTCATTTAGCTCATCCCAGGCGGAAAACAAATATATTTTTTAATTTAAAATATACTGACATTTTCAATAGTACACTGCAAATACACTATGAAAGAATTGTACTTTCTGAAAAATATCAGATATTTCACCTATTTTCAACTTTTAACACATTTTAAAATAATTGTACTGTAGTATACTTTCAAGAAATATATTATAAATATATTTTAAGCGAAAGTTCTGTGCAATTACTTAAACGTTTTTGTTTTCAAACATATTTTTTGGATATTTCAAAATATATGCTCTAAATTACCATTGATGTATTTAAAGCACATTTTATAAATACAGATTTTAAATATACCGAATTTTTTGTATATTCTAAGTAATATTTGAGTGTAATTGGTAAGTAAACTTATTCATGCTATTATTTCAATATATTAATTGTACTATTCTTTTGGAATGTGTTAAAATGTATTACTGTGAAAATGCACCAAAAGCACATTTAAAAAATATATATTTTGATATCTTGCCGTTTTATTATACCTTAATAATGGTAGAATAAAATATTATATCATAATATAATAAAATATTACATTTTATATATGCACAGACGCTTTCCTGTCTGCGCATGGGCAGACGTGCTAGAAATTCAAATTCTGAAGGCGGGGATTTTTTTCACTCTGGGGGATTTCCGTTAGTAGCTCCTGCACTGCCTGTCTGTCCACAGGTCTCAGTTTTCGGTAAGTAAGCAATTTATAACCATATGTGTATTTGTTCTAAACAGAGTTTTCTTTACACTTTAAAACAGTGTTTGCAAAAAAAAGCATTTAGCTGACTATCAATTGTGTGTTTGCTACTTTAGCTAACGTTACAACAGCTAGCGTTAGCTTAGTTGTGTAGTAACATAATGTGAAGGTGATATGTTAACATTAAGCTAACATGATATTGCGCTCAAGTGTAATGCTAGGTGAATTCAATTTTAGAAGCTTTTAGACTGTTTTAGTAGCTTGTGGACTTCACAAACATGCATGCAAATGTTAATGACTATTTAATGAGTTGTAGACTGGCCATGCTGATTGCCAACTGTATATTCCTGACTGGTTGCAAGTATGTTTTCAAATCTTTTCAGTATGGTAGAATTAGACAAAGCTAACTGTGAAATCACGTTAGTAAATGGTGTTGAAGATGCTCTCAGACCGCAAGGGGTTAATCTTACGTCGCTCATAATGTAAACTGAACGACGGCAGCCATGACACAGTAACTGCCGGTAACGTAAACGTTATATTGCAGCAGCAAGCTGCCATTCAGTCAACACAATGCATCTCAAGAGAGCATTCTCACTTCTCTTGCACTGAGTAGTCCTGAGGACTGTAGCCCAGCTATTGTAATAAATGTTGAGGAGGTTCGACAGCAGCTAAAGCGCCTTAAGGTTAACAAGGCAGCAGGCCCTGACGGTGTCCGTCCACGCACCCTTAAGGTCTGTGCTGACCAGCTGTGCTCAGTCCTTCATTTTATCTTTTCCTTGTCTCTGTCTTCATCAAAAATTCCAGTAATGTTGAAAACATCTTGCTTAGTCCCAATCCCAAAGAAAAACAGTGTGAGGAGTCATAGTCTTACCAACCTCAGACCTATAGTGTGAGGGATTTAAGTTTTAAAGCGCTCCTAGCATGGATATTATGTGTTACAATATGTTTACTTGTAGAAGGTTTAAACTAAAAGGAGTTACTGAATGTATTGTGCACTCTGAGAGAAACCAGAGAATTAATGATACCGCCATAAAGTAATAAAGATCAGAGAGAGGGGGATGTTATTGAAAGGTTTCTGAGCACAGCCTTCAAGGAGGGAGGAATGGGTCAAGAAGATGGCCGACGGAAGTCCGAAGAGTTCGTCCAATCACTGAGCTGATCGATTGGCTGTGGAATGTGAAACGTGATACTTTTGAGAGACTCAAATTGCAGAAGATCCTCAGACCTCCTCCTGGCCATGGGGCAGCCATACCTGTCTGTCGTGTGGCCCGAACGGGGCCTCATATTTCATTGATTTATATGTTTGTTTTGTTATTGATAGTTTGATTCGGTTTGTAACTGTTTTTATGTTTGTATGGATAATAAATCCATTAAGATTTTGACTTAAACCCAGTGGCGGGCCGTGGATTTTATACCTGGGCCTTCAGTGCTGTTCTCCACTTCTAATAACCTCATTATAACGTCACAGCTACGGGTTATTATTTGTTTCGTGTAAAAGCCGCATATTCACATAACACTGCAACATTTGACAAATGAAATAAATGTGCAGATACATGAATACGAGCACATATTATACGCTGCGTCATTAACGGACAATATAGTCCAAATCAATGTAACACAATGACAAACTCACAAGAGCAGTCGCATATATTCATATGACAACAAAGCAACAAATCAATCCAGCAGACCTGCAGCGGATCCACGCATTCCACCACACGAGCACGAGCCATTCAAATACTATTCATAAAAACGACAAATGAACAGTAGAGGTAAACAAACGAAGTTCACTTACCAAATGCTGTCTATGCTGACAAAGAGTTTAATCCCAGTACATCAGTTCCAGTAAGAAGTCCAACCGGATCCGCCGCGGGTCGGTGGTCCGTTTTCCGCCGCAGTTCGGTGGTCGCCTTCGACCGCGTTCGGTGGTCGTCTTCGGCCGTGGACCGGCGAAGGGCGGGCCGCGGTTGTGAGTTGTAAATCCACTCGAGTCTCTCCAAAAGTACCGACGCTCAGTTAAAATGAAACACATTCACAGCCATAACATGTGCAACGCTTCTGACGCTGCATACAGATCCTTTTCCTGGCTGGTCAGGGCTGCTAGCTGTGGGGTCGTTTCTTACTGTCCAGTTTGTTCAGAAATGTCCTTCTTGAGAAAAGCGTTCCCAGTAACTCCGCCACTAAATCCGTTTCTCCTCCTTCCGCCATTTCATATTAAAAAAACAAAGCTAGGTAAAATGTCTTTCAAATATTTCCACTTGAACTCTGTCTGCTACAAAGCTCTGCTAGCAATCATGTTTCGCGGGCACATAGTCACGTGCCCGCCCACTGACCAATCACAGCACACTCTGCACCTTGCTGGCATCTGGACTCTGAGCTGACGTAACTTGGCCTGCAAACCGCTCTGGTGGGGCCATGAATCCCAAACTAAAGATCTGATTGGTTGAATCAACAATATCGTCCCCATTCAATTTAAACTGCACATGCCAGCACTGGGTGAGTCTGCAGGCCTGGGCCTCTCTTCTTACTAGAGACACAGAGGTGAAATCTGATTGGATAAAAGCTCTACTTAAAACAAGCTGCACTGGAAGCAGAGCAACTGAGGAGCACAGTAGCTGTGCAATGAGAAAATAAGATAATGGGAAAAATATTTGTATAAATTATAATACATATAAGAAAAAATTAAATGTATTTAAGAAAAAATATTAAATTATAAAATAGCTATAACTTTGTGATTCTGTTTAGGCCAGCAGAGAAGGCTTTGCAGGCCCTGACGGCCCGCCACTGCTTAAACCTGCTGTTTTGATTCAGAGGCGATTGAGGAGCACATGGCTAGGGGGTTGGGCGAGTTCTCTCCGTGAACAGGAGCTTTTGTTTCCTAACAATAGCCCTGGCGTCACACATAATGAAATGTTTTGAAAGGGTTGTCCTGTGTCACCTGAGTAGACAGGTTTCAGTCTATCAAGATCCTTTGCAGTTTGCATACAGGAAGGGTGTAGGGGTAGATGATGCACTACTTTTTATGCTCCACAGTATTTATAGTCATCTTGCAACAACTGCCAGCTTTGTTAGGATCATGTTCTTTGACTTTTCCAGTGCTTTTAATACAATCCAACCGCACCGTTTAGCTAAAAAATGTATGACCTTTAAACTGCACAATACAACTGTTGCTTGGGTTTTGGATTACCTTCTGTCTCGACCACAGCTTGTCAGGATTGATAAAAAAAACTGTCTGACACTATCCTAACTAAAACTGGAGCACCACAGGGAACAGTTTTATCTCCTTTTTATTCTCACTTTATACAGCTGACTATAGGCAGAGCAATGTGTCCTGTAACGTCCAGAAGTTCTCAGATGACAATGCCCTGGTTGGTCTACTTACCCGAGGCAATGACCTGGCCTACAAACGGGAGGTTGAATCTTTTGTCAGCTGGTGTGATGAACACTTTTTAAAACTAAATGTTGGAAAGACCAAAGAGTTGGTTATTGATTTTAGAAGGAAGAGGACTCCCCCCCAGTGACAATTGCAGGTCAGCAGATAGAAATTGTCCAGTCATATAAATATCTCACGGTCTATCTGGACAGTAAATTAAACTGGAAAAAGAATACTGATGCTGTTTTTAAAAAGGCTCAGTCAAGACTCTTCTTCCTGAGGAAGCTTAGATCATTTGACATCAGCAGGAAGCTTCTTCATGTTTTCTATCAGGAGATCTTGGCTAGTGTTCTTTTTTAAGCTGTGCTCTGCTGGGGGGGGTATCACTGCGGATGATAAAAACAGGATCAATAAGATGATCAGAAAGGCTGGCTCAGTGATTGGCCTTACCACAGACTCACTAGAAATCACTGTTGAAAAGCAAACAAGGGCCAAGTTAAAAACAATTGTCTTGTTTGAAGGCCATCCACTACACCGTGTCTTCAATGGAATCCGAAGCTCATTTAGTGGGAGACTCAGGATGCCTCAGTGTTCTACTGAACAACTGAGAAGGTCTTTCGTTCCAGCAGCTGTCTGATTTTTTAATGAACATCTTCAGTGTTTTATATGGCATTGTCTGGTGGTGTTTATTCTTTGTAATGTGTACTGTGGACTGTGTCGTCTGTATGAGATTTTGGGTGGCAAATGAGTTTCCCCATTGGGGATTAATAAAGTTTTTCTAATCTAATCTAATCTAAACAGCAGCAACTCACTTTGTGTAAATCTTAAATCTGTGTTCACCAGAAGCAGGCTTCAGTAAAGTGAAAGTAATCACCAGGTTGTGCTTTATGAGAATAACTAAGTAAAAGTAGTAGGGTCATGTAAGCAGAACTAAGATAATTAATTATTCCATTAAGAGAATGTATAATGAATTCAGTGTATTTTTTAAGGTCACCATAGGTCCTATATATATATATTCTAGACATAGATGGTTCAGTGCTGTTTTAATCAGAAACATGGTCATTCTGCTTTTGGTAATACATGTACCATGTGAACTTAAATCAGAAAATGTTTTGCTGTTAAGTATATTTTTCTTATATTTCTCAAAAATGCACTATATTACAATTATTTGAAAGTGTGTTTAAAGTTTTAATTTGCAAATTGTTAGATGTACGATGTTAGTATATAGTACAATTCTTGGCAGTGTATTTGCAATGTACTATTATGAATATATAATATATTAAATATATATTTGAAATTCAATAAAGTGTTTTTGAATACTATCTGGGAAGTCCATTCAACATTTAGGATACTGGTAATACATTTATAATATTGTAATGTATAATAGTATGTAGTGTACAAAGTAATAAGAGTGTGCTTTCTTAGTAATTGGAATAAGCCAAAAGTATAACTTTTGGTATACTATTATCACAATATCAATATTGTAATGTTTAAATATTTGTAAAACAAAATAATATATTTCAAATATACTTAAAACACAAAAAAGGTATAATTTAAGTTAACTATCAGCATGTATATTAGTACATACAGTCATATACTTAAATTGTACTAAGTATACATTAAGTTGTTCCAATTTAGCACAAAACATATATACTAAATACACTTCAAATTGTGTACAACTACTATTTAATCACAACTAAAATATAATAAGTACAAAATAATTTGTTCCAAAATAGCACTCTTTAAGTATACTGATTAGTAGGGCTTCAAGTATACTCAAATATGCTAAAATTAAATATCCTTAGCGTATTTATTTTTCACCGGGGATAACAATCACGCATTTTCAGCAAGGCGTTGCTGAGGTTTGTTGGGTTAATGTCCAATGTGAGGGAGGAGAGATGTTTTGTACATATGAGAGGGTCATGACCCAGCCAACTAAACACTGTGTCTGCCACCACTTCCTGGATCTCCTCCGCTAGGACGGTCCTCAGGCTGTCGGGATCCAGTTCCAGAAATTGTTCTTCTTTGATGACCTCCTGAAACCTGCAGTGTTTCGAGTAAGTCACAAAATTACGAAGGAAGAGAATAAGTGACTTTGGCAACCATATCTTACAGTAAAAACATATGTGTACACAGGAACTATCATAGATCAGTAAGATTTATTATATCCTAGAGAGGAGCACTTAGATCGGAACCAACATTTTGGTCTGCATTTGTTCATGTGTAAGATTTCTTTAAGCCTCACTTAAATGACTGACCTATTTAAGATCGCCGCACATTGGGTAAATACTCAATGACGTGAAAAGATTAAAAAAAATACTCTTCAGAAAAGTGTTGTTCTGCTTTCACTTTGTATTTGTTCTAAAAATTCATTTTTTGACCCTCTGACCTGCCCGCTAGCAGCCTGCAGGCTTCTTTCTCCAGGGTAAGGCACGCGTGGAGCTGGAAGAACGCCAGCGTGCTGAGGCAGTTGTCTACATCCGGCAGACCCACCGGGAAGGCCCTGTCTTTACCGCTCCCAGCTGCAGCAGGTCAGCGGCCTTCAGCAAGCACTTCAAGTCCAGCTGGGTCATGGTGAGTCTGGAGGAGTAGATGTAGTCTACCAATGCTGATAAGACCTCCACTCCCATCACTGGCAGCAGAAGAGAAGAAATGCCTTTGGTTTTTAAATTTTATTTCACTATTGCAGGGAAAACAGAAAACACTGTAAAACAGGGGTCTCAAAGGGGACCCCCAAAGGGGCCCGCCACGTCATTTTATGTGGCCCGCGAATCCGCCTGCAATAAAAATAGTTTAAAAAAAATAAAATATTTAAAAAAAAAGCGATCCTGAACTGGATATCGATGAGACCCTGCAAAAAGCAAAAGAAAGGCTGTATAGTTGCCCTGAGATAGTACAACCCTGCCTTATCAATCGCTGTACAGGGATCGGTCGATCACCAAGCCCAAAGGCCCCGAGTGCAGAAAACAGATTAGAGTGATCCACCCTGTCGAAAGCCTTCTCTTGATCCAGTGAGAAAATACCAACATCTACATCGTGGAATTTACATACATCAAGCACATCACGAATGAGAAAAATGTTGTCCATAACGGTTCTATCATACAGTAAGTTTGGTCGCTATTCACAATTACTTCAAAAGTAGTCTCTTCTGTTGGATAAGGCTCTGGAACACACCTTATAGTCAGTACAAAGCAGGGCCACTGGTCTTCAGTTCTTAAGAAGGGCCAAGTCGCCCTTCTTGGGCAGCAGGGAGAGTACTGCCTGCTGGCATGAAACAGGAAGTGATCCTGTTTTAAAACATTCCAACAAAACACAATGTAAGTCAGAACCGACAATGTTCCAGAACTGCTTAAAAGAAATCTGTGGCGAGGCTGTCGATGCAATGACATCTAAATGCATATGACAAAACATTAACAGAAAAAAGACAAACCTGAGTCATTGACCAGTCTACAAGCTATTTCTCTCCTCAACTGAGTAATAGCAGCCTCCTCCGTAGAGAAATCTATCAGCCCACCGGTTAAAATAAGCCCTGCAAACTACACAAGATACATTTAATCAGTATTCAACAGTTGCACTCTTACCTTGCAGACAAGTGGCCCACAGGATGTTGAGTCCTGCTGTTTTGGATGGCTTATTGTAGAACAAGTCCACCGAGATATATGGATATGTTTATGTCTCATGAAAGCTCTGTTGAATAGAAAAATACAGTTTCTATTTGTAACCAAGAACATTTTACGACATTTTAACCGCTGATGTATAACTTGCCTTGTCATATCCTTGCATTTTATTTAGGTGATCCGGAGTTTCACCTAAAGAATCAAGGTAAAGCACCCACTTCTCCTCTGGATAAATGACCTTCACAATACATTCAAATTCATGTAAAGAGGACTAATTATCACATTCAATCATCATGCTAGATTACCACACAAGAGTCTGGACACTCCTACACATGGTTATAAAATTGTCTTTATGGAAGTGTATGTATTCTCACCACAAGTGTCCAGGGCCGTTTGTCACAAACTGGTCCTATGAGGACTTCGAAGGCCATGGGGTAAAGCTGAAAACGTACAGAATGAATGAAAATGCTGCTTGTATCTATAATCGTGTCTAAACAGATGATTACAAAATGATTACCTTTTTTAATCCTCTGAATGATCCTTTCCACATCAGACTCATTTGGAAGGAGTCAACCAGACATAGTTGTCTCTCCGTTTCCTCTGGTCTCTTCACAATTATTGCATGAATGAATGCATTCAAAACCTTAAGTGACAATTGTAGGGTGTTACTTTTTTTGGCATACAAAATTAAAGACTGCATGCTTTTACCGTCTGTACCTCACTCTCTAGCTCTCTTCCGGGGGCCAAATTTTGTAGGTCTGTGGCCAAAATCTTGTAGGGCCCCACAACACACCTTTACGTTTCCCCGCCCCTAGATGTGAGCTATTACTGAGATTAGAAGACAGAGTTGTTACCAAGGCCTCATTTGTGATTTGATGCAGTATCAAGTTCCAAAACGTAACTGAAGCTGTCATTATATTGAAAGTGTATTGACATTTATACTTACATTCCTCTGGGGAGGTGGGTACATTCCATGACTAGAGATCAAACCTGACTATGACAGACGGGGATTGGGGAATCCCAAAACACCTCAAGGGGCTGGACTGCAGTGCTGGAGGAGAAGCGGATGTGGCGGCAACCCATTTTGCAGGTGTTCGCACTTCTGGTTCCACGTATTTTTTGAGATGGTCGATATTTATTTTTCCTACGTTTCCTGTTAGGATCATCAGGTCAGCACTTTTTCCATCCTGTCACGGGGCATGGTGGAGGACTCAAGTGCAGACCAGGCAGAGTAGAGTGAAGAAGGTATCTTTAATATAGAACAGTGGTCCCCAAACTACGGCCCGCGGGCCGGATACGGCCCGCCTCCACATTTGGTCCGGCCCCCTGAACAATACCAGAGACGCATTATGATTTTTTTTCAGTCTGCACAATTAATCGAATTTTAATCTCGATCACGATTTTGGCTGCCACGATTAAATGAGCATGATCGTCTGCGATATTGACGTTTAAAATACGTGCTCTGCTACATATCAAATCAAACGCTTCCTGAATCAGCCAACCACCAGGGGGCGAACGAGATGAGAGCTGTCATGCGCGCACCCTGTAGAAGTAGAAGAGTAGAAGAAGTAGAAGAGCAGAGAGACGAGAGCTTGAAGGACGAGTACTTGTGCTTAATTTATTTACACGCCGGCATGTCATGTCTGTCACTACATGGTCGCGCGTTTTCAATTCCCCTGCTCTCTGTATCGCGCACGGCGGTGTTCCGCCCCGATCCGCGCGCACGATGCAACAGTCGCTCACCTGCGAGTAGCACGCACGTAGCACCCCACCCCCCCATAATCGTGCGGCCCTAGGTCAAACGATATGTTCAGTGATGTGGCCCTCACAGGAAAAAGTTTGGGGACCCCTGATATAGAACATCAACTTACAGGACACGATAAAGAATCCATGGACGAGACAAGAGACGAGGGGGTTAAATCCAGCAGGGTAGGCAGTGAGACGGGAATAGGACGAGCCGAACGGGCGGGTAGACAATACAAGGATCTGGCAAGGAGTGACTGAGGGGCAGGAGTTTAAGTAAAGGGGAGGACAGGTGAGAAGAGTTGTGCTGATGAGGGGGAAGTGCTTGATTACTGATCAGAGGCAGGTGAAGGGAATTAGGCTGAGGGAGTGACTGACAGGTAGAGTGGAGTAACACAAACACACAGAACACAGAGGCAAAGCCTAATCGTGCCTAATCCCCCAAGGGACGGATTCCAGACGTCCCAAAAACCAAAACAAAACAAACGACTTCCAAGGGAGGGCGGTGGGGGCCCGGAGGAGGGTTACAGCTCCTCCGAGGCCGAGAGTCAGAGTCCAAAACCGGGTGGGTGGAGGGGGTCCCGAGGAGGGACAGGGCTCTAGAGGCTGGGGGTCCGGGGGACTGGGCTCTAGAGACCGGAAATCAGACGGGAGACAGGGCTCTAGAGGCAGGATCTCGGGTGGTCGGCCGGACTGCAGGACTTGCTTCAGACGCAGGGCTCCGGCGGTCGGCCGTTCTGCCGGACAGGCTGGGGCTCGGGCTGGACGGGCTGAGGCTCGGAGGGGCCGGGCTGGACGGGCTGAGGCTCAGACTGGAGCTCGGGAGAGCCGGACTGAGAACACTGGGGCTCAGGAGAGCCGGACTGGGAACACTGGGGCTCAGGAGAGCCGGACTTGGAACACTGGGGCTCAGGAGAGCCGGACTGGGAGGACCGGGGCTCCGGCTGGGGCTCCGACTGGGGTTCAGGGGAGCCGAACTGGGATCGCTGGCGTTCGGCAGCGGGCTCCGGAACTGGTGATCGCTGCTCCTCGGAGGTGGCGGCGGCAGGAACTGGTGATCGCTGCTCCTCGAAGGCGGCGGCGGCAGGGGCTGGAGGTCGCTGCTCCTCGGAGACGGCGGCGGCAGGGGCTGGAGGTCGCTGCTCCTCGGAGGCTGCGGCGGCGATCAGGACTGGAGGTCGCTGCTGCACGGAGGCGGCGGCGGCAGGCACTGGAGGTCGCTGCTTCACGGAGGCGGCGGCGGCAGGCACTGGAGGTCGCTGCTTCACGGAGGCGGCGGCAGCAGGCACTGGAGGTCGCGGCGGCGGCCGGGTCCGGGAGAGGCTGCGGCGCTGAGGCGGCGGCGGCGGCCGGGTCCGGGAACTGCTGCGGTACTGAGGCGACAGCTGGAGTCGGTCGGACCGTCGACAGGACGTGGGGAGCTGGAGTCGACAGGACACGGGGCGCTGGAGTCGTTCGGACCGTCGACAGCACCCACCCGCATGCCCAGTGTACTCACGTTTTTTTTCTTCACAGCCAGACCAACAATTATTATAGAAGAATACCAAATCAAGGTTTAAGAAAGCTGTAACAACGCCCAACAGTGACGTCACGGTGGCCTGGAGTACACCTGTACTTCACTGCAGTGGGGTGAAAAGTTAAGCCACTGGAGGTCACCAAAGAAATGTTTTTTTTGGTGGGTGTTAAGTTACTCTTTTATTAAATGTAATGTGGAAACTGGAAGTCTCCACTCCAAATTCACGGAATGGACTTTACAATTAAGTACCAGTGAAGGGAAAACATTGTCAGTGGGGCGGCTGTTCAGCTCAGGAGGGGGTCCACTATATACATATATATATATAATAAATCTATACAAGTGCAGCTCACATACCATTTACACTCCCTATAGGCCAAAGTCTGAGATACAACATATACTGTATTTAGTTAATATTTTAGATAGTGTCCTTCAGTATTTGTAATATCTGTTAGTTCCTCCCATATACTGTTTGTGTGATTACTTATCTGTCAATAAATGAAAAATATAAAAATATAAGCACACAGATAACAACTCACTTAATGATGACGTACATATCTTTCGGCATTGCCTCCGTCACCTTCTGTATGTAGAGGTGGCACTTTTCACACTTCATAAAGAGTGTGAGGATGGAGAGTGAGGACGAAGCAAGGGAAGAGTATCATCTTGTTTTGACGTGACAAGTCATGTGACACTGGTCAGTTTGAAAAGGTTACGAAGAACGCTTGAGGGTTCTGCAACAGTAATTTGATCATGGGGGACTTCATGATCCATCTCCACTGTCAACTATTACCATCTTGGTCACGCAGAACACAAGACCCTGGCAAAACACGTTTCAGTGGATTTCGTGAACGTTTATTGATCCCTTGACAAATCTTGTCTCCTATTCTCTCCTCCCTCCTCCTGTGCAGGGAGGTCAGAGGTGAGGGAGAGCCCAACTACAGCTCTGCTGGGCTTGAATGTCTATCTAAAAGCCAGTACAGCTCAGGAAATTTAACCAAGGTTGTCCACTTGCCTGACTTGCCTTTTTAAATCATGTATGTCTTCCAACTAAATGCCGACAAGGAGTTTTCGATGGTGTAAGCCATAACATGAATCTCCTGCTATGCTGTTGTTATAATTTTGTCATGATTTCATATTTCTTGTTCATACACTTAACAATGCCCTAAGTGCTTTTTAGTCAGTCATCCTTATGCATTTGCATACAGGAATGTCGTCCTTCAGTATTAATTATTGCTTTCACAATGAGTCAAGGCAGATGCTTGACTGGTCCTTGATTAGGTTGATGCTGGTGCTCAAGGTGGGTCAATGCTGATTGCCTGCAGATGGCAGTGGGGCATCGAACATGAGTGCTTCACTGTCATTAATTGGCACGATCCATCCACGGTGAGTCCTCCCTTTCCATCTCATTCTCGTGCATACCCGACGAGGCTGTCCTCTCCCTTGTGTCCGTGGTGAGCGTGAAGACCCTGAAGTATGAACTGTGTGCACAGAGCGCCTTCTTGTGGCGGCGCAGGATCTAGCCAGAGGAGCACTGCATGGCGATATCTCAGGTCGTCCAGCACCTCCTCAGGGTCTCTGGGGTCTTCTATGATGAAATGTATCAGAAAAGAGGAATGTAAGTTGTTGTGGTGGCCCCGAGGTCTCTTTCCCCATTCTTCAGTTTGGTTTGCAAATGAGACAGTTGCCCGCTGAAATCAAGGACTGCTCCTTTAAATATTTATCATCACTCCATGCATAATAAATGGTGTTATGGTGAAATAATACATGCATCGTTTGTGGTGTTAAATTATGGTGTTGAGTTTCTCCTATAGATCTGGTTTCCCTCGAACATCTCTTAAATTATGAACACATGGGAAAAACATAAGAAGATCATTAATAATAGTATTGATGAGCCCAGTGATACAAAATTACAATGCTGCTTCTTGTATTATTCTAATTTGTAACTCGTTGATCATGAACTTTGTAGTAACATACATTCTGGAGTTAAGTGAGAGAAAGTTTTCCTCAATATGAATGGTCAATGACCATGACATGCCTGATCAACATAGTCCACCATTAAAGTTGAAATTCATTTCGAAAATAATTTGCGCAGATGGAGAATAATCAGGACTGAGAGTCATTGTTCAGAGTCATGGCTTTTAATTCACTCTGCCTTTAGTAGAAAAGCACTGCACACATGATCATCTGTGAGGCCACTGTTTACAGAATAACTCCTGGTCGTTACTTTCAAAATAAAATGCTTGTTTGATTGTTGCACTTATTCCTCCTGGAACATAAGCTTTAGTCACATCTAGATGTAAATAATAAGCTGATAATTTCATCTATACCGGTGGTGTTAATCGACTTTATTTCAAGTACATTTATTTACGTAACATATTGTCTACTTAGGATGAGTACAATTTGAAGCCTACTTTAAGAACAATGGGTCTAGAATGAGATTGGGAATCAGCTTTATCTATGAACCTTTCATGTTGCTTTTGTAGTTTTTAATCCGTTTTTTTTTCTCAGTTTTGACAGTAAATCATGGAAAATGTCCATCACAATTTTCATCAGTCCAAGGTGACATCCTTAATGTATACAAAGAGATAGACAGAAGACCCAGGAAGACACACTTGAGACGCTGAAACTCGTGAGTGTTGCCATTTTTATTTTCTTAAAATGTTATGACTCAAAACAATGAATTGGTTTTCGAAATACTTGCAAATTGATTTGCTCCGGATCAGCTAATCGATTAACCAACAAAGTGTTGCAGCTCTGCACACATACACTCGCGCTTATTTTCAAATACGCATGGTGTAAGCAGACAAATATGAAAGGATTAGAACTGTGGGGCTCCTCGCCAACAGACCTCAAAATGAATCATGAACAGGATCATTATAGACCTCAGGTTAAAACTTCAAATAAAAACATGGACGCCCATTAGTGAAAGGTTTCAAGGACTGCACAATAATTACAGACTTCAGGTGGGCCCACAATACACCCAGGAGGGTCATCACAAGTACTGTACATTCTGCTTTTGTAAGACTGTTCTGGATTTCGTGCACTCAGCTTGTGTTTTTGCCCACAGCTCCTGAGATATAAATATATGTTTTTCATTTTTATTATATAACACAAAAAATCCTTAACATATCTTGTAGCTGCATTGCATGCTGGTTTATTGTGGCTACTACGGATAGACAGACAGACTGACACTGCCTTACCTACAGTAGCCATAAATAAAGAACTGATAATATGATGGAGTAAAACCTCCGGTCATCCACGGACACCAGCTGTTTCCGAGCCCTCTCTCCGGCCTAAACACCAAACTTTCTGAGTAAACTAGTCCGAACTTCCAGGACTCGTCTCCCAGTTTGACAGCCTCACTGTTGAGCATGGCTGTTACTTATGCAACTGAGCATCTTCCTTTAATACAGCGAGCCTCATCTAAAGCTGCTTCCCACTGAAGAGCGATCCAGAAAGTAAACAAAGCCTGCTGCGTCTTGGATCATAATACCAGGTTAGATCTTAGGCAAGAGCTGTCTCTGTGAGTTGTTGGCTTGCATCCCTCCAAATCCGTCTTCAAATCCCCCTCCATTTGTGCCAATCCAATGATGCTTTTTCTCTGACAGCCTTGGGAAGAAATATATACTTGCATCTTTTAGAGGATGTATCTGTACATCTGAAAGGCGAGAATGAATCAGTTCTTAAACACCGGCTGAAGTTTGGGCAAAAACAGAAGCTAATAATAATGATTATGATTATATTTAGAAAAGGATGAAATTACATTAAGTTCATATATTTCTTTATTTATTTCTCATCATTTAGAGGATGAAGCCCACTGACTTTGGTGATCCCCTGAACCTTGTTATAGTACCACCAGCAGGTCAAAGTTGTATACTTATGATGAGAAATATCTCATCACCTATTAGAAGCATTGGCATAACCTTTTCTACAGACAGTCATGGTTCCCAGAGGATGAACCCAAATTACTTTTGGCGATCCCCTGAGCCACCATGAGGTTGACAGCTGCAGTTTGGAGTCAAATGTGTGTGTAACTATTTGATGGATTACCACGAAATATGACACACTTTCATGGTTCCTTCAGGATGAAACTATATTTTTCCCCTCACATTCCTGTTTATCCTCACATTTCTCATGTTTTCTCTTTGGCGATTGTATTGACTATATGGCCATCATCTGGGGAAGCTGAGAGGATAGAACACTTTGGCACATGACTGACTGGATACTTAGTTGCTTTTTTCAGGTTAAACCATGATTAATAAAGGCCAATATACTGTATATTTCTAGTATTTTGCCCACTCCATTTATTTACACAAAGAAAAAATGAAACTACTATATTGGCTCATGCAACCGAACCCCACACATCACAGTTCAACAAAGGCATGAAGACATGAGGGGAAAAAAGAATCCAAGAGGTTTCTGGTTTTAATTGCATCATTAGAATCACAAGATTAAGAATAAACAAATCACATTTCACATGTTGCATCGCTGGTATATATGGACCACGTCCCAGGATCATTTTTAATACATCTGGATAATATTACTGAATGAAACCTTGAGCCTTCTCAAATGTGTGAAGCATTGATGGATTAAAAACAGCAGCTCTGACTTTTGTTCATTGAGCTTAAATAATAAATTGAGGTTCAAGCCATTTAATGGAGCCAACTCAGCGTTAACATGATCAGTTAATCTAAACCTGGTTCAAACAATCAAGATAGCTTCACATGTAGGACTACAAACCACAGAGCTGAGATATTAAACAGTCAAAATCACCGGAGGGAAGAAATGTTCACAATCTCAGAGCAGCACATTTTGGATTCATTGTATAAAGAGCAAAAATACAATCCAAAACACTACTATGGGTGAGACCTAATAGGCTCAGTAATGTGTTCCATTACTGTATGATGATCTTTAAAATTGTAGTATCGGGGAAGTTCATTTTTTCAGTTGATTAAGTAACATGAGACAACTTTGACATATTATGAACGATGGACTTGACAAAATGGATTGAAATAATCTTGACAGAATATTGTGCAACTGAGGTAAATGAATGTAGAGGTGTTCTGTTTGAAATGCTGTCTCCTGGCCCAGACTTCATCATATTTATTAGCTATACTAATAAATATACACTCCTTATTCACTGAAGACATTTTGACATGTCACAGTAGGAGAAGCAGAGGTGAAAGAATTACCAAATGAATGAATGTGAATTATGGCTCACTGTCACAGTGACATGGCTTACTAAAGAGTTACACCTGAGCTTCTCCTACTAGGACAAGTCAAACTGTCTGCCTGAATAAAACAGGCTTATTGCAATACAATATATGCTGGTTATACATAGGTCTAATCACAAGCTGTGTTTTTAAAAGCATATCAGTTAGCTGAAGTGCTATCATATCATAGATCAGAACTGATATTTATAAACCCATACTTATAAACATATGGTCATGACATATGTACTGAAGGGGAGGATTAAAATAGTATGTTTTAATGTGGTTGGAAGATGGTAACAACAGTTGATACGCGGGATTAAGTTTCTATTAAGGGATAATATTTTGGGAAATGCAATTATTTGCTTTCTTGCCCAGCGCTAAAGGTTCTCTATTCGATATTCAGAGCATCAACGCAGCAGCGAACAACTAGTTGCTGTGTGAAGATATAGTGTGTGTTGCTATCTGAGCTTCTCGTTGCTTTGAAACACCGCACTGCTCTCCTACGGCGGTTACAGTCGATAACGGAAGCGTGGCGCCCCCCCCCCCCCCCCCGGTTCCCCCCCCCCGGTTCCCCCCCCCGGTAAACACTGTCAGCTCTGTTTGCCGTAGTTAGCACTGTTAGCCGCCAGCGCCATGTTGAGAGCCGTGTGGAAGCAATAGCTGTGCTCTAAATATCACATAAAGCGCCTTTAAGTGAGAAGATCCGTACTACGATCATGTCTCTCATATAAATGTGGAGAACGATTAACTTAGCTTAGCACGAACACTCAACAACTGAGCACCAGTTGCCATCACAACACATACTGTCTTTCCAGTCAACCTGCCGTCTCGTACTGGGGCTTTTCTGTAAACCTTGATCCCCGAATTCCAGCTCAATGTAAACATTGCTTCTGTTCTGTATTTGTATTGTAATTGGGCACAGATGCCACCACATCTGAATAAAAGCCAAATCTTTAACTGTAGCTCAGAGTCTAAACTTGTTTGAGGGGGCTGTTACTGCCAAGGATTTGTACCTAATTTTATATAATCATACCAACAGAATTGTACTTTAAAATATATAATATAAATACTCTTGGCAGTCAATTGTTTAGTTTTTTTAACTGCAAGTGCAATATTTCAGTTTCAAGTTGCAACTGAGACTTTGATCAAGTATTGTGCTCCATGGCCCGCCTACGACTGCATACTTGCTTTCAGTTCCTCGAGGATGTCAGTGCCACTGCTCCACACAATGACTTTAGCCCTCAGAGACGCGTCGTCTTCCAGTCTGGCCAGCAGTTTCTCCAGGGTGAACCCCTTCCTGGGCATCACCACATCGCGCCCCCTCAGACAGGAAGTGGGACAGAGGTCGTTCCCACCGTCGCCAGCGTAGAGCACCCGCTCGTACTCCACGCCGCCATCGCACTGCTCCGACAGGTACAGCTCCAGGACCTTTCTCTTGCAAAGGTTGACGGGGCAGCGATCGCAGTCGTGGGAGTGGTGGCACTGCACCTCCATGTACCCGAGATCGTTGAACTTAGCCGGGTTGGTGAAGACCCGGTCGACAGCTGCCTGGAGTCCAGATGCGTGGAGGATCCAGTCTATGAACACGGTGTTGGAGTCAGAGATGACGATGCAGTCAATGGTGCTCTTGTGATCAGATATGAACGTCAGCAGGTCCGTCATGCCAGCGGTGAAGGGGATGGTCTCCATCACACTGCGGACCCTGTCGGGGCTGACCTTCTGGTCTCCTGGGTGGACGGATAAAAAAAGAAGAGTAAGCAGCTCGGTGGTAGCAGTGAAATGTCAATGAACAGATCTTTGCAGATTCTAAGTATGTGCGAATAAATGAACAGCCTACAAACAGGATAATGAATTGTCACCTATGTAGTTCATCACTCTGCCCATGAACTCAGTCCAGTGGCCTTTTCTGTAGGAGTTCTCCACCGAGTCCGGAAGAGTCTGATCTGGGAGGCATCTGGGAGGAGAGAAAAGAAAAAAGATCCGCAGCTGTCACTTGTAATTAAAACATAGAAAATTGTATTTCATCTGTGTTCTTTACTGTACAGTTATCCTGTCAGTGTGGTATTTTGATCTACTCGTACCACAGTCTTGTGGTAGTGCTGTAGATTTGTATACATTTTGCAGCATTAAAAACATGCCCAACTCGTGTTTTGTATGATGTTTAAATTATGGATTCCAATCAATGTTATTTACCTTATCACCCAGGTGTCACTGTTGTCATCCACCACAGTGTGGTCGAAATCGAACACCATTAGAGTCTTCATGTTTCACCTGGAAAAATACATCACTGTTTCAAAAGAAGAAAAATGTACAATAAGACCTGGCGCAGCTATTATTATGAGCATAAATATCTGACATTTTCGTTGCATTGAGCGGTATTAGTCGTGACATGAGGCCGCGGCGTGGTAAGTTTATAATGATCTAACGTTACTTGTAGCTGCTCCGTCTGTGACGCTCAACCATCTTATCTTTGAGCAGCAAACACCGTGACGGAGCACAAAAAGCTGGAAGTTACCAAACCAGCTGTTGTATCTCAATAAATCGCTCTCCTACGCACGCCGATTTTACCACAACACCTCAGTTAACGCTGAGATGTTTAAAATGATTTCCGTTTAACTATAAAAAGTCAAGTTTAAGCTCGCTGTGTTTCAAATGACAGATTTTTGTAAGAGGTCTGGTGTAACTTCGTACAAGTAAACGGCCTAGCAGCCCGGAAATCCTTCCATTGAAACCGTGCTCCAACAATTCAGATCAGGCTCAGTGCGAATAATAACCGGAATTACAGATATCTGTACTTGACTACACCGCAGCTTCAGATATAACTCTAAGATATTCGGTAAAACTACCATCCACGGCAAACTGACCCCAGCCTGTTCTGACATGAGTCCGCTCCTGTCTTCCTCCTCGCCTTGTTGTGTTCAAGAGATGACAAACCTATTCTGAGCTCTTTACCGCCACCTGCTGGTGAAGTGCCACATTTGGTCTTTTACAATAACTATTGTAACAATTATTATTATAGCAACAGTCCCATGTCCCATTTCAGATATACTTTGAGATATTATGCAACTTAAACGTTGTTTTATGTTTTAAAAAGTGATTGTGGTTTGCTGTGATAAATAACTATGTAATAATATTGCACAGATTCACAATTTATTTTTGCATCATATTTTGTCAAATTATCCGACAAAAACACCGAGTATGCAGCAAGTCGCATTTATGACAAAACCAACCACGGACCCACTGACACAGAGGACCCATGAAGGCATCACTCCGCTCCTCTGACCACTGGGTGGCAGTAACACACAACTGGAATTACAAAACAAAACGTAGAAGAAGAAAACCTGCCCGTTTATTTCCTGGTTGCGTAGAGTCAAGAATCACTCTCGGTTGAGATTGTCGCTTTTCCTCCCCTTTAAAGCTAAAACTTGTCATTTTATCCCGAGCAACATGTTCAGGGGGCTCGGGACGTGGTTGGGTCTGGAGAACCAGACGTACACGAAGACATCGGACGAAAAAGAAAACCTGAGTGTCGTGGAGCAAGAAGAAAAGGTGGTGGAAGCCCAGAACGAGGTAAACAAACAGCAGCCAGCTGACGAGGACGGAGAACCGGAGGCGGACCAAGAAAACTCCGAGCACGGGAAAGGACTTGGTGGTGAGAAAGAAACGGCATTCCCCTAAAACTAGCTAAGCTAAGTAATGAGCTAAATGCTTCTCAGTGGCTCGAAGATGTGGTTGGATAAATCATCTGTCTGTCTATGTTAGCTCAGCATACCCCCATTAAACCCAACATATTGTAGTTCTCAGTGAAAGCTTTCCCCATCGTGTTCTAATCTGTTGGAATGTAGCTAAGGTTTCCTCTTCAGCGTTGTTGCCCAGTGCTAACAAGAGGAGCTGTCTCCTGATAGATTTGTGTTGTGTTATTGTAGCAATGTTTTTTTTACAATAGTCCCGCTATATGATGGTGTTGTTGTTGTCACCCACGCTGTCCTCTCATCTCTGAAGATTACATCTTCAGTTTCGCGTCCAGTGCCACCAAGAAGATCTCCGAGTCGGTGGTGGAGACCGCTCAGACCATCAAGAAGACGGTGGAAGAAGGAAAGATCGACGGCATCATAGACAAGGCATGCTGGTGTTGTTTGACACGTTTGGCAGCATGTTGGAGGCAACTCTGTGATTTGTTGTTGTTGTCAAGAGCAGCTGTTTGCTCAGCATGTCCTAATGTTAGCTTGACAACATTCTAAAGGAAATGGCTCCCACGGGTCTTTTCCTCTTATTCTGTGTGTGTGTGTGTGTGTGTGTGTGTGTGTGTGTGTGTGTGTGTGTGTGTGTGTGTGTGTGTGTGTGTGTGTGTGTGTGTGTGTTTGTGTTTGCAGACTTTCCTGGGAGACTTTCAGAAGGAGCAAGAGAAGTTCGTCCAAGAGAAGAAGTCCAAAAAATCTGGTAAAGTCAGAATCAGGAGACAGGAATCTTCTTTACAATAAACGATCAACTCCTTACAGAGTAACCTCTCCTATAAATGTTTGTTTTATTCCGTGAAAGCTTCACAGGACAAACTAGCTTCTGATTAAGTCACTTGCTCCACACATCCTGTATTTTTGTGTGGGAGTCACTACTGAGGCCTTCTCGAAACAGTGGGAGTGTGTCAGTAATGAAGCAAGGGAAGTGGACCTCACGTTTTCACACAATAGGGAGAGGTCACATCTAAACCCAACAGAATCCTACTGTATGATAAGCATATTAATGCAGCTGTGTTGACTTGATGAGGATTTGTAGTTTTCACAGCTCATTAAATATGTCAGTATTGGAGTCCATTGTAACCACTGTTCATCCAAGCTGGTGTCAACTTCTGCAGCTATATCGCCATTCAAGTGCAGCGCTGTTTCTAAAAAAACACTGCAGCAAGCTACGCCAATAATAACATGATCATTAAAAAAGTCCAACTCAACGAGTCAATCAAACTATTTGTATAGCACTCTATATACAGGGTGGTGCTTTACTGGGACGTACAAACTAATGGGTTCAGTGCAGTGAAAATATAAACAGTAACACAAATGAAGACTAATGCACATGAAAAATAGATATGATAAAAGTGAAATGAGAATGAAGTAGTTTTAGAAAGTTAAATGTTGGACTACACTTGAAAATTTGAAATGTCAGGCTTATTATCAGCTGCTCCATCGTCATTAGCTGCTACGTTGTAGCGTGAAAGGGTGAATTGCTCCTTTTCAATCTGCAACCTTGCAACACCGTATTGATAGAGAGCGCGATCAGTGAGAGATAAGACTAGAGGGTGCTGAAAAACCTCTCCCATGATCTAATATACTTGGTGTCGCAGCACCACTGAAGGTGTGTGTGTGTGTGTTGATTTTTGGTGTCCAGACGCAGCGGTGCCTCCGTGGGTCGGCTACAACGAGGAGGAGACCATCCAGCAGCAGATCCTCGCCCTGTCAGCTGTAAGCAAAAGACTTCATGCACTAAATGAATGTATCAACACCTGTGTGACGTTATCGCTCTTTATCCCCGGATATCATTTGTACAAACTTGTTGTTGAAACCGAGCTCTCCGGCTGCTGATTGTAGGACAAGAGAAATTTCTTGCGCGACCCTCCTGCCGGTGTTCAGTTCCACTTCGACATGGAGCAGATGTATCCTCTGGCTGCAGTGATGCTGGAGGAGGACCAGCTCCTCAACTGCATGCGCTTCGACCTGGTTCCTAAACAGTTAGTTGTGTGTGTGTGTGTGTGTGTGTGTGTGTGTGTGTGTGTGTGTGTGTGTGTGTGTGTGTGTGTGTGTGTGTGTGTGTGTGTGTGTGTGTGTGTGTGTGTGTGTGTGTGTGTGTGTGTGTGTGTACCCATGGGGTTGACATTTAAATGATGAAATGTGATGTGTTGAACAGCGTGAAGGAAGAGGTTTTCTGGAGGAATTACTTCTACCGGGTGTCTCTGATCAAGCAGTCGGCTCAGCTCACGGCGCTGGCGGCCCAGCAGCAGCAGAAGGACGGCGAGGACAGAGGGGCCAGTGTCTCACCTGAGGACGTCGTCTTAACAGGTCCGAATGTCATCCACATTTCTGGGTTACTGATCTCAAGTCATCATTGAACTGGGTGCACGAGCCCGATTTCCTCATCAACAGTTAAATCAATTACTTCTCTCAGTCCCACAACTCGTTAGACCTGTCGATGAAAGACTGTGGCTACTTGTGGCAGGCGTATCGGTAATTCATCACATGTTAAAGTTTAAAAAAGGGCCCTGGATTGACATTTTACAAATGGGTGTGCAAAAATATCAGACGATCAATGAAATTAGCTAATAGCCTAAATTAAAACCATTACATTTAAAGTACATTTATTTTGTGTAGCCCAAAATCACAAATTTGCCTCAGAGAGCAACAGAGGAGGGATCCCTCTATCAGGATGGACAGAAGTGTGATAGATATCATGTGTACAGAATGAACAACATAACAGAGTTACAACACATTCAATGCATATGATATAAATGATACAGACTTGCTCTAGGAAAAATATAACGTGCACGCGAGGCCTGAAGTATATGTGAGGTGCACACGGCACGCTCTTCTTTTTTTAAATACCAGTTAGGTTGTAGTTAGAAGATGTGGTGAGAGAGAATAATCTGCTTTGTCCCCTTCGTGTGTCTCTGATTTCTCTCTCTGGAGTTGTTTGTCCTCTTGGGAAATCATCTGATTAGAGTCCTGAAGGAAAAGATTTGAAGTTGTGGTATGGACGGAGCTCTGTAGCTGAATGTGACAAGAGGAAATCCTCGGGTCATCAAGTTAAGCAAACACCACATTGTGATTTGGAATGTGGAAAACTAATAGCACTGTATGATTTTATATTGTAGACAACATCCGACCAAAAACTCCACCAGTTTCCATCAGCGACAAACAGCAGGTAAGAGCACTGAAATACAGACTCTCCAACAATCATTCTAAAGCTTCAGAAAGACGAGTACAGTCTGTGTCCTTTCTCTGTTCCCGTCTCCGTGACCCTCAGCCACCTCAGGAGGAAGAGGAGGAGATGTCAACGAGTCCCGGCGTGTCCGAGTTTGTGAGCGACGCCTTCGACTCGACGGGCATCAACCAGGAGGACCTGAGGAAAGAGATGGAGCAGCTGGTGCTGGACAAGAAGGACAGCGCCCCCTCTCCCGATGGTCCGCTTTATGACCGTTTCTGATTCTTCAGCTACACGTTGTATTTGGACGTTGGAAGACACCGTCCTGCGATTTGAAGTGTGAAGTAAATAATCGTCTTGCTCGTGATCTTCCTTTTCCAATTCAGATGAGACAGCGGACTGGGAGAAGGAGCTGCAGCAGGAGCTCCAGGAGTACGAGGTGGTGACCGAGGCGGACAACAGAGACGACCAGTGGGACCAAGAGATCGAGAAGATGCTCCAGGCCGACGATAACTAGACGGCTGCTGCTCGTCGGCCTCCTGTTCGCTGATCGGGCCGGAGGAATCGTGACCCGGTGATGCACAGGGGGGAGGGGTGAACTTCCACATTCTCTGTGACCCGACTGTGATTACTATCTTGTAAAACGCCTGTACACCGATGAAGGTGTAGATCCATTATTAGCAAGAGGGTGTCAGCTCTGCTGGAAGCAGTGGGTCTATCCAGGTGTATTAGTAGTAGTTACGCTACTTCATCACCCCTTCCTACTTTTATCTACTTGCTTTCCCCTACCCTCTCTCTTTTTGATGGGGGGGACAAAAAAAGCTTCTAGAGGGCACTCCGATACAAGTACAGTGGATTTTATAATGGAGGGGTATTTGTTTGAAATGACACAACATGTTATATCTCTGTTTCCACTGCTGCTTTCTGGTGGGTTGTACAGTAAAGTCTCGGTATAGTTCTAATAAAGTAAAGTCAAATGTAAAGTTACATTTCTGTAAATAAAAACAATATACCTAACTTCAAATGGCATTCCCCTTCCATTTACATCTGCTTGTCGTTTTACATTTTGTATCGCGTTTTCACAAACTGTACTGTGTTCATGTCTGCTTTTTCTTTTGTTTCTCTGCAACTGAAACACTACCTTTTCTGTTGAACCTGTCAGGCTTAAATAAATATGTATCTGTTATTATGGACAATATACATCATGTTTAAGGGGACCACAAAGCCCAGGGTATCTAGGTGTTAAAATGACTATTGCTAGTGTTTTGAAATATGATACAAAGCCTTTTAATGAAGTTAACACATGGCATAGATTATTTTTTATAACAGTTTTTGTACCCGTATATTAAAGGCATATTCACAGAAGCACTGAGAGGCAAGTGAGAAAATCAATTCCGGAGATCTATTTTTAGAGTCTGATCTAGATTGTTTTCTCTCCTGTGTTTATGACTTAAGGACAGGGGGAAAACGGTTTTACCAGGATGATCTTTCTGAGTTCCTTGAAGTTACTAAGAGGAACTTTCATTTAGTGTTGATTTTGGGGGTCCCTGCGGACAAAAGCGGTAGTGTTAACTAGCACCAGGGTCTCTTTAGAAAACCTCTAATTTGTACTGCAGCAGGTGTCTGACGCAATACGGCCTGGGTCTCCGTCAGCGTGGTGTCAGTGTTGGCTCCCAGCGGAGCAGCAAGGTGAAGTTCAGCTCCAGGCGGGAGGATGGGAGCTCAGCGCCCGACGGGAGGATGGGAGCTCAGCTCCAGGTGGGAGGATGGGAGCTCAGCTCCAGGTGGGAGGATGGGAGCTCAGCTCCAGGTGGGAGGATGGGAGCTCAGCGCCCGGCGGGAGGATGGGAGCTCAGCGCCCGGCGGGAGGATGGGAGCTCAGCTCCAGGCGGGAGGATGGGAGCTCAGCGCCCGACGGGAGGATGGGAGCTCAGCTCCAGGTGGGAGGATGGGAGCTCAGCTCCAGGTGGGAGGATGGGAGCTCAGCGCCCGGCGGGAGGATGGGAGCTCAGCGCCCGGCGGGAGGATGGGAGCTCAGCTCCAGGCGGGAGGATGGGAGCTCAGCGCCCGGCGGGAGGATGGGAGCTCAGCTCCAGGCGGGAGGATGGGAGCTCAGCGCCCGGCGGGAGGATGGGAGCTCAGCTCCAGGTGGGAGGATGGGAGCTCAGCGCCCAGCGGGAGGATGGGAGCTCAGCTCCAGGCGGGAGGATGGGAGCTCAGCGCCTGGCGGGAGGATGGGAGCTCAGCTCCAGGCGGGAGGATGGGTGCTCAGCGCCCGGCGGGAGGATGGGAGCTCAGCGCCCGGCGGGAGGATGGGAGCTCAGCGCCCGGCGGGAGGATGGGAGCTCAGCGCCCGGCGGGAGGATGGGAGCTCAGCTCCAGGCGGGAGGATGGGAGCTCAGCGCCTGGCGGGAGGATGGGAGCTCAGCTCCAGGCGGGAGGATGGGAGCTCAGCGCCTGGCGGGAGGATGGGAGCTCAGCGCCTGGCGGGAGGATGGGAGCTCAGCGCCCGGCAGCAGCGCCTCCTCCTTCCGCCGGGGTCTGTCTGTTGCAGGCTGCTCGCTGCTGGAGTCAGAGCTGAAGGAACATTAAAATAACATAGAAGTGAACATTTGGTTGCCTGTGGACGTGTGTTTACTGAGTCCTTGGAAGTCTTCAGGTCAATCCCGCCATTGTTATTTTGATCATGAACATTATGCGATAGATTGTTGCGGGGAGGATCTGTTTTTGGAGGCCAGTCCTGGAAGCTACTGTCACATTGGTTCCCTTGACAAAAAGCTAATTTGAATTATTGCACAAAATATGCTCTATCCGCAAACACAGGTTTATGATACTTAACAAGTACCCACTAACGTTCTTCGCTCAAGCTTCAAAATTCCAGAGAGGAGTATTTATTTATTTAGTATATATCATAGAACAAAAGATTAAACTCTCTTAAGCTTATTTCAGGCATCTAACCAAAAACCCATTAAAACAACCCATTGACTCAGACGAGGGAACCGGGAGTGCAAAAATGCTGACTCATTTACGGGTTTTAGGACTCAGTAGCTATTCAAGGGCAATCTTTCCTTTGGGCACATAATTTACCTTTCTGTTGTAAGACTAAATCCATTCTTTAATGCCCATGGTTACCATGTCATAAAGAAATTGAATAGCTCTTGTGCCCCTCACTGAGGGATGTAGAAGCATTCCTCTCTTGTGGAACGGACGTGTGTACTTGAGAGTTTGGACTTGGTTTAGGGTTAGTCCAGACTTCCAAGGATGCAGTACGGTCATTGTCCAATTGGAACAGTAGCTTACTTGATGACGTCACCACCTCGACCGGTCTTTGTAATGAGTTTATTCTGATTCTTCACACACGACGATCCACTGTATGAACATCTGTAGCCAACACATAAAAAGCCAGTGACGGGAAAAAGGGTTGTGGAAGGTTGTTGTGGACGTACAGTGAATTAATTAACAAATAAGGGCACCAAAAGTATATATTGAACATAAAAACACTGACAAAAATATTACAATGGATCAGATCCGGATTGCGGTTGCAGTCTGTAATCTTTATCAAGAAGCTGAAGAGGAGGCTGCCCAACTCGGGGCGAATCTGTCAAAGATGAGCCCAGATGTGGCGGATGATGGACAAGAGACGTGCCATATTAGCATGTCTCTCTTGCTTTGTAAGTCTGTCTTAACGTTACGCTTTTTGTTAAACGGGTCCAACAGCAAACCCAGCTACAACATGGTGGAGGATGTCAAGGAGCAGAGGAGCAAAAGAAAGGTCAGCACTGATGAAGACAAAACTGAGGGCATATGGTATTACCCACGCCAGTTGGCCCCTGCAGTTTAATATCAGAGGACGTCAACGCAAGGGGGAGCAAGCGGAAAGCAGACGCTGCCGAAGAGAGCCCCAAGAAAAAGATCAGGAGCAGCAGTGTTACCAACATCACCGAGGCCGGGAGTGTTACCATGTTACCAACATCACCGAGGCCGGGAGTGTTACCATGTTACCAGCATCACCGAGGCCGGGAGTGTGCCGTCTGATAGTACCTCAAACCGTCTTTTCATCAGAAGCAGAGCAGGTTCATCTGATGAGGAAGAAATGTACGACATGTATGACCTCTCAGTGAAAACCAGCCGAGGTAAACTGATCTTAGACCTGACTCACGGTTTAAAGGAATAGTACGGAAAGGTGAGGAATGCGCACATTCGCTTTGTTGCCGAAAGTTAGATGGGGAGATTGATACCACGCTCATGTCTGTACTGTAAATATGAGGCTACAGCCTACAGCCGGTTAGCTTAGCTTAGCATAAAAACACCAGGTTCTGTCCAAAGGTAAGAAGATTTACACTTTATTTTTTGCATGTGATCTTTAGAGTGCTGGTTGGTGGATTTTGTTTCCTTTTGACAGAGCCGGGTGAACCGTTTGCCCCTGTTTCCAGTCTTTGTATTAAGTTAAGCTAACAGAAGCTAACGAAGTTAAGCGGTAGGTTCATTTAGCACACAGAGATAAGCACTACATTCATAATCTTCACATATAAATCTCAGCAAGAAAAAGCGGATAAGTGCATTTCCAATCAATAGGTGTCCCTCAATATTATAGTGATCTCTCTGTGTTGAATTTGAAGCCAACTACATTGAGCTTTCTCAGATCAGCGTAATGAAGGCTACCGAAAAAAAAGACATTGCACCAGTAAGTCTTAAATACTTATAAAAGTTATATTTCACTGAATCCTTAGAAAGTCAAGTGAAACGCTTGTGTCTCCGTCTTACAGGAAGTGGTAAGTGATCATCTAAAACATGTTTTTACTCTCAGTGCTATTGGTGAAACAATATAAAGCTATTGATGGAGGTTTCTTCCTCATTGGTGGTGGTTAACGGTGGTGTGCTTTTCTGCTTATGCATTTTCTGTATTTCCTTTAGGACCAGAATGGAAATGTTCAAGGCCATTGATGAAGTGGCCCTCATGGTGAAAGCAGCATGTGGAGCAAGGAAGGTACCGTAGCTTCACGTGAGACGTCACTTAAGGGTTATTACTGTTAATGTAATTCTGGTTATATATTCTATACTTCGAGAGTTTTACCACAATATGCATCTTTACGTGCAAAATAATCTTTTAAATTGACAAGCATATGTGTATTTCATGACACAAGTCAAACAGGATTGGATAATTATTTGTCCCTCCCCATTGACTACCGTACATATTTTTTTCCAAAATTAGGTCTCATGGTGTTCAACGGAAAGAGCGAGACTTCGCCTCTGTATTCTCCCTCAATGTCCATAAAATCTTTTTTTCTTTTGTATTTATGTGATGATTTTTATTTATAAATTTATGTGACATCACTGTGCGTAGTCTGATAGCCCAGTTTGTCCTTCTTAAAAGATGTGTAAATAACATAAACAATAACTTGTGCATTGCAGTTGAGGTTATACATGCAGGATTAACAATTGGAAAAATGACCAACATTAAGTGCCTTACGGGGTCAGCCTTTCCTGAGATATGGACAAAGGTATGAAAGTTGGAATGGTGTTTGTATCTTATTTAATTTATTATTTTTATTTATTCCTTCCTGTTTTATAAAAACAAGAAATACATCTGACTCCTCACTTTACACATTGTGCTTTACTGCACCGCTGCTATTGCTTTTCTACAATGTTTCTTGATGTATTGTGATGAACTGAACTGTTCCAACATACCATCATATATTACCTTTCTTTCGCAAAGGTTTGAACCTATGACAACTTCGTATTGAAAATCCTCGAGGCTCTGCTTTTACAATAAATATATATTTCGATTTTTATATTGCTTTGAGGTGGAGTGCATATACCAGGGCACTATTAGTGAAAATCTGAACTAAATTCAAGCGTTAGATGAAAAATAACATGACACATTTAATTTTATTCCACCATTTTTCACCTATGGGGGAGTCAAAATGTTGATTAATTGCATCACTTTTTTTTCTCTGTTTTGCTGTATATAACATTTTTTTACGACCATCATCCTCAAGATGCGACACTGGTATCAATCTTCTCATCTAACTCTTGGTAAGAAAGTGAATAAGCACATGCCCCAATCTGTCAAACTAGTCTTTATTTATTCATGTATCTTAATTTCTGAGAAATCGAGATGCCTTAGCGGTCCAAGATGACAATGTAGCAACATGCCTACTTTAAGTCTGGCTGGGGACTAGGGGGTTGTACTTTCCCATACACTGCGTGTGTGTGTTTGCGTGGTCGGGGGTAGAAGGAGGGAACTATATGTGTTGGTGAGGAGAATGATGGCCTTAGGGGGAAAAAACTGTTCAGGTGTCTGGTGGTCCTGTTCCTGATAGAACCGAAGCTCTGACCACATGGGAGCCTTCTGAAGAGGCATTGAGCCATGTGTGATGAGTCAGCCTCCTGACAGCCATGTGCTGTCTAATAAAGGCTCAATCACTTTAAAAAAGTATTGATTTTATGTTGGTTCTAATGGAAACTTTCTCGTTTAACCTTATTTATTCCCCCTGCTGTCTGAACTTCAGACTGCACTGTGTTCAGCCCTTTTACGTGGATGATCAATCCAGGCGAAGTACCGTTCTGCATGACTTCAAAACTGAATCGATATAGAGTTTGCCATGTAATAAATGGTTTCGATGGACAAACAATTCTGTTCCAGCCGAATGGGAGGTGGAGCAGAGGGCCGAGAGGAAAGCCAGTCGAGAGAGTGACTAAGTACGTGTGGAATGGTTTGGGAAGGAGGCACGCATGTTTTCGTAGTAGAAAGTCTGTAATCATGTAAATAAAAAGAGACGAACACATAGCTGTGCTTGTGCCAACCAGACAGCCAGTCATGTCTCTGCAGGCCCCATACGTTTCAGTGCAGGAGTGGTGGAAACAGATGGTACGCTGCAGTGTCAACACTACTCCCACCGCAGTTCGGTGCTAAAATGAATCGGAGAATAAATGCTCTTTTGCAACCAGCGATCAATACAAGGATCAATACTCAATATGCTAATGCATGCTGCGCTTTCTCTCTTCTTCTTGGGTTTTAAAGTGCGTTTAAGCATATAATGTGACAGCGTAATGAACAACTCTCCTTGCGGCACAACGTGTTGTCTCTTTGTTGTGTCTCTCTCACACACACACACTCACACACATGTCACTCCCATCACAGTCACCAGAATCCACCAGCTGGTCTCTAGCAGGTCACACAGTTGTCACCATGGTGACAAAGCCCGGCAGATGAGGACCCACGGTTTAACAATATCTTTCAATAATGCATAAAGGCAGGCCTGTGTGTGTGTGTGTGTGTGTGTGTGTGTGTGTGTGTGTAGCCCAGTTATGGCCTTCAGATTTTCTTGCCCGTATTCCGGACAAAGAGACAGATGAACAGAGATAAGAGCTAATCGTGTTGAGACAAACACAACATTGAGTGTGTGTTTCATGCGTGGCATATCATACTGAGGTACGAACCCAACCAATTGTTAGCAAGGAATGTTCTTAAAATGTGGGAGCTTTAAACAAAAAGGTTGAAGGGAACCGAAAAAGGGGGAAAGGAGAAAGGTGCCAGACTGAGAGGGATGCGGGTGGAAATAGTGGGGAGAGTGAAAAGAGAGAACAAGGGAGGAGTTGAGGAGGCTGCATGGCTGCTCAGAACACCTGCCGCTCATACCACGACCTCATTTAGAATAATTGGTTTCCAGTAGCTCCGAAAACAATCCAGCAACTTTTGCTATATTTGTCATCATACCAGGTGAAAAAACCATAGTGTTGATAGAGAATACAGAACAATCATATGTAAAAGAGATGTCAGAGATATTAAAATGTGATCTCAGGCGGAACTACTGTTCTCATGGTAACGTTTGTATTTCTGTTTGAGGATAAAAAAGAAAGGCTTGGACGAATATAACGACTATGGAAGCCGAGAAAGGCCAAAAGTATTTACATTCTATACGCAAATGAGTGCCTACTTGTGAAAATGAACCACAACTGAATACTTAAATGTGCAAGAAATGAAATTGGGAGCATTTCGATTGCCTCTCAACAGCTCCCAACAGGTCGACGGCGTGCCGGCGGCTCATGTCTATAAAAAGCGCTGACAGAGCAAATGGTGTTTGCCTCAAGGGGAGCTGGAGGGACGGATGCTACTCCTCCGCATCAACGCTGCCGGGTTGGGACTGTTACCGCCTTATGAAAGCAGTGCAGAGTGCCGGCTGTGAGCTAGTCAGTAGGGAACGCTCATGTGCGCGAACATGCACTAAAAGCAGTGGTGGGCCATCAGGGCCAGCAAAGCCTTCTCTGCTGGCCTAAACATAATCACAAAGTTATAGCTATTTTATAATTAAATCATTTTTCATAAATACACTACATGTATTCTAATTATTTTTCCCATTAGCTTATTTTCTCATTGCACAGCTACTGTCTCCCTCAGTTGCTCCAGCCTGCAGCGCTGGAAGCAGCTTGTTTAAAGTAGAGCTTTTATCCAATCAGATTTCGCCCCTATGTCTCTAGGTAAGAAGAGAGGCCTGCAAGAAAGCCTTTGCTTTTTTAGTTTGACATGTTGGGCGTATTCTTTGACATGTCAGAGCTACCGAGGTAGCCTACAAGTACGTCTGCATTAATGTGCGCCGTGATTGGTCAGTGGGCTAGCGTGACTGTTGTGAAGCTGAAGCTAGCTAGCGGAACATAGTAGTAGTAGTAAGAGTTCAAGTAGATGACATTGACATGACATTTTTAGCGTTTTGCTTGGTGTAGCTTTGTTTTTTAACACTCAATGGCTGAAGGAGGAGGAGAAAAGGATTTGGGAGTTACTGGCAACGCCTTTCTGGAGAAGGACATTTCCAGACGAGCTGTAAGAAAGGGTCGGCCAACCCTACAGCTAGCAGCCCTGACCCAGCCAGGAAAAGGATTTGTATGAACGGTATGCCTGGCTGACAGCGTCGTGAATAGCGGTGCACATTTTATGGCTAAGAATGTGTTTTATTTGCAACTGAGCATCTTGGTGTTTAGAGCTATGCTAGATCTGCTAACCAAGGCAGCAACACGACACCATAGCACGGCAGGACACTTACAAGCTACGGTGCTTTTGAAAACTTTTGCTGAGACACGAATGGATCTACAACTCAACGAACACGTTCATAGGAGGAAAAACCGCACCGATGTTCTCTACAACCGCGGTATTAAACTCTTTGTTAACAAAGAAAGGAGGATGGACTTTGTCTTTCAGTGAACAGCAGCTTTGGTAAGTGAACTGCGTTTGTTTTTTTACATCTGCACTAACGTACTGTGTTAAGTTGTCTATGGTGTCGTTTTTATGATATGGTTAATATTGTTCCCTCTGATGTGAATAATATTTGAATGGCTCGTGCTCTTTAGTATGCGGTGGAATACGTGTTTTAGCGCTGCAGTGTTGCTGGATTGATTTGTCATGCTTTGTTGTCATATAAATATATGTGACTGGTTCTTGTGAGTTTGTTCTTGTCATTGTGTTAATTACGTTGATTTTGACTATATGCCTTGTCCGTTGATGACGAAGCATCCCGTCATGCGCGTATTCATGTATCTGTGCTCTGCAAATAGTGTATTTGTAGGTGTTGAGCTTCATTTTTACACGAAACAAATAATAACTTGTAGGGGTTAGGGTTCTGGCATTTGATTCTCTGTTTGGGCTTTCGTTTTCTTTTACAAAGCAAGAATTATGGTCTGGAGAAATGGGGATTGTGTGCCGATTGTTTTAGCCCTGTTTGTATCAGTAGGAAACAGCTAAACGCTGCGGGGAGAGTTAGTAGCGTGTGCTGCTGTTGGTTTTCCCGCTAAGCTAGTTTATATATATATATTACGTTTGTTATTCTACTGTTAATAGTTGTTCCTTTTTTGTAATATTTTTCCAAAACATTTTTGAAGTGATAACTTGTCTACACGTCTGTATATTGTTTGTGTGAACTCAGATTGGAAGCCCTTAGCTCAGGATGTCAAACGTTATAAATAAGCTGAGAAGTTGTCCTTAATGCTTCCAGATGTCAGTGACTTAGACTTAAACTTCAACCAGGGCAGAGTACAGTATGCACATAGCACTGCAACCTATACAATGACACTTGAAATGAAAGGACCAAAAGCAGAACCTGCACACACCCACCGCAAAGAAGGTTACACTCAGAGATGGGCAAAAATACATCAAAATGTATTTTGATACAAAATACCCCCAAATAAATGTATTACAACAAAATACAAAATACAAAATACTGGTGCCAGAAAATGTAACAAAATACATGTATTTTGTATTTAAAATAAAGGAAATACTTTTTTCTGGATTTTCTGTTTTCTCACAATTTGGTATAGCAGAGCATTCAGGTTTGGGCTATATAATGTACACAAAGCTCTGGTGAACCCCACAAAAAGGAAGAACAGTCACGGAATGTCAATCTAACTAAGCAACTGATAAGTTAACTTGCTAAACACTGGCTATGCGCTAGCCTAGACAGCATGCGAGCGTCATTAGCATGTTAGCATTGATCGCTAGCATGTTAGCATCGATCGCTAGCTTGATATTATAACCATCACCATGTATATACAATAGGCTATGTAGCCAGACCCAGACATGAATTATACATCAACCTAGTTGACATCTGTCACACTCAGATACAATATTTACCTTGACAGACAATCTGTTGAACTTGAAGATCTGAAGACTGAACTCGTGAACTGTTTTTTGATTCGTGGAGAAAGTATTTTGAGTATTTTAAATACAAAATTACTCCACTCTAAAGTATTTTGTTACAAATTACGTTAGATTTTTAATCGGCCCTATCAAATACAAATTACAAAATACTCAAAAGTAATTGAAATACATATTTCAAATACAAGTAATAGAAATACTGCCCATCTCTGGTTACACTGAATTAATCATGGACCGATGTGAATTGTTGCTACTAATCTGTAAAATGCACTTAAACACAAAACTACCAGGATGGATGGCTGAACAGGTGGAGAGCTGATTTAAACCCCTGTAAAGCTGTTGTTTTCATGGGGAATGCTGGCCTTTCGCCTTTATGACCGTGCTGTAAAGTCATTTAAAGTGTGGAGGGTGTAGCCCGGAGATCCCAAAAAGCCCTGACTATTGTTGGTGAATTTAGAGGTGCTAAAATACGAGATTGGGAGAATTTCTATTGCTTCTCTAAGGCTCTACATGGCGACGGTTGAGCCGTCAGTCTTTACCTGATGGGGAACCAGAGGGTGGGTGCTGTCGGTTGGGACGGTGTTTTCAGTAGTAGCCTCCATATGAGAGTAGTGGCCATGAGCTAGCCAGTGGGGCAGCTCAACAAAGCAAGGAGAAGCTCAGATAAACACACACACACACAGAGGGAGAGCGACTTCGTCTGCTCAGGTAGACTAAGCGTATCCTCATATAACAGTTCATATGATGTACTACGGAAAGTTACTCTTCATTTGTTGTGCGTTACATGGATACGGTCTTTTCAAATTAGATTTCCACAAGAAACTCAGTATAGATAAGGCAACAAAACCACTTAGTTAGGTTTAGGAATAGATCGTTGCTTGGGGTAAATAACCACTGAAGTGTCGTTACTGAAGTACGCAAGTTACGTGACAAAAACGTCAACGATGACTTCTTGTCTATATGTCCTCGTTCAAGATTATGTGGATAACATACGAAAAAATGACATTTATGACTGCTATGGATGCTGGATGAGACCGGCCTGCTCCAACATATCTTTACCATCGCGAAAAACACAGGCATATCATGTGTTTGACAATGTCTTCCGTAAGAATGAAACTGAGAAATTTGGGTTGAAAACATATTACAGGTTAAAGTTATGTTATTATGGGTTAAGGTCAACGTTAAGACTTTATTCTTAAAGTCCTTAAAGCATGTAGCAAAGTGTGTTGTAGTTGCCAGTGTTGGTCCTTACAAGTGCAGTAACACCAGCGTGTTTCCCAGTACACAATATATCATGGTTATCTTGGGCAGTGTTTCACTCTGAGAAGGTGTGTGCGTCCCTTCACAGTGCGGCTTATTTGCACTGCAACACAAATAAACACACACTCACAGACAGAAGACTGCTTTTACAAGCATGTGATATTTGTCCGAAAATAATAGAGACATTTGCTCTTGGGTATTATCCTTCAGTGGTTGCCGGTGGGAAAGCATAATTACAGGATGTTAGACCAGCTAAGTGACTGAATCACCAAGTGCTTTGTTTTATATCCTGTCAGGCCCCCACACCTGTCACATGATAGGACAGTCAGAGTTTCTAGTGCCCATATTTGGAGCTTTTTGACAGCAGATAACATTGCACACTGCAGGGTCCAATATATGCACGTATAGGACATTATTCGCTGCTGACAAGCATGCACAGACATCTTATGCTCTGCTGCACCGTACCCTGTTAACGGCAGGCCTAATAGTTCATCTACTAACCTAGTCATCTATGACCGCAGTCACCCACAATGTCTCCTAGGCTTTTTTACATGCAGATGGTTGATAAGATAATGGTCATGCTGCTGTTTTTTTGTTTGCTTTTTTTACTGTCATCAAGCTGTCTTTCACTCTCACTCTTTCTGTCTGTATGTGTGTGTGTGTGCGTGTGTGTGTGTGCGTGTGTGTGTGACGCCAAGCACACCACTCAACACGGAGACAGAGGGCCCTTTATTAGCCAAGCCCACGCAATTCAACTGACAAATCCTGCTCCAGACAAACACACACACACACACACACACACACACACACACACACACACACACACACACACACACACACACACTCGCACAGACCCACGCATACTCTCAACCACTCACGTAGACAGTTGAACAGAAAAGAGGAGCCAGGTGCTGCTAGCCCTCCCCTCCCTTCCTCTCTTCACCTCTCTTCACCTCCTCTCTTACCAAACTACAGAAGAAGATACAAGCCTAAACCGAAGAGTTTTAAGTTTTTAGTGGGAAATGTGCTTTAAATTGTCAGGTGAGCATGAACAATGACATTGAGACATCTGGGGTTTAAACATTAACCTGCTTTTTAACACCTGCAGGTGCGTCACGGATACCTTTGTGCAAGGCAGAATACAAATACAAGTCAAAGTCCAGTTCATTCAGACTTCATTTTGTGGGGCTTTAGCGCGGAAACACCACACGCTTTACATGAAGCAATAAAAGAGCCACACAGCAGAAAGTGGAAGAAATCCCACAAAGGGCTTTTGCACATGCACGAAACACACATGCATAGGTCTCACAAAAAGAAAAAGGTCCGTGCCTTGGTGTCTGGTTCACTTCAGGAGGCTAAGAAGACTTAGTTGGCTCATATCAGAAATGTATTGTGGCAGCAGAGCCATAATGTCAACTGTAATGGAAGAATGTGTTTGTGATTAGATCTATTTGTAGCAAAGCACATGACAAGTTGTCATTCTATAGGAACAGGAAATGCCATGCACCATGTGCAGTGTTTAAGCGGTCCCAGTGATGCTCTTAATAGTGTGTTTGGGATTCTTTTTTTTGTTTTCATGAAAGGAAGCAATAACCTTTGATGACGCTGATAGACCGTTTCCATTCTCTATTCAAACACATCTCACGGAGACTTTTGCTGTTCATGCTCTGCTTTACATCTGACTACTTAAAACTGTTGTGGGGGTTTCACACTTCCCCCAAAGGGGCTTTATATTTTCCAGTCAATGCTTTTTTTTCCAGAAGCAAGACATTTTTTTGCGCTCGTTTTCGGTTCAAAGCCGACGAAGCTGCGGTTTGTGGTCACATTTGAAACCTGTCAGAGGGCCAGCTGCCGGTGGCATTGAAGCAGTGTAGCTCTAACACTATATCTGACATCAATGTCACAGAAAAAAATGAAATAGGCTGTTACATCATGCACACTCCCCCCAGGTGGGGACGGAGTGCCTACCTCAAGTGAAGGAGTTTAAGTATCTCGGGGTCTTGTTCACGAGTGAGGGTAAGATGGAGCGGGAGATCGACAGGCGGATCGGTGCGGCTGCAGCAGTAAAGCAGGCGCTGCACCGGACCGTCTTGGTGAAGAGAGAGCTGAGCCGGAAGGCAAAGCTCTCAATTTACTGGTCGGTCTACGTTCCTACCCTCACCTATGGTCACAAACTCTGGGTCGTGACCGAAAGGACAAGGTCGCGGGTACAAGCGGCCGAAATGAGTTTCCTCCGTAGGGTGGCCGGGCTCAGCCTTAGAGATAGGGTAAGGAGCTCGGACATCAGGAGGGAACTTGGAGTCGAGCCGCTACTCCTTCGCATCGAAAGGAGTCAGCTGAGGTGGTTCGGGCATCTGATTAGGATGCCTCCTGGACGCCTCCCACTGGAGGTTTTCCGGGCACGTCCAACTGGGAGGAGACCCCGGGGAAGACCCAGAACACGCTGGAGGGATTATATCTCCCAGCTGGCCTGGGAACGCCTCGGGATCCCCCAGTATGAGCTGGAAAATGTTGCGGGCGAGAGGGAAGTCTGGGTCAGCCTGCTTGGCCTGCTGCCACCGCGACCCGACCCCGGATAAGCGGAGGAAAATGGATGGATGGATCATGCACACTGTTAAGGCTTTTGGAGATAACCAAATGTTCCACTGTGATAACTCCTAAAGTGTCCAGGCACCTATGGAGTACTTATTTTGGAATGTGCAACATCCTAACTTGAGCTCTAACATAATCCAAGGCCTCAACGGAACGAGCCGAACCACAATGAACATCATGCATTTTTAGGGGGCTTATAGAAGGTGAAGGGCTATGGGCCAATAACTTAAATGGTTATGTCTTCAATCAACAAATACTGCTATATAATGCTGAGGTGTCTACCTTTAGGATTGAGAGTGGCTTTGGAAAGTGAACTGGCTCATTGTACTCTCCCTTCTGCAGCCCCCTCCTCTGTGCTCCCAGATCCATGTCACTCCGCCTGGCCTCCCATCTCACACCTTGTTACTCGACAGCAGTCAAGTGAGACATAGACAACAGAAGATAACTGGGAAATGTCTTTGCCTTCAAAATAAAAGCGAACTATTTGTCATTAAAAAAACAAAACAAAGGAGTGATTAGCCAAATTCAATTGGCCTGATAATGTAGGTGTTAGAGAATAGGGTACACCTTGGCTAAACAAGGTGCTGCTATGTGAGCAGAGTATCACACAGGCCACACTGTGATCATTATATTACGCATTGTGAAAATCATGGCCGGAAACGACTTCCATTCTGGCTGCCTTGACCGTAGCTCCGGTCTCTCGCACCTCAGTCGCGCTGACAGTCCGTCCGCGAGCACAAGCTCTGTGTGACGACGTAGTGAAAGCTTCAGCGGCGTCTGTTCTTTGGACTTTACGTTTTGTATGAATATCTTCAGCCGTCTCGAGCGCGTTGAAGACGTGAGAAATAACCCGGGGAACAGCAAGTGCACACGAATTAAGTTTTTCTTTCTTTCTCTCTGGTCCACCTTTTGTGCGGTTGACTGAATTAGAGCGTCCATCCCCGGCTGTCACCGCGGCGTGTAGCGTGAAGGCTGCTTCCCCCCCTTTCGTACTGGGTCCACTTTGTGTGGAGCAGTGGGTGGAAGTTTTACCTGCAGGCGTTGGACATCAGAAAGTAGTGTAGTCGACAGGAGGAGAGAAAGCTCCGCTGCTGACGGGAAAAGTCCTCAAGGTAAGGCTACACACCCCAAGGAACAACACTAACGTTACATTTCATTTGAAACAAGCGAGGCTATACAACATATACATTCAGCATGTCTGATATTCACTAGCACTCCACCACTTAAATGAAGTTATTGTATTATGTTTATCATGATAGATATAGAAACAGATAGACAGACAGATAGCAGATTTCTACATTGGAATTATTATATTTTGTATTGTATATTTGAATATATATATTTATTCATAAATTAAAAAAAAGAAGATATATATATATATATATATATATATACACCCCCACTGGTATGGTTTTGATTAGCATGTACATTTTTCTATTGATTAGCTATATGATTAATAATAAAAAAAAGCATTGTTGTTCGTGCTAAATCGCACATCCAATAGGTCTTATTTATTTGGACATGTTTTTATTTATTTTGTAATGTTTCGGGACTGGGGTCATGAAGGTCTCCTTGTCATTATTTACAGTAACGGGTTGTACCAGGTGTTGTGTATTCTTTTCCCTTATGAAGAGTTGATGTTCGGGTTCATGGTGACAAACGGACGTCAGAGAGGCTCTACCTCGCTCTTCTTACAGCTTGCGGTTTCCTGACTGCCTCGGTGCACAATCAAATGACTTCACTCAGTGAGAAAAAGAACCATAGTGTGAATAACCTGGACGTGTGAACATCTGTAAACCCTGCAGATCAGATGAGCACCGAAAGTGAACAAATGACAATCGTGGAGGGATTTTTTTTCTTTGCGCCCCGTCCCTTGAAATGCAAATATTGCATAGGGTGTGTGACTCATTGCAGAAAACCCTTCTCCTTTGTGCTGACTTCATTTTTCATAATGAGGAAAAGAAAGCCCCTGATGGCAGACTAAACCCAGTGACCCACACCTAAGGCCACGCTTGGGGGTGAATTAGGCCCTAATAACATGCTGGCTGTTGTCTGTGCATGTGTGTGTTGTTTTATTGATTTATTCATAGCCCCAAAGGACATATCTGCAGCATTCCACCTGCTCCTCCAATTTCCTCACAGAGGACGGCAGGATACAGATAAAATGTATGCGTATACACACTCGTGCAGACGTGCACGCTGCATCACTATGGTGCTCTCACAAAGAATGCAAGGTCCCAACACAAATGTAGCCTGGGGAACATTCCACATCAGCCACATCACATCCAGTCTTCAAGATGACGGTGACGATTTTTATTGTAGTTAGTTGGCTGCATTCTGATATGAACGCTTGCAGTTAGATGTCACAAGTCTCCCTTTCAGAAGCTTCCACGGTAGCTGCTCAGTGTGTGACCACCACTTTCACTTGCAGGTCCTGAAGTGGGACGACTACGTGCTTTAAACCACACGTAGAACGGCAGACACAGAATGCCAGTTGCTTCTTGCATTGTGCCTCAGGAAAACAAACGCAAATCTTATCTCGTAACCATGTTGGCAGCAGCAGCGGTCAACAGTGTAGCACAGTGCAGTGTTCTCACAGCAGCGGCTTTGGCAAGACGACAAATGAGGTCAGTGTGTTTCTTCAGAAGAAAAAGTGAGAAGAGACTTTATTTATAGATAGATATATTCTGCTTCCCTGTCATCTTGGCAGTATTGTCCAGAGAGTTGGAGCTGTTTGTGTATAGTGTGTGTCTTGTCTTTTAACCAGTGGCTTAAACAGCCTCCGAAGCAGCCAGTGATCTTTGACCCTTATTCACGCTCACTGTCACTCTGAGGCCGGACAACAAAGAGCAGCTTTTGTTCCTTGAATTACTCTTCCATGCGCATTCTTTGCTCCCTCACTCTGCTGCTTGCAGAGGAGTGGGACCAATGCGAACCGCAACACTTGCAGGACAAAATCCAAACGACAAATTCAGTCTACTGTAAACGCGGGTGCAAGATAATCTATGTAAACTCGTACTTGAGTCGGGATTTCTTAACTGAACTAAGAAAAACTGCTGTGCAAACGACAACTGAGACACGATAAGCACTAACAAAACGGACTATATGTCATTCAGGTGAGCAGTCAGCAGCAGACATGAAAAGCAGAAAACGTGACACTCCGACGTCTTTCAGAACGGCAGGAAGTGGTGTTTTCAAGGTAGACTACTGTACTGAAAACACCAGATCTGAGGTGCAGCTGTATCTTGAAAGCCAAATCAGCCTTTTGATAGAATCCACTGTCAAATCTGACCATCATCTCTTAATTATCTTGATTTAGCGGAATTAGTGGCTTCACATTAGAAGTTGTGCGACATGCTAGCAGCTCTGTGAGGCTGGAATTTCACACAGCACGCTAATATCAGCAAGCTAACACGCTCAGAATGATGATGCTAACACGCTAATGTTTAGCTGGTATCATGTCTACAATGTTTACCATCTTGGTTTAGTGTATGACAGTGTCTACTAACATGCTAACAAGTACTAAACTCAAAAGATAGTTTTCTGGGGGGGGGGGGTCATAAACCACTGGAGCTATTCAAATTTTGATTTGAGTTAATTGGAGCACTTTAGTTGCCTAAAAATGTTGTTTGGTTGTACTTCGCTCCACCCTCTCGTGACATTTCGGGTTGCAAAAAAACAAGATGACGACGGCCAAAATGGCGAACTCGAGGCTTCAAAACTGCAGTCAACAAACCAACGGGTGACGTCAGATGACTACGACCACTTCTTATGTACAGTCTGTGGGTGGTGACCAAAGTCATGTCATGGCAGCCCATCCAGTGGTTGTTGAGACATTCACCGAAAAACAGAAATATTAACAAAGTGTGTAAAGATCATCCTCTCAAGATCTCATGGATCTTTGTTTGTGGCAATACATCATACGTGCAGTAGTTGTGGCTAAATGTGAAGACAAAAACTCTCCATCTCCATAAAATGGCTCAGGCATTACTCAGAGGAGCGTGTCACCGCTGTCTGCTGTCTGTGGCACACATTGTTTTGGCTGCCGTTCCACTTTGCGTGAAGCCAAGCTGTGAGTCAGATGTGTGATGCAGCGATGTGGAGGACGACACATGGGTCATGTTTACTGGAAATCACAAAGTGACAAACTGGGAGGTCGTGGGTTTTACGGTGGCCCGTCTCGTTCACTCATGCGTGGGTTGCTGGAGGTTATGCGAGCATTCACGCATCAACACGCGCCAGGGCTCTATAACTTCCTGTACGTGCGGAGGAGTAACGAGTGCAGTGAGGGAGCAAGTTTCGGTAGTTTGTGCTTTGTACTGAAAAATGAGAACACACACACACATGCGCATGAGAGCTGGGAAGTGAAAGAAAAGGGGAAATTCTTGACGCCTGGGCGCCTTGCAGGGACAATAGAGAGGGTGTGGGGGTAGAGAGAGAGGTAGTTTACACGTTGAGAGAGGGAGATTATAGGTGGCTTGAGCTGGAAGTAAAGTTGTGTTTTCAAGCCCCATACAAAGGATCTGACACTTTTTTAAATGTTAAATGCACATACATACACGCTATGTCGTGGTAACACTTTTTACATGTTGAGCACACGTGCACACACACACAGACGGGTTTGTGTTGGTGGCAGAACTGAGCCCATCACTGTGTTTTCCCACTTGTAGTCTGCTGCCTGCTGCCTGTGGTCGGGGCCACTCCGGGCACTTCCCTCAGTGCAGTTGTGTTTCATCATTGTAACGTGCGGGATCTGGTGGAGGCTGGGGTGAGTCACCAGCGTGATGCTGAGCGAGTGCTCGAGAGTCTTGTTTTTGAGCAATGGGTCATCACTTAAAACCCAAACCCTGTGTGCTCCTGGGGCTGGTCTGAACTGAATCAGCCAACGTGGACATTGTTTCAAGTGTGTGTAGCTGTCACCAAACGTAGTTTAACATCATTTCTGTTTGCTTTATGAAAACATCTTATTTTACATTCTCTGTCATTCGATCTTCTGTCGGAGGAACTAGGTAAGGTAGGAACTGTGGTAGAAAGAAAATAGTTCCTACATGAAACTGCTCACAGCAGGGTCTGCTGTCTTGAGTAACTGGGTCATGATTTCTGGAAAGAGACATTGTTGTTGACTTTTTTAAATGTATTTTTATTTATTTTTTGCGCTCTGAGCACCATAAGTCGAGTGCCATCTATTGGAGATGATAGAAGATATCTCCAAAACTAGGCAACTCACACCAATGAAAAGAAAACAGCTGACATGGAAGTTTCATGCTCAGATCTTATCACTCCCTCCAGGAAATACACGACACCTTTAGTTCTTTTATCAGTTGTGCCACCTGACAATATCAGTAATCACAGGAAATATGCAGAAAATTTGCATTTTTATTTCAAATACAACAACATTTTTTAGTCAACAGTCTCTTTAAGCTTTAAGTAAAAGTAGTAAATATTTCATAGTAATCATGTTTAACACATAACTGGAATAGAATCACAGTCGCTTCCTCCCGGGCTGCTGCAGCTTCTACCTCATCGTAGCAGCGTTCTGCACACACACACACACACACACACACACCTACACACACACACACACACACACACACACACACACACAGGACCTGCTGTCTGCTCCCTGGGTCCTGATCATTCTGCTTTACTTGACAGTGGCGTCCTTAATAGTTAAACAATATTCATTAATATCATGAAAATAGTTTTGAAAGTGTAGAATATCGTTAACTTAACACTGTTGAACTTTTGATAATGTTAGAGCTTTCAATATAATATCACAAAGTGACATTCTTTGCAGTTGCTCCACCTGACATTTGCAACTTATTTCAAATTAAACAGGCATCTACTAGGACACCAGCATTAGCTTTTGTTCCTGCTAACAACTTCATACATATACATTTTAAACAGAATAAAGACATTTATGATAAAATAACATGTTTCTAGTTTTACATTGGTTGTACCGCCCGACATGGAAAGTGAACCGCTCTACCTATAAGTTGAAAGTAGCTGTTTTTATCAATATTCAAAAGAGATATAAAAACATTTTCACTCGGCTATAAAGGTCAGTTGAGGTCCTCTTGATGATGCAATATCCTGTTTACTGTTTTGCACTTTAATTTCATAATAAAAGTCCCATCTTTACAGTGGTGTCACCCTGACATTTGAGAACATTCAAATTGCTGGACAAAAGTTGTTAAATGATTGCAACAACTTAAAACTATTGGTATTTGTATTTATTATCATTTAAATACTTTTTTTAATAGTTTTCTTAGTCTGTTCATCTGCTAGCACAGGTGCACCGCCTGACATTTTCAGGGTTTGAGGTGCCAAAACATCAAATAATATATATTATTTGATTGTACTGAAAATGTATCAAAACTGGATAGGTTTTATAGAATGAAATGATATATGTCATGAATTGATACAATTATTTTTAAAGGAAATAGTGGACTCGGGACACAAAAATATGCACGTCATGTCATTGACTCATAAACAAGCATACTAAACAATGGCATACATGATTTTGATGGCAGTTAAAGATCTCGTGATGGATGATCTGAGTCATGAATTTGACAAGTCAGCTCTGAAATCACTCAATCGACTGTCAAATGTTTATTATTATATCGCAAAATATGTGTTGATATTGCAAAATGAGAGCACGCTTTGACAGCCCACCTGTGCATGATGGGTAGGTTTGTGAAGGGCTATGTGGGCCATGGTGCAACCACAGCATGTTTCTGCATGCCCTAGCATAGTAGACCGCCACCACGTCTGGAGGCCGCTTGGCTGCGTGTACTCTTTTGGTCATTGAGAGCCGGTCGGGTCCGAACCAGTTCTGAGCTGTGGCCTCTATTCTGAGAATATTAAATATATAGTAAATATACACCATTGTTTTCTTTTTTTTACTGGACTTTCTGAGCAGCTGAGGCATTACAATGTGTGTGTATATTAGTTCCATCATAAAGCTACGTGAAGTCCCACTTAAACGCCTTTCTTTTTCAGAGGTTGCAGTTCCACACAATCTCCGCATGTTTTAACTGAAGTGAAAGTAATCTTTGTCTTTTCATATTGATTTCATTCAGCCTTCGCTGTTTTTGTGCTGGTTGAATTTGCATATTTGATGAAGAACACCAGTTAGACCTGGTTAAAGCTAGCCTCACCGGGACCAGGGCTAGTGCTGCATTCCAGACAACTCGGAACTCAAACATTTCTGACCCCGTACTAAGAAGTACAAGTACAATGGACCGCCACTCAAAGTGTGGAGGGTGCACTGCTGAGAGTTCAATCACGTGGACACTTGCCAAAGAGTTCATTCCCGGTCCGCCGTGGTTTTGTTTACGTTTGTCGTGGTGCACCTGGAGCTCTTGGGAGGTCGGAAGCTGGAAATTTGAACTGTGAAAATTCCGACCTCAGGCTCGTCTGGAACGCAGCATCGGCCCGCTCTGTACATTTTTAATATTTCTGCACCTTCTGCTCCCAAACTTCTGTCCACAGAACAAACCATTCCAGCAAAACTCAAAAACTCCCGTTTTGCAGTAGAAAGCTCAGAATACAAGTCTGTTTGTACAGTGTCAGGCTTTGCAGTAACTCTGAGCCCAGCAGTCCCATCGTGAGACATTTTGCATGCGTGGAGTTTCCAGACAGCTTGTTGAAAGATTGCTTTTTTTCAGAGCCATTAGTGAGATAGAACACTATACCAGCTAAAGGTTGGCATGTCACTGCTGACTCTGAAGCAACATGTGAAGCTGCTCCTTCAATTAGTTTGATTACAGTGAACAGTCAATACCAGTGAATGACGCTGTTTAAATATAAAACGTATATATATCTGTGAGCGTCCGTTAACGTGTTGAAGTGTTCCGTTGTAGCTCGTTGCTCTGTGTTGCTCAATATCCTTTTTGTGTTTGTTTATGAGTCTGTTTCTGAGTGTCCAAGGCTCTCAGGTCCTTCTCGAGTATCAGGTGTGTGTTTCAGAGTACATCGTTATAAATAGACCCCCCCCCCCCCTCCCCCCCCCCCCCCAGGCTTTGCAGCTTGATGTTTCTCTCTGTATCTTTTTGTCTGTCTTTTCTTCCGTTGCTGTTCCTTTCTGCTGTGTCTACGGTTCCAACAGTTTCCCGTCTTGTGATGTTGAGGTCAGGACAACCACAACCTTCAAAATCTGCCTCTGCATCGCTACACCACTCTGCACAGTAACGCCACAGCGTTTGCTGTTTGCCTTGTTTGAAATTGTGAGGTGTGACTGCGGCTGAATGATAAGTGGGTTGTGATACGCAGGCACCTAGTAAACCTGGAAAGTGTGTGCAGCGGCAGCCACTGGGAATGAGTCGGCATGTCTGGTAGAAACTGAAAATGACTGAAATGTTTGCGTGTGGTCCATTGACACACATCTGTGTGGTAACGCTCACATGATTCAAGTCTGATCTTTTTTCAGGGCAATTTGTATTGTCTTCTCTTTTTATCCAATAATGTCACATCTGTGTATTCATGTTGAAAGTGAAACAGGCAACATCATCCACGTTTCTTTTTTTACTTGGTGTGTGTGTGTGTGTGTGTGTGTGTGTGTGTGTGTGTGTGTGTGTGTGTGTGTGTGTGTGTGTGTGTGTGTGTGTGTGTGTGTGTGTGTGTGTGTGTGTGTGTGTGTGTGTGTGTGTGTGTGTGTGTGTGTGTGTGTGTGTGTGTGTGTTAAAGGGGAAGACTGTTTCCATTGATAACAGCACAGAATGGTCCCTGTGTGTATTTTGAGCAGCAACTCATTTGTATTCATTGATAAGAGAGTGTAGATAACAAAGCGTCTGGGTAAGAATAGTATCATTAAAAACACGGTGTCATGTTAACCTGTGCTGCCTCTAGATAGGGCCTTTTGTTTTATGTCGGATGTGTGTTTGCTCGTAGAAATAACGTGAGAGATCAGTGTGTGTTGTGCTTTTTACACTTATAACATAATGTCGTTCCCACACACACTTCACCAGCAGCAGGTTTCAGTGGTTGGGGTTTTACGTCTGCTGGCTGGCTCTCCCTGCCCATGCAGAGAGGAGCTACAGACGTGTTCCTCTTTTACAACTGCATTTCTCTCTCTTTGTTTCCCAACGGCAGTCGTTACCGATGGAGCCCCGGCTGAGAGATAACCTGGGGGGGGTGTTCGTCTTCATCATCCTCCTCTCTACAGGTAAGATAACCACACCGGGACAAAAAGAAGCCCACTTTCATCTGAAGTGGCTCTATTGGCCTGCTGTTCGTTATGTTGTCGAGATAATCAAGTCAAGACGATCAAACACGGCGCATGATAAGGACTTCAAACAGACACCGCACGTTTCCTCTGTGGAGGAGATGCTCTCGCACCGTTGTTGAGCTTTCGTCACGTACATTTGCTGTTGAACAAAACACAGCAACTTTAAACTGCTATAACTCTGTATTATGTACATATTGTATAAGTAACAGTAGAACATATATTTGTCATCAAACAGTGTGATTAATGACCTAATTGCTATAGTGTGTTAAATTAATATTTCACAAGTGTAGCATTACTGGCAAAGTGCCTCCTAAAACCATATGAAAATATTCTGCCGACACAGGAAAAGTTCCACTTGCTGCTAATGCAGTTTCAGGTGTAGTGACACAACTGTGTGGGCTCCACAGGGTCAGTGAGACGTTGAGGTTGTGAAATGAATTACATCTGTTGTTGTCTCTCTTTGTAAACCTGTGGTAAAAAACCCAACTCTGCCAGAGTGCAGACTGAAGCAGAGCCACACAGATGCATGCACACATATTTCAGTTGAATTCTGCACTTGTAATTTAAATGTGTATGCGCATACAGTGCCTCGCGGTGGCGGTTTTGGCATTTTGGTAACTCGCTGCATGCCACCATGAGAAGACGATGTAACCTTGGTGATGAGGAACTCTTATTGACCAATATTAGAGCCCATAGAAATATTTAAAGATGATTAAAAGATGCAGATTTCCTTTATTTTTAGAAAAATATGTTCAGTGTGTGTAATATTTTAACACTTGCGCCTCACTCGGGACATGTTTGGCCTTTGAATTTTAAATTGTTCAATCATTTTGGCTGTGTTAATGCATATGGCCTACGTATTGGCATGATTTTATTTTGTACCTCAGCTCCTATAATAAGTCCATAATAAACTGTGTCGACAGAATACTGACCCTCCTTAAGGACTAACCACATGTATTGATCCCTCAGCCACTATAGTGTAGAAGCATGCATTCTGTTATATCAGGCTTTCATTCTCGAGCTTTGCATTTGTAGTTTTTACTATTTTTCACCAGATTTAGCCATTTTCTCATGTTTGCCCTATGGGGCAAATACATGCGTTTTCCCCTCGGGGCATTGCTGCTGTATTATGTGTTTGATGCAATGCTTCAAAATCAATGTTGTTGCTCATTACTACATACCCTACATACCCTCGACTGTGATAGAAATCTAGCATTAAGTATGAAATAAGGAAATGTTTGTGATCTTTTTCACCGTGACATTATGTAAACAAACTGTAAACCAACTGGCATTTAAAGGGTTATAATTCTGAAAATGAATGAATCATTGGTAATTATGAACAGGACTGAAGCATCATATTCTGGCAGTATTCTGACACAGACATGTTTGTCCTCTTAGGACGTCAGAGCAACTTTCTTAAGGGTTGAAACCAAACACCAAGCCACCTTTTGTCAGTGTGTGCCTACACATTTTGTCTCCTTCAGGTTCAAGTGAAAATGACACGGACTTGGACTTTTGTGGGACTTGGCGCCATGGGAGGGGCGCCCTGAGCCTGAACGTCAGCCTCTCCACGGGCTGCAGTGAGATCTCCATCTCAGCAGGTCAGAGCTCTCTGTCCATCGACGGGCAGATCACAGCTCGCTGCCGGCGCTCTGAAGTGATTCCCCTCAAGCAGCTCGGCCTCGACTCCGAGGAGGAAACTCCATTCTGTCTGTACTGGGAGCCACTGCTGGACCAGTTGAAGCTGCAGGTAAAAGGAGCCCAAATGAGGATGTGTTGAGTTTTCAAGCAGTTAGAAAGCTAATATAACCCAGGTCATTTTTTAAAGAAGACGTGTTTCCCGCCTTTTCAAAGCTGGCTCCATGTGAGAGGACGGCAAGGACTCATCAGTTGTATTTCTTCTCTCGCTGTTCAGGTCGGAGGGAAGAACCTCACTCTGTGCTGGCCCACCAGCCTGCAGGGCTCCTGCTGCACCGACCTGTCTCATGGTGCCAACACACCCGAGGCACACTACGGCATCATCAATGGAATGGTCAAAAAGGATTTAATCACGGCCACTATAATGACAGCCTACAAGTTCAGCGGAGGTTCCATCGACTGCAGTAAGGGAGAACAAATGTGATCTTCAGTACATCTGTAAATGGAATGTATTCAGCAGGATGAAGGGTTCCACGTTGATTGTTAAGATATCCTTTTGTTCAGACTCAAAACTTCATTCAAGCCAAACTCAATGAAAAGAAGAAGTTTAATGTGTCGTACTCAAACTGTGTTGTTGTTTTTTGCAGAAGCATTATGTGATCAAGAGAACCAGGGATCCACCCAAGTCAGCATGTAATTTCCTCTCTCTCTTTTTTGTTTTTATCATCGCATCCTTTTTCACATGACTTTGTCTTAATTGCTGAGTCTGCTGCATGTAATCACGCTTTATGTAATCCAGGGAACTTTGACTCCAAACAGGAAGCTAAAGTTAATACCATGTTAGGGTGGGGGGGGTTACAAAAATAACCATGCTTCGTTTTAAAACCTTCTGAAGCTACCATTTGCATCATGGTGGTGTGTGTTGATGTGTGTGTGCAGAGAGTCCTCGGCTGTAGGGAATATGGAGCATCCGTGTGCTCGCAGCTCTGAGGTGGACATGAAGGAGGATTTCAGAGGCTACAACATCACGGCACCTGTGAGGATAACACACACACACACACACACACACACACACACACACAAAAGAAATAAAGTTTGCTCAGACTCAAAGTTCATCCTTTTTAACAACAGCCGAGAAAACAATCTCACCGCGGGGCCTATTTAGTAACATCATCATATTGACATATAAACTTCTGTTTCTGGGGTCAAGAATAAACTTTGACACGCGCTAACCTTCGCCGCAGCCTACACAGGCCACATCAGCAAGATCGTGACCATACCTGTTCCCTCTTCGTTGCCTTTTAGCTGCGTAGTTGAAAATGAAGCACATTTCCTCTGCGACACAAACAGAAACTGTAATACACGCATACATTGTATGTGTGCTCTTGTGCATGTTTAGCTGGAAACATAGCAGATGCAATGTATAATAATTATAGGGAATCCTAACACTGATTATTTCTAAGTAAGGGACTTGACATCTTTTCATGTAGCTGGTTTTGTTTAAGGAAGTAAAAGATAGCAATAGCTGCTACAAAGATGAAGTAAAAAGTGAAAATGTCTTCTTTGGTGGGAGCAAAGAGAACATTCGTGGTCAGTGATGGACAGTTTTGTGTCCTAGTTCACATTCAGAGTAATTTAGTGATTAAAAAATGAACTCGGTCTATTTCCCCTCCGGGTGGACAGAGTGTCTCTGCTCCACAGTGTGACGCAGCTCGACTGAGGAGGCTGTGTTTGTCCACGTCCATTCTCTTTAATCAGGCGCTCACTTTATAGCAGGTGTTTAATCCGGTGAATGAGTAGCTGCGTTAACGTTTTCATTGGAGTCCAGGATGGTGGTGATTTAGTGGAGGAAATAGGTGAGAGGTGAACCACATGAAAGCGAACGATGGCAGCGTTTTACTGACAAGTACAGGACGGATTTTGAAAGGTGACATTTTGCCTTAAAATAGGGCCATGTGTGTGTAAGCACCCAGCAATCCACATGCAGATCCACCACAGTAATTACAACCGTGTGACAGCATGGGACAGAGCAGCAGGGCGGTTCAACAACACGTGAAAATCACTTTACTTTGACATTGTTCCTACGTGTATTTAATGGCATGATGTGCCGAGTGATGAGCCGGTTTATGGACGGTGGGTTTCCAGTTCTCTTTTCATGCGTTGACTTGAGAGTGAATTGACACAAACCCTGGTATGCCGTCTCTAACTGTGCAGTGGTCCTCTCTCTCTCTGTTTATTGTGGGATATAGGCCACTAAAGGTGTACCCGCAGAGTCCAGTACCACCGTCCACCTCCCCCACACTCTGAAGCAAGCGGCGAAAAAGTCCAGCAAAGTCGTCTGCACTTTCTTCAAAAACAACTCCCTGTTCCAGGTAAGGATCCGTTTGACCTCAGTCAACACGGGCAGCTGAGAAGAGATGATGCCAGCCTGGCTTCACGGCACACGTGCCGAGACTTTGAGATAATACAGCAATTCTACTGACTGAAATGCTTTAGTTCTTCTGTATTATATCAGCGGACAGGTAAAGATGTGTGTGTGTGTGTGTGTGTGTGTGTGTGTGTGTGTGTGTGTGTGTGTGTGTGTGTGTGTGTTCCAGGAGGGTCACAAGGGGGTCAGGATTCTTGACGATGTGGTGGAAATCACCATAGAGAACGAGGTCATCGCTAACCTGTCTGAGCCAATCAGGATTGGCTTTCACCATGATGTCATACCTGTAAGCTTGTGTGCTTTCTGTGCCTTCATTTTGTCTGTGACAGTGTGATCTACATTTTACAAATCCATGCTTTCAAATTGTATCGTTAGATCGATTTTAAAGATCCGGTACTGGAATCTGGTGAAATATACAATTAAATTCAATTAATTTTGTAGAGCCCAAAATCACAAATTTGCCTCAGAGGGCTTTACAATCTGTACACAAGCAACATCCTCTGTCCCAGGACCCTCACATCAGGACAGGAAAAACTCCCCCAAAAACCTTAATGGGGGGGAACCTTAGAGAGAGCAACAGAGGATCTCTCTATCAGGCTGAACAGAAGTGTGATAGAAAGCAAAAAAACAAGCAAGCATCTGATGCTACATTAAATGAACTAATATTTGTATATTTATATTTAAATAATGTAAATATTTTGGTGGTCCACGTCTTTTTCACGAAACTCCTCAAATGTGGGTTTGCTGCGGAGGCTCTTTTTTAGAAAAACAAGACGGTTTCAGCTCCGCGATGTCTTAGAGCTGTCTACCTCATGAGCACAGAGAACACATAGAAACCACTTGAAGGTTGTGCTGTTTATACGCTTACGACGGTCTGTTACTTCCTCTCTGCACACACGCACATAAAACCACCGTTTATGCCTGATGTGCAAATGTTATTTCACTGTGACTTAAACGATCTGTGGTGATGTGTAGACACGCAGGGGGCCCGATCCTGCACGTAGTACTTAAAGTTACAGTCTCGATTTAATACGGATGACTCTATATGACCTACAAAAGTCAACTCCACCATCAGTGAGAAGATTGTCTATTTCTATACAGTTAGTGTTAGCGGTGCCACCCGGTCGCATTCCCCGCAAAATCAGATGTAATTATGCAGTTTCACCAGAAAGTACTTCAGCTCAGACTCCAGCGGAGACCAGCCCACCGTGGACCGACCCAGATCCGGCTTTGCTGCCTGCCTTTGACCTGCAGGAGGAGAGCTCCGGCGGGAGGAGGAGAGCTCAGCGGCAGCGTCTCCTCCTCTGGCCAGGAGCAAAGGCCGTGTTGCTGGGCCTGCTGGAGGGAAGGGAGGGAGAACCAGAACCAATACTGCCTGTAGCAGACTGTCGGACCCTGCTGCAGTTAAATGAGAGCTTTTCTAAAGGGACACTACCGCTTTAAACCTGCAAAATCAACACAAAATCAATCCAGTCAAAGGCTGCAGTGGTGATTTACCTGAAAGTACCTGAAATGTTGTTACTATGAATACAAACGTACATCATCTGAATGGGAAGTGATTACAGCTCATAACTTTTCCTCCTTTTTTATTTCAGAAACTGCATTCAAGGAAATGTGTATCATGGGACACCAGGAAAGGTTGGAACCCTTTAAGAAAATACTGTATATTCATCCAACATATATCTGTACTTCCCTGTATATTTTGCTGTTACTCCCATAGATGGTAATTAAGCACGTTTAAATCTGTATTTTCTCTGTGCAGATCCGTTGCAGGTCAATTGGTTGGACGATGGATGCGAGACGCAGCAGAAAGGAGCGAAACACACAGAGTGCCTCTGTAACCATCTGACTTACTTCAGTGTGCTGGTGGTGAGACACTCTGCTATTGTATTACACCAGAAACTGAGAAACGAATGTACTGAGCGTTAGGAACATGAATGACCCAGAGAAGTCGACATCGATGCATGATTTCACACACGTTTTATGGGAACAGAAACAGTTGTGTTTTCGTGCTCTTGTTTGTTGCAGCAAATGGAGCCTCACCCAGTGCGCCACCTCCTGGCCCTGACCGCCATTACATCTCTGGGCTGTGCTGTGTCTGTGTTCAGCTGTGTCGCTCTCATCGTTTACCTCTGCAAGAAGAGGTAATACTACTTTTACATAATGCAGTTTATCAAAATGGTTAAGTACAATTAAGTAACCTACTCCTTTCCGTTCCACTCTCCCTGTAGCAGGCGATCTAATGAGCAGTCCATACCCATCCACCTGGGCTTGGCTGTGTCTCTCGGCCTCCTCAACCTGCTCTTCTTCTTCACCGGGGTCCTGGCCAACGTGGGAGGGGAGGGTGTGTGCGTCTGGGTGGGGGCGGGCCTCCACTACACCCTGCTCAGCTCCTTCACCTGGATGGGCGTAGAGGTTTTCCACACCTTCTGGTTGGTCTACATGGTTTTCAGCCCCTCCCCGAAGCCCTATGTGTGGAACCTGGTCGGCTTCGGTGAGCGTAATGAAGTAATACTCATTCATGGCACATTACGGTAAACGTGATATTAATATGTGACCTGTGAACATCCCGTTGCAGCTCTCCCTGCCGTGCCTATAATCATCCTGGCTGCAGTAGGTGACATTTATGGACTGAGAGAGGTGTTGCCAAGCGATGACGTCTCCAATCCTTATCTGATGTAAGCAAGCTTTATTGAGACAAAGATATTTGCTGTGAAGAAACTGGATAGTGACAAAAAAAGAAATGCAGTAAATTCACCCTATGATTTGGCAGCAGCAATCAGCAGGAATACAAATGAATTGAATATGTCATGATGGCGTGTTATTCGTCCTCTCTGGGGTTGTGTTTGCTTTTTCTCTCTCTGAGTGCATTTGATGTTTCCAGGTGCTGGATGAAAAACACCCACAAGGCCTTGCTGGCCCACTATTTCACCAACATGACAGTCCTGGCCATCCTGGTGTCCTCGGGCGTCGTGATGCTCTTCCTGGTCTACAGGCAGATCCGCACCAGGGACGAATGGAGGCAGAACCGCGTGGCTTTTCTCAGCATCTGGGGCCTCAGCTGCCTCTTCGGGACGTCTTGGGGTCTGACCTTCCTGGACTTTGGACCCCTCTCCGACGTCGTGCTCTTCCTCTCCTGCATCCTCAACTCTTTTCAAGGTCCGTGCTTGAGGTGCACTGTGCCAGTTAGTCGGTCCAGATTGCTCTTGGGCTTGGCTCTTGCTTCTTTGTATTTTTTTTCTCATTTACAAGAGATCATGCCACAGAACTACAGGACAGAGAGTTGCATTTTCATCAGACTTTAAATGGCATTAATGATCCAAAGGGGAGTAAAAAAGACTTGAAATAAGTCACAAGCTACATATTTGTGTAATTGTATCATCATCTTATCATTACCACCTTCACAGAACTATATATAGTCAGGGTATGTTCATGTTGGCTCAGAGATTGTATCTGGAGCCAGCGGTCCATTGTATCAGTGTGGGAATGAGACAATGGCTGTGGTTCCTCAAGGCCTCCTGTTACTGGAGCCTATCAGAAGGAAAGCTGCTTCCCCTCTCATGCAGGCTGCTTGTTTCTGATTCCAGTCCAGAGGCTCAACTTATTAACCCCATTTTTGCTGCACATTGGTAGTTCAGTGAGAGAATGTTCTAACTGGCCAACACGATAGTTGTAGATTTAACAGTTGTTCCATTTGAGTTGTATAGAATGTGGTATAATGTGGGTGGTGTAATGTGAGCTAACCTTCGACACAAACACATTCCACTAAGCATGTAAAGAAATCCTTCATTTGGGGAAATCTATTTATTTTCTTTCTTGCTGAGTTAGATGAGAAGATCGGTGCCGCTCTCAGGTGCTTGTGGTAAATACGAACCTGCAGCCAGGAGCCAGTTAGCTTAGCTTAGCATAAAGAAACAACAGTTTATTTATATTTTCACAGATACAGTGATTAGACATCAAGTTCTCTCTTTCATGAAAAAAAACCCATAAAAATGTAATAATGCCAGCTTCCACATGCATTGATGTAGTCCCACAGAAACAGACATCATTTATGTACATCTCTAAAAGTGAAAAGGGGCAGCTGTAGCTCGGTGGTTCGATTCCCGGTCCATGACGAAGCGTTGTTGGGCAAGACCAGGCGGCAACCTCCAGTTCTGAAAAGTGGAGCCAATGTGGAAGGTTCTCAAACCAGTATTCTGTCTGCTGACCAGCAGGGGGCGACTCCTCTGGTTGTATAGAAGTCTATGAGAAAATGACTCTACTTCTCTCTTGATTTATGACTACCTTCTGATTGACAGGTCACTACCAGATCCGTCTCTATGTTACTCCTCTACGCTAAACCATCGTCAGGCGATAGCCGTTAATTCCCAGATTGCATTTCGGCCAATGAGTTGCAACTCTTTTGTTCTCCACACAAACATCATCATCAGATTGGTCAATACCACTTGTCTTACAAATGGAAACCAGAACGGTTCCCATACCCAAATCCTATGCATATGAACAGAGAATCTGTTAAAGAGCATATAGATACAGTACACTCTTAACAATAATCCATTTTGTCACGTAATTTGTCTCATAATAAGTCTGGTAAATCTGCTTCTATTAACAGCAAAAAATGGAGTCACTGAAAAACTAAAATGTAGCCGAAATGCTCACAGTCTTGAAAATGTGAGGATCCACATTCCAACAAAGGGCAGATAAAACAAGCGACCATATCCTACAGAGTCTATTTATTTTGACAGAAAAACTTTCAACCTCAGATTAGTTTTGAAAACCGATGAAGTTGGCTCCTCCCATTGTAAGATTGTTTGTCTCGCTTTAAGTTAGGCTGCAGTCACATCCAATAATAAATCTCTATCTGAGACCTGCCTTCACATTTGACTGTGTCTCCACCGCCCACTTATTGCACACGTGATCCTGAAAAAGTGAAACAAAGGGGTGACTGAACCGTGCTGCTCTTTTTGCTCTGCTCTCCCAGGTTTCTTCCTGATGCTGCGGTTCTACATGCTGGACTGGATGCGGAAACAGGCCGGTGGCTCCGCTCTGGGCAGCACCAGCACGGGGTCGACCAGGCAACACATGCTGCAGGCCCAGGAGAAGAGTTAGATGGACTGTGTGGTGGCACATCAACGCTGCTTGCACTGAAGCTTTTTATGTAAAAACAAACAAATGCAGTCTTCTTATTAAGGTAGATGAGCAAACGGAGACGAACTGTGCGCTGTAGATCTGCTGTCTTCAGCTGGAATCCTGTCGTCGTGTGTGTGGTGGTAGCTGAGAGCGAGCTCTCCATCCTCCACCTCTCATTCCTCTGGTCGCTAAACGCAGGCACACCTGACTGGAGCACCAGCTCATCCAGTTCAATGGACTCGTCAGTCTTCTCTCATCAGATGTTGGATTCATTTTGTGATGACTGTTTGTTTAATCAGAGCTATAGATTGCACACGGGTGGAGGTTAGCTAAATGTAATCAGCTGGAATGTATTTGAATCAACGGCATCCACTCAGCAGCCAAACCGGTTTAAAAGAGAAAACACAAACTTGATTACTTGGTTCTTGTTCTCTGGGTCAGTGGCGAAGAGATGAGACCATCACTCAGGAAATACAGGCCAGAAGCCTTTACTCGTAGAATAGACTGGGTCGCATTTATTTGAGATTCTAAATTGTAAACTGGATACAAAGTTAAGCTTTAAATCCAGACAGGGAAACGTGGGGATGTTGAATGATTACAGGTTACTGTGCTGTCATTTCCATTTTATTGTCTGTAAAGAAAATATATATATATATATATATATATATATATATATATATATATATTGAAGCTCTCCTTGAACCTTAGATAAGCTTTTTATTTTTTTTATTTGTACTTGTACTTTTCTTTAGCACTTTAGATTTTGTTTTTTGTTTTAATATGCATAATAGATGAGATTTCATATACAGTACGTGTGCGCATTGTGTAATAGCTGAATGTTTTATAATAATAGATGACTCCAGGATCACTCCAGTTGTTATTACTCCAGGCCATATTCAGACCTTCAGTCAAAAATAATTACCAGAAAGAAATCATACTTTTCAGGTCTTCATCTTCAAAATGGACCAAATAAGAGTTCATTTAAACGATCTGGCTGGAAGAATGTGGTCTGATTTTAAATCTAAATTTCATCTTCATGTATATGTCATTCTGGTGAATATTTCATGTGAGTTTTTAGATACTGTGATATTTGCACTTTTTTTTAGATTTTCTGAAGTGGCATGTTATGTCTCTCAAATGATTGTGTATAGATGCTTTTTATTGTGTGGATGTATATAGAGAATGAATAAAACATCTTTTAGTTCAAATGAATGTGTGTTTGTCTGAAACGTGAAAGTGCACCAGTGCAAAGTCAGCATTTCAGAGGCTCTCTGTTTTCCTGCTCCTTATCTTCGCCCTGTAGCGTTTCCTCCCTGGAGGTTTTGAGATTTATTGCTCTCTTTACAAACATGCTGCTTGCTTTGCTATGAGAAATGGAAATGGTTTTCATTCTCGGAGATAGTGATACTGAGTGTTGGAAGAAGCAGACTCAACGACCAGAAAAGCTTTAAAACCACTTTTCTCACAGCAGACATGGCAGGCCAGAGTGTGGTAACGATGACCTCGAACCAGACCCAGAAACAAGGGAGATCTCCACAAAGTGGCGAATCCGCCACCAATAGGACCAGAGAAGCATCTGCACTCTTTTCTACGACTGTTTGTCTGCACCACAGATAATCATTATTGGTATTTCTTCTATTGGTTTGTTGATATGTCACCTAACCTGGAATCCTGCACATTTGCTCTCCTTACATCAAGGACCACGATAGAAATAAGTCTGTACTGGATCATCCTTAGTTATGTGTGATTTAATATCCTCCTCATAATAGCAAATAAGCAGAGCAACACAATAAAATATACTTTTTCAACTTGAAATATACATGTAATACCCTCTGTAGCTGTAATAATTCAGTTCAGCTTTGTGGTTCCTCTTCAAAGGAGCGGCAGCCAACGAAGCCCATGTCTCCCGCGCCTTTTTATTGTCATGGTAAATATTGACCGAAGGTGGGAAACCCTCCTGCACTGTACCTGTCCTGTATTAACTATGACTGAGACCGGGGTCCTGCGCCTCATGCACCCACGCCGACACGCCGTTCTATTCCGGGCTGGTTTTGTCGCCTGTGTGTGCGTCCAAATCTGTTTCGCCCTCTTTGACACTTCACCCACATGATAATAGCACGTACTGTCCAAGGTCCCGTCCCTCTGCCCCATGCTCCTAGCAGGCCCACTCTAATTGCATGTCCACTCTCCACCGGCAGTGTCAGGCCTGATGGCATGGGACTGTGGAGAGAAACTGACGCGGGCGAATGTCAAATCAGCCACTTACAACAATGTGATAATAAAAAAGAATTTCTAATTTAGTTTGGACTTTGTGCCTTTAGACAATTTACACTATGGTGGTCTTTTATTTGCCAGAGTGTTTCAACATTCTTGTATTTACAACGTTTTCTTTATAATTGTTGGTGGATTTATATACATTTCTTTATGAAGTTGTGATGGAAATATATTGCATAATATTCATGTCTCATATAATATTGACTTTCCTACACTCTTAAAGCAAAAAGAAACAGTAACAGAGTGAATGCAGTGTTCTGTTCCCAAAATAATCCTAACACATGTAGACGCATCATGCGATGCTCCTATAGCAGCGGTCACATGACGCCTCCTCTGGGCAGCAGCAGCCGCTTCTTTACGGGGACTGGTCGTCCTGGTGCATTTGCTGTGGGAAGCCGCGTTGGCTGGCTGTCAAAAGCGCTCGGCAGGAGGCAAAGCAGCACAGGTAAGACCGGGGAGTGTCTTAACTATCGCCGCTGAGCAGGAAAATGGCTGAAACGGGACAATGTCCTGCGTTTTCGCCGAAAATAGACCTATACCTGAATTTAGATAACAGTTACGGTAACGGGACAAAAGGGAAGTCCCGGCTGTTTCGAGTCGCGTCAAGCTAACCGCAGATAGCGGAGGTGAGGAGGTTCGCATTCCAAATGAAAGCCCAAATTAGCCATTCATCACTTCTTCTTTTTCTTTTTTTTGTGACAGCGTATGTGTTTAGACTAGGTGAACTCGGACATTTTTTTATCGTCTGTGTTGTTTAAGTAGGATTCAAAGCCGGTGACGTGCTGTTGGTCTGATGGAAGAATAAACTAGCGTTAGTCCAGACAGTGTAGCGCCATGCTAGCTATGATGTCCTCCTGATCGGTGCGGAAAAATAGGTCTGTCATTATGTCATAGTGTGGCTCATTAAGCCTGCTATTATTATACCTATATTTATTTAATGTTCGCTATAAAAACTGCAAATATCAAGTCATTGCACGACTGCTTTTGAAATGCCATTTGCCTCGTGGCCCGTTAAACCCATTATGTGACATGCTATGTGACTTTGTTCTAACACATACATTCGACTTGACACATTCATTACAACACTGTTTGAGAGCGAGAGCGATTTAACCAAAAAAAACAACCTCTGCTATATCCACTGTAGTAGCGACCGATTTGATTGGGGCTTTATTTTGAAAGTCTTACTGGGAAGTCATGTGTAGTAGTTCAATGTTACTTGACACCGATTATTCTCGTGAGGAAACGCCGGGCCGGGACTGCTGTGTTGCCTTAAAAGAGGTTGTTTTTTTACCATCGTGTTCCTTATTGTGTGGAAGACATGGGTCTCTCAGTACATATGTAACACTGTATCAATAAATAGACTGCTGCTGCTGTAGCTCTAATGACCTAAACCACTTTGTGGTGAATGTTCACGTTAGGATCAGAGATATACTCATCACCATCCACCCTTTGTATCTGTTGTAATGATTTATCCACATTTTTGGATACACATTAGTCTGTTGTGTTCGTAAGGAGGCCTGCCATAACGTGCCTTTTTAGAGTTCATTTAATTATTGTCTATTTTCACCCACTTTTCCACTTCACATGAAGTACTCGTTGGACTACCCTCTCAGTGTTACCCACTCTCTGATCGCAGTAATCAGCTGCGCAGTATTGGGCTTTGGTGAAGCTGACGCTGTTACACATTTTCCACATTAAACCTTAAACTTTCTTACAGAACATATCGGTTACAGTTTATTAACCATGTGAGGAAATGAGCCTGTTATGTCAGATGCTTTAAAAAAATAATAATAAGGAAAGTAAAGAAGTAGAAAAATAGCTTTCATTATCAGGAGATCTTTCTCCATTTCGTTCTCCATATCGTTCTCCATTTATCGATTTAATTGTTTTGTTTATGAATTGTAATAAAATATCAGTCCCAATTTCCAAAAGCCAATAGTTAAGTAAAAAAGGCCTGTTTTTTCCAACCCACAGTCAAAAGCCCTTCTAGAATCTGGAACCACAGCATGACATGTTTGTTTGACAGATGACTTCAACAGTTAATCGATTATTAGAATAGCTGCAGATTAGTCTTCCACCGATCGACTCATCGTTTAACTGTTTCAGCTCCAAATGTGAAATAGATTGTTAGGTGTGAAGGGATGTCAGCCAGCTATCACAGCAGCAGATAGAAGACAAAGCACGTCTGTCTCGTGAGTGGCCGTCTGTCAAAAGAAGATCTGACTCTGTTGATCAGCGCGTGGTCCGTCGTCGAGTAAGGAGATTCGAGTTAACGGCAGCGCGGTTGTCCGAGTCATCGATCGGTCTGTCATCGTCAGATAAACAGGTGGCGGGTTTGCGCATGCGGAACAGACGCCTAATGATTTAAGGGAAGCATGCGCAGAGACGCAACGCACGAGCGTCAGCCCTTTGTAAAAAAAACAGCCTCTAGTCCGATTTCTAGTTCTGTGTTCGGCCTGGAGGTAGTCCACATCGTTCTCTGGGGGTGCTACCATCTTTAGGCCAACTTCACAATATCGTTTCCCTTACAACATAATTAAGGTTGAATGTGATCATCCAGAAAACATCAAGATGGTCTGGCATATTATTTTGGATGTTGTTTGTGTGTTACACGGTGACATTTAAATATGGCCGCTGTGGTGGTCGCTCATGATTTAGCTCTAGTGATTGAAGTGAAAAGACAGCGTTGTGCTCATGTCTCTTCATGTCTAACTCTGACTGCCAGCGTGTCACCACCAGATTAGAGATGTGTTTTTTACTGGCAGTAGACTAGTTTTAATATTTCACACATGTAGCATGCATTTTTATCCACTTTTCTATTGCGGCAGCTCCCATTCTCTGTTCATATTTATTTATTTTTGTCCCCACTGATCAGCATCATGGTACAGTAAATCACTCCTCCACCTCCGCGGTCCCTGTTCCTCTCCCACTGCCCTCTCTATTGGTTCATCCCAAACCTCTTCCCTGACTCCCTGCCTCCTCTACTCTGTGCTCAAGTTTAGACCTTTTTTTTTGACACATTAGAGATTAGACACAAGACGTTTCTGTGACTCAGCTCCTCTTTACATCGCCACCATTGACTTGTCACATCTCAATCTGTTGGACAGGTTGTTCCTAAGGTTGCCAGAAAAGGGACTGCAGCGCCCACAGCCGGTCCTCAGACGGCACCATGGCCGCCCACGAGGAATCCAGGAACTCGAACGGCAGTGCCGGCGGCTCCCCCCGCCTCTCAGAGCCCCCCAAAGAGACCATGCAGCTCAAGAAGGAAATCTCGCTGCTCAACGGGGTCAGCCTGATCGTGGGGAACATGATCGGCTCGGGCATCTTCGTGTCGCCGAAGGGCGTGCTGATCTACAGCGCCTCCTACGGGCTGTCGCTACTCATCTGGGCCATCGGGGGCCTGTTCTCCGTGGTGGGGGCCCTCTGCTACGCCGAGCTGGGCACCACCATCACCAAATCAGGGGCATCTTACGCGTACATCCTGGAGTCCTTCGGCGGCTTCATTGCCTTCATCCGCCTGTGGACGTCGCTGCTGATCATCGAGCCCACGAGCCAGGCCGTCATAGCCATCACGTTTGCCAACTACCTGGTGCAGCCGCTCTTCCCAACATGTGAGCCGCCGTACGCAGCGGCCAGGCTCATCGCCGCGGCGTGCTTATGTAAGTACCTCTGATCCGCACTGTGTCCCTCTGCTGTCCAGTTGTTCCCACAACCACAAGAGCGCCTGTGAACACCTTCCTCTCTCCCAAGGCTTACTGACATTCATCAATTCCGCCTACGTGAAGTGGGGCACCCGCGTGCAGGACGTTTTCACCTACGCCAAGGTGCTGGCCCTCATCGTCATCATCATTACCGGCATCGTCAAGCTGTGCAAAGGTGAGCCATGTTCCTCTGTAGTGTGCCAGGCTCAAACACACAATTAGATGAGAAATCAGGGACATGGATATCGTCCAGTCAACAGTAGGAATCATACGACGAAGGAATAACGCTCTTTATTGAAATATTTACTGACATGTTGTTCCTTTAATTGTTTTGCGTCTCTCGTAGGTTTCACTGCCAACTTTGAGTCGTCCTTTCAGGGATCATCCACAGATCCCGGAGACATCGCGCTGGCGCTCTACTCTGCCCTTTTCTCCTATTCCGGCTGGGACACACTCAACTTTGTCACAGAGGAGATCAAAAACCCCGAGAGGTATACTTTTCCTTCTGTGCAACTTTTGTACCGTAGAAAAGACTGAGCAGTCAGAATAATGACCCAACGTCCCGTTGTTCCAGGAACCTGCCCCTGGCCATCGCCATCTCCATGCCCATCGTCACAGTCATCTACATCCTCACCAACGTGGCCTACTACGCAGTTCTGGATGTCAGCGCCATACTGGCCAGTGATGCCGTGGCAGTGGTGAGTAAAACAAACCGTAACTGCACGAACTAACAAGAGGAGGAGATGGAGAACCGATGCCGCTAAACCGCCTTCTGTGTCCCGTTCAGACGTTTGCAGATCACACTCTTGGCGTGATGAGCTGGACCATCCCCATTGCTGTGGCTCTGTCATGTTACGGAGGCCTCAATGCCTCCATTATAGCTGCATCCAGGTAGAACACACACACACAACAGTTTAAACAGCACTGCTGCTCTGGTTGTTTGCTATCTGTCCTTTGCAGTGGTTCAATTCAATCAAAGAACGGTATAAAAGGCTGATACTTTGTAGCTTGGTGTTTTCCGTCTTAACTCCTGTTTGTCGTGTCCAGGTTGTTCTTTGTGGGCTCTCGTGAGGGCCACCTTCCAGATGCTCTGTCCATGATCCACATACAGAGATTCACTCCCATCCCCGCTCTCATCTTCAATGTATGGAGGTGGATCAATTGCTTGTTGGTTATAGTGGAGGAAGTGCAGGAAACTTCCACCTAATGGTCGTTAACTGTAAGGTGGATCCTTTTCTCTTATTAGTCTCCATCATATTGGCTAACTTCCATTCTAAAATAAATATGTAAACTAAAAATATCTGGCAGCTCTAATTAATAATAAATAAATACAAATTAAAAGGCAAAAGTAATGGAATTTACATGAATTGATGCATTAAGCAGCTTTTATTTGTACCCACTGTTATCTCCCTCCTCTGTCCAGTGTGTCATGTCGCTGATTTACCTGACAGTGGAGGACGTCTTCCAGCTCATCAACTACTACAGCTTCAGCTACTGGTTCTTCATGGGCCTGTCCATCGCCGGACAGATCTACCTCCGCTGGAAAGAGCCGGACAGACCCAGACCTCTCAAGGTGAGACCAGTTCAAACTCACTGTGTGAATCCTGTCCACCCACCCATCCATCCATCCATCCACCCATCTACCCCACCATCCATCCACCCATCTACCCCACCATCCATCCATCCATCCACCCATCTACCCCACCATCCATCTACCCATCCATCCATCCATCCACCCATCTACCCCACCATCCATCTACCCATCCACCCATCTACCCATCTATCCCACCTAGGGCTGCAACAACGAATTGATAAAATCGATAATAATCGATTATTAAAAGAGTTGGCAACGAATTTCATTATCGATTCGTTGTCCTGCGATTATTACGCCACTCAATAATGCCATGTTCACACCAAACGCGATGAACGCGCGAATGACTATTTGTGTTCATTCGCGTGAATCGCGTTGGACGCGCCGGAGAGGGGGCGCGGCTTATCGGCCTGAAAGCCTTTCAACTGTCCGCCATCAACTGTGGAAAAATAACCTCTATTTCTGCCTAGTACGTGTTGTGGAAGTCCCAGATATCACGGGAAACTAAACGCCGTCATGTCTGGTTCATAACATAGTCCGGAGGAGCTCCGTGGATTTCATCGTGCTCACTGTGTCTAGCGAGCCACACGTCGGCTGTTTACTACAGCTGTATGAACACAAAATAAACTGATTTGGCTGTGATTTAACGGCAATAAACCGACAAAAAGGGACTCCGATATAACTACGTAATGATGCCGATTTGTACTTGTTTTATCAATGAAGCTCGGATCGATCGGTGCTAGGCTATGCTAGCATTATAGCAGCTCCATCAACACTCACAATAACGTCATCTAGACGTAAATACGGCAGCGTCTATTCATTATTTGTACCATATGGTTTACACACGTATGTATACACATAGTTTGGTCTCTATTGATATGAGGGATCGTAGAGCTCTGGGTGAACACAGACGGCTACAGTATTAATTTCCTGATTCAACAACGGCAGGACGTCAGTGATGACAGGAGAAACATCTCAACGCTGATAGGCTATCGCGCCACAGAGTTAATGCTTTGTTTTTTTATCCCATTCATCAATTAATTGAAGAAATAATCGACAGATTAATCGATTATTAAAATAATCGTTAGTTGCAGCCCTAATCCCACCATCCATCCACCCATCTACCCATCTATCCCACCATCCACCCATCCATCCATCCATCCACCCCACCATCCACCCATCCATCCACCCATTCATCCATCCATAGTCTGCCACTTACCCGGCTCTGGCATTCAGAATAGGAATTTAAATGTGATTAATAATCATTACATTGATTGATACTTACCACAACCTAAGGAGCCCATAGTGGAGACTAATATGTTTAAAGTGTTTATTCCTTAGCAGGACCTTTGTTGGTGTCATTTGTGTGCATGTTTTGTTTGTTACTGAAGGCTAAGATGACAGATTGTGGATAAGTTAGCAGAAAATATAAGGAGCAAGTAAAAGATCGTTATTTGAACATTATTATTAAAGCATTAATGAGTGCCACCATTCTGTGTACAGCTGTCTCTGTTCTACCCGGTGGTGTTCTGCATGTGCACCGTCTTCCTGGTGGCAGTTCCTCTCTACAGCGACACCGTCAACTCCCTCATCGGTATCGGCATCGCGCTGTCGGGGGTCCCCGTCTACTTCCTGGGCGTGTACCTGCCGGAGTCCAAACGGCCGCCCGTCATCACCAAGTTACTGCGTGAGTTCACCGGCCGTCTGAGAGGCAAAGCGGGAAGCCTCTATCAAGCAGCTAACGCGTTTTTGTGGTTTCTCTCACCGCAGGCTCTCTGACTCACTCCACCCAGTTCTCCTGCTACTGTGTACTGACAGAGACTGACAAAAGCGAGTAGCGTGGATCCAGCATCCTCACACGGCTGACGGTCACCGGACGGGGCATTCTTCTGTGGAGGGCAGAAGAAAAGGGGATAAAAAGGATTTGGTTGTACTGTTCTCCACGTTGAAGCTCTCAGACTCCTCTGACTTGTTTACGGCACTGAAAGTGCTGCCGCTCGCTGATTTGATCTTGGAATTCAAGGACATTCAAAGACTCCACCCGTTGAGGACAGACGGTACCGCTGCTGTGCCCTCTGTGGACACTGGGACACTTTCAGATTCTCCGATGACCTCTTATTATAAAGGGTTTGCCTTGTTGGTTCCGCAGGTAACTGGTGAAAGCCTTTAAACAGTAGGTGCCTGTGAGATCTTACAGGTGCTGATCATGGGGACCACAGGGACCCGGTAAGGATGCAAGAACATTTGTTATCATATTTCACTGAAAGACATGTGCAGTATGTGAGAATATGCTGAGAATTAAAAGAGGTTCACTTAAAAAAAAAGGGAAGAAAATAGTTTTGTTTTTTTGGTCTGCTGCTGTGTGAACACTTTAGGTCATCCTCTAATTGTTATTGCCTTCATGTATTATTAAAGTCATTGTCTGGAAGTCTTTTTGTTTGTGCTGGGTCTACTTTAAATAAAGTACGCGGTCGTCGTGAGTCTATGGTTTAACACTTGTGCTTGTGCGTGAAGACATTTCTTAATTTTACTCTACGTACTCAGTACTGTTTGAACGTTTTCAGTCACTGAGAGAAGTTATCTACGCAAACAATAACGTAGCTGAACATGTTGATTACACACACACACACACACACACACACACACACACACACACACACACACACACACACACAACAAAGCAGCAATAGAATTAAAAGGTACAACATAAGAAGTTTTTTTTGTACCAGCAGTGTTTTCTTATATCATGCCATATGAAATCTGTTCAGCCGGCTCTTGTCTTTGAGTGCAGAGGATATAGAATCCTAACGTGTACACAGGATGTGTTCAGGCTTCTTTTTCTGTCCAGCAACTTTACATCTTTTCCCCACGTGACCTATGACCTTTGCATTCTGCTGTATCGTTACATAAAACCTATTCACTTTGGATTCTGGGTGAAAGATTAAAAGTGAATTCCACAGGAAGGAACAAAGAAATCAACTTGAATCATATGTCACCTCTCAGTCCAGCAGGACACTCACATCTGGGCACTGCAGAGCAAATTCCCTCTCTGCAGCTTCCTGGTGCTGTGCTCTGTGAAACGGGTTGCTGCCAAAGTGTGACACTCGTGTCAATGAGCCCCTGTCTTCCTCATACCAGTCTGCAGCCACTGATGCATCCGGCAAAAGGTCTGTGGGCAGCTTTTTAGGGCATCCCTCTCTGGCCAAGTAACTAGGGATCCCCTTCCCTATAATAAGAATATAATCTTTAACAATGGTTTTCTCTTTAAAATAAAATAGTTCTAATTCTGTGGGCCCTCTGTGGATTCGAGAAGCTGAACTAAAATCTGGCTTCGAGGTGGAACTAAAATGAACACCATCAGTGACAACTTAAGGTTGACTATTTTATAAATAGTAACAAATCTGAAGGTCTGCGTCCGCCTAGAGCTCCAGAGATCAATCTCAGGGGTCCCGAGACACAACATGGTGGCAAAGAAGAGAAGAGAACCAATTCATCTGGTTTTTGCTCTCGTCTTGTGAGATTAGGAAAAAAGTGTAAAACATAGTCAAACTTTCTGAATCCCAAAGTCAATAAAACTGAAGTCATTTTATTTGGACCACAGCGTTTGACCGACATATCTTCTCATCTTGGCCCTCTGACCTCTTCTGTTGAACCATACTTGACTTTAATGACTTTATACATTAAAGGGTTAAATACTCAGCAGTATACAAACACTGAAAAGTAATAAGAACAAAAAAAGTAAATGGACCTCAAAATGTTACTTAAGTACAGTACTTGTGTAATTGTACTTGGTTAGATTCCACCACTGGTCACCGTCCCACTGTGTAACAATAACTAATAAACTTAACTAAAACATGTGGCCCCTCCTCTTTAGTTGGGGATCTAGAACAATGATTTTATGCTCTACCTCCAAACTGACATTATTAGATCTGAACACTTTGTTTTCCATCATGCAGCACAAACTCAAACTGACATGTTTAAAGTTTATTTTGAAAGCTTTATTTTTATACACATCTACATATTTACAAAAAGTTAAATTCACCAAGCATCCAAGAACTTCAAAGAGGGGAGGGAACCAAACTCGCACACCCACAACAAAAACAATGCGTCACGCTTTCAAATTGTGCCAAAAATCTAACACACACACACACGCACACACACACACGCGCACACACACACAACCATGCACAAAATGCAGCTTAAATTGCAACCACACGCGGCCGAGACGTTTCATTGACAGAAGTGTTAACAGCACAAAGCATACAAGGCATATCACGCTAATGTGCAACATCTTTTAAACACACATCCACATTGAACAAACACCCACACACAAATTCACTCCACCACAATTTAAAAAAAGAAAAAGACACTCTGGATCCTTCTGGAAATAACAGCTCCTCCTTCACCATCTGTGTGGGAGAGATCGGGGTGATGGATGCAGTTAGCTGGACCATTGGTGGTTGACAAGCTTTGTTACTCTGACAAAGGAAAACGTATCCTTGATTTATTTAGTTTGGAGTTTACTTGAAGGAATGCTTCGCCCACAAAATGACCATCGAATTCTTGAAGAAACTGTTTCATGGCGAGTTCTTCCTCAAGAATTAAAAGGTAACACGGTGCGAGTAGTTGATATACAAATGGTTATTTTGTGGGGAAATATTCCTTTAAGTACAGGACGTTGTCAGTCAATTGAACTCGCAACATTCCTTAAATCTGATGAGTTGCTGCGCTTTAAGATGGGATTTATTTAGTGTCCCATTTGAGCAGTTCTTCTCCCTCCACTGTCGCCCACACAGAGGTCTAGGAAGCATGCCGTTATCTGTGGGGAGGGCATTGGGAAGATCCACCGACAGGTGGGGGTGAAACGGACAGATCAATCGGAATTATATTTGTCTCCGTCCTCCTCCTCCTCCTCCTCCTTGTCGTCTTCACCACAGCGGCTCAGCTCATGCAGCACTTCCCTCTGGTAGAGGCCCCAGCTCCTCCGGCTGTACGAGTGCTCCTCCTCGCAGTAACCTGTACAACACGGGAACAGCCAATGAATGCCAGGAAGGGCCGAGATCAGCGACCAACACGGTGGCGGTACTCAAATGACACACGCACATCAGTAATGTGCAGTCACTTAATGAATGGTGGAGGTTTCTAGTCCTGAGATACAGCTAGACCTTTCTCACAAGGTTGTTCACAGAGGACTCCAGTCCACGCTCCGTTTGGATCACATTTTGGGGAAAGGAAACAATGTGCGTGTTTCTGAATAGTAGTGGAACTGTGTCAATATATTTTCATCTCAATGGAAAACACCATGAGAGCAAGTAAAGATGGCGCGGAGACGCCATGACAAGTTAAGCGTGGGACAAACCAGAAGACCAGCTAGAACCTACAAAGACTGGACAAACATCGTTGCCGGTCAGACAGGAGCATCACCATCACGCGTTAACACACCGGAGCAGTCAGAACCAAAGACTGGGTCGCATTAGAGTTCATTTAAGTCCCTAAATACATTTATTGTGTTTCTTATCTGCAGTAAGCCGCTGAGCCACATGAGGGAGGCTCCCTCATGTGGCTCATAGCAACATTTTGTTAAACTGAGGAAATGAAATGAAGGAGAACCTGTTAACTCTTCACACATTAACAAAACTAAATTGTGATTTATCAAAAGGTAAATCCCTTCTAAATGTCTGGTTTACCTCTTCAAGTTAAAGGGATGTGGAATTAGTAGTTAAAGTCAATTTATACAAATTTGATTAAACCTTTATTTGTCTCAGTGGTCAAAATAAACAGACCGTGACAAACAGATAATTCCCTCTAAATCGAAATCCATCTGTAGACGGAGCTACACTTGTACTGGGTTAAAAACGAGCGCAACTGCAAATAACGTCAACAACCGTTACATCGCCAAAGACATGAATAAATAAATGCGTACCACTGTAGCGCTCCTCTCCGTCACCGTCTGCATCACTGTCCTCATCAGGGTAGTCATTCCTCCAGTTGCCTTCCTCGTTTTCATCATCCTCGTCTTCATAAACCTCCTCTTCATGAACCACGAGGTCAGGCACCTGGGACAAACAACAAGCCGTTTATCTGAAAGCCTCCTTTTAGTTGGTTCATTATTGCTGTTATTGTCGTCAGAGAAAATTGTTGTAATAATAAAAGGATATAAAAATGTAAACCAGCTGCATGATTTAAGCCATAAACACTTTTGGATTATCACTTTGTATTAACACACCGAGTACTTCAATGTATGATTCTCTCTTTTTTTTAAGTTCCTTGTTTGGAATCTTTTTGGCCAAAATATTAAAAATGCAAACAAAATGTACAGGTCAGCAGAGAGCTGCTGCATGTGAGCGGACACGCGCTGACTTATCTATTTAACTATTGTTTTAGCGTTCCACAAGTCTAATCTTTACTTCACCCATGTCTTCATTCACTCACTCCGATTCCAGCACTCATTCATCTGTCCGTTCCATCCATCCACACACACCAGTTCTCCCTCGTCGGCGTAGGCCCTGACAGACAGGATGTCCTGGATCCAGCCCGGCGTGACCGTCTCCTGGTAGTAAAGGTCGTAGACGTAGTCGTCGCCCTGCTCCCGGTGCTCCCCCCCCAGCCCCTCTCCGGTTATGCTCAGGCGCTCCCGCAGCATCTTGGTGCTGTTACACAGGATCATTTCCGGGTCCAAGGACAGCGTCTTCACAAAAACGAGAGATTTAATCAATACTGAGGGTTTTCACATTAGCAATGCTGACCAATGCCTGGAATTACAACCTCTAAGAGTAACCTGTCAGATTTGTGTACTGTATGTCACAAGCACACAGTCTTTGTCTCCAAACAGAATCATTACATTATTCAATGTTTCCTGTTGATCCTGTAGAAAGCCTTTGAGTCTAAAGAACGATGTTAGTCACTTCTTCTTTGTCAGGATGGGAATTGTATTGGTTAGAATAACATTATCATAACTACTCAACTGTTCCTTTTCATTGCTGTGAAAGAAAAAGAGGAAGTTCAGAACAGAATGAAGATAAATGTCGAAGGGATTTACTGCTTAGCGGGTGCTACTGGTACACGAGGAGGACCGAGCTGCACAAATCTGCCACATATAAAGACATGTGGCTGAGTAAGCAAAACGCTTTCATTTTTTGTTTGTTTTATCATAGAAATTTGATATCAGCCCAACAAGTTCCGTACGGCTATGGAAAATATATTTGCCATGTTGGGTACGTTTTTGGTACTCTGCCAAACTGAAACAAGCGTTTCATTCTCTACCATGTTAAAAGTTGTTTTAATTCAATTAAATGGATGTCGTAGAGCCCAATATCCCAAATTTGCCTCAGCGGGTTTTACAATCTGTACACATAAAACATCCTCTGTCCCAGGACCCTCACATCAGAACAGGAAGAACTGCCAAAAAAACGTTTACCTGGGAGGAAAAAAAGGAAGAAACCGTATAGAGCGCAACAGCGGAGGATCCCTCTATCAGGATGGACAGAAGTGTGGTGATGTCATGTGTACAGAATGAACATCATAACAGGATTGCAACACAGTGAATTACACTGACCGTTGTTTTTGTACAGTATATATACATCCATTAGTTTATGATTAAATTGAATCAGGCATCCTCCTAAAAGTATGATAATTGACACCATGACAGACTAAAACAAACCTAACAATACTCATAAACCAGCTACAGTAACGCTCAACTCACCTTGGTGGACGACTTGTCCTTGTCCTCTGCGTCCTCATGAAGGAGATCCACCACCTGGATTGCACCGAGAACCAAACATTTGTCCTGCTCTCCTCCAGTCTCCCCCGGGCTCTCAGAAGCATCCGTCTGGGGGGTCGGCTGCTCGGCCGGACTCGACAGGCCTGAACGGTGGCTGGACAGTATTCTGTAGCGTTCCTCCCTTCGCGTGCTCCACTTGGTGCTGCGGAGGTCCCCCGTGATCCGCTGAGAGCTGGAGGCGGAGGGGCGCAGCGCGTGAGCCACGCGAGGCCGAGCCAACGCCTGTCGCACCTGCGTCTGAACGGGAGCATCCTGGTGACGGGTTGACAGAAAGGGGGGAATTTATATGGCTCTTAGGACGGAAATGACAATGCGTTTAAACCTAAACTCACTGCGTCACTACAAACATACGGTTGGTAATAACGTCACAGTGAGCCGAAACACAGTAACCGGTCAGCATGGGACCGTATAATTAAAAAGGCAAGAAGAAAACAGTAGACCGTTATACCGAAAAGGTTTAGACCATGTAATATAGTACACACTAGTACACACTAGAACATGTTTACCGGCTAGGCTAACGTTAATTAGCTTGCATGATGAATTAGTCTTACATGTTTGACAGTGTGTTCGAACAGTTAGTAACATTCCCATGGTGAAGATTTTGGATGAATTAATATCATTTTCGAGGCCTGCAAACACGTCAACGTCAACAAAATGAGCTAACGATCGCAGTAGCTAATGCTATTCGGGACTGACCGTAACGGCTAATGCTGGCTAACACTGTTAATGAGTATCATGCTAACAACAACTAGCACAGACGGTGCCTTGTTTTCCCAAAAGTGGTTACAGCTTAACAGCTGGTTAACAGCCAGACAAATGTACTAAATCGGTACGTTTGTACCGACACGCTGATTAATGTTTATTTGGCTTTCCACTGCCCACTGCGTAGATGCTAGCCTGTAGCGCTCGGTTAGCTCAAATACCGTGTCCGTACCAGCGGGCCTCTTACCTGTGTCGCTACGGTCGCCACGAGTTTGAAGACAGAGTTCTCCACCTCGGCTTCATTTGGCTCCGGTATCGCTTCACCTGAGCTCTGGGACGTCTCCGGCCGGATACGTTTACACGCCAGCAACAACGCATCTGCGGGATCGGTCCCCCTTTTCCTCTTGACTCGCAGAATCGTCGTGTTCGGATCCATGTTGTCCGTCTGTCTGCGTTTGTCTGGTCTGTCTGGCGCAAGGAGGAGAAAAACTGGAGAGCTCCGCCTTTATTTCCGGGTATCACTCGGGCTATTGAATGAAGACTGAGGAAAGAGTTCACTGCGCATGTGTACACCATAAGAAGTCACTTATTTTAATCCTCGTTGGTATCACATCAAGTTACAGCAAATGATAATCATGAGTATTATATGACAGCACAGGATAATAACAATGATGATGATTACAATCAATATGTTCTCAAATTACTCTTTCCCTCGTATAACTTAAGTAAATTATATTTTTGTCAAAAATATTTGTGTGTGTGTGTGTGTGTGTGTGTGTGTGTGTGTGTGTGTGTGTGTGTGTGTGTGTGTGTGTGTGTGTTTTTCTATGAGGTCCATCTCACATCATCTGCCCTTAAAGGAAGTCCAGCCCACAGAGCAGTTACAGGGTTCTCATTTCATTGGCCAGCAGCGTCAAAGCGTGAGGATATGGAATATAATACAAAGAAGCAATCGTTTTTGGGGAATGATAATATTATTATTTTAATGAATAATAACAATATCTGTAATAATAATACAAAGAAAAAAGAAAACACTATTTTAGTGCAGTCATTTACATGTAAATTAAAATATTATGTAATGAATAAATATATGAGCTAAGTAGAATTATTACTTTGCAAATTTAGTTTCGATGTAGTGTTCATTTTCCTAATCCTATCACATAATTGGTAAAGTTGTAAAATGTACTGTATGAGACTTATGGAACTTATTAGAACAAAGTTGAACAATTTAAAACTGAATTGTGTGAATGCTGAATCATCTGCCGAAACTCAGCAATTCAGCTCAGCTGTGTTATCTTCATGTTCTTCTTTCAGCAGGGCGATGGAATGCGATGTACATGTATGTATATACACACATCTGTCCGGTCTTGCCAAACAGCTCCAGTGGTTTTAGCATGTTTGGTACACATTCGGTGCATGCTGGGAGGGCTACAGTGCCTTTAAGATCGGTCACTATCAAGACAGTTGGGCTGCTTGTTCTCAGGAAGCAGTCATTTAACCAGTTTAAGTGTATGAAGAGGTGGAGCCTTTACAGAGAAAACTATTAAATTGACCCAATATAGCAAATGGTTACTGTAAATGTGACATCAATATTACATCCTGCTAAATCGAAATCTAAAACGACAATTCAAATTGTATGAATCTGTTCTCTTGCAGTCACAGACTGGCTTGAAAGCCCATCCCAGAAGGGTTTCACTTTTCCTTCCAAATTACTCTCCAACCCGCGACCTCATAGATAGAGGAAATGATACAATAAGACAATAGTAACAGACTTTATGACTTCCTGTTGTTCGTGTTTATTAGGTAATTGTGAAATGAGTTGTAGTTACTGAATGTTATTGTTGGATTAGGTATTTTAATCTTAGTTTGTTTTAATGTTTATTTTTTTGGATGGTTCTTTTTAACAATTTTATTAGGGAATATATGGTATTATTAATTAATTTACTATGTTTCGGTAATCAGTGTTGGTTGATCAGTGTGGGAGCACTCACTGTCATTCCCATGTTTTTATGGATGAATAAGTTGAACCTTGAGCCAGCAGATGGCGCTCATTTGCCACTGTTCCAACCAGGTTGTCTGCGCACGAGCAGCACATGCAACATACAAGCATTAGTTTTAGCTGAAATAAGTGCCTTTACAAGATACGTCAGAAGTTGCACATTTTTTTATCTTTTGTACATTGTTTGTTTTTGTACTTATTAAAAAAAAAAGCCTGTGAAATCAACAATAGATAAATAAACAAAGCAAAAATGTCAACAAACTACAAAAGCACTCCCAGCCGAACACCGACAATTCACAAAAGCAATAAAAGACAACGCAATGATTTTTACACAGAACAGATGAACCCAGTAAGGATCTGTTCCTGCAGGAATGTACAACAAAGCGCTGGTGAGAAGAAAGAACCACACCGTCATCCACATAAACCTGTAAACATGGACGGGTTAGAGAGCACAGAGCCAGAGACTCTGTGATATGACCTTTGACCTTTCTTGTTGGGAGAGTCAAAGGCAAAGGATAACAGATTTAGTGAACTTTGACACGCAAATTTGCACCATTGACCAAAAGCATAATGCTTACCATTCAGGGAACAGAGAGTCAGGGAGTCCAAAATGGAGGAAGCTTATTACCATGCACCATCCACTGTTCCTATTTAATGGAGTGTCTATTTACACCCGGGTAAGAACAGTCACTATATAGGCAGCTGTTCGGCTATTTACACCCAGCCAAGTTCAATACGTTACTTAAATTAGCTGTGGTTAGCTGGACGAAGGGCTTTCAGCCAGAAAGATTAAGTAGGAAAGAGTATGTCGTGGTGGATGAATGGGTCAAACTGCTGCAAATAGCATTGTTGTTGGTGTTTGTGCATCTGCCTTTATTTCACCATCGTCTGAGCAGTCTTATGGTACCAATATGTCTTTTGAATGAACTTTGATGTCACTGTCTCAGGAGAAGTAGCGCAGTATGTTAAACCGAAAATGGAATAAAGCTTGGAGAGCTATTGTGAATAGTGTTAACGTTGGCTAGCGTGATCGTGTTGAACCAAAAATGATGACCACTGCTGTATTGTGGGACTGAATCAATACAAGTGTGTCAGACGTGGTTTCCCCCTCTCACGCCGCAGATGCGCTGCTATTTTGAATCTATGCAGATGTCTGCACCAGCTCCGCCTCACGGCAGAGATTCTGTCAGATGTGTGTAAACAGGCAGTCCCATGATTTGTTAGCTGTTTGCCAAAACCCCCCCCCCCCCCCCCCCCCCCCTACTGTGTCTCTACCGGCCTAGGGGGCGGGTTGAGAGTAGGAAGTGTGGAGTCAGCAGGCACTCAGTGGCAGAATAAAACAGGCAATAAAAGGTGTTTTGAGGAAGTGCCAGTTACCGCAACCACGTGAGGTCCTTGCACATGCAGCCATAACTGGCCACCCAAAATATGATGCGGTTTGCTTCAGTGGAATTCAAGATTAGCTGTGGACAGACACAGACACTCACTCGCTCACTCACTCACGCACGTACGTACATATGCGAGCAATTCACACCTGGCAGAGATAATAGTAATTGTATTAATACAATTGTTATTACTGTAACCATAAGATTCATAACTGTCGCAACAATAAATAATTAGAAGGGGTTACTGTTCATGATGCATGTTTGCCTAGGCAAACTTCATTTAAAGAAGTTACATGACATGATTAAGTTATGGTCATTTAATGCTTATATATGACTGGAGGCCAGTAAGCACCTAATATAGGCGACCACTAACACACGTGTCGCTGTGAATATTAGTTATTGAAACTGGTTGTCATCACTTTCTGAGTGGACGGGTCTCTGACTGAGGAGTTGTTGTCTGACCGAGACTTGCAGGACAGCGCCAAGGACCACAGGAACATGAATACACCTAGGAAGAAAGAACGGAACAGCTGTGAATCCTTCCAACAAATAAAAAAAGCTGGATGGATATGTTACGAGGGTCATGCACGTACTCACCCTGTAGGGAGTTTAGTATCGTGAACACGTAGATCCCAAAGAGGGAGGTGTAGGTGGTGCTCGCTAACCCCCAAGGTAAACCCAGCACGCAGCTGAGGCCCAGCACTGTGGCACAGTCCTTCCATAACTTCAACCATTTTTCTCTGGTCATCTTCTTCGAGTCACCGCTGCTTTCAGCGCCTCCACCGCCCGCCCTCAGCCCCCAGAGCTTAAACACCACCAGCCCCAGCATGCAGGAATTGCACAGTATCACCAGGCACGGGAAGGCCACGGTAGTGACGAAGCTGACCGAAAGCCTGTGGCTGCTCATCCAGCATCTGCAGGTTATTACAAAACATTTTTTATTTGCATCAAAGTTAACTTTGAATTCCAAATACCCTCTGAGGAATAAAGCTGTATGTATTTGACAAGAATCCAAACCTCCCGTGTGGTTGAATACTTAAAATCGTAGCAATGGATCTCGGTTTCTTACATCTCCGCTGTTGAATTGCGGTTGTCAGCGTCCCTCAGTTCCAGCCTGTATTTTCCATAAACGCCTGAAATCCCACAAACCACTGCAATCAGTGTTGGGAGACCTGCATCAAGACAAGACAGGTACGGAGGTTCCTTTAACAAGCCCAGACTATGGTTAAATATGCCTGCGTGCACACAGACAGAACAACAGAATATATACCACACTTGTTTTGACAGCGTGTGGCTACAATTACTTTCACGTTGTGAGTCTTTGTGCGAGCCTGAACATGTGAGGTAGGAGGGTAGTGAGAAATGGTCTGCTGCGCCCCCACTCTAAGCCCCTGGCCCGATTTTACATCACGGCTGGGCAGACCCGAATCGCAAGATGCCCTTTGTTTTGTTTTTTTACTACATTCAAAGACCAAAACACTTTTAATATCTACAATCGAGTTGCAATAGTTTTAAAATATTTTAAAAAGCAGTGGTATTTGTATTCGCTGCAGACGTCCTCTTTTCCTCTTATTGCATTGATGCTTTTTACAGTGGCATTAACAGCTGTATCACCAGCAATCAGCAGAAACTAGTAGGAAACCAAGCATATCAATTACAAATGTAAAACTATGTAACTTTACAGCTTGTTTCTGCTGCCCCTGAGTGGCCAAATGGTATATTACATTTCATGCAAGTAATGGAACTACTGACACACAATGCATGTGGGGCCTTTGGGCTCTGAAGCCCTGCTGCCTGCTTCGCCAAGTTGGCAATCCTGACTTCATCATGATACCGTGTGTGCATGCTACAACAGGAGATTCAACTATAGACAGTATATAAGAAGTGGACGTGGTCATCTTGAAGTCACTCATTGATTTGTGGACTGATGTTTTGAAGACTCGAGTTCGGCGACTTCGCCTTCGGCATCTTGGCTTACGGCCGTTACCATGTTGTATTATTTGCCACCAATAAACAGAAGTTACGATATTTGGAATGTTGAGGAGTGAAGTGGCAGAGACCTGTCAATCACAGTAAGCCCGCCCTAAACCATGATTTACTAAATGAACATCATGCTGTATTGAATTCTCGAAACTAGAGATTGAGACCATAAACTCATGTTTACAATGTTTTCTGGGGAATAAATCAAGAGAGAAGTAGAGTCATTTTCTCATAGAAACTCATTTTATCTCATTTTGCATCCGGAGGAGTCGCCCCATGCTGGTCAGTAGAGAGAATGCATATTTTAAGACATTTCCGCATTGGCTTCACTCGGCAGAACCGGAGTTTGCCGCCTGGATTCAACTGGAACCTCATTGCTCTACTGCAGCCCTAGTGGTAAAACAAACTCCAACGTGTAACTTGTTGAAATTGCTCTAAAACAGGGGTGTCCACACTTTTTCGGCTTGCGAGCTACTTTTAAAATGACCAAGTCAAAATGATCTACCTACATTAAAAATGCTAAATATCTATTTATTTCTATATATATATATATATATATATACGGAGTATACTTTATATTTACAATATATGTTGGCGCACCTTGCATAACTGCATGAACCCTTATGGCACAATACAATTCTGTACATGTTTGGTCATTGCCTTACTCTGATGACTTGCACTGAATAGAATCAACCAGGTTTAAATATTCCGGACAGTAGCTGCTGGTAGCCAGCCTCAAGCAGACTTCTATGATCATCAGTCATGGTGGAACGATATTTGGACTTAATATTCTTCATGTGGGAAAAGGCTGACTCGCATAAATAAGTAGAGCCGAATAATGCAGTCAAGAAGGTGGCACATTTCCTCATGTTTGGTTACTAAAACTGTCCATGACAGCGTTGACATTTTTAATGCGAGTGAATCAACCTCAATATCTTCCTGAAATTTGCAGCACATAAATGTAGCGACTGGCTCGAGTAAAGCAAAGTCTTGAAAGCGTTTGTCAAACTCTGACAGACACTTGTCAATCTGCTCTGTGTAGCGCGCGCTGTCATGTTGCACACGCGCCTTCCGTTGCGTCTCCAGCTCTGACGCGAGGTTTTGGAAGTTCCCCAAATCATGGCGCTGCAGCTTTTGCTTCTTTAGTAGAAATAAATTGGAAGGCTAACTAATTAGCTCGCGGAGTTTTGCAGTAGCTCACGTTGTTGATCGCGCATACGTGGTGACTCGTGTGTTAGAAAAGACGTGATCTCACACTGGCTGCACTGTACGTCAATCAAGTGGCAAATGCCATGAGGACATTAATTTATTTTTGAATGGCATGCGATCTACCGGCACTTACACCGCGATCGACGTATTGGGCACCCTTGCTCTAAAATGTGAAAACATGAGTAAAGGACTTTGTATACTGAACAAACAATTAGTTTTAATTATTTACATGGCTGTTACCCACTAATGATCTCATTAAAAAAATAACTGAAGTTTTTATTGTAGTAGCACAATAAATCATAAATAGTCCATTATATTTACTGTTTACTCAGTTTTTTTTTTGCACCGTCTCAACCAGGCTCCACTCACCCCATCCCACCAAGCTGAGTTTGAGCAGGTATCTCCTGATGTAGATGTTGAAGACTCGAACTAGGAGGAGGTACAGGTGGAACCCCTCCAGAGCCGTCCAGGTGAAGGTGGCCAGCAGGGACCAGTGCAAAAGAAGACCCAGACCCCGGCAAACCCAGTCCTCCTCTTTCTCGTTCAGCTGCCACACCCAGAAGCAGCACAGCAGGAAGCTGAGGTGGAGGCAGAGCAGCGCTCCAGTTAGTTGCAAATGCACACCGATGGCCTTCTCGGGACGCCGCCGTCTGAAAGGGAAAAGGTTTATTACGATCATTTTTGTATTGCCTCTTCTGCAGATGCAGTACTATATGTGGCTATACATTAGATCAACCACAGAGCCTGTTTGACCCATGATGTGGCAAAACAAACGTCTGCAACATACAGTCTGCAACATCTCCAAGTCTCTTTAACTCTGGCTGTTAGTTCTTTGTATTTTATGTTTAATGCAAAAGTAATGTTTGTTATACCCTTTAAAATGTTTGCCATATAATATAGTTAAGTTAATTGCTCATGTTGCAAAATGTGCTTTGATGTATGTTTTTGCCCTATTAAGATGGCTCCTCTAAGGCTCCTCTGTTCTGTCCTGCTGTTGGATAATGTTTGGCTGACTCCTTTAAGTAGGTTTCAGTGCTAGTTAGGCTTTGATGGAGCAGGATGTGGAGCAACAATTTTTCTGACCGCAGATTATAGACTTTTCATGCACTTAAGAGGGCATATTTTTTTAAACAAACTAAATGTCAAATGCAAGATGATTTTATAATGAACTGAAACCTCTGGATGTTTAGTACTTTTGTTTAGTACTTGTGTTTTTGGTATTTAAATGTATGCACATGCTTGTTCGGATCTATCTTGACCAAGCAAGACGTACCAGATGTATAAAGTGAAACAACATTGGTCAAAGTACATCAGTATGACAAAGAAATAGAAGAAATGAATCCAGTAGTAACACACACTGCAGCCACATATTGCTTCACTTTTTTGACAGAAACGTCATTTGGTTAAACAAAACATTAAAGATATTTTATGGTATCTTAATATAATTCACTCTAGACCCGTGGGAATCATAATTTGAAGTCAAACTCACTGCAGACATATATAGATGATCAAGCTGATGACTGTGAAGAAGATGGAGAGTGCTGATCCAATGTAGGTGATATAGCTAAGGTTCACAGCATCACCTTCATCCACTGATAGCACGGGGTTCTGGAAGGGAAAAACATGGATTATAAATTCAATTTAAAATGTAGTTTAAGTTCAGAGGCTTGATAGAATCCTCTTCAGTAGATATATTGTAGATATTGATTTAGATGTGTCTTCAATAAAACGCTATGAAGTATGTTTATAGCCACCTGTTTTTGTATGCATTTTCAATCTGTGCGTTTTAAAAAAAAGGCAGATATCTCACACACACATACACAAATAAAATAAAGTTTGGCTGAAGTGGCGGAAGTTAATTTCTTTTGCCTTTTTTCTGGAAATTGTGTTCAAACTTGTGCTCCACTCTGATGGAAACCAGAATGACAATTTAGTTCCCAAAGGGACAAACATGTAGGCGACTGGACAAGATTTTGATATTGGAATCTATCTGGTTTCGGTTCTGCGTCCGAGTGGTATTGACCAATCACGTTTGAGCAGGCTCTGGTTGAATGCAGGTAAACAGTCCATGCGCAGAGCAAAAGACGGAGAACTCATTGGCTGAACTGTAAATCTTGGAATCCTGATGACGACTAAGCTTTTTATTGGTTTAAAATGAGCTTGTCCGTTCATAAATGGTAAGTACTTGTATAACGCTTTTCTAATCTTCCGACTTTAACGGGGTCGTGTCCATCAGGACCATCTAACATTCATATCATTCATGCACCGCAGGAACAGCCTGTGGGAGCAATTTCGGGTGAAGTGTCTTGCCCAAGGACACATCGACATGAACTAGCAGAGCTGGGGATCAAACCACCGATCCTCTGATTGAAGGACGACCCTGCACTACCACTTAGCCACAGTCGCCCCCATGCCCCACGTTATCTCCCAACTCCAACTCCAGTCGTGCATCTTTAAGTTGCTGATCGGACTGTAAACAATGAGCAGAGCATGGAAAAGGAAGTGTTGGCCTGAATATTCGCTGGCTTCACCGGATCATCAGAAATATCCCCCCTTGCTCCCCTTCTCGTTGCCAGAGCGATAGCCAACGGGTTCTGAGATTGTTGTGCGGTGACTCAGGCTGAATTGACAGTTTGCTATACGTCCACAAGTTTGTGGCTCACATTGGAGCGTCTGAACTCAATGTTTAATCCATTCCATACATGCTTGTGTTTATGACAGTGGCGGGCCGTCAGGGCCTGCAAAGCCTTCTCTGCTGGCCTAAACAGAATTACAAAGTTATAGCTATTTTATAATTTAATATTTTTTCTTAAATACATTTAATTTTTTCTTATATGTATTATAATTTATAAAAATATTTTTCCCATTATCTTATTTTGTCATTGCACAGCTACTGTGCTCCTCAGTTGCTCTGCTTCCAGTGCAGCTTGTTTTAAGTAGAGCTTTTATCCAATCAGATTTCATCTCTGTGTCTCTAGGTAGAAGAGAGGCCCCAGCCTGCAGACTCACCCAGTGCTGCCATGTGCAGTTTAAGGTGAATGGGGACGATATTGTTGATTCAACCAATCAGATCTTTAGTTTGAGATTCATGGACGCACCAGAGCGGTTTGCAGGCCAAGTTACGTCAGCATTACTGAGTCCAGATGCCTCTCTGCTGCAGTGTGCAGAGTGTGCTGTGATTGGTCAGTGGGCGGGCACGTGACTATGTGCCCGCGAAACATAATGCTTGCTAGCAGAGCTTTGTAGCAGACAGAGTTCAAGTGGAAATATTTGAAAGACATTTTACCTAGCTTTGTTTTTTTAATATGAAATGGCGGAAGGAGGAGAAACGGATTTAGTGGCGGAGTTACTGGGAACGCTTTTCTCAAGAAGGACATTTCTGAACAAACTGGACAGTAAGAAACGACCCCACAGCTAGCAGCCCTGACCAGCCAGGAAAAGGATCTGTATGCAGCGTCGGAGAAGCGTTGCACATGTTATGGCTGGGAATGTGTTTCATTTTAACTGAGCGTCGGTACTTTTGGAGAGACTCGAGTGGATCTACAACTCAACGACCACGTTCGCAGGGAAACAGCTCCACAACCGCGGCCCGCCCTTCACCGGTCCACAGCTGAAGACGACCACCGAACTGCGCGGAAGACGGACAACCGACCGGCAGCGGAAGACAACCGAACGTCGGTCGAAGACGACGAACGAACAGCGGCGGACCACGGACAACCGACCGGCGGCGGATCCGGTTGAATGGAGAAGGACTTCTTACTGGAACTGATGTACTGGGATTAAACTCTTTGTCAACAAAGAAAGGAGGATAGACAGCATTTCGTAAGTGAAGTTCGTTTGTTTACCTCTACTGTTCATTTGTCTATCGTGGCGTTTTTATGAATAATATTTGAATGGCTCGTGCTCGTGTGGTGGAATGCGTGGATCCGCTGCAGGTCTGCTGGATTGATTTGTTGCTTTGTTGTCATATGAATATATGCGACTGCTCTTGTGAGTTTGTCATTGTGTTACATTGATTTGGACTATATTGTCCGTTAATGACGCAGCGTCCCATCATGCTCGTATTCATGTATCTGCACTCTGCTTTTCGTGTTTTGTATGCTAGGTGTTGAACTTCATGTAACATTTTATTTCATTTGTCAAATGTTGCAGTGTTATGTGAATATGCGGCTTTTACACGAAACAAATAATAACCCGTAGCTGTGACGTCATAATGAGGTTATTAGAAGTGTCGAACAGCACTGAAGGCCCAGGTATAAAATCCCGCCACTGGTTTATGAGGACATCCTTCAGGCAAATGTATTTGCACAGCTGGTAGCATGTTACCTTGCACTGCAGATGGATTCTCGAGATATCACAAGATCACACCATAATCGCGGAGTCACATAGCACGCGGAAACATGTAGGAAACAATAACGCGCTTGTGTTTTTCTGTGAAAGTCCCTGCCCCTTTTTCAAACAGTTCCAAATGACGTCTTTCAGATGTGTCTGTGTGGCATGTGGCTGATGGTGGAAAATGATTATTTTACCACAAGCACAGCGAAGAAGCTCAGGTGGTTGCAGCTGCAAATGAATTCACTTCCATTGTCGCTGGTATCACAGCCGCTTGTGCTCCAATAACCTAGAAACACACGCACGCACAAATGATACAGTATAAATCATCTTTTCATTGAAGAGCAAAAAAGACTGTAGGCCACCCTGTGTAGCCTACCTGTTCCATCCTCAAGCAGTGACTCCTTCCAAAACACACAAGCCCCATCCTCCACCTGAAACATAACAAAGAAAAAACTATTCAAAACCAGAGGAAAGCAGAATAATACATTCTCCAACTGGGATGCCCTCACAGCTGCTTTTGTTCTTCTACCTGTTTGTTGTGTTTGAAGGTTAGTTTGATGGCTTGTGAGAGGTCACTGACAGGATGGTTCCCCGCCCTCACTGCCAGGACTAACCCCCCCAGAACAGTCCTTGGACTGGGCCTGTCTAGTGTGATACGTATCCCGCGTCCTGTTCCTTGAAGGGGGGGACTCAACTGCAATGACAGAGAGAGGTGACAGAGAAGACACGTGGCGTTAACACTGTTGTGTGGTCAATTACATTACATTACATTACACTACAGTCATTTAGCTGACGCTTTTATCCAAAGCGACTTACAATTCAGATGCTATCATACCGTAGGCACAGCTACGGGAGCAATTTTGGGGGTTAGGTGTCTTGCTCAAGGACACATCAACTTGCAACTAGTGGTGCCGGAGCCGGAGCCAGGGTTTGAACCACCAACCCTCTGATTGAAAGACGGCCCTGCCACAGTCGCCCCACAATCAGATTTGAATCAGCTTCTTCAATCGACCGTTTTCTCCATTTGCATTGATGGCCGACTGTGAGTTCATGGAAATCGATGCAAATCAGCATACTCAGTGCAAACAGACGGATCAATGGAGTCCCAATGAGACAGCGAGACGGACGAAAAAGGGAATAGAACATCCGCAAAACCTTTTTAAAAAAATTCATGTGGAGCATTATCCAAACGTCTTGTATCCATTTGTGGACTAATGGGAATCTAAACGTGACATTTTTTGCTGAACAAAGCATTTCCCATGAAGGAATCTGTTCAAATTCCTTCACGGAAGGATAAACCCATGATGCTTTATTTAGCAAGTCGTATGTTGAAGTCTATTTGCACTGATGTGCGTTTATTCTTCCTCTCTTCTTAACGCCATTCGACTCTTCTTTCTGGGCCCAAGGAGAGTCTGGGGACGTGAGTGCTGTACACAATTTATACTTTTGTTTGAACTATTTCTTTGAAGTAGAGATCGCTGTACAAAAACAGGAACTGAATTCCTGAACTGCAGCCGCTTCTCATTTCCCAAAGCTTACAAAAATGTCAAAAAAAGAGGTCTGCAGTGAAATGTTAGACCTTGAGAGCTACCGACCTTGAAGAAAGTGCTGTTGATCACAGTGGCCACCAGCAGCACCTCCTCCTCAGACGTGGCTCCTCTGCTTCTCTGGAGAGCTGAGGATGAGATTCGAACCCTGTGTTGAGGAGTAGGACTCTCATCCGCCTAAGAATTACAACACAAAACAATTTCTTTTGTTTTTTTTCATTTATGGAAAAGACGACACAGTGGAGCCGGACGCCCTGAACCCCGATTAGCATGATGAACTGAAATGTTTCTTCAGTTTCGCTCATCGTTGGCACATTTCACGCCCAACTCCCCATTGTTTGAGAGCCAAGTGAGACAACAGCTTGGGAGCCCAAAAATATGACCTCACCTCTTGCGTCCAGCTCACCCTCCGATGAATGAAGTTCGCCATTAAACGGCCTTTTACCGTACAGCTTCCAATTCTGTCCTCATAGCAGCTGCAACGCATATTTCACACATTTCAGCAATCCAGACAGATAAACATGAATAACTATTGATTTTAGGTCAGGAAACAAAACAAATACTTTGTCTTTTGTCCTTTGACATTATTCCTATGATTACACACAGCCATTTCCTAACACTGTGGTATAAACAGTCATGTGCTTTTGGTTCTTAAAAAGCTGACAACCTGGTGACTCCAACAGCATTATGGTATGTTATGATCATTTCTTATTATGTTTTAGGGAACACATGTGTTCTTTAGTGTGAGCTGAAGCGTGTGGGTTACCGGGTCCAGGGGACATCGCCTTTTTGACACGCGTCCCAGACCATTTGACAGGGTTCTGTCCGGGTGACAGAGAAGGAAAAATGAAAGAGACATTTTCGGGCATATTTTGATCACCACGTACAACTGTGTTTTCTTTTTTGTGTTGCACAAATGGTTGAGTAAGAGTCCCCAAGCAGCAGTATTTTTCTCTTGGTTTGAAACTCTTCGTCCTTAATATTACAACATTTAAAGCGGTATTCACCTCATAAGCTCGCAGCCGAAAGAAAAAAAACAACTCACCAAAAGCTTGGGTCATAGACAGCCACACGAGTGTGAGGGGAACGAGAGAAATCCACATTGCGTCTTGCTGTTCCTCACACTACACACACAGATGATGCACAGCCAGGTTCTACATGCTTGAGGTTTCTACTTGATGAGCAGGGAGTTTCACATCTACATATATCACATGGTGGTGGCGGAGCTGGGGGTGTACAGCTCACATGGACCAGAAGTCTTTTTTATCGGAAAATCTCACCGATGTTTCTCATGAGAGAGCAAAATGTCACATTGATTTATAGATTAGTGGTACTGAATTATCACTGAGAGAGAGAGAGAGAGAGAGAGAGAGAATTAAACCTCCTCCATTTATAATGTGAATGATTGTTCATAGAGAAAGAAATAATTTTTGACTATGAGGAAAGAGCTTAGAGAAAAGAGGAAGTTTCCAAATGTTACAGTTTTCCTACGCAAGAAGCAAAACACTTGTTAAGTCACAATGGCCAACAAGTACTGACACTAGCAGCTTGCTAGGGAAGTGAAACTCAGTCTGCTCCCACATTATGTTCTTCCACAGCTGGCAGCAGACATATGCAACTCACACGACCATTAAGAAGTTTTTTGAATAATTCCAAGATGCATAATGATTTCGAGGACTGTAAACCACACACAAATAGCAACACATTCTTATGTATTTCGACTTTATTCAGAAACACATGTACAATATTCTACAGAAGGCTAGTTAAGGACACAGCTTTACTGAAATCACACTTAAAGCGACACACACTTTTGAAGTTACAGAAAACAATGTTGACATCAAAAGTTCAGGGAATTTTCAAGCTAACACGTCAGGAGGGTTACATGTGGGAGTTTCCGTTGCTGTGCTATCAATGATTACATCATGGCTTTATAACCTAGGCCAGGGGTCGGCAACCAAAGAGCCATTTTGCCCCATTTTCCACCAAATAAAATCCATCTGGAGCCACAAAAGCAATTTGATACCACAGCTTATAAAGTTTGATATATAGTTATATTATATATACAAAAACTATAGTTAGTTCATTATTTATGAAATTATTGAACAAGAATAAAGACAATTCTTGGCAATTTATTGCTATTTTCAGTGACAGTATCATCTCAAACTCCAAGATAAGAGGTGTTCTCCCTTTGAAAGATTCTCCACTGTGCAAAAAATAAAATAAAGATAACCGTCATTTATTTCCATGTTATTTTTTGTCAAAGCCTCATGTCCACACTACTCCGTTACCATTTGAAGACGCATATGTTTTGCTACGTTTACACTACGCCAGAGTTTCAGAGCACCAAGAATGGAGGAGTTTGAAAACGCTCCCGAGGACGGATACGTTTGAAAACTCCGGGGTTGCTTTGTCGTGTCGACGGCGTAAACGCATACATTTGTAAACGATCACGTGTTCGCTCCTTGATTGGTTCTTAGCAGTCACGACGTGACGGAGATCATCTCGACAACGATGCTGAAACGCCGCGTGGACGGAGATTGTTTTCGTTTGTTAAACGTATTAGTGTGGATGTATCCTCAAGGAGCCGCAACAGAGGGACTGAAGAGCTGCATGCGTCTCCGGAGCCGCGGGTTTGCCGACCCCTGACCTAGGCCCAAACGCAGCGTCCCGCTAAACCCTGAACCCTCAGGGAGGGCAACGTCACATGTTACAGTATGTACAATTGTGGGCGTTTCTTTTTTAATGGGTTATTTGTCAAATAATATATTTAAAAATGTTTTTGTCAAAACGGCTTTAATAACAAAATGAAAAGAAATGGTTGATGAATAAAGTCGTGTAATTTCTGATTCCATGTGCTTTTGTGTTCCATCTTTAATCCCTAATGGCTTTGTGTAAATGTAATTTGCCAGGCTGAACACCCAGATGCCGTCCTCTTTGTTTACATTCTTTTTCTTACGTCTCCATGCTTCCACTGGTAACCCTGTGTCTGACGTCACATTGCTATGAATTGTGGGTAACTCAATGTCTCAAAATGTCTGCGAGAGAGCCCATAAACAGTCGAGGATTCTACACTGGGACAGAACTAAACCCTTAATGGACTTTGCGGGAACGCGCCTCAAAGTCTGTGAGTGAGGACATTAGGATTGGGCCGTGGACTGATAGCAGTCTAATCAAATTTGACTCCTGAAGTCTTCACAGGAGTGGAAGTCATTCTCTCCTCCATGTTTCTCTTCCTCTGCTTCTTGGCTGCCAGACAGATCCACAGGAAAATAAAGAAACCTTCACAAAGAGACGTATTAAAACCGTGAGTGGAGTTACAAGAGAATATATCTGACAAAGACAAACCCGTCAACACGTAGACAGATTAAAGAACCTTTGAACAGAGAGGAACAGAACGGGCAGCAGACCTTGTGTGGAGTTGAGGATGCAGAAGAGGTAGAGGATGGGATAGTTGACGTATCCTGAGCCCAGGAAGGCCAGGCCCCAGGTGGTCCCCATCAAGCAGGTGAGACCCATAACGGTGAGGCCACTCCTGCAGGTCTCACCGAACCTCAAGGGGTCCCCCTGATTTGCTCCCTCGGCCCCTGCTCCGGGCCTCGAGCTGCTCCTGAACACCCGTTTCATCTTGCAGATGTTGGAAGCCACTGCTATCAGTATGCCAGTGTTGAATACAAATATGAGGGTGAAATACACCAGGTTCAGGGAGTAGAAGAAGGAGTCATCCGTGATCCAGCAGCTGTGGGACAGACGTGGGACTATAGTTTCACCGATAATGCAGGGAGACATGCAGTAGAGCGCGTGAACATAATGATAAATAAATAAAATAACGTGATCTTAAATGTTTAAAGCTACAATCCATCCATTTTTTTCATGAAATCAAAAACAGTTTTTGATACTATTTACGGGGGGTATTTGTTCAGGAGTAGCCACTCAGTGTATTTATACTCTCTCATTACCTCTCTGTATAATAGTTTTCCTTGTTAGTGGCGGAGTCCGCCATTCGTTTGCAGCATTCAATTGTCTTCACTCACTCACACGTTACTGGTGTTATCACTGTAAACCACCTTGATGTTACCACCATAACAACAGGGGTGTGACCAAATTAGTGAAGATTATAATTTGAAGGCCTCTTTCATACACTTTTGATAGAAGATTATAAATACACAATATATTTTGTATGTGATATACAGCACGTCAGAAGATGTTTATTATGTACACTATTTCTCCTCTCGGACATGTTTGTCATATTTAGAATAATCGTGTATATAAATCATATATGTGAATAAACATAAGCTACATTGTGATAAACCATGTGTGAAAATGGGAAGAACCCTGCAACACAAACCCTGTATGAGCATACAAAGTATACAAATGATGGATTGTGATTATTATTCATTTTGTAAAGGGTTTGGATTATTATTCTAGTGAGAATTGATTATTTCCCTCAGCTTGCCAGCAGCAGCTAGTAATCACTTACATGCCGTTGGTTTGGTTAGTATCAGCCACCCTCATTTGTGTGACTCCATAAAACTGTTTAAAGTCCTTCACTCCCAAAGAGACCGCCACGATGACACCGGGGATCCCTGAGAATCACACAAACACACACGGCTCAACATCGCAGCAATTCTGAGGTGGAAGATGCGTTTAAAGACACAACCTGCTCCTGATGGACTTTTTCCACATCAAGTGCGCACAATATGACATCACGTCAAGAACGTCAAGACATTTCCAGTGTTTCGACAACAGAGTTTGATGGCAGGAAACCTTCGAAAAACACGAAGGAAGCAGCTCAATAGCCAAAATTCAAAGGCGCAGGCGGCAGAGAACGGGTTTTGGGCTTCACTAGTCTGAGCAAAATCACTTCAGCTTGTTTTAATTCTGTCTAAAGAAGGAGTGAGACCAATCATACACTTGTGTCACTGTGAAAAACCTTTCAGTGATTGCACGCTCAAAGTTCTGCTGGTCATATTTCTTGACAATCCGGGACGTGTTTTCAACAGCTTCATTAAAAATATCCAGCAAGGCTGGTGATGTTTGGACAAATCCAGGGCCAGGCACGGGTTTGGAACTAGTTTGTCATGACACACATCCTTCAAGTTTTTTTTTTTGGATTTGACAAAGAATTTCAGAATTTCAGATAAATAGTCTGATTTGTGTTGTGCTATGCTCATTTTTTTGTTTTTCCATTTGAAGCGCCCTGTAGTGGTCGAACTTTCAGGGGTACGTTTCAGGTACTCTCGTGGACATATCCTGCAAGTTTTGGTCTATGTGCTGAACCATGTCCTTCTAAAGTTCATCGGTCAACATCTTGAAAACTAAATAAGATATTGACAAGCTCTTTGATACTTACCGATGGTGTCATTAGTAAAACGGAGTAGGCACTCTTGCAGCACTCACCCCATCCAGCGAGAGACAGTTTGGCCAGGTAGTGCTTGAAGTAGGTGTTGAACACCTTTATCAGCAGAAGATAGAGGTGAAGTGCCTCTATGGCCATCCAGGTGAAACAGCAGAGCAGGGAGTAATGCATGAGGGCCGCGACAAACACACACACCCAGGCCGGCTCCACCGTGGCCCCCCACTCGGTCAGCAGGAAGGTTGTATTGAGTAGGAACAAGGCCCCGCTCAGAGATACATGAATGGAGATGGAGAAATCCATTCTGTGGTTTCTGAGGAAGAGATAGGAGGAGAACGAGTACACGGTCGTCTCTTGGACATCAGCTGAGAGCTAGCTGCACAGAATACACGTATACCTACCGACTGAAGACATATATGATGAGGGACAAAGCGGTGAAAAACGCAGACAGGCTGCAGCCTATGTAACTGATGGAGGACAGGATTTTCCAGTGGACTTCTGAAATTGGGTTTTTCATCTGCAGAAAAATATCGACATCGATATTATTTCCAATTTACAGGTTCACTTTTACCAAACGTCTGGGGACAAGTCAGAGAGTGATTTTCAACACTGAATGAAGCGGTACAGTACTAAATAAAGATGAGTAAAGGATTGGCTAACGGGTTAATGTATCATGGGGAACACATCAGTCAAATCAAGAGAGTCTTCTCACCAGCAGGACGGCAAAGGGTGTTGAATGGTCACAGTTGCAAATTATTTCAGTTGGGTAGACAATGGTCTCACATCCATCTTTTTTCCACAGCAAATCTGGAAACATGAACACGATAACTTGGTTAACTCTATCAGGTTGAATTCTGCTGCTGTCTTAAAACATCATTCTATAAAGATGGGACATTTTCATGCAGAAATAATCCGTTTTTTTCCATTTAGTGCAATAATAAACAATAAAGATTACATTACTTGTCATTGCATGAATACAAATAAAAAGCATATATATATACATATATATGTGTGTGTGTGTGTGTGTGTGCTAAATTGTTTTTATATACACACACCCTTTTGTTGTACAATGAATATGAGTTATAACATGTCATTGACGGCTGACAAACAGTCTTAAACACAGAAAATAAGACACTATAAGACTTCTTAAGACGTCTGAAGATGCAAGCTAAGGCATTATAACAATAATAATGATTGATATATACATAATTTATTAATATATGTATACATTGTTATTATTATTAATAATAATAATAATGCTTTGCTGTTTATCCTGCTGTAAACAACAAACTACATATACAACCTACCATGTTCATGAAAATAGTGACACTGTAACCGGGAGTCATTCTGTAAACATACAAAGAATACAGAGCTCTTGAAATACAAAAGCATGAAAACATGGCTTGTCACGTGGCATCATCAAAATAGAGTCAAATCAAGTCAATCTCATGAAAACTTTTGCCAAATTGTTTACATCCGTACAATCTGTGCAGCATACAGCACCGTCTATCCTTAGAACGATCGAACTATCGAAACAGATCGATGCTAAGAACGTGAAAGCATGCATGCACAGACAGACTTACTTCCATATCCCTGAGTGAAAGATTTCGGAAAGTCATCTTGATTGGCGTCTCCAGATTACGAAAGGGTTCTTTGCCCAGTAGCTCTATCCTGAGAACCATTGATGAGATTTCTCCCTGTCCAAACTAAAAGACAATTTCTATGACAGTGTACATATATACATAGTATATATATACATATATATGTGTGTATGTGTACTGTGGAAAATGCAGGAATAAATAGGATGAACGATATACTTGGAATTGGCTATGGTGCATGTAGCTGACCAAACCAACAACCCTGCTCTCCTGAGGGATGCTCTGCAGGTTATACACAGGCAGCCAAACGTCAGGGATGGATGACTGGTTCTGAGGCAACAGCTGACCGTGGAAAGAAGAAGATGAGGTTAAGAAGGGCAGTTTGTGGATCACATTCAAAGCGCAAAAAAACAATCACCAATATTAATCTTGATCGACATTTAATAAGTTCTAGCTGAGAACTGCCTAAACCGCCATCCTGACGTAACAAAGTATTTAACATCACGTAATCGTTGTCATCGCAGTTCCTTCTCAAGTCATCGGCGCCATCTTCATCGCAGCTTGTGTACCTGTGGCGCTTTTATCTGGATCCTGGGGTCGGGGGAGTTGAGCGCAGCCTCACTGATGTTGACCACGTGCAGAGACAAGCTCTTCAGGCTGTAGATCATGGAGCCGCCGGTGTCAAGCTTGGACATCTGCATGATGTTATGGATTATCTGTCTCTCTGTACTGCAGAAAGACAATGAACATCAATAATTTGCCGTCATTGAGGATGTGGAGAGGAGAGGAAAAGAGTGGAGATCAAAATCTGTTCATTGATTGGTCAGCTGATCTGATGGCCGGGCTGTTGTGGGACCAGCATTACTGTCATATTAATAACATTGAAAGATTGTTAAACTGTAGATGATAGGTCAACTACCTGTGGAAACAGGAAGGACAGCAGCGACCGCTCAGTTATTCATATGTATTCATGAATATAAATATTACATGTGTTTAGGAACTGAATCAAGAATTGAGAAGACACGCTTGTAACGTTGTTTATTTTTTCTTCATAAGCCTAAAGCTTTTCTTATTTTCCTCTTTTGTTTTCTGTTCTATAATATTAAGTCGCAGGTATTATTATTAATCCTATAATATTAGCCTGAAGCTATAGATTTTATTTAGAAAATGTAAAGCTACCTTAATGGCTCCATCATATCCAATCTGTTCTTCGGAAATGAACATATTTATACAATTTGAGATATTTCTATCAGTCACGTTCTATGATTCCCAGACCCCTCAATATATCTATCTATACTGGAGCAACAGTCATCAGACATCATGTATTAAGCTCTTTAACTGTTACTTCTTTCTCCACATTTGACAGCTGAGATGCTGAGCATCATGAGTAACTGCCTCAGGGGTTGTATAGAAGTTTATGAGAAAGTGACTCTACTTCTCTGTAGATTTATTACCTCAGTAAACATTGTAAACATGAGTTTATACATGAGATGGCGGCAACGAATAGTCTGAACTTTAAAACCGTACATTCCTCAAACCAATGGGTGACGTTACGGTGACTAAATATATATTTTTTATATATATTAGTGTAATTGCCGCGTAGTTTTTTTTTCAAAACCTCCATTCATCCTCTGGGAACCATGAATGTTTGTTGAGGTATCTCAGTCTGGACCAAAGTGGTCGACCAGCTGACGGACCGTCATCGCTAACACTAGCGCCCAGGCTAAAAACGGATTCATAGAAAACAGTGTGAACTAAATGTGTCTGCAGAGCAGCAGCCGGAGGAGTACACGAAGCATCTGGTCTGACACTGACCTTATGAAGGCTTCCTTGATTGCATGGTCCGTACTGAAGAGCAGTGGACATGAATCCCTAAAGTAGAAGAGATCCATCATGTTCTCCTGGTAAGAGCTTTCACTTTTCAGCGAATGAATCAGCCCCAGGAGGGTCACGTTGTTGCATAAGTTTAGACTGCAATTGTAATCTGCCAAGTGAGAGAGGAATCAGACATATATGCAGATATGTAATCAGGCTGTGTTTTTGGAGACAGGGCAGATGGGGATGGATATAAATAAGGCACAGCACCTCTTTGAGTCGGCGTGTATGCACGGCCTGCTTGAGATTCAGCGTACTCACTTGGTTCTATGCTGACCGCAACTCCATCAGGTGACACGCTTGCCTGTGAGCAATTAAACGTTTCATTGAACTTCAACGAATTGTTGGAGGTGCACTGAAAGATGCAGGGGAAGCCATTCGCCAAGCATCTCAGGTAACCAGGCTGCTCAACAGCGGCGTCACGAACCGTCACGTTGATTTTTTCCATGATGATGGTGATGTTACCATCTGAAATGTTGAAACAAGCTGAACACAGAGACAGGAGATGAGTAACAACTCACTGCGTCTGTACAAATATTCAGTAACAATTATACAAAAAAGGACTTCTCGTCTTTTTTTTTTATGTTTTTTTTTTTCAAGCAAGCATATATTTACATTCACAGTACAAGAAAGAAAAATGGCAAGCCTTTTTTTGCAGAAGAGATTAAGAGATGCTGAGCTACAGTGGCATTTTATTAGACCCGTTTGTGCAATCACTTGACTTTCAATACTCTTTATTTTCTCTTTTTGAACTCTACAGAACCAACGTTTAGTCAATTCTTCTGTTCTGCTGTGCTCGATAACCAACTGTGTGCTGTTCTCCTGCCGTGTTGAAACAGGCTGGGTAGCAGCTACGTTTTTTTATTTTTAGGTACACTGTTCCTTTAAGATTGAGAGAAGTCAAAAATAAAGAGCAAAAAGAGATCGACATAATTAACGAAATTAATACTATCTATTTTATCCCATCTAGAACTGATGCATTACTCCGTCTTTGGTGTACGAAGCCAAAATGGAAGATAAAATTCATACCTCGGTCAGCCAGTGCTTCAGGCAGCAGCAGTAACAGCAGTAAGGGAACCATTGTACTTCCTCTGAATACGTGTCTGATGGAAGGATAAAGAGCAGGGTGACACAAATATGATAACCCTCATTCATAAATGATACATTTATAGTTCATTAAATTGATATATTACTGTTAACAAACAATTAATTTACAATAATTTTACAACTTAATTTAAGTTATTTTAACAATTTATTGTTGTTTGTAAATTATTACCAAATGATTTGTAAAACATTAAGAAATCACTTTGTAAAACATCTATCTCAACATTACAACATTACATAAAAGATACTTGTAGCACTTTTGGCTAATAATTGGTAGCTAAACATTATTTGGATGGCTAAAGTTGCAGCTGATGATTCTAAAACTTTGTTAAATGGTTAATAAATACTGAAATGTAAAGCATCTACAAACATTATTAACTATGACAGATAGTTCAAACGTTTTCAATGGCTAATAATTGGTTTCTGGTCCATCTATTTATAGATGTTTTACAAACAATTTCTGAAAGGTTAACAAATCATTTGGTAATCATTAACAAATACTTAATATAATGAATATAATCAGAATGTAATTATTATCGTCTCTTATCAGCTATGATACAATATAACTATTTAAAATGACACAAACTAATGATAGCAATACTAATAATTAGTAAACATTATTAATGATAATTCCTAACTAAGATGCAACTAACTATTAATGTACTATTTATTAATGATGGCTATTATAAAGTGTTGACGTACAGTCGGACAAAAAGCAACTAAACAGAGCAGAGCTGCATGTATGACGCCCTCTGCTGTTCTTTCGCAGCTCGTTCTATGAAATCCAAAAACCCACAAATATGAATTTTCCCTCCAGATTCCCTCATTGGTAAAGACATACAAGCAGATCGCTCCTTCATCAAAGAACCGCACTTGATTTCAACTTGAATATAGTTCAATTCAAAAAGGATTTGAACTCATTACAGCAATAAGTGACATATATGAGCCCTCCCAGTCAGGCCAGTCCAGTATGGGGGTCACTGCTAATGACAATAGAGTACAGAAAGAATCTAAAATTTAAAATGAAAAAACATACAAAACTCAAAAAGGTAAAATTTGAAAAGGCTATGGCTTTGTTATTGGTGGCCAAAAAGAGGAACATCTGTCATACAGTTCCACCTGAAGGGACATTTGAAGTCCATCACCAATATTTCTGTATCTATAAAACCAATCACCGAAATTACTGTTATATTCTAACAAATACTTACATTATTACTGCGAGGCCATAGAGTAGTCTCTTACTTCTGAAGTGAACAGGAGGAACCAGACAAACACTGATCCGTGCCGGTTGGGTTATCTCTCCATCAGGAGCCAAGGCAACAGTGCTTGTGTTCGGTCTGCTGGATGTCTTCTCTTCATGCAAATATATGTTTTGTCAGTGCAATAAATGTACTGCCGGTGAGTTTCTTTCATGCTTGTATGTTGAGAACTGACGTCACAGTCTAAATTCCACTGCTGCAGTAAAGGAGGGCTGTCAACAGAGATGTGCCATCACGTACACCCTTCCTGACCCGGGAGCCCCCGGTGGGGGGCTTTCAGAGAAAAGTTTAGCGTACAGCATGTCGTACAAAGCACTTTTCAGAAACGAATATAATGATGTTACACACATGTTATATACTCAGTTAAAGAAAAGTCTGGGCAACATAACCATTTTACACACTGCAAACACAATTATAAAAAAAAAAAGCTAATGGCTAACACGACCAGCACCTCACCTTTAGTTGAATCACGAAAAGAACGGCATCATTTTGTTATTTTGCCGGCTAAACACTGCTGCTAGACTTGTCCTGTGTCTCTCTCCTCTGTTTCCTGGAGAAGGGGGGTCAACCTAACTTGTGGGACTCCGGGGGGAGGGGGTCAGACTTTTGGCGAATGGAATTTTACGCATTGGCGGTGCAAGGCGTTTTTTAAATTTGTACTGCTAAAAACTCTGTCAATCAACACCAGGCTTCTACCTCCGCATTGCTGAGACTCTGATGCATCTAAAAAGGTGTCATTTTCTAAAATTGACCAATCATAGGCTGGCTGAGCTTCCAATACACACATGAAGACTGGAGCTCAGACGAGAATCATCCATGGTTTACAGCCTTAGAGAGGATTCTGGCTCTTAAAATGATGCCAAACTGCTGTAATAGGTTAGATTGAACACTATTAGTGATAAAACAAGTGAAATATATAGTTATATAGTATATAAAATTAGAATAGAACAGCTGCAACAGCTGGTTCCAAAATGAGAATTTGGCTTGACCTTGCGTGACCTCTCCGTACTTAAACCTCTTTAACTTTGTCCTGCTTCACTTTATCAAAGCCAAATCTTTTTTATGAGACTACTGACATGTTGTGCTATGATTTGTGAGATTTGTTAGGCTTTCAGCTGCATTATTTCAAATAAATAACATCAATAAAAGTGCTTTTTATTCAGACGAACCTGAACATTTTCAATTTGAGCTGTGTACCATCTTCATTTACTATTAACCAGTAACATATACACAATATTTACACATCTGAACACATCTCACAAGTGTTCCCTTTAATATAACATCAACACATTTATTAAAATAGACTTTGTAGTTACAGAATTACAGTCTTTTTAGTATGGGAATGCAATTTTCGAGCAGAGGCCTCAAAATGGGGCTAGGGTCTAACCTTATGGTTTGGAAAATCATTGAAGACTGTAAAGGTTCCAGGTGTACTGATGTGTCAGCCTTTCATGATTTAATAAAGGTTAAAAAAACATTATACGTTACACACACACTGACATTGTGGAAAACATGAACCAAGTTTAACATGCCAAAATACAATCTGCAACAGATATAAAGTCAGGAGGCTACACTCTCAGAGAATCTATTTCTCTCTCACAGACATTCTGGGATCTTCTCACTAACTGAACCATTCTCTCTTGAAACATTCACTAAAAGGAGTGAGATGGTAAAGACCTGTCACCCTGCCCCAAAAATAGAAAAAGTAAAAATGTGGAACCATCCTATCTACGCTGCATTGGAATGTGCCATAAAGGGATAGTTTGGATCTTTTGAAGTGAGGTTGTATGAGATACTTATCCATAGTCAGTGTATTACCAAGATGGCGGTCAGCATGCTCCCCAGTTTGGAAACACAGACAGGAGTACGGGCACGCAAGCACCAGACTCATTTTTACCTGGCAGAACACAGGAGTTGCTGGTCCACCGCTGCCTCGATCCGTTAGTTTGTTTGTCTTCTTTTGGGACTTTGGTGAATCCGAATTGACCCTTTAAAACACCAAATCCAAACAAATAAAACAAACTAACTAACCTATCGGGGGCAGCGGTAGACCAGCAACTCCTGTGTTCTGTGAGGTAAAATGACTGTTTTTGTCAAAGGAGTCTTGTAGCTTTGAAGAGAGCATAGATGGGATATGACAGCTTCAGATCCCCATCGGAAAATGCTGCCTGAAGCAAAGTAGAGTAGTGAAAATATTGTAAATATTAAACTGATATTGTTTTTTTTAGGTGGTTAAAATACATTTTGCTGCTGACCCCGTCCACAGCAGTACATTACTTTGCCCCCGAGCTGGTACTCATAACTGGGGTGTGCCAACCGCCATGTGTTGGAAAAGTACCTCATACAACCCCACTAAAAAAAAAGATCTGTACTATCCCTTTAAGAATGGTCATGACTAGCATCCGCATAATAAATCTCCTGGTTTATATTGATAAACCCTTCACCACAATGTTTTTATTAGAACACCAGGGTATGACAATAGTACAAAATATCACTGAGTTGCTAAAAATATTTAACATTTATTATTACAGTCACCTGCATGAGTTAGCTCTAACTAGCACGCTTGCTTCTCTTGAACATGAAAACATCATGATCTAAAGCAGAAATGATAACGGCAAACTTTACAGTGTTTCTGCATAAATTTCCCCAACACACACACGCACACACACACACACACACACACACACACAAGCAGGCACGCATGTACAAACACACACAAACACACACAGAGAGAAAAAACGTCTGGGTGTGATGAGTTGAGGCTCAGCTGTTGGTGCTGGGTGTTACACTAGTCGTGTTATTCGTTGGTTTTCTCAAAGACATCACAAACCACAGGAAGATGAAGAAACCTGAGACAAAGGAGTGACAAGAGAAGTGAGACTGCAGGATCATGCAGATCATGCAAATACTACTGATATGTTGTCACTATACAAATAGTCAGGCCAATATCCACTACACATATTATCATATATTATGCACCGTTTATTATTTCATGATCCTGACATTACAGCACTCTTGTCATATTGTAAGAGGAATACAAATCCTGTTGTGTTGAAAATGCAAAGACTTTGACCATTTATTGGGAAGCTATCCATGCGCTGAAGAAATTTGTGTTTCCATTACACATTGACAAGTTGTCCTGTATGGTCTGGCATAAACAAACCATTACAGCTCCTTCTTTTAACCCTTCTGCCTCTCTGGGGACATTCGTGGCTTTAAAAACAAATTGAATTCATCACTTGTGTTAATGCCAGACCCTCAGACCCTTAATGACAGAGATGTCGCCATTGAAACCCTTTAAAACCACAATTTTTGATAGTTTTTACTGTTTTCCACCAGATTGAAAATGTTCTCATGTTTGCATGCTATTCTCCTGGTTTCCTATCCATCAAAATACATTTTTGGGCTAATCATTGACATATCCACGACTGTGGGGAAAAAAACTTGCATTTAGAAAATGCTGTGTTTTAAAGTTAAATGAATTCATATGTTGTCGTCATGATCAGGACTGATGTTGGATAAAAGATTTAACTCAGTGAAAGTGGAAAATAATATTAGCATAGTATTTTTATGGCAGTTTTAATCCTCATAGCATTTAGTATAGAGAAAATAATTAAACTGTTGTTTTTCATAACAACAGCGCCATTATACTATTAATCTAATGTCTCTATGATTCAGGACTGAAATTGGCAATTGAATCAGTGAGAGTGGAAAATAATATTTATACTGTATGGAATGTCATTAGGTTTTTGCCGTAAACTGTTTTGTGTGAAGTTCACCAAGTGAAAAAATATATGTATTATTAATATAAAGACTATAAAGCAATGTTCAGCTTTCCATACTGTTGTTGTGCTGAACCAAGAGGATCAACTCCGCATAAACAACAAGCGTCACTGAAATATGCAGCCAATAAGCCTTTCTCTCATTTTTACAGTATAGCATCACCATATAGCATACAGCTGAACAGAAGGAGGCAGGTTGTGCAGACCTTGCAGCGGGTTCAGGATGCAGAAGAGGTAGAGGCCCGGAGTGGTCAGGTAGCCAAACGAGAAGAAGACCAGGCCCCAGGTGATGCCAAGCAGAGTGGTGACTCCCAGCAGGGTACAGGCACCTCGCTTGGCTCGGTTACCGTCGCTCTGCCCAAACTGACAAGCAGAAATATTGTGTAAAAATGGACACATTAGCAGGTCATAGACGTTCAGAAACTACTAAGTTAGAGAGTGTGACATGTATGTTGTTGTCTGGTATTGTGACAACAACACATGAGTGTAGAAAACTCCTCCTGAATGGAGGCAGATTTGATCTTCAGTTTATTTAAAGCCTTGCTCTCAGGAGTCGTATTACATCATCAACATTTTGAGTGCTTCCTACGAGACGCAGTAGTTCACCTATACGGCTGGGTGGAGACAGCGTGGACTAGAATGAGTTTTAATGAAATTTATGAATAAAAGTTAAAGAATAAGACGGATGATGTTCTACATTTTCCTTATTGTCTATAAATCCCATGAGAAGACCAAAACAAATAACGTGTAGGTCTGCCTATGAATACTTTCCAACCCGTTGGACAACAATGGAGCTCTATTACTCTTGATAAGTGAATACACGGACAATATTCGCTAGCAGGATCACTTCGTTGTTGGTTTCGGCTTCATGGTGTATTTTGACGGCTGAAATATAAAGAGCAGCACCATACTCTGAAGACAAGAATAGCAGAATGCAAAGAGTGCAGATCGACTCGAACCTCTCCACTCTGGCGGAATCCCACGATGTGTCTGACTGTCACTACCAACATGATCATGTTGAAGACGAACACCAGGCCAAACGCTCCCACTGTCGTCACCATCTTCACCGTGGTGTTGACTATGTAGCATCTACAAAGAGCATGGATAAGGATTTTATCTCGTACGCTAAAGAAATCTGAAATAAATATGTCAATTCAGGTGACTAAAGATTCAACAATATGTAAGTAAATATGTACGTAGGCCAATAGATTATTTTCTGCTCGTCACACAGAGTATATCAGTACAGCGGTTCCTTCCTTTCATTTATAATATCAGTTGTTACTGTGAATGCGGTTTGTGCACCATTTCCCAAATACACAGGATGGCCGATGCACATGCAAAACACCTGATAAATGTCTGTTAATTATTAGTCTAGATTGTACATGCTTGCAAATGTATTTCCTGCTTCTCCCTTACACTTCGGTGCTGTTGGGGTTAGACGAGTCCAGAGAGACGCGTCCATAGTAGCCTCTGTCGATGGCGACCACCACGGACACGATGACTGCGGGGACCCCTGAAACACAAGGATGAATCCAGGCAACGAGGCCTTCACTGAAGGGGCAGGGATGGAAAGTAACTAAGTATACTTACTCAATAAGTACTGTACTTTAGTACAATCTTGAAGTACTTATACTTCAGTGTTTGCATTTCATGCTACTCTATAATTCTATTCCATTTGAGAGGCAAGTATTTCATGTTTTACTTCACTTTTATATTTATTTGATAACTGTAGTTAGTTTGCAGATTCAGATTCTTGATACAAAACACAATCAACAAATACATTTTGATGTATTACTATGGATAAAGATGGCAGCTAAGCCATATATATATATATATATATATTAGTCCTGGGCAACGATTACAATTTGTAATCGCGATTAAATGCATTGTTATGCGCAAAGTTCAATAATTAATTCAAAAGTAGTACTGCTATATGAACACAAGTGCAATCACATTTGGTTTATAACACTTTAAACAAATAAGGTTCTTTTTAACAGCAGTATTCCCTTTACACAGTAGCAGTTAAAATACAGTTATGATTCTGATAATAGATATTCAGCCGGTGTTCATAACTTTATCTTCATGTGTGTAAGAGATGCAATTTGAAATATACTTCTTGAAAACTGCAAACCTATCTACGTCATGTTTTTTCCTTTGATAAACTTTCAGTAGCGATAACTAAATGATATGCTTATTATACATATTACAAACAATACAACTTTAAAAACTCTTTTTTTCGAAATTTAAATTAATCATTTCTTTTTTGATTTTTTGGGTATTTTGGTCAGACACATATGCAACGCTGATTACCGTAATATGTGTGGTATTTGTTATAAATGTACGTTGGTACATAGAGGGTGATAAGAAGCTATAAATGGAGGGATTTAGGACCCAGGGGAATGTAGGTGAAGCAAGGGAACCTGTAGTCTGTACCGTGGCAGTAACCTGCATGAGGAAGTTAAGCTAATAAAGAGTTGCAGTTAAGAGCTGTTTGTTCTCACGTGCTTATATGTTTGTTTAACTTGCCCAGCACTAATATATATATACATATATATATATATTATTTTACTATATATTCTGCTAGCTTAGCTGCCATCTTTATTAATTCTGAAATAGGCCATTCTGCATAATAAGTACTCTTACCTTTGGTACTTTAATTTCATTTTGATGCTATTACTTTTAATAGTAAATGTACTTTTATTTAAGCAAAATGCAGGACTTTTAATCGTAACCAAGTATTTCTGCACTGTGGTATTGCTACTTCTACTTAAGCACAAGATCTGAGTACTTCTTCCACCACTGCTGCACAGTTTGTTGACTGGCCTTGGTGACTCCACTCACCCCATCCCAGCACGCTGAGTTTGAGCAGGTATCTCCTGATGTAGATGTTGAAGACTCGGACTAGGAGAAGGTACAGGTGGAACCCCTCCAGGGCCATCCAGCTGAAAGTGGCCAGCAGGGAGTAGTGAAGACAGAGAGCCGTGTAGAAGCAAAGCCCGGTGGAGGACAGCGTTGCCACCCACTGGCTGGGGAGGAGGTGCAGGTTGAGGAGGATCAGGGCAATGGCCAGGTTGATGTGGACCTTCATGGAGACATCTGCTCTGACTTTTCTGTCAGACAGAGGAGAATCGATCCATTGTGAGGGTTAAATCATGTGCAGATTTCACTTAAGGTGAGACTGAATTTGATGATAGCAAAGGGAAAGCACGTTGCATTTTAAACTAATAGAAAGAAGAGAGGAAACAAATCAGGCAACACATGGAGAGAAGCGTTAAGGTATTACAGCAAGAAAAAGTCAAACAAGGGTAGAAGAAGAGAGCAAGTGAATGGAGCAAGGACAGAAAAGGACGCTGCTGTTCTCAAAGATACGTGAGAGGATAGATTGAAGGTAAATCTGAGGAGAATAAATTACTTATTTGTGATGAAGAGCAGAACGGTGATGACCAGGGCAAAAAGAGACAGACTGCAGCCAATCAGAGTGATGTATGTCAGAATCTCCTGGTGTTCAGGTGGGAGGTCAGGAGAAGACACCTGAGGAGGGAAGGCACGGGACATTTTGTCTTTTTACTTCATTACCTTTATTTGATAGAGAAGATTAGGATTTTCATACAGTATGATAAGTTTATAAATGAAGTTACATTGTTACAAAGGAAATTACTCTCATGCACATAATGTAAATGACCTCCATCCTCACCAGCTTTATTAACAGCACCTCATGTTATTTCATCATTGTGTTAATGTATCAGTGATAATAAAATATCTATAATCTAATTCTAACGAATACACTTTGCTGATCATAATTTATTTGACTTGTATCTTTACCTTGTGCGCTCGCCATTTTTAGTTAAAGCTGGATGCGTAGAGTTTGATTTGTTTGTTTTTTGTAACTTTTGTGCCAATTAGTGGTAGCATCAAGAATGACTCTCACACAGGCAGCAATGCCGAGTGTCAAGATTCACTTCAATGCACCTTTGAGGGAAATGTTCGGCAAGCCGTGGCGGCCATGTAGTCGGGGAGAACATACTAAAAGGCTCTCCACTGTACGCAGTGCTTCTCACAGCTACACCTGCTTTTAAAAGATGTCATGGATTCATGGCCCAGTTGTTTGCTGCTGTGCTGTTAATATGCAGTCTCAATTAACTTGGTTGTCTCTATGCAATTGTTCCTCGTAAGGCGAAGAAGGTCCAGCCTACCATGAGCACGCCGAAGTATGTGAGGTGATTGCAGCAGCAGGTGAGGATGCTCTGACCCCGCTCCCAAAGGGTTTGGCAGCCATCGCTGCTAAAACCTGATGATAAAACAACAACACAGCGACAGATCCATTATGCAAATAATCCAGATGCATTTGGATAACATCAACTCACCTAACTGGCCGCAACGAATCCAACTTATAAACCTTAAAACCTCAAAACAAAAAAACTAATTTATTCGTACTCACTCTCTGTTGAAAAGTTCAAGAACACACATCTGGGCTCTTGGGTATCCTGTGACACAACAATATACTAGCTTTACATTAGGGTTTACGTCGTCCGTATGTTCAAATGTTTTACTTTTGTTGGGCTAAAGATACAAATGGAAGGAAGTTGTAGTTACATTTACATGTAGATTCACTGTGATGTTGACACGCTCCTGTAGTCCTGAAACATTCTTGCCCTGCACACTCAGGCCAATCAGTCTGCTCTCATATAATACACCTCCCAATGCGGTCTGCATGGTCAACATACAGTCACTCAGTTAGTTTATACAAGACAATTCAAATGTGATCACTCTCCTGAAGCGCTGCGTTTAAAGGAAAAAGCCACCGTGTGATCCTCTTGCTGCTTGGTATTATCAGTCTATCAGTATCGGTGAACAGACTTTGCTTCCTAAAACCAATTATGGTTTGCATGTTACTGCAGAGAGCAATAGTGAAGAGCAAAAGCACAACTACTTCTACTTCAGAAAAAGAAAAGTGACGGCCGTTCATGACCTTCGTGTGATTTGCTGTCAGATTGCATTTGAGGATATTGTATTTTGTCAGGAATGCACATCTCTTCCTCTTTTTGTGTAGGAGTTCTGCCAGTGTGTTTATCAGACTATTTTGAAAGCCACACCTGTAGTTCATCACTACAATATGTTTTCCAGTTATATTTAAAAGCAGCTCTAGGTGCCCTCTCTTAATGCCATATTATCTAAATGTGGCCCAAAGAAGCGACAGATAAAACCAGGCTGAACATCGAACAGCAAATGTTCCCAGAAATGTAATGTAGAGTTGTTGTAGTAGCTTTACTAGCTTAGCACTATTTGAAAAAATGTAATTATTGAAATACAGCAATGCTGGTCATCTTATCAGAACGAACCTGTGCCGTGTTCATCTCACTTAACTTGACACAGTTTGTCCTCCTGCAGTTAAAATGAGTTGCTGGGGGTCTCAACATTGAACACATGGCGGCCATGAAGGAAGTTTTGCAACGTTGTAGCAAGTGTTCCTCTTTTTATCTTCCTGAATCACTCAGCCTGGGGAAGAGAAGCTCGTAATGGCAATAAAACGTATTCCTAAAGGTGCTATAGGAATTTATTTTTTACAAAAATGTCAAGACAACAAGGGATTACCTGTAGTCTCTGTAAATTGGTTTCAACGGAGTACCAATGGCTGCCTCGAATGCAGCAAAAATGGGCCGTTATATGACATGTATACAAAGAGATATATCTTCACAACCTGAGTCTAGTACTAAAATACTTCTAGCCATTATTGCAATTTGTTATGATAACATAATTTTACTCAATAGCTTGAGTTAATATACGTTGTGTGTTATCTAACTTAAACAAGAGATCGGGCTGCTTCTTAATAAATCCCAATAAAACCCAATGACCAACCATTTCTTAATATGAGCATGATAACAATGATGGACATGCATGACATGTCCACTTTAAGTTTCCACTGTACTCCAGAACTGCAGGCATTCACAAGTATGGCATGAACTGCAGGTCAAAATTGAACCAAGGGAGTAGCTGTGCAAAGACTTATGGATGATTTGGGTCCCTTGGTTTTCACTTAATAAGTGTTGCCCTGCACTGAGCTTTATTCATTATACCAATAATCTTATTTGGGCTGAAACATGCAGAATCAGAAGTGGTCCTTTCATTTAAATGTACAATGTAAACACAATACAAAATGATTATATCCTCAGATTGTCTCCTACAAAGTTTCCTGTAAAAAAAGTCTCTGACCATGTTTGCTTCAGACCAGGTAAGCATGCAGAACACAATGGTGTTGTTTGATCCGGCATCCAACTCTTTTGGCAGTCGGACCCTCACTTTGCTGTTCTTGACAGCCCTGTCTGCCGTTATCTATATCAGAGGCACAGAAACAAAAACAGGGAAACCCTCCACGTTAATACTTGTAACAGAACAATGTAACTCCCACATATACATTGGTACCTTATGGCACCAGCAGGGACAGACTTTACATGTTCAAACAATGCTGGCTCAACACAGTATACATGCTCCCAACCAATCTGGGTTTCTGAGGCTGACCCCTGACCTTCCTGTGGAGGGGTCGACGCAGAGCAGAGCATTTGAGGGGTCTTGTATTTATCATGAAAAAAAAGCACAGGGCATAACATTATGTCTTTCTTCTGGACGGGTAACTCACTACCGATTGCAAACGTTTTAAATGGATCCTGATAATAATTAGTCATTGATTAACTAGTATTAGTGATTGTCAATGAGAACACATTGACATACTCAACACCGTAAAAAATAAGAATTGAGGAAGATTGCTTGTAAGTCGCATTGCCATTGTGTATAAGAAGTGGACGTAGACACCGTGACGTAGCATATTGGTTTGTGCACTGCCGGGTTTTTTTTGGGCCGCCGCCATCTTGTTTTTTTGCAACCAGACGTGACATGAGAGGGGGGAGTTAAGTATCACAGAATGCTGAACAATACATTTTTAGCAACCAAAAAGGTTACAATTAAAACGCTGTGGTAGCGACCCGTCAATAACACAGTAGCCCCGCCCTCAAGCATACCCTGCTTTATGGTCTGTTTGACTCTAAATGGACCATAATTTACTAAATGAACATCATGCTGTATTGAAGAAGACTTTAAATTAGCGATTGAGACCATAAACTCATGTTTACAGTGTTTACTGCGGGAGATATTTCAGTCTGGATATTGACATCCCTAGGGCCATGCTACTTGCATCCTTACCTCTGTGTCACTAGCATGTATTTCAAGGCCTTTGAAGGGGCCATCGGGTTTGTGCAGGAGGACCAAATAACGGCTCTCGGTGATGGTTGTAATGTCATTCACCTCTGTTTCCTCTAGAACCTGTTCTAGGTTCTGAATGGCTCTTGTGGAAAAGGACAGGAAATTACAAACATGTACATCATTCTCATTTATAACTCTTTTCCTTAAACCAAATAATTAATTCTGAACCACTGCATGCCTTAACCCAAACCCTTTGCAAATTCTTCATATTGCCCTGTTTCTTCCACCCATGTACAAATCTGGTGAAATACTAAAACAAACACAGATGCTCACACAAACAAGAACCAACAGATATAACATGCATTATCTTCTACACAATTAAAATGTTTACTTGATAGCGTTCCTGTGGTTTCCATTTTTCAAAATCTTGTTTGCGTCTTCCATACAATTTCTAGAGAACATAACACCTGTAGAGTAAACAAATGATTTATTGATATTCAAGATATACACAAATAGTATATTTGATAAAAAACATAATGTAGCATCTCACATTTCTTTTCCCTTTTCTGACAATTTGGACCCCGATTGTTACCCTTGGGTGAAACTGGTTTCTTACACTGGGATGTAACTGATTCGTCACTCTGACCTGAATCTGGTTTGTCACCCTTACATAACCATGGATTTGCACAAGTGAACAGGACCAGCCAACAGAGGAGCCACCACTCCATCCTGTGAAGAGGATTCATTTAGAGAAAAAAAACAGACATATGTCATAAATATATGGTAAAAGAATGAACATGTCCTTGGACCTCTCTCTCATGTCATGTATTTAAGCCTTACACACAGACACAGAGGGAAGTACAAACACAATCTTCCACCATATTCATTGATCTTAACTGGCACTACAACGAGTATGTTTACATTCATTTCCATACAGTTAGTTAAGTAACTGATACATATTACTAAGGCCTAATATCAGCATCAAGCTAAGTTATATGGTTCTGACCAAAAGAAAATCTAAACATAGCCTACCTTTTTTAGGTTGCTGAGTGTACAAATAATTTTGCCTGAAGACGCAGACTACAGCTGATGTGACAACCGCACAAAATCAAGTGAGGAAACCTGCTGAAGCCATAGAGCTTCATAGGAAGTGATGAAAAAACAAAACATGTAAATGACATACCGAAATAAAAAGAGGAAGCAGCAGCAGTCAGAAAGCTAAAAACATCTATTGTATTGCTTGCTTCTGTCTGTTTCTGGCGTGTATACCCAGTAGGCTACTAACCTGAATATAATTACGGAGGAATAAAACACAGTGAGGCATCAGTTCTGCTCAGTGGAACTCTTTCAAAAATACAACTTTATGTAAAATTCAGCACCTCTTATTGTCTGTTCTCTTTGTCCATCACACAGTACCTGCACTAAATCTATCAAGCCTGCTCATATGACAAAACAAACAGATATCTTTCGCAATTGAGAACACATTTCCTTGTGTATGTTAACACGGTCACCAATGAATATGGGCATTAAACACTGCACTTACTCTCTGTATACACATTAAGCACTAACTTTTTAGAAGCTGGTTTATCGTGAATATAGCAGTTGATTGGTTAATATATGCTGCACTTCACTTAGTTTGTGGTTGTATATCCCTACTCCCACCAGCAGAGGGGAGTAGCACACCAAGAAACAGGCGAAACGAGGCGTTGAGAGTTGGAACCAAGTGTTAATCCTCCAATTTGTATATTAACTAAATCAAAAAAGAATAATTATATGACAGGTGGCCTTTCTACCAGGTGGCCAGCGCAGCATAGTGCCAACAAAACAGACTCGACTAGTCTTGATCAGAAAAGAATAGAACAAAACAAAAGGGAACATAAAAGAACACATTGCAACTGGTTACACACATTTCTCATTAGCCTTCTAAGCGTACTTTTTGAAACATCTTTACGCAGTCGACACAACAGTGAATAACTTTTTCATTTACCACATCTTTCAAATTTCATGAATGGTTTCTCACTCAAACTCATCCACCAAAGCTGTAGGTAATGTATTTACAGTCCATTTGGTGTTTTAATAACACAAAATGACAACGACATAACACAAAATTATTGTAAAATAGACTGTGATTTGCTACCTTCCAAGACATTACAACTTTAAATTGGACCATACAACACAAGAGTGCCTTTTTTCATTCATGTGTGACATCTGTGGAAGACATTCCTCATAGTGCCCTGGGTGAGAAAAGGGGGGACACGAGAGGACGTAAGGAAGACGTAAGGTGTGATGTGGATGGGAATTTGTGGCCAAATACAAAACTAACATAATACTGAAAGGTAATCCATGCAATAAATACAATGGTGACACTTATTGGAACGCTGCTGGTTATTGGGAGACAAACATCAGTGTTTGCTTACTAAGGAAAACAACGTAATACAAATGCTACAAAAATCTATCAGGATGGGGATTTCCCCATGTTTGCTGCCAAGACAGTTGAGATCAGTGGTATGTAGGAGAGGGCTGGCTGATGTTAGCCTCTGGGGGTTTGATCCTACCTGAGACAAACGCATCATACACTGCTCACCTGGATACAAAGAGACCAGTGAAGCGATATGACTCACAGGCATGCAGGTGCTGATCCTCGTGACTAACTGGAAAAGCCTGGTGATTAAAACACTTTAAAACTCTTTATTTGTCAGTTAATGTAGCTTTTTTTTCCTTTTTAATCATCAGCAAAAAGGCCATGCATTATACAATGGGGATTTCCAAGGAGCACACGCTCTGCACTTTTGGCAAAATGTTTGCTTGTTCTGTTGCTTTTTTCCTCCATCCCAAGTGGAATGGCTTGAGAAATGTCAGTTTTTTGTTTTCATTTGTACAAACTTTTAAAAAACTCGCTGAGACACACTGTAATCCACCACATGAACTGAGGCTCAAATATTGAGAAAAGCTGAAGGGGGGCTTAGCAGAGACCTCTGTGTGTGTTATAGAGACTGTGTATTGACCCCAGGCCACAAAGATAAGTGAACCCTTTCAGACAGACCTCCCTGCTAAGCAACAGTGCATGAACTGTACTAAAATAATGACTTCAAAACGTATCTCCTGGTATTCCGATGGCTTCAGGCCGCATGGACCCATCATGTATCGCCCTCTCGTTCGCCTTCTTTAATCTTTTTTTTGTGTGACTCCTTACTGAGTAACAATAAGCTGTTGTGGATACGATTTGTGGTTATAGAAGCCCTTAACATGCCCATTTGACAAATAGCTACTTCCTTTTTGCCTTGGATTGGATCCCCTGATAGGGATCTCATTGTGTAGACATGTCTCTCCACGGTCTCAGAAAGGGCGCAAAGGACAGGGACTGCCTGAGGAACTGGGGTCATTCTCTGCTCTCCTGTTAACCCCCTCTGCAGCGATGTCAGGTGCTTCCTTCTCACCTGGGCGCATGCTGACTGTATACCGGAATGTTATTATTATTATTATTATTATTGTTAATTCTAAAGAAAACAGGGCTACATTATTTCTAATAAGGATTTCAAAGCAACATTTGTGCAAAGAGCAGAACAGGCATATAAGATGCCGTCGCAAACATAAATTGAACGAAACTTACAGCAACAACATTCTCATATTGATTGAGTTTACAGTTAGTTTATCACACATAATGGTGGTTTAAAATCTCATGTCTTATCAGTAGCCTACTTCCTGTGATATTGAGATCGTGTGTGTGTGTGTGTGTGTGTATGTTGGCTGACGTCCGCCTCGGGCTCTTTCTTTGCTCCCTCCCCACTTCCACCTCCATCCGTCCGGTTGATAGCGCATTGAAGTTGGTCAGCTCCATCAAGTCGGACACAGAAAGATAATACAATGCCGGAAACGATTTGCCTTCAAATTAAGAGTCAAAACGTAATCACACCTGCGAAGAAACGTATCTTTTTAAATTATTTGACTATAAAACAAAAGCATGCGGTTTGCAGTCACACTGACTGGCTATGTCAAATATTACCACAGTGATTAATTTAGCTAATATATCTGTTCCATGAGCTGCCTCGAACTTTTCAACATTTTAAACTATGATGTTGATAAAAACAATAATTGATAAGAGAAAATATCATGTTCGGTATTTTTTGGGGGGGCATTCTGCATTAGTTTCCCCTCATTCTGTTTTTAATTTCCATTACAATCCGGACGGGTCGGGCTACTCTGCCTTTTATTGTGAAAGTCATGACAGGGACACCTCGTTGCCGTACCGTCACACTTGACGCTGGCATCCCAACGTTCGTAAAAGGTGCCGAAACACCACGAGCTGCGGAGCCGCAGTCCGCCCTGCTCCGGTAGGGAGACAACACACGGAGCCACTGAACCGGGACATGACAGATAGCAACTAGAGCTAAGTATCGGCTTCCTCTGGGGAAAGGGAAAACTGGACGTAGAAGGCACGTCATATATATATATATATATATATTTTTTTTTTACAATAAAGGTCGCGAGCTAAAACAGCCGCGTTCGCTTACAGCTACGACACTGCGCGAAGCTTCTGCCGAAGGAGTCGGTCAACTTTGGGCTCATCATTTGGTCGCTGCTTTTAGGCTAAAGTTTGCAACTTTCTCAGGGTGGACTTTTAACTGCACATCAACAGGCATTGTCACGAGATCACTGGATTCGAACATGTTCGTACATTATTCACTAGTGGGTAACCCGCTAGATAAGAGTAGGCTACGTGAAGAAAAGTGAGACAGTGCGCGCTTGGAGGCTCACACATGAGCGAACTCAGCTCACGTTGTAGTGCGGCTCTCACTGTAAAACTGGCATGGAGCTCTTTTCCTGGACGCTCGCGCACTGTTGAAAACTTATCGTAACATTCTTTCTAGGGAGTACCTTACAGTAGTTATTTTTTATTAGGGCTTTTACCGCATACAACTACCATTACTCCCAGTAAACCTCGTTGAAGACGTCGTACTGCACCCGGCGAGATAGAACCACGACGAAAGGCGACTGATTCCACCCCACGCGCCCGGACCATGGCTCCCACCTCGCGGAACAGCTGCGTCTGGTTGCTCTGGAGACGGACTTTCCTCGCGCTGTGGCTCTGTGCGCTCGTGGCGCGGGGAGCGGAGGATGACGGCACCTTCTACTCAGAGGTAGAAACACAATTATATAGGCCAGTGGGCTACTACTGTGTTTATTTATAGATTAATGGTTATTTTCGTGTGCTTTAATTTAAATCAACTGACATGGAGTGGTCGTATGTAACAGCTTCGGACACGAGCTAGCCAATCAGACCGCAGGACCATCCAGCGCACAACATCCGGGTTAAGATTCTACTATTAATTGTATTATTATAATGAAACCCTGAACACACTCTTATTTTTAACCATGGAGTTTATTTGCTTGCCTGGCAGGTGTATAGTCTGTAATAATATGACCTTATCCTTAAACACTCTCTTTTGACCTCCACCTCTTTCAGTAATCAGACATGTTTGATAAAGATGTGTTTTTCTTCTTCTTCTGGGCACCCCCATCACACCATTCTAAAAAACAAATACTTGGTGGCCTCTGGACCCTCCTTTGATAATTACTGTGCTAGAATTTAGGTTTGTGCTAAACATATTTCAGTAAATGGGAAAACACACAAAAGCAAAACACTGTCATGCTCATTGCACTTGTACCGATCATCACTAAAGGAGCCATTATTTAGAATCAAACTTGTTTCTTTTCGGTGATCGTCGTAATACAGACCAGAGTCAGTACATACAGTGGGGCCTGTCTGGCTAATATTATGTTTAATGTCTTTTCCCCTGACCTATTGACCACCAGGGACACCTGCACACAGTTTCTAGGTGTGCCGTTAGAGTCCAAAGTAGCAAGTTGGAACGTGACCCAGCACTTCCTGCATTTTTTGTTTCGCCAGTCCGGCAGCCAGCCAGCACACTTGTTTGTTTTTCGAGAGGGATGAGAGCTGACTTTATGCTGACAAGGTGATTAGTGGTGGAGCTTTTGTTTGTTGTTTGACAGACAGACAGACAGACAGAGAGACCACCCGGTCATTAGAGGTGAGCTTGCTTTTAACAAAAAATCAGTGACTGGGGTGAGGGGGTGGGTCTGCTTGTCAGCCAGGTTGCAACATCGTCTAAAGAGGTAGTGTGTGTGTGTGTGTGTGTGTGTGTGTGTGTGTGTGTGTGTGTGTGTGTGTGTGTGTGTGTGTGTGTGTGCAGGTGTTTGCTAATGTGTCTTACTGAGACAAGAGACGGAGGGTTTACAGTGCGTTGACTGATGAGGAATTCCTAAGCACTTGTTGCTAAGTGTGTGTGTGTGTGTGTGGCTTCAGCTTTATTGACGCTGTTCCAACAAAAATGAATTCAGGTTGCATAACTCATCGGAGAAGAAAGACTATTCTCAAGTCGATAAAAAAACATTGCCCCCCCCAGCAGTTCTTTTATTGGGTAGCTATTTATTTAATAACCAACATAATTACAAAGCACGGAGAACATAAAGAAGGCACCACACACTACTCTCTTAAAACCCTTAATGTGCAGAACACAGCTGTTTGCATTAGTAGTCAATTTATTACACCAGGGTTGTTGTTGTTGTTGTTGTTGTTGTTGTGTTGCCTCGTGGAAAGTTGAAATAAGCACCTGTCGCTGACAAGTTCAGGGGATTTGAATGTGTAGCAGCAGCAGCAGCAGGTGTCTGCGTGTATACGAGCAGCTGGTACGTGATGACTTAAAGAAGACCTGCCCCCTGACCTCTGTGATGGGGAGACGTAAAAGGAACCCAGACTGTGATGGTTTGTGTTGAAACTACTCTACAGTTTATTCACACACTGGAAGAGGCCTGTATATTGATGATTTAAGGGATAATAAGCCAATATTAGGTATTGTTATTTAAACTAACTTGTTTTCAGATGTTAGATAAGAATAATCTCTAGTATTAGCCCTACTGTGCATTTAGAGAGGTTTCTGGAGCTACATGTCTGCCCGCTGAGCCCCGTACATCAGCACCAGTGAATGTTAAACTAACTTCACTGCAAACCAGTTCTCCGTCTCTTTTTTCTATCTGACACCCAGCGCCTCTGTTCTCCACATGCTGGCTCACCAGAACATCGCTCTGTGTTATGTAAGAGTAGTTATATCGTCATAGATATGATATGGATTGTGACGTAAAGGATAAGGGATAATAAAGTCAAAAGGGACATGATGCTGTGAAATGGTTGCTGTCTTTTCTTTACTGCTTGTTCTCGTTACTTTAACTGTGTTGTTTGCAGAAAGCTTTAGAAATCGTTTACATGGCCAGCACAGAGGCTGTGTGGTTTCCTTTTGCCAACCCCCCGGCGATCAAATCGTAAACTCGTTTAGACGATATGAAAATAGAAACGATCGCCCAACCCCGACTGAATCATGTTTGCAATGTGATCCCCATCCTTCAGATGTAGTTCGATCCATGTGTTAAGGATTTGGCCCGGGACCTCTACTCCCACTCTGTCTGGATAAAGAGGACGAGGTGGGAAGGAAGGAGAACGAAGCAAAAGAGAGAGAGAGCGAGAGAGATCATGAGTGTGAGGAGAATCGGAGAAGTTTTGATTGAAGAAAGGAAACAGGCCGAGAGAAACCTGTGGCCGAGTCGTCTGTGAGAGACGGAAAGTGAGACAAAGATGGAGGGAGGACGCGGACGGGAGACGGCGGCGGCGGTCGGTCTCAGCTGTGCGGCATGTGATGGCTGAATATGACAGCTGTTCTCTAACTGGGACACACACACACACAAAGACAGTGCACAAGCATGCTGGTGCCCGGGACTCCAAGGCATCCCAGGAAATACAATGGAGCCTTTTGTCCGAAGAAAGAGAGAGAGAGAGAGAGAGAGAGAGAGAGAGAGAGAGAGAGAGAGAGAGAGAGAGAGAGAAAGAGAGACACACAGAGAGACAGACAGACAGAGAGAGAGAGAGAGAGCTGTGAGAGATAACTTGCGAGGAAGAGGACGAGAGAAAGAATCCTAAAAGTGCACGACAGCAACTTGTAGCTATAAAGCAGAGAGATGTCAGCGAGTTGAGGGGCCGATCTGTGGCTCATTGCTGCACATAACGGGGCAACTTCCTCAATCTCGTATCCTCTTTGTATCCATGTAATCTGCAGCGTGCTGTCTCTTCGCATTCCAGCCCCCCCCCCTTCCCACTCCCCTGTGATTGGCTGTCACCATGTCCTCAAAGACTTGCGATGCTACAGCGACCGGCGGGACGAGGCAGGGGAATGGGATTCTCTTGAGCGTGTGTTAGGGTGATCGTGCATTTATTTACACGCTTCGGGGGCAATTCTTTCTCCAGCGTTTTGCAGAATCACGTCTATGTGTCCCTGCACGCATCCCACCCTGTCCATAACTCTGTATCGCCTTGCAGAAGAAGAAGGGGCCTCTCCTTGTCTCCGTCTGTCCCGCTGCTCCTTTTATTTATTCATCCTCTTTGGTCGGACTTTGGGGGGTAAGAGATGGCAGCGGACCAAGTCTTGGAATAAAAGCTCTGTTAGTATCTTGGCTGACATTGTAGCGGACACACACACACACACACACACACACACACACACGGTCCTGGCAGCTTTTACAACTCCTTGTATATTGCTGGGTCTGGTTTTGGCAGGTGAGCTCAAGGACTCTTTGAAAGATTTAATAGACGAGGCCGAGCGTGCACAAGGCTCTCCCTCTTGTTTTGTATTCAGCCCAGCTGATGAGGGAAGGTGAGCGGACACACTGAGGTGCTTTGCTGCTTGAGGCGACGGGTTCTCGTGCCTCCATGCGTCTTCCCCGACGGCGCTGCAGCTCCCAGCGCGTTAACCCGACTGCAGCCTGTTGTAAATACTTGTCCCGAAGTGTGCAGAGACAACATCAGATTCCACAAACGCCAACGGACATGAAGGCATTTCCCTTTTTCATCAAGTGCTATCACTGCTGCAATGACGACCGTGTGGAGATGCAGATCACAGAGGAGGGGGAAATTAAAACAAGCGCCTGGTTTTTATCTTCAGGATGAAATATGAACCATTAAGTGACATGAAACACTGCTAGGTTGTTTATATCATTCAGTAAATCCATGTATTGTATTCTCTTCAACTCAACTAGTGGAATCTATTTAGTAAGAACGATACTCTGCATCTAAAGAGTTTGGAGGGTCGGTGGCTTTTTTAATCACTTTATGAAAAAACAAAACAAAAACACATCAGCAAGGAAAGTTAGGCAATAAACACAGATGAGTATGTATTTAATGTTGATCGAAGGCTTTTACGAGGACATGTTGGTGTTTGAGCTGAGAGAGAGCCACCAGTTAACACGGTCTCTGGTTGAACCGTAACACCGGCGCCGACTACGGCTGCAAGCTATCAAACGTGTTGACCGTTTGTAGCTCCTTTTATAAAGAAACCCAAGTCATGGTTTCTTTATACCACGTTGTGTTCATGAACACGGTGAAACGTTACACGCTAGGTTCCTCCTATACATGCATATCTGTTGCTTACAAACTGTCGAAGGCTTTCTACTGATCTTAGTTATTGTGTAGCAGATGAAAACATGAACGCTTAGGTTTTCAGAGAAGAGTTTTTTGTGAACCCTGCCACCTGTTTCCCTCGCCTGTGTGTGTTCGGGTGAGAGTATTTAGATAGTGTTTCAGGAAGTGCATGTTTGCATTGGACAGTGTGTGTGTGTGTGTGTGTGTGTGTGTGTGTGTGTGTGTGTGTGTGTGTGTGTGTGTGTGTGTGTTTGCTGAAGCTTCCTTATCTTAAAGGCAGAGGTTGGTCAGGGTCACGTCCAGTTCAGCCCTCTGTACTCCTCTTCCTGCTCCCACACACTCACCCACAGAGCGGACCCCGCCACTGCCAAAGAGAGAGAGAGAGAGAGAGAGAGAGAGAGAGAGAGAGAGAGAGAGAGAGAGACCCGAGAAAATGCTCAAATATGAAAAAGTTTTTTAAGCTCTACGTCTGCAAGAGGAAATAATAAAGGTGTTAATGAAATGCGAAAGAGATGAGATAACTCTTAATTGATCCCTGGGGTGAAATGAGGTGTTACAGCAGCAGAAGAAGAAACTAAATATGATAGTGGTGACTACTGCACTTATATCGAAAAACAGTTACGTCTCTATTCAGATACAAAAAGTACACTGCAAGTAGAGAAAATGTACAACAGACTGAAGTAAAAAGCTTTAGTGTTGTGTGTTTACTGTGCAATAATGAGATATGTGTGCTCCCACTGCCGATACAAATTGACCAGCAGTAGTTAAAGCATTTGTGTACATATAGTATAGTATGAAGTATAATGGGACGGTGTAGGGTGACACAACACATGTATTACAAAGTGTATAGTGTTTTAGCTCTGCACTGTATGATATTAATATAATATACTACATATAATAATACGTAATAACTGAAAAGGGCATCAACTGCTGGAGTAGCAGACCCACAGAGCTCGCCACATAGCAGGCTTTACAAAGATGAAGCATGCTGTGAGGGCCTGAGGGCTCGAACGCTCGGTGTGCACCCTGGACCTCCTGGACCGCCAGCAGAGAGACTAGAGAGACACCGGGTTCTCCGTTCGGCTCCTTCGAGTGTGCCGTGTTTTCACCACAGACATTACTTCTGCATTGACTTCATCAAATTGTAAAGATGCGTTTTATGGAATATGTTTTGTAACCTAAAGAGAGAAAGAGACCAGAAGAAGCACATCAAGACTTGTTGAGCTGAATTACATACAGATCCTCCAACATTTGATCTTTTATTTCAGTGCATCTTTCGTTCTTTTTGTTGGCATGTGAGCTTTCTGAAGAACTTTTTTGCTGCTGTCAGAAGAACTTTTGAAGTAAAAGCTTAACCTTCAGGGGTGCTACTTCATCAGAGGCCTTCTATATGTAACGGCCGACAGTAGTCATAGAGCCGTAATTGATCCCAATGATCATGATGATGGATGAGAGGCCGTCGGGCTCTGTCAGTGATTGATTGATCAGACGTTACTGCATTAATCTGCTCTAATGGTGGAGGATAGTATCACCCAACTGGGCTTTGTGTCGGCAACGTCCATTCCTCTCGTCGGTGGGCTCTATTACATGCAGTCCTGTAGTAGAGCAGACAGAGCAGGATACTCAGGGAGGAGAGGGGAAACGGTAAATCAAGGAAGGTCTGGGAGGCTCTTTGTAATTCCTTTTCATTGCACCGTGGGGACATTTTGTTTGTGTGGGACGCACATACAGCATAATAAACCCTTTGTCTGTCAATTAATATCATGTAATACACACAGTCTTCTCTGATATAGATGAACAAACAATAGAACTTTCTATTAAAGAAAAGCTATAAAAACTGAAATTGGTGCATCTCTGCCCTCCGACCAACATGGTGGGCATTACATATATGTTTCCAGCTTGCTTATTTAATACATTATGTCAGATTTATAAAATGTTCTGTGTGTGTGAGAGAGAGAGACAGAGCAGAGGTGAGTAAGGCGTTTAAGGAGTGGACAAGTGAACACAACAACAAGTGTGTTTTGCGTTGTGAAAGACGGGGGTAAACTTGAGAAGTGCACGCAGAAACGTGCGTGAGCACACGTGCACACTCAGACACACGCCCTGCTGCGTCCCCCCCCACACCACCCGTGGGGAGCGTGTCCATGTGTCGGCCTATCTGGTGTCTCAGACTACCCAATGTGCAAGCGCTTGGCCTGTGTGTGTGTGTGTGTTTGTGTGTGTATGTGTGTGTGTGCGCGTCATATTAGGTTTCCACATAACAGGTGGGATGGACTTTTGCATCATCTGTGATTGGGTTAGATTTCACGTTTTCTCCCTAAAGTATGTCATTACACCAATCCCCCCCCCCCCCCCACACACACACACACACACACACACACACACACACTCCCAGAAGACAGTGCGGTAGAGTAGGCCTCACAGTGAGACGTCTGAGTATCAGGTCAAACCTCATGACTACAGAAGGAGGAGAAAGACAGTTTCAGTCACTTTTCATAATTTCTATTTGCATTTTCTTGTCATAATTCACTTCTAGATCATAAACGTCTGTGTAGAGTAAACTGTTGGGGATTAAAGGCCTATTGTCTCTCTGTCTGGGTAAATCTTTATGAATTTGATGCTATCATTTTGTCGATATGAATCTAGTGAGCCTTGATTCAGTATCGCATTTATTTTAGGAATACTCAGTATCTGTTACAGATTCCTGTGTGTTTTTCTTCCTGTCTCCAGTCATGGCTGAGGATGTACGGGTACCTGCCCCAGGCCAGCAGACAGATGTCCACCATGCGATCGGCTCAGATCCTGTCCAATGCCATCAGTGACATGCAGCGGTTCTACAGCCTGGAGGTCACTGGACAGATGGACCCTCAAACCATCAGGTCAGCATGGATTAAAGACTTACACCCACTCATAAGAAGAAAAAAAACATGGACTAAGGACCACTGTCCTGCAACACATTTTAGGCCCCAAACTGTAGTTCATTTTTGCAGAGCCACTGAAATGTTTTTTTTCAATAGGATGGTTTGACCTAGAATTTGGCAACATGGACTTGTAACTAGAACAGGATGGGTTCCTTTTGAGGAACTGGATCCGTGAGCTGGCTGCACTAGGCGGCTTTAAATTAAACAACACAAAGAACACAGACATCAAGAGGAGAAAGTGGAGGTTTTAACATGGTGTTCCCCTTCATCTCCTCTCCTTCCTGCTGCTGACTTCCTTTTAACTCCTTCAGCGCCATGAAGAGACCCCGCTGCGGTGTGCCCGACAAGTTTGGAGGCCAGATCAAAACCAATGTGCGGCGGAAGCGCTATGCCCTCACGGGACATAAATGGAACAAGGGCCACCTCACTTACAGGTAACAGAAAGACCGTTTGCTAGTCTTACTAGTTGTAGGAGGCTACTGTCAAAAAATAAATAATGTTTTCAAGTTGGGGATTTGAATGAATTCAGCTTTGATTTTTTAAAGTGATATGCTTTTCCCTCTTCCCTCATTTGTTTCCGTAGCATCCAGAACTACACTCCCAAGATCGGAGAGTACAACTCATACGAAGCCATCCGTCGGGCGTTCAAAGTCTGGGAGAGGGTGACCCCATTGACCTTTGAAGAGATTCCCTACCAGGAGATCAAATACGGACGCCGCAAGGAGCCCGACATCATGATCTTCTTCGCTTCGGGTTTCCATGGAGACAGCTCTCCTTTTGATGGGGAGGGAGGCTTCCTGGCGCACGCATACTTCCCGGGACCCGGAATGGGCGGGGACACCCACTTTGACTCGGATGAACCGTGGACCATAGGAAACCAGAACATACAAGGTAAACACTCACCGCCGGTAGAATAGGGAACGTGCGTTGTGGATTTTAGGGACAGCGGTGGTTTTCTTTAGTCACGGCCAAATGCTACAAAGGAAAATAACTGACAGCAGAATTAACAAGTGGGAAGAAAATGTCGTTCCAAACATGCTAATCTACAACAAACACCTTTCTAAGAAAGGTCTTTAACAGAAACGCCGTCTTCAGGTGGGTGGAGGTTTTGATGCACAAGTTGACAGCTTACACTGTTGAGAAGCTTTTTCTTTAGGTCTTTAGGGATTTCGGTGGTTATTTAGGCCCTCGGCCATTCCAGCTGATGAGCAGTTTGCATCCCTGTGTCGTGTCATGTAGCGGGTGTAATGGATCTGTATAGCTGATTGCAAACAGCTGTCCCCATCGCTTTGCTCCGCCCCTAACTACAGTTAGCACGGCTCAGCTAGCTACATCATCTCTAATTTGTCAGGCTCCAGCTGCTCCGTTTACCTCTGTGCAGGTTCAAAGCCGACCTCTTTGTAGTTCTCTGACGTACACTAATCCATTACCTCTGTGATCCCTCTGTACGAGCAGCGCCAGGCACGTGTTTGGACTTTTGTTCTTTTGAGGACTTCAGTTTGCTGAAACCCATCCGAACACTTCCCCAAACCCAATTACAACTCTTAACACCAATGTCTAGCACTAAGCTCATCGTATGCAGCAGTGAGGATTAAGACAAGTCTTCAGAGTTCCTCCTCTTGCTGTGCACCCATTAACCCTGCTGAGGGATTTTCTTTTTCTCGCAACAATGGGCTTTCTTGCCCTGTTATCTCCATACACACAACAGACACAGACAGACAGATACACTGTGTGTGTGTGTGTGTATCTCTGCGATCAGCTGTGTGTGGGATGTGCAGCAGGACAGATCACAGGGACGGAGGAATGCCACAGTAAGTGGGAGTGTGTTCCACTCTTTAGACCGGTCCCTTTGTTGCTTAAAAGCAAAGCAAAGGCAAATTACAATCCTGTCTGACTTGAGTTGGACGCACGGCTAATTAGTCAAACTTTTCACAGATGAAGTCCTCATTCAACTTCAGCGTTCCTACTATCGTCCTTTCACACTAATGCTAAATCCGGTGGTGAAATTTGAATTTTGTCTTTATTTTTTTCTGCTGCCGAAACTCATGCAGATTGATTCACCGACTGGCTGATTGGGTGACCGTGTCTTTTGTGTTGTACAGCATTCAGACCAATCAAGCTTCATTCACTAGATCTGTTTTGGCTATTATCAATCAAAACAGCAACCAGTCTATGGTTCTAGTTAGTCAAATGTAAAGATGTTCTGCTTCTGAATATCTTTAGGTTTTACACTGTTAGTTGAACAAAATAAACAATTTGAAAATATCAATCGGACAAATAACCCATTTACTGATCACCAGTACCGCAGTACTGACGCAGATGTTTGAGGAGAATTCCTCCAGAACCACTGTTCATATGCTAGGGCAAACAAAAGTAAAGGAGATTGTATCTTAACCTCGCATGAAACAATAGAATTGTTTAAAATGAGAAGTCATCTGCCCTGCCCAGAATCGTGACCTCTGACCTCCTTTTAGGCGGGGTCAAACAGAGACAGGCGTTGGCTTAGAGGTCAATAGCTACACAAAAAAAATGAATGCGACGTCAGTTGGCGGTAAAAGCACAAATACCTTTCATCCGTTCTTTGCAGTCATGGTCGCTTCTCTTTCCCTTTTTCCTTGAGCTCAGTCTCATTCGTCAGCGGAGAACAGTTCTGTTGGTGTAAACCTTGTGACGCACAGTGCCATGAATCAGCCTTCTTTTCCCACGGAGGCTCTAACAAAAAACTGCTTTTTGCTCTTTTCATCTCCCTAAAACACACCTCACTCAGATATAAAGGTCAGAGTCTTTCATTGTTTGTGGTCAGATGAGACTAATGTGAGTAAGTCACTGGCAGAGAGACTTTGGTTGTCGTGGCGCTGCTTTTAGTGTCCTTCGCAGACGTGGTAAACAAGCGAACAATGCCTCGGAGAGCTGAAGTGGGACTTGAATTACAAAATGTGTAGTCAGAAATAACAATAGTTGCATTGGCTGAACTCCTAACTTTGCCGAGACCTTTGAAGTCTGCCGCTGTTTTTCTCCGTCCAACTGAGCGGTTGTCACAGTTACCTCACAAAGGCCTCTTTATCTCCTCTCTCTCTCCATCCTCGGCCACCTCTAGCACTCCATCTCTCCCCCTCTGCTGTTTTCTCCCCTCACGGCTTAGGACGCCGCGAGGACGTTCATGTGACTCTGAAATTACAGATGGTGGGGGAGATGTGCACTGTGTGTGTCCTTGTGTGTGTGTGTGTGTCTTTTGCAAATGAAGAGATGCACAAGGACAGGCATCCAGAGCGTCTCCCCTTCCCCCCCACACAGCAGTGACATCACCAGGTCCCAATTCCCCCAACAGCATGATGTCATTAGCGCTAAAATCCGACCAATCATCGCGCCAGACAAAATGGCTCGCAAGTTCAGAGTTCACGGAGAGCAGGGCCGGGCAACAAAGAGGTGTTGACTGAGGGGAAGTACCCAAAGTCCCTTCAGAGATGAACTTATTGGAATATATTGGTCCATTGTGCTCTGTAAGAAGTCTGACGTTGATGCAGCGGTCAGTGTGTCATAGTTGTAATTGTCGCAGTGGACAACGGCATTTTGTGATTGGTTAGCAGTGTTTCACATGTGTGTTGATTCATATCACCAATCATCAGTGTCAGATCTATGGAGATTTGTATTGGCATCATAGCTGGGAGAGAACAATGAGCAGCCATTCTTATTGACTGCATGGATTTATTGGGACTTCCTGCTACCTCTGAGCCCCATGAGTGATTTTCATAAGACACACATGTATGAATGCAGAGGGATACATCTATTCTCTCTTTCTTCTTCTGAATACACTCAAGCATTCCCTTTCTAGAGATTAAGGGTAAACAAAATGAAGTGCATATTTTACGATTGTCCACACAGGTAATGACCTCTTCCTGGTGGCGGTGCACGAGCTGGGCCACGCCCTGGGTTTAGAGCACTCCAACAACCCGCTGGCCATCATGGCTCCCTTTTACCAATGGATGGAGACGGAGAACTTCCAGTTGCCCGAGGACGATCTGCGGGGCATACAGCAGATCTATGGTAGGGTGTTTAGTGGACGACGCTCAGCTTACAGTGTGTTGAATCACCAGGACGTGAGCTGGTGATTCACACTTTCTGTAGTATAGAAACAGAACAACAACAAAAGGACCACCTGTCAAAGACAATTTTACCAATACCAATAGATTGACTTGATTTATCTTGGAATTTATCTTGGAAATATTAAAGCAATAGTACGACATCTGTCTTTTTGCTGAGAGGTAGATGAGAAAATGTATTACATTGTCGTATCAGTTAAATATGGAGTTACAGCCGGGAGACGGTTAGCTTAGCATAAAGACTGAAAGCAGGGGATTGTTTTTTTACCAATACCTCTAAAGCCCGCTAAGTAGCACATTTATTTCTTGCTCGTTTAATCTGTACCAAAAATAATGTCAAACATATTGTGTAAATGTTTGGTTCTGGTCACAGACTCTCTCTCCATCTTCCTACACTTGTATTTTGTGTGTTATTCATTTGCCAAAAAGCTCAGAAACAAAGTAGCAATTATAATTGTTTTGTTTTTTTATTCAGATTTTCTATTAATTATCGTCATAATATACTTATTGTGAATTATTTTGGCCACGATAATCGTATAGTTAGTTTCCATTCTTTATGCTACGCTAAGCTAACCATCTCCTCGTTGTATCCGTCTGTATCTAAAAGATGTACTGTATATGAGAGTGGTATCAATCTTCTCAGCTAACTCCTGGCAAGAAAAAAAACAGATGTATGTATGCATATCATGTTTAACTATTCCTTCAAGCAGTTTTGACTCTTTGACGCTAACCTCACCTTAAGTTAATTCCTATTCATACCCAGTTCTTTCATTCATGTAAATGAGGCAGTATTGAGCTTTAGTGTGCTCTTCTCTTTTCATTCACTCAGCCTTATATCTTGTCATTATGCATAATGTGATAAAACATGTTAACCCCCCTCCTGTCCGTTCCTCCATACAGGTCAACCAGGCGGCGTCCCCACCCAGGCCCTGCCCACCGTGACACCCCGTCGACCGGAGCCCAGGCCCCCTCAGACACCTCCTCGGCACCCTGACCGCCCCAGGACCACCGAAAGACCAGACCACTATGGACCCAATATCTGCGAAGGGAACTTTGACACGGTTGCTGTGCTCCGAGGAGAGATGTTCGTCTTCAAGGTAACTGGTTTGAGGATTTGAACTCCAGCCACGGACCTGCTAGCTTCTTAGTTATGAGCATACAACTTTAGAAGAGATATGTTGACCTCCTCAGTGATTTACTACATGTCCTTGCTTGGAAATGCAGTGGGCTTCCAGCAGAGGAGCTGTACTGACAGCTTAACTGTGTCAATAAATTAGTTATCCCTTTTCTGTAGAACCAGATTGCAACAAATGGCATGTGCACAGCCAACAAGGGGTCTGTTTTCAATCAGGTCCTGGAGGATTGTAAACAGGGCCAGTGTCTTTTATGAGGCGGAACACTGTTAAAAGGGTGGAGTGTGGTCAGGTGTTTGCATTAAAGAGCCCCTGGACCCAAACAAAACATTCATAAGCAGAGCCATTAGCTGGCTTTTTACCTTTATGGTAAAGGTATGTTTTAGACTGTTTGCCAGGACAAGTCATTTCGCTGTTGGCTGAAGCTGCTGTCAGCTGTTTTGTATTATTTATTTAATCTTTAAGCTCTTCTGATATTATGCAACTCGTGTGGTCACATGTTGTTATACATCTGCTAAGTGTTTTCACCTATCCTGGAGGTAATGGTTCCTGGTCAGAGTTTTTAATTTATTTTAATTTATAAATAAAACAAGGGGAACGTGTTGCTCTTAGGAGAAGACTGGCCAGAAGAAGCACATATTGGCACAAGGGCAACGGCAACAAAGATGGAAGACTCTCTGGAACCATCTGACCAGTATGATATTAACATATTAGCTACATAATGTTTTGAGTCATTTATTAACATGGTAGATACCAGTAGTATAATAATAATCATAATTGGATGATACAGCAGTTTAAGAAATACACAACATTTTGTCTGTCCATCCTGTCTGTGGTCGGTCAGTTTACGAAAGGTGACACTTTTGACTTTGAAAAGTTGCACTTTTTAAAAGAATGTTTCAACAGAAATGCAACTGATATTGCTACATAGCCAGCTAGCCAAACCCAGACCCTGCTTAGCTTATCCATAATGTCTTCTGTCTTAACGCTTGAGCTGCAAAACCTTAACTAACAAACTGTCAGTCAAGGTTTGGGAGGAGGATGTGGGCTTGTGCTTAATCAAAGTGGGCCGACGACTCATCTCTCTCGCTCTTGTTTTGTGTTTTGCGTCCCGATGGCCAGGCCGACTATGGTGGCGATAATGCAAGACGTTGATGTGGCCATTCTCAACGTTGAGTTAACTGAAAGTTCAGCAGCAAACACGACTCCATTTCTTCCTGTGTGCTTTCTCCTCTTTGGGATCCGTGCGGTGATGCTCTATACATAGTGCAGCTCTACAGAGATAAGTGAGGATGTGTTTCAGGGTCAGAGGAGGTGTCCAGTGTTGGCAGCGCTGAGCGCTGAAGAGGTGTGCAGATATCAGACAGAGCTGGACAGGAAACACCCAGGAAAGGAAAGGAAAATGAGATGCTGTTGTGATATCTGACATGTCATGGGGAAGCGCAGCAGTAGGGATTCAAACAGCTGAAGATATCCAACAGCATCAAGCTATGAGCCACATCTTGAACTGGATCCCAGTAAGCCGTCTGACGTGCCTGTGTCCAGAGTGAAATATAAAACTACTTTGAACTGATGGAAAAAAGTGATGCAGGTGCTTCTGTTTGTATTTGTGTTATCGGAGAGTTGAATATAACAGAGCCCTGTCCCTCTAGACACACAGAGATCAGCCTATGAATATCTCCTATCTGACACTGACCATTAGAAATCAGACTTGGTGTACAGCTGTCTGGACAAGTGCTGCACGTGGTCAAAGGGTTATATCTGTGCTCTTGGGTTTCATCCCAGCCAGTAATGTCTATGTTCTTGGGTTTCATCCACAGTCATGAAGCTAGTCTGGATAGCATTAATCAGTTTCCATAATTAACTTTTCCCTAGCCCGCTGGTGGTTTTTAAACGGATACAGATGACCGATCGGCCCCCTGTTTCTTCATTTTCAGCGATCAAGCGCTGCAGCTCTATGCATTGCATTGTCTGTTTCCCTACTTTGTTTCAGACTGAAACATCTCAACATCTATCTGTGGGACTGCCATGACATTTTGAACAGACATTCATAGTCTCCAGAGGATGCTTCCTAACAATGTTTGTGATCCCATGACTTTTTCCCAACTAGTGTCACCCAGTAAGTTTACATTTGTTGTTTTTTAGTGAAAAACGATTGGACGGATGGCCATGAACTTTGGTTTACACATTCACGGCCCCTTTCAGGATGAATTGTAATAACTTTGGTGCTGTTCCGTGTTTGCGGCCACGCGATGGAACGGCAACATCTCAGGTCAACATGTGTCCATATTCTCTGGAAATGCTCCAGCCTTTGCGTCTTTTCTCACTTCTTGATAGTCTCGTGGTCAGAGAGTGCGTCAGAAAGATTGACAGGTGACATATGCACATCAGATATTATTGTCTTATGTCTTGTCTTATTAATGTCTGCTATTAATTCCTTTGTTTTATTGTCATTTAGCAGTGGACTTCATTTCTCACTGCGCTGTTCATATTCAAATTGTCCTCATGTAGATTTGCACTTATTAACGGTGGAAACATGGCTCTGCTCTGCTCTCGCTCTGCATAGGCACAACGACTTACTTAATGTACTGTGTGAGAGTGGGAGCAATCCTCAGCACATCAGTACCACTCTCTCTTCTCCACAAAGCCCTGTCCATTATAAGAAGAAAGGGGCTGTCATTTCTTTTCTCCGCTCCTAGTATTTCTTCACAGCAGAGGGCTGGACATAGAGACGGCCAGCAGAGCTCCATATTGAAACTCCCACACGGAGATCCGCTCTGTTCTGCCGAGGACTAATATGGTCAACTCAGTCTTAATCTGGGCGCCGCAGAGGAGCGGCTGTCAACCACACAAACGGAGGCGCACGCGGCCTGTTCGGTTGGTTCGCGTCCCTCAGCTGCCTCCGTTCCGTTCTGCGCCGTCCTGTCTGCCAGAGTGTCCTGTGTGAAGGACACAACTGGCTGTGCTTGCCAGAAAGAAGCAGCACGGAGCGGTTCACCGTTACATTATCCAGGACGAGCAGGGCTACTGACTCACCACTTCTGAATGAGTGTGAGGGCTGCTGGTGTAAATCTGTCTGCTGGCGCGTGTGCGCAGCATAAAGAGTAGATATATGTGCTCTGTTCTCGGGTTCAAATGCGCCACCAGTGATTTTCCTTGTTTCTTGCCACCAACGACAGTTCTTTTATGAAAGTTCTCTGGTATCCGGCCGTGATCAACAGAGGGAGGGCAATAAAGCCACCAGAGCGGAGACTTGACTATTATTAGCCTGCCGGGGATCCGCTGTTGTTAGTTTATTGTACGTTCTGGTCTAGATATCCTGCAGGCCGCAGTTTGCTTGGCATGATGACCATCAAGCGTCGGACCTCAGAGAAATATACTTAGAATGAGATATGAAGCCATACAGTACGTGTTGAACCTGTTTGGGAATTTGATTTACTTTGGCTTCGAGCCTCAGGAGTTAAGAAAGACAAAGAGAAACCAATGAGTCTTTCAAGCTGTGTTCAACTGGCAATAAAAGACGACGCACACTCAAAACACACCGGTTCATTTCTTCCCCCGCAGGGCCGTTGGTTCTGGCGGGTGCGTAGGAACAGGGTTCTGGATAACTACCCCATGCCCATCGGTCACTTCTGGAGGGGTCTGCCCGGAGACATAGACGCTGCCTACGAGAGACATGACGGCAGGTTCGTCTTCTTTAAAGGTAAGCAAATGCTGATGCACAACGCAAGTTTTAGTACTACAGAAGATTTATGTAGTGTGCTGGGATTTATTGCAGGGAAGATCATCTGTACCTCGCTGTGTTTTAGAAATAAAATGATAACTGGCCAGTACCATTACATGTTGGCTTTTATACTGTAGGTCAGGGAGGAAGTGTCGAATCAAACGTTTAATATAGCAGAAACCTGCAATTATCATGTTTTTGAATTGTATAAAACAAATACTACAGTTTTTCTCAACTCTACACACAAAAGCTAAAACTCCACTAATCTCCTGCTAAATAAAACTCTGCATTCAAATCAATGCTGTCTTCTCAAAATAGTATTTTGTGCTCAATTGATACACACACACACACACACACACACACACACACACACACACACACACACACACACACACTATCATATGACATGTTTAAGAGCCAGTTGAACACTTATGTGCTCAATGTAAAACTCTACTATGATTGGAAAACAATACGATGTAAAATTCTAGTATGAATTCTTTATCAGAGACTTGTGCTTTCTGTATATTCAATGATACATTTATGTACAGTCTGTCATAAAATCATTTTATGCTTCTAGTTTCTTCAAATTTGGCACAAACAGTCCATATGGATGAATTGATTATTTGGTGGTCAAAGGTCTCTGTGACTTCACAAAACAGGTTTTTAGCCGTAACTTGACAATCCATATGCTCATTCATTTTTCACAAATGTCTTAATATGACACAAATGATAAAGCGATGACAGTTTGGACAGACATGGATGTAAATGACAACATAACTGGTAAGTGGTAATTCTGGTGTTAGAATGTTTTTCATACTCAAATATAGAAACACAAATATACTGTAATATAAACAAAAACATTTCCCCCCCAAAATACTGTATACATCCCAACAAACACAGAGTCCGATGTGTAAAGTATTCTACATACAGATCAATGTGCTGTAGACAGCTATAGTAAAAAACACACCGTCTGTTTGAATCTGGCCACAGCACTTCATCAACATCACAGTAATGTTCCCCCACCTGTTAATATAATAACTCCAGCGACAACTGTACATGTTTAAGACTTTACTTAAAACGTATGCACGACATCAACAACAATGGCTACACGAACTAAAAGCGTTACACACATGCGCACTAGTTTACTTCATACTTAACAGACCAATACTGTAAATACTGTCTAGTTCTCTCTCTCTCTCTCTCTCTGTATATATATATAAGCACCACATTTTAGTGTGATTTAACGATTGAGAAAAACTGTAAACTCAAAGTCTTGCATCTAAAGTGCATTTCTTGAACACACTGGTCTATCTTTCTGGTTATTGTTGCAGTCCCTGAGCCTGTCCTAAATCCACTTCTTCTGGTATTATTAGCTTGTCACTGTTGTAGCATGACAGACCTCCAGCCTTTGAGAAAATGCGGGTACGAGCTGTCTTACATCAGGCAGCAGAGTAACATACAGACGTTGTGTCACAGCACTGCTCCTGCTCAAGCAGTAACAGTGACAAACAACACCAGTGTTTGCATTCAGGGTCCAGTGACCCGGCGCCGTTTCCTCTGCTACGCCATTACTCAATCAGTTGGATTCACTGGACGCTGTGCTAGGACACAGGATCCAGGTTTTATCATAAGTCAGTCTGTCCTACGTATGTAGCAGCATGTCAGCTCTTTAAGGTGGAGAAGTTCTTCTCTTTGATCTTTGCAGATAAGATGTTGCAGTGTTCTAGTAGTGCAGAGTTTGCAAACCCTTTAACATCCTCAACTGCATGGAGAACCGTCCACCATCTGGTTTCCTCTTTACAATACATTCTAATGCTCCATGGTCATTTCATCCCATCATGTCTTAATGAGTTCAGATTTCAACAGTAAAACAGATTCTGGAACTTGTTTCATCTCCTTCAGATTATGCTGAAGATACCCCCCCCCCAACATAATGTATTCTACATGCAGAGTATAAATCTCTTTTAGCACAGCTCATTATTTGCACTGTGAGTCACTGAGGGCAGCTTGTCTTTTACAACGGTGGATAAAGTTAGTCAAACGCAAAGGGAAGAACCGGGTCTTTAATGCAGCTCAACTCTGGGAGCTACGGGCAGCTGTTGATGAGGAGGAGGAGGAGGAGGAGGAGGAGGATGATGTCATCGGCAAGCCTCTCAGTGTGACACTTGGCTGCAGGCCATTAGCAAAGAAAGAACAAGAGAAATGGACGAGGAAGGAAAGGAAAAAAGGAAGGAAGGACTGCCGGACCTGAGCACACGAGAGAGAGAGAGGGGGGGGAGACAAATGCAGATCTTTGAATGGACCAATCAGGTCAGTCCGTTTCTGTCAGCGTGAAGACAGCAGTTTTTTTCTTAAATCTGTTAAAAACGATTACAATTTTTAATCGCGATTAATCGCATGATTTCTTTGCGGTTAATCGCATTGTTATGCGCAAAGTTCAATAATTAATTCAAAAGTAGTGTATTGCGCACTTTCATTTGAAAAGTACTGCGGCAGCAGCAGCAGCAGGAAGAGAAGGAAGTGACGCCACACAAACAGCTGTTCACCGCTTGCTGCCAGGTTCTTGTGTTAAAAATGTCCGCTTAATAAAAACATTCTAAAACTGCGTTAACGTGCGATAATATAATTGTCGCCGTTAATGAATGAATGCGTTAACGCGAAAATAACGCGTTAACTTGCCCAGTAGTAATATATGTAGATATATATATATATCTACATATATATATAGTTGACAATACACTTTTTTTGGTAATTGCTAAAGCACAATTTGTGAAACAACGGCCCTCTTTTGTCGAAACTCTACACACACAAAATAACTCTTTCCATAAAACACTATTATCATTTTCATTTGTCAGTTATTTGCTGTAAAAATACAGAATGAAATCAACATAAATGCACAGTTTTTATGCTCAATATTCATGTATCAGACACAATAACCTCATCTGAAGATGAGATGACTGTAGTTACTGTAAACTAAATACAGTATATTGTAATTACAGTCCTCTGATCTCTCTCTAAATTGGCCTCCATTGTTGTGAACGCCAAAGAGCAAACCTGCATCTTATTTATAGTGTTGTAGCTCTGAATTCTAGGTGATCTAATTGGTTCCAGGTGTTTTCACAGGTGCATTCTGGGTGCAGGTGATCAATCATAGAATGTGGTATTTCATTGGCAGTGTTAGGTGAACAACACACACAGGCTTTTAGTTTTGAATGGTGCATGTGGGTGAATGCATTGAATGTAAAGTTATGGTTGAACAAACCTGGTCAGTAGATTCAGGAGTTGATGGTTTCAATAATTAGTAAGTAACAGTTTTTGTGTCTTGGCAATTACAAAGAAACGTCTTATCATCACTTCCTGCTGTGCTGAGCTAGGTGTTTTCTGTAAACACTGTACATATTCTGTGTTGACAATGTAATGCATGTTGGCTGTCTGAACAGTATTATTCCCAAATTTAATTTGGGGATTATTTAGGTGAGGAATATAAAAATGAGGTATAATTATAATAGCAAGTAATACCTCAATTATTTTTTTTCTGACGTTCTTCTAGCAAGCCAAATGCAAGCAAAATAAAATGACAAAAAACGCCCCCCAAAAAATAAGAGCCCTAAAACAAGAAACCTGCAACGTACTCATCCAATACCACCTAATAATCAGCTGATATATTCGTCCAGGCACCTAATTCTAAAGTAATGACTCTATAACAGTGAGATATCTGCTGATGTCAACAAGAACTGCGTTCCATTCTTATTAACTGCCAAATTCAATTTAACAACTTCCAAGAAAGTAAGTTTGAACGTGGCATTCTATGTATTGATGGAGGCTTCAACATTTTTAATCAGGATAAATGGATGGAGAGGTGGATGGAGGGAGTACACAATTTGGACATCAAATATATGGAATATCTACGCTGTAAGATGTAATCCAGACTTCCTCTCCTGTTTCACAGCTGTTTTGATCCAAGACAAGCCCAACTGTAATAGAACCCAAACTGTGTGAAAAACAGCAGTTACACAGCACTGAGAACTCTTGAGGTCACTGAAGCGCTGCACTGTAGTCAGGGAAGGTCATGGAATAAGTCATGGGATTCTACACCAGGGCCCGTGCACGCCAGGAGCCCCGGGAAGCATTGCGTCAGCCTCTTGTTCTCTCCAGATGCTGAGTGCAGAGCTTTCATTTTAAACAAGGAGCAAGGGGCCCAGAGGTGGGGGGGGGGGGGGGGGGGGGGGGGGGGGGGGGGGGGTAGGGGTGGAGTGGCGGATTGAAGCCAAGAGCAGATATGTAATGGTGCCAGGAGGAACGGAGTCCCCCTGTCTGACACAGTAAAAAACAATAAAACCTTCCCTCCAGCCTGACATGAGACAAGCCGCTCCTAATGGATAATTATGAGCTCAACCAAATCTCCACAGTCCATGATGTGCTCCGCTCTGCCTTTCTGTTTTTTTCTGATTGCTTGCCAACAAATCATTATTGCGTTCACATTATTTACAAGTGTGCAAATGCTGGTCTGGCTTCTCTGATTGTTTTTATTGTTCTCTTTTTTGTATTCCTCATTCATTTTCAATAATTGAACATATTCTGTGCCAGCAAGCACATGACATATACTGTGAGATTGTGTGAGCTAATATTTTCCAGAGTCCATAAGGGTTATTATGAGTGGGGGTAGATAGGGAATGTACCGATGTAGACACCATTAAGCATTTATTCCTCTCTTCTTCACCTCTCCTCTCTTCTCCTCTCCTCTCCTCTCCTCTCCTCTCCTTTCATCTCCTTTCCTCTCCTCAGGAAACAGATTCTGGCTTTTCCGGGAGGCTAACCTGGAACAGGGCTATCCAATGGAGCTGGTTGATTACGGTCAAGATATTCCCTACGACCGGATAGACACGGCCATCTGGTGGGAGCCATCCGGCTACACGTACTTCTTCCAAGGAGACTGGTACGTAGCCTGCCACCTGTCAGCATCACATGAACACCCTCTAATTCACCTGCTACCCAGTAGACAAGTATGCATCAGTATATCATTAGTTTGATTAGCTATTATTCCATGAAACAAATCCCAAATGCATTGCACATGCTCAAATACATGGAGTCAGTCTTTTTGTTAACAATGCTAGCGGTGTGGCTCTAGTGTCTTTGGTCCAGACTGTAATATCTCATAACTGTAGAAAAGACGAGCATGACATTTGATACAGACGTTCATGTCTCACACAGGATGAACTGTAATCCTTTTAGTGTCTGTCTCCATTATTTTGAGTGTCTATTTTAACGGTCAGAACTCCGATGTGCCCAATGTTTTTTTCTATGACCTCACATTCCTATCAGCTGTACTGTGTTAACATGCTAACACGCTAAAATACGTTGGCTAACATTATATATATATAGCATCACCGTGCCTGTAAGATCAGCCTCACACAGCATGTCTTAGTTGAACACGGATGGTTAGTGGAATGGTAACCTCAGGTGCAACAGTAGACACAGGCTGCAAAGACAAACACTACTCTTTGTGATAGATTTCTGATTTTAGCTGTGTGTTTTTGATAATTTATTTTATATTTAGCTTTTGTTCTTATTTCAATATAAAGAATGACATGACTGAAATCACAGGAAAAGTTTATGTTAGAAGTTCCCAGCATTGAGTATTAAGCTGTGGAAGAAGAAGAGCAGCAGCAGCTGTTCTTTTGCAGTTCTTTGATAACAAAGTTTGAAAGTTATGTGAACAATACAAACATACTGAACTGCTGTGGAGCAGAAAAAACACAAATGTATGTAGGGGAACCTAATTATGAAAATACTGACACTTTGGCACATGACTCACTGATCTGCTTCAGGTTCATTAGTGCATTTACACGCAGAACAGCTTTAAATGTCCAGTGTAAACCGTACCGTTATACCGTTATACACACCCCATGTGGACCCGTCATGTTCTGTTACTCTGTAAGAAGTCTGCTCTTTTCTGGAGTAGAGAGTTTTTAAACGCTAACAACATTCTTCTCCTCTGCTCTCTGCAGGTACTGGCGCTTCAACGAGCAGTCGCGCTTGGCCGACCGAGGCTACCCGAAACCAATCAACGTCTGGGGATCGTCGGTGCCCTCCTCTCCCAAGGGGGCCTTCCTCAGCGATGATGGCGGTGAGCTAAGACAGGAAGAGTGGTTTCTGTGTGTGTGAAAAAGGGGCAATGAGGGGCTAGGAGGGGGACAGAGACACGCCTGAAACAAAGAATCAGGGTGTGGTCATGCAACCATCAGGAGAGAGAGGGGACGGCATATGTGTGAATTTGAGCCTACATGTGAAGTGCTTTTTGCTGCGCTGTGCTCGGTTGGAGTGAAAATAGAATGGAGCGATCCAGTCTCCAAGAGTCCTTGTTGAGGACAGTTAATTGAAAAAGCAAATTGGTTCAGATAAATAAACAATTTTAAGTTATTAAAGGAATAGCTTGATATTTTGGGAAATAGATTTTTCTTGCAGAGAGTTAGATGAGACAATTGATGCCACTGTCATATCTATATGGTAAATATGAAGCTACAGCCAAGCAGTTGGTTAGCGTAGCTTAGCATAAAGACTGGAAACAGTTAACTGCTAACAAACTGCTTACCAGAACCTCTAAAGTTATGTATAAAATCTACATAAAAAGTATAACTATTTGTTATGCCTTCTCCAGCGTACACCTTCTTCTACAAGGGTTCCAAGTACTGGAAGTTTGACAACCACCGCATGAAGAGTGAGCCAGGCTACCCAAAGTCTATCCTGAGAGACTTCATGGGCTGCAGCGTGGACCTGGACCCAGACAGAGACACGGACACGGACACCGACGCAGGACGCAAGTACCCGGACGTGAACCGCCCGCCGGTCAACCCGGACGTGGACGGACGCGACAAGGGCAAAGACCGCGAGGGGACGGACGGCGGCGCGACGGACGAGGACACGGGCAAGGGGTCGGACGACGGCAAAGATGAAGACCACCGCGAGGGCCACGAGGAGGACACCAACGAGGTGGACGTGGTGCTGAAGGTGGACGACAGTGAGGAGCGGACCATGAACATCCTGATGGTGACCATACCGCTCGTCCTGGTGCTGTGCATCCTGGGACTGATCTACGCCATCATCAACACACTGCAGAGCAAGGGGGCGCCGCGGCTGCTGGTGCACTGCAAGCGCTCGCTGCAGGACTGGGTCTGACCCCCTTGAACTTACGGGGACTCTGAACTTTGAACTTAAATTGGACCATCGACGCCGCCCTCCTCTAATACAAGCCTCCTCCCAGTGATCCATCCGTCTCGGCGCCTCCTGCAGCTCTTAGTACATGTGGTAGTAGATCCAATACTGTACTGATACACACACACACACACACACACACACACACACACACACACACACACACACACACACACACACACAGACTAGAAGCAAGCATTATGTCTTACTTATACATACCCACACACACCACCCTAACCTCCTCCTGTCTCCCATGGTGCTCTACAATGCGTTGACTGTAGTCTATTTATATGAGAGAAGTTTGCACATAGTTTTTTCTAGTTTTTGTGTGACTTTTTTGTTATTATTATTATTATTATAACCAGGAAGGCCGTTCTATTCTCTCTGCACCGCCTTCCTCCTCGGCCCTACTCTCAGTAGGAGCTTTGTCCTCGCCGATAACTTGACATCTGCTCACGCTATCCCCGTTGCAACGAAAGAAAACCACTGCTCCGAGTAGAGTTCGGTAGTGCTCCTTCCTCCTCTCGTCATCTTCTTCTTCACCCCTTCCCTTTTGCTCTGCAGCGGGTTTGGTCACATAGAGTCCCTCTGACAGCGATTAGGCTGTAACTCTGAAGGTTGGATCACAGTTTCCATACAGGCACTGCTTTAGATTTAAAGGATAATTCCAGTTTATTACTTAGATCAAATTTTTATACTCTTTTTAATAAGACCACGGTATTCATCAAGTTAATTGCTGGGACAATGTGTTGACATTGCTACAAGGATGTGGAAACCCACAGGCCTATAGAAAGAGAAAGTGAAGACACGATTACCCAAACTGACTGTTACTTTGAAACATAAATCAGTTTACAGACCAGCTTCCTGCTTCTACCCATTTGACCCATCGTACTTGCCGTAGCAGTGGTTTAGACCATCCGTCCCACATGGGGCTCTGTTTAAGACAATTATTTACTTTCTTGTGAACAGTTAGAAGAAGTTGAGTCAATTATATTTATATAACCCAGTATGACAAATCGTAAACGTGTTTTAGATTCGATTGGGAAACAGAAACATTTCTGTGCAAAATTTCGAGGTGCTGATAGGCAGATTTTTTTGCATTGGGCAGAGCCAGTGTAGCTGTCTCCCCTGCTCCTGGTCTTACAGCAATCTTACAACAACAGATAGAAACCTTGGCTTTAAAAATAAGCCCCAAGTTGTGATAAATAGTAATTATCCTTTAAATTCAGACCGCTGCTGCCTTATTCTCCTTTTTATCTTGTCCTCACACAGTTGGGCAATAGGTCCACTTTCTTTCTTCTCCTTGTTTGGAAAGCGTTTAAAGACCTCTTTGGCTGAAAGGGTTCAGACTTTATGGATCTCTTCCCTCAACTTTCATTGATGTGGCTAATTCTCGCAGAGCGTCCTTTCTGTCAACAGTAACACCTTTCCTCTGAGCTCGAGAGGAGACGGACTAATGGGTCATTTAAAAAAGTCAGCTCGCTGTGAAATGACACAAGAGAGGGAGCATCCGTTGTATCTCTGTGTGTGTGTGTGTGTGTGTGTGTGTGTGTGTGTGTGTGTGTGTGTGTGTGTGTGTGTGTGTGTGTGTGAGACATAAAACAAGGGCCAAACAAAGCAAAGCCACGGCCCTTAACTTCAGGATGTAACACCACGAATGCAACACAGCAGCGGCAGGGTGCAGCTAACGTACCGCGCAGTCTTTAATGGACTTTTTACCGCTGGTGTTTTGTCAAAGGACAATTTTAAGAAACTTCACAGATGACCCGCGGCCCATGTGTTGTTCGTATGATGTCGCTGTAAGCAGCAGGGTGGGCTCGGGCCATGCAGGCTCATGTGAACACGGACTAATCCTCTTCATTAAAGAACAGCAGGTGTGTGCAAATGCTGTTAACCCCCAGCGACCCCTAAACTAAACCTTGAACTGCCAGAACCAAAACACTCCCCACTCCCTTTTCATCTCGCAAGAGCGGAGACGGGTTGATGAGCAGTGCGTGTCTTTGCTACTCATTATACCGGTGTTAGGAAGACGTACGCCTTTTCTTCCAGCTGTTCCTGGTTTACAGTTCACACTCAGATCAACTCAAGCAAGTTTTAAGAGTTTGCTTACTGATTTTCATACTGTACAGAAATGATTGGAAACTTATGGCGGAAAGTCTAAACAATTTTTTGTTTAGTGAAATGGTTCCTTCACCGTTGAATAGTAGTAAAGGGGCTAAAACGTGCACAAAGGGTTAGGGTTCAAAAACAGAGTTGTCCCAGCAAAAACATATTCATCAAAGACAAGATAATTCCACTTGACCAATTTGGGAACACATTTTCAAGAATATCTTTGGTCTGTTGACATCACCCATATACCTTTGGGAATCAGGAGCCCAATTTCAAATAGCGGAGCAGTAATCGGAAAATATTTTTTTCTAAGGAAATTAGATTTTGAGTTGATAAACCAGCTTAAGAGAAGAGAGAGAAGGAGCGAGAGTGTGGCTTGAAATATGAATGGGAGGAAGGCTTATCTGAGGTGGCATTTAGAAGTGAGCTGCCGAGCTGACGGGGGGGGGGGGGGGGGGGGCTCAGCTCAGCTCAGCCGGCTCAGGTTACAGATGTGGACGGGGAGGGCGAGGAGGAGAGACTGGGTTTCTTTTGCAGCTGAGACAAAAGAGGGGGGGGGGGGCTGACCTCGTCCCTCCGGAGTCTGCAAAGACAGAGGGCTTTGATGGCTCTATCCCACTGGCAGCAGCCCATGTGACCCACATTCTCTTGGCCAGAGAGGACACTGTAGCCTACAGTAGGTGACAGAATGTCGTGTAATACAGAATAATATCAGAGACCTGCTCTTTGATTCCAGCTGCGCCTCAGAAGCAGCAGCAGATTTTGCCAGTCCGACTGGCACCAGACTTTGGTGCCAGTCGGACTGCGTGATGACGGACGGTGCAGAGACGTACCGCTGCTGTCGAGGCGCAGACAGGTCGAGGTGAGACACCTCTACGTGGACAGAGGTGAAGTTGACACTTACTGAAAGGGACAGAAAAAAAAGGAAGAGCATAATCAACCGTCACCAGAAGTCTGGTGATTGATCTGTGGCCGGTCAATAGCAGTTGCCAGGAAACGCTGTCCTGTGTGCATCGTTCAGTTCACCTCATCGCCATCGGGAGATGGCGGATGTAGCTAATCAGCGTTAAAAGCACCCCCCCCCCCCCCCTCTGTGCTCCCTCCTCTCCTGTCCTGTTCCTTCCAATCGGGTCCGACGGGTCGATGCCTAAGACAGCCCCGGTGTCTGGACAGGCTCAGTAGAATGTCCCCTCATTGCACCAGGCACCACGTTGTGTGTGTGTGTGTGTGTGTGTCTGTAGCTCTAGTTCATCAACTCCTCTTCTTCTTCTTCTCCTCTGAAACCAGCCCATAGGGGAGCTAACCAATTAAAAAAAAAAGAAGCTAAAGTAACCACTTTAAAGTCTGTTGCACCTGGAAGTTTCTTTACTTGAAACCACCAGTTCCTGTTATTCAGCAGTTTGAGGGATTCTCTGCGACGCCAACCGTCTTAAAGGACAGCGAGCGGAGGAGAAATCTTGAGAGGGTTTGGAGGGAGAGCTGCCCAGGCTGATTGATGCGTGTGTGTGTGTGTGTGTGTGTGTGCGTCGAGGTGTTCAGTTAATCAGCTCCACTCTCTATAAGCGAGGCTTGTTTTTTCTGACTGTAAATCTCTCACGCTCTCTCTTTACCGCCACCCCTCCGCAGACTCGGCCCAGCCCTCTGAGCCCGGGGGGATCATAATAACAACAATGGCCTTCTCTCTCTCACTCACACACACACACACACACTCTTTCTCTCTGTCTCCTCCCCCTATTTTCTCTCTCCCTAATGCACACACAAACACGTTATTGTCTTCCCCAAACCTCCTCCCTCCCCTGAAGGGAACTAGTCCAGGCCGAGGTCCAGCCCCACACTTTTTTTTTCTTAGATCCACCTCCTTATTCAGCAACTTTAAAACATTGTGGAAGGATTCACTGAAACACGCTGTAGCTGTCACATTCAGAAGGAGTTTTTTTTATTTTTTATGTTAATGCCCTGTTCGTTTTGAAGTACAGGGCCGTGATGCAAAGTTTAGGTGAGGTGAGGATATCGCTGAGCTTTCATCTCTCTCAGGATGTGTTTCTGTAAACACTGCATGTTTGAGCGTCCCTCTGTCAGCCCTGCTGTTTTGGGTTTCATATCTTCTTTTGTCTTTTTTTTTTTTTAATGAGCATTTCTGTTAAAATCGCCACAATCAATCAAAAGGCAGGTGTTTTTTTAATTCCAGGCGCGTCTGTGCTCTCCACTGTGTGCACTTTCTCTTTTTTCTGTGTTTCAGCTTCCCGCCGTCACTGCGTAGCCCTGCACTTCTTAGTAACCGCAAGCTTCAGAAAGTCGTTGCGTCAGCCCTGTGCAAAGCCTGAACTCTTCCGGAGGAAAAACCAGATCAATAAATGAAGAACTGAACAGATCAAAGACACAAAAAGAACGTCCAACAGGACTGTGTTCCGTCAGCTCTGTGGCTCCAACACAAAAGGATAGTGTGGGTTGTCCAGATGTTTCTCTCACTTTCCCAGAGTGCATCCCACCTCGCTCACTGACCCCGTCCACTCTGACAGCACTCATTTTAAATCGCCACTCTGCTAACTCAACCACTCATGAAGGCGAAAAAGATGGCTGACAAATGACTCCCAGTATCTGTGTTTGTCTCTCTGCCCCGGACGAGTGCGGCGGCTCGGCTTCAGACCGGCGTTGAAGCTGTTGAGCGGCCCGCTTTAATAACAAACTGTTTTCATCCACTAACTGCAGCTACAGTAGAGAGTAGACTTTGTTGGATTCGGTCGATTCTGTACCGACCGTCAACAGTGGAGCTTCTTGGCATCTCACACTAGGCCTCTCGTCATTACTGCCATAGTAATGGTTCAGTGACTCTCTGAGCTCAACATCATCCCTGACTGGGATGAGATAGAAAAAAAGCAGCAGTTGATCAAAACAGTTGTTTGTCTTTGATTTGATTTGGTGCATTTTATTTCTCTCCAAACTTGATAGGACATTTTATTTTGTTAATAACATTCCAATTCTTTTTTTGATTGGTTGTTAGTGTTTTGTTTTTGATTATCTGTAGAAAATGTAAGATTTTATACATTTGTGTTGTTGTGTGTTCACCTCTAGTTGAGTGTGTTAACAAGCCATGCTGGACATGTACACATTAAAAAATTTCCCTGAAAATATTAAAATCAGTCTTTTTTTTTGGAGCGGTGCCGTGCAATGCTCTGTGAACCATCTGAAGAGAACGGAGGATTACAATTCAGCACACACTTACACTTACAGTACACACGCCCTCCGTTCTCTTCCTGCAGTGAGGTCACTGTCCATAGGGCTTTGCTTCCTGTCTCACACGGACAGGCAGCAGAACTGGCTTTATGGACCAATGAGAAGTGGTGGGGGGGGGGGGGGGGAGGGCTCTGGCTGATTGCCAGGAAGCCATATGAGTGGGGGAGGAAGTTAGCGGGCTGCTGGTTCAGCCTGTAAGAAAGCGACGGGGCTGTGGTGTCATCACATCATTGAGAGGAAATTCATTGTTCACGGCACCACAAGGCTGTTTCTTGTTTTTGATTTGATCCAAACACCAAAATTACAGACTGACGGCAGCTTTTAATGAGATGTTTTTGTGACTCCGAGTTGTTGCCTAGTTTGAAGATGAAGCGACACCTACGCACAGATCGTCGCAGGCGTAATTGGCCCAAATTGACACCAAATTATAGAGATTTTGTCTTCATTCGAGTCGTCGTGATCAATTAATGGAGGAGCCTTTCTGAGGGCTGCAAGCTTTTCCAAAGAAAAAAGGTGTTTTTTACGGGGATGAGAAAAACAAAACCAGACAGTGTTTGTCGGCCTGGTCCAGACGAGTAAAATATCTTGCCAACCATTGGATGGGTTGTTGTAGTAGCAGTAACTCAAAGGGAAATAAGGAAATAAATCTCAACAGATCCCATAAAAAATACCCAAAACAACACTACATTAGTACATCTTTTAATACTTTCCGTTGTCTGTGGTACTCAGTCAGAACCGTGCACGTTTGTTTAAGGAAATAATAAAAAAAATGTTTCTTCAATTTCAATTATCGTGAATCACATTTCATTCACACTCAAAAACAAAGTATGATGGCAATCAGCTCGAAGTCGTTATATAAGACGTTTCATACAATTTTGCCAAAAACAAAGCGAGCTGTCTGGCGGCGATGTACTCAGCAGTATGTGTAGCCTACTGCTAGTTATATTAGCTGTTAGCCAAACACACTGTTTGAATCAGCAAAATCAAATTCATTTTGTGTACCCCAAAATCACAAATTTGCCTCAAAGGGCTTTACAATCTGTACACATACGACATCCTCTGTCCCACGAGCCTCACTTCGGTACAAGAAAAAAAAACGTGGAGAAAAGAGGAAGAAACCTTAGAGAGCAACAGAGGAGGATCCTCTATCAGGATGGACAGAAGTGCAACAGATGTCATGTGTACAGAATGAACAACATAACAACACACGTTACAACACATTCAATGCATAGGACAGAAATGATTCATATCATGAGAGCAGTGAGCAGAATAATGATGCAAAAAGTATGACTACTACTAATAACAGCAGAAGTGGATATAGTAGAATAACAATGACAACAAAAACAAATCGGCAATAGCAATGCGACTACTAATAATCAAAGTGTGCAAACTGATTTTCCCCACTGTGTCTCTGGCCGCAGAGCAGCGGCCGAGAGATACTCAGCAGGGGGTGTGTTGGTAGTTCCGTTACCTGTTAGCCAAACACACCGTGCTGTGTTTTCACTAGCCGGTACGCCGGTCAGGAATAGTGAGCGAGGACTCAGCAGGCAGTCAATGGCAGCATAAAACAGGTAATAAAAGGTGTTTTGAGAAAGTGCCAGTCATTGAAACCAAGAGAGGTCCTTAACTGGCCATAACAGCCATAACTGGCCATCCAAAATATGATGCGGTTTGCTGCAGCAGAATGCGAGATTAGCCATGGACAGACACAGAGGTTCACACTCACTCACAGACACACGTGAACACACGGTACTCATTGCATCATCCTCCTGCCGGAGGTAAAACTGTCGGACAGTTTATCGTTTACAAATATCACGATACCAGTAGCAATACCACTATCCTTAAAATAGTGGTATTGGTGGTTATATTTTATACCTTTTTCTACTTCATTCAATACCCATAATGCATTCCTCTGCATAAAATGCCACCACCACCGCATTTATTCTTAACAAAGGCCGCATGCAGTATAGCCATACTTATGAACGTATTGGAGACATCTCGGCACGCTGAACTGCTAACTCCGTCACGTACAACACATTCGACCACACCTAAAACTGTACAGGTTGTAGCTGCTGAGGCCAATCACACGCTGCGTGCAAACGAAGAACACAAAACCGTACGAATAGCTGTTTCTAAATCTGGGTCGGCTTAAGAGGTGGCTCTGAAACATCAACAGATTCCATCAAGGATCCGGTCTCACAGATGTCCATATTTCTCGAACCACTCCTGCAGCCGTCGTGATGTTTAAATTTGATATATTGATATCTCGTAAATAATACAAATGATAATATTATGTAAAAGATCTACACCTCTTAAATCATACTTTTTTAAAGTTCTGGTTACAGACTCTCCACCTCTAATTTGCCAAAAAAGAGACATAGCGCACAATAAAAAAAGATAGCATTATGATTAATATTTTTTTCAAATTTTCTTTAGATGTTTCGATAATATTGTTATCATGATGGCCACGATACCTGTGTAGTGAAAGTCTGATATTGTGACTGCCCTAACCCTTTCGCTTTGGTCTATGGCTCATCCAAATGATCAGAAAACACTCATATTTTATGCCATGATATGACAAAATACACCATTTTGCTTCTATTTCGGTCAGTGTGACGGCTTCAGGGTCGACCCTATCTTGTGCCTGGTTATTGGCTGTGTTTTGTCAGTTGGTGGGTGGAGCTGAGACCTTCGTCAGAGGTGCAGCACACCTGAGCATACTGGGATAGGGAGGCTATAAATCACACCTGCATGATCCTCTTAGTGTCTCCCCTCAGCTATGTACCTTGTGCTTTCACACACAATCCTCAGTACTCCCTCGCACCGTCATACTGACCTGCTGACAAACACACCCTGTTGTATTGTTTGCTTAATTTACTTGATAAAACATGTTTTCATTATCTATAGACTCATGTGTGTGTCCTTCCTCTTTTGTTACATACTTTTGAGCTACATTGTGACATTGAACTGTTAACCATTAGCTGTTACCACCACCGTGTTTGCTTAAGGTGCCAACATTTGACAAACACAAAAAAAAAATCCACAACGTTAACAAAAGAAGAGAAAAGCAGAGCTGTCTTTCCTTTCCTCGTCCATCCAATGGTGGGGAAACACAAAAGCTGTAAACACAACAGGGAATCGACTGGTGAACAACATATTTACACATCCAGCCTGACCAATGTTCACTCAAATGTTTTGCTCTGTTTTGACCTCCGCCAGCTCCTGAGGGACACTTGTGCCTCTTTAGCTGATAGATGCGCCACTGTGCTGCTTTTGGTGCTGGGCAGGGGCTCCGATGAGAGCGGTGAGAGTCAACCAAAACAGTGAAGTCGTTAAAATGCTCCATAGAGATGATGGGAACTGAGTTAGGTGATAGTTTTCTGTGGGTTTTAATTACTACGAAACAATCTTTTTTTAATCATGCATGGACATTTTAACCATTGTTGATATGATATATTGATTGGAATATCTTTAATGACCATTGCCGTTCCTTGGGTTGCTATAGAGTTTAGCCTTTCTGAGATACGTAGTCTTTGTTTTTTGCTGGTCTCATGTCCGATTATTATATAAGAGTCTGGCCTGTTGTAACACTGGAGGAGGAGGATGCACACCCAGCGTACAAACTCTCTCCGTCTCCTGAAAGACGACCTTAGATGCCCTGTTAGAATTTGTTTTTCAAAAAGTCGGACATACCTCTGTGCAGTTGGTGAACAAACAACTTTAATAGAGCGTGTCGTGTGTACACGCTATTCGAACATGTCGGCTTGTTTTGCACCGTGTTTACATGCTTTTAATGCTTTCCTGCTGTGTATGTGAAGTCTGAGCCGGCCCAGGACCGTCGCATCGTTAAATCTATCTGCTACAGTTATCACCAGGTACACCCTGTGGAGGACCATAATTACTTGCAGTCATCTCTCTACTCTGGGTAGAAAATGAACTCACTTTTAGCTCCACTACCACACACACACACACACACACACACACACACACACACACACACACACACACACAGAGGAAGTTACTTACTAGCAGCTACAGCTAATGAATCAGCTGCAAATGTCTAAATATGGTGAAGCTGAACAACCTGTTTAAGAACACTTTGACAGAAATACACTTGTTGGGCATCCTGAGTGCTGTAAACAAACAGGCTGAGATATAAATCACTGCGGTTTAGTTTAGATTTAAAATTTAGTCTGTTATCATTGGAACTTTGACCCAAAAAAGTATGGTTGTGTTTGAAATTGCATAATTGCGATGCTCTCCACTACAGAGACTGTTCACGCTGAAGTAAACTCGAGCAACAGCTCTTCTCTGCATCACGACTGTTATCCATCACAACGATCCAAGACCGTTGGATGAAAATTGTTTTATCACAAATGCAAATCAACAATTTCATATTTTCCAGTGTTATTTTAAGGCAAATTAAAAATAAGAAATATTTGAGTGTTAAATATGCTTTCTACAGTACATTTCCAGTTTTCCCTACTAACTGTACCTTAACGTCACTCGCCCATCATTCGTAATTATTTTTACGTTCGCTCCCAGGCCAGATAACATATATAATCTCTCCAGCGTGTTTTGGGTCTACCCCAGGGTCTCCTACCAGTTGGGCGTCACATTCCCCGGAAACCTCCAAAGCAAGGTGCCCAGGAGGCTTCCTGATCACTCAAAACCACCTGAACTGGCTCTTTTAGACTCCGGTTTCCTGAGCCCAGCTAACACCCACCACCTTCTTGAAAAGATGAATGTTGGACGGTAAAAAGTGTTCATGTATTATACAGCATGCATTGTAAAGCAATTTGGAGACTTGTAAAATATATTAAGTCAAGAGTAAATGTGCTATAAATCCAAAAAGGCTTCAATGTTCTTTTACTATACTTTCCTTTTGGTGTGACTTCACTTCTTTAGATTAGCCGATTAGATGAGATGCAACTTGAATGAGTGCTGGGGCTGAACTGAGGCAGCAGATAATGGGATACAGAAAAGAAAAATAAGATGTACACCAACACAGCAAATAGAAAACATGGCACATATTGGATGGAACGTCACATTATTTGTAATTTGAAACTAAATGAAGGTACTTGACATGTACAGAATCAGAAAACAACTAAAAGGGAGTCGACCCCGTCATCATGTGCTGATTGTCCATGGACAAGCACTGTGACCGAATGACACACCTCAGTAATCCGGCCTCATAATGTTTACTATACATGAGTGAATAAATTCCTTGCTATAAAAATCACAGTTTCCATTTTTTCCCTCTTCCTCTCTGTCACATCCCCTCCTTCACTTTTATTGCCTCACAGTGAGGTAATGTCGAGGTAACATCTGGAGCTGTGGTGGAGCTCGGCCCAGTGTGTTTCGGTGCTATAGCTTTGGCATCGCCATAGCGCAGGGCGTGAACATGCTCCTGCAGGGCGGAACGGGTTTACTGGTGAGATAGCCAATGTTTTTTTTTTCAATATCACGGTAACCCCCCATGCTTGTAAAATACTGGGTAGGTCATAGCTGCAGTGATACTGGTTATGTCCGGCTCCTTCAGGCTGTAACAGAGAAGGACACACAGCAACATTTAAAGTTATTCATTAATTAAGGAGGATGACTAAAAGCCACCAGCCTACCATGTTGGACCTGGATCGACTCAAACCGGTGAGGCCGATCCCTTGATGAGGTGGGCGGTGTCATACTGAGCAGCTGTCACATGGTGCTGAGGAAATGGGTTTACGTCAAGCAATTGTTCAATTTTGGTTTTATCATCTGGAATAAGCCTCAAATCTTATGAGACTCTTACAAACTGTCACTGTTTCTTTTTTTGCCTCCTTTGGTGATAAGCACTCATTATCATCCAGACTTTGTTGTCAGGCCTGGAACTTTTTTCCCCTTGAAGTTCTGGTAGCTTCAGTGTCTTTGTCTGTCCAGCTATCAGTGATCGTGTTATTGACCCAGTCCTCCTCTCTCTGGAAAAGACGGTAAGTCCACTGGCCTTATTTATCTGTCAGGAGTCCTAGTGCGTTTTTTCTGTCACCATGTAACCCGGACATAAACCCTCCTTATCTACATTGCAGACCTGTTTCCTGCTTTATTTACAATTGAGCTTGAAAGGGGTTCATTTGCTAGAAATCAAAGCTGGAATTTCAATATGGTGAGTTTTTGTTTTACCTCTTAGAGATTTTTACCTCCTAACTCAACGGTGATAACATTTCTGGCATGAAAATCAGAATCTATTGCATTAAGGTACATTTTACACCCAGCACTACCAATAACAATGCTACCAACCAGGTGTTATTAGCAAATAACAATTCTTATAATTTCAATCACTTCGGGTTTTGGATTATTATCTAAAAGTAATGTTCTTCTATCATTCCTCTGGTAAGTTTTGTGTAATTACTGTAATTTAGCCATTTATGTAATTTTTAAGTGAAACTGTAGACTTTTACTCAGCATGTACCTCAGTGAAGTATCTGTGTAGAGACGTCTAGCCTACTCAGCTGCTAATGAAGCCCAGCTGGCCTCCAGCGTGGAACCACAAACAACACCTGGATGTACTCACGATATCCATCTGGACACGCAAGCATGCAAGAAATGCATGAATGTACAGCTGCAGGTGCATGAGGAACTTAAGAAATACACACACGCAGGTGGGTGTCAATTAACCCTTTGTTAAGCCCCGCCCCTCGCCACTGCTCTGTAACGCTGTCAGAGCAGCGTTACCGAGGAAGTCCACACCATCACTAACTGCACTCCCTGAAGGAAAACAAATGTACATTTTGGTCAAATGAAAAAGTACCATTTTAAAACCCAGATTGAAGCAGACAGACGGCTCCGATATGTGTTTGAAGGATGTATCCAGGAATCAGACACAATCAGCAGCGAGAACAAGTTGACGATCGAGACAGAAGACAATGAAATCAAGGGACAAAACTGTTCCTGTAGATCTTTACTCACTGTTACAATCATCAACTAGAACCACTACCACTACAGTTTATATCCATGCATCCAAAATGTCATCACTTCATCACTTTATTTATCCATTCTTTTGTGTTTGTGGGCTCACAGTGACATTTGACCACCACAATCTGATCAGTAATTCCTAACAGGGCTTCCTGAGACACCGCTTTGATGAGACTGGACATACTGAAAGACGTAGGGACGAACAACCCGTACACATAATGCATAAAACTAAAAATAGTCCAAAAATCTGATATTTGCACCATCAATGGCATATTCTCTAAGTATTAGCATGAATACAGTGAGCACTGCGGATGTTTGTGTTCATGTGTTAGTGTGGATCTGTCCCCACAAAACCTCCACAGTCAGTCCGTCTTTCCTGAGAGAAAGTTCTGACAGTTTCCACAGCAGCTGAATCTCAAAGAGTAGCTGACTCCGAACTTTCCACAATCCCTTGTGTTATGAACCTTTGACCTCCACAGGACCAGGAGAGACGAGTAACAGCATGAGACCTACTTTCTGGATGAATCCTCTCTGGTATCTGTGAAGTTACTGTGTTCAATATTTCAATTTGTCATTTTAAATGACTCATTTTATGATAACTACACAAGTGTATACTTAAACAGTTTTGTTTAGGCCTTTACTCACTTTCTTGTGTGACTATCAATATATATGGCAAACTGTAGTTCATGAGTTTCACTCAGAACGCAAATATAATGAGAAAAAGCAACATGATGATTTTGAAACAAGGTTGATTTTTCTGAGATTTCCTTCTGAGTCCGAACCAAGACAACAAACTTTATTACTTCTTTCAACTTTGACAGAGGCAACACAGACCAGATTCACTTCTTCTGCTCTTACCTTTCACAATAAAAGCCCATTCATTACAGTGAGTAATTGTTTTACTCCCTCAGAGCAGTTGCTGAAAGGAAACTCAATCAAATATCTAACAGTAGCTTAGACTATAGACGACACTTGACCTAAGACAGACTACCAGACGCTGCTCTGGGTCAGCAGGATCCAGGTCGTTCCTCTGCCTGAGAATCCATTCAAACCCTTTATTAACAACGTGTCGCAACTGTCGCAAATATGCTTCGCTGCCGGTGTGAATAGCTTAAATAACAAAATACGCACGCTTATTTAACATGTTTCGTTCCGTTTGTTCGTTACACCCTTCAAGGGGAAAATGAACAGCCTTTCTCACGGGCCTTTTTGATTATTATACCTTAACATCACAGTTGCGTAGATGAACCATAATATTCAGAACATCCTTCACCCTGTGGGAAAACACTTGCAGCCTAATAAAGATGAGCTTTCAAATTCCCTCCATTCATCTCACATATGAGCATCCACAGGGAAATCGCCCAAAAGTCATTGGAAGACTTACCTGGTCATCATGTTCTCCTGACTTTATATTACCGTCTCTAAACTTTTATTGCATCCTACATCAACTCGCCGGTTGACGTGCAGCGCTGGGCATTGATGTGCACTACAAAGCTGAGGCTACAAAGAGAACCCAGATGAGGTGGTGAGATTGAATGCAGACCTGCTGTGTCCATGTATTTTATTATGATATGTAGTTCCCCCCTCTGCACAATAAACCTTGTGTCTGTGTGAGTACGTTTTTTACACTGCATTAGAATGTGTATGCAGATACAAACCCTGCACACGGTCTGGTTTCATGCGAATGTTACACCTATCATCATAACAACTGGGCAAGGAAAGCTCATTAAATTATGGGATGTAATAAAGTTAATGAGGAAAACAGCACAAGGGACACATGGTGTGTGTCTCTCTGTGTGTGTGTGTGTGTGTGTGTGTGTGTGTGTGTGTGTGTGTGTGTGTGTGTGTGTGACTGCAGTGAGAGAAAGCTTTGGAGATGTACTCTGTCAGAGACCACAGAGGAGTACTGGTAAACTCTGTGGGCCAGTGACGCACTCATTTATGCCACTTCACTGCGGCGTGATTACTTTTACTATGATAATACTATCATAGATTACCATTTTAAAATCAGTAATTCAATTAGAGTTACTTATTCCAATTATGCTAGGGATGAGTATATCTGCACACTCAACCCCTGTGGGTCTTCATCAGCCAAATCAAGTATATTCGGGCACAAAACTGACTGTATCCCGTAGACGTCGTAGTCAAGTGATCAGACAAAATGTGTATGCCACACCACATTCTCATATTAATCTGTCACATTATGCAGCAAGGTCAGTGGCTCTAAACTCAAACTATGATGCTCAACGTTCCCCTCTAGCGTCAGTTTTGCATGTCTCAGTGGCAGGTTACCAGTACGCTTGTTACACGCACAGCAGCTTTTCTAAAGAAGTTTCTGTCTTCACAGGAAGTTAAGACTTAGGCAACAAAATCACTTAAGAAAAGGGCATGGTTGACGTTAACTCGACTAAGTAAGTGACTACCGCAAAACTGACTGACGGGACAAAATGTCAACTTTTACTTTTAGTTTTGCACAGAACATGAACAGTGGTCTCCTACCCGAAAGTCCCACGTTTGTTTGAGTCGTCCAGCTCCCACACGCCATGTCAACTATCATGTTCTCTTTCCTCTGCCCATCTGTCTGGTGACCTGGATGTGTCACTCGCAGGAGAGCGACTGTTGCATCTTCACCACATCCGCTGGTGGGAGTGTGCTCACCTGTGTGTGTGTGCGTGTGTGTGTGGGTGTGTGCGTGTGTGTGCGCGTGTGTGTGTGGGTGTGTGCGCGGATCGGGGTGGAACTCTGCCCGTGCGCGATACAGAGAGCAGAGGAGAATTGTAAACGCGCGACCATGTAGAGACAGAAATGACATGCCGTCGTGTAGATACGATAGATAACATAAGGCTGTTTATATATATTCTATAGGAAAGGAACCTTAATGACTTCTGTTGTGATCTGGCGCGATATAGAAAATAAAATTAAACAAAATGAACTTGACCTTCAAGGGGGGGCGGGAGGGGCCGTTGGGGGGGTGTAAGAAACACTGGAGTTGGAAAGTGCGTGAAGGGCAGCAGTCAGATGTTGCTGTTTTGTGGCCACTGGGACACAAGTTTCCCCGAGCTCGTATGTACCCTGTTCCCTCCAGTTTCCATTAAGCCGAGCACACACAGCTGACCACCTGGCCCCAGGTTGTGTGTGTCAATTAGTTTGTGGTATTTTTTTGATTAAACACTCCATATAAACTAAAAGTAGATTTTGTCACTTCTACAAAACAGGACTGGAAATGAAGCCAAAGTTGTTACTTTTGGGGCCCTTGGGCGTGTGGGGCCGTGGGTCTGGATTACCAACTGGGCAAAGCCTTTTCAGTAATGTATCCCTTCTACTGCTGAGTAATTACTAAAGTAATTCAAATTCTCTTTCATTGGTGATAGTGATGAACGGTGAGCTACTGAGAACATTTTCTAAGTAACTTGCCCAATGCTGGTGAGACTGAAATGGTTGTTTTTATAGTTCGTATGTTATTTAATTTATTTATTATAGATAAACTACTCAAAAACATGTTTTGTCTCTTTTAATTCTGACCTCTTTTTGTTAGTCTTTATTCTTCCATGGTTACTATCAAATAGTGTTATATTAGTTTTTAGTGGAAGGGCTGTAAAAGCATGGATGCGTTGTTGTGAGGGTGTCTGCGGTACGTGTATTTATTACAGACAGAACACATGTACACACACACACACACACACACACACACAGACACAAACACATAGAAGCTGAGCACCTGGATACAAGATTAGTCAAACATTCTCATGGTTTCCGGCAGTCTAACAGCTGCTACGGTTGCACCCAGACACACACACACACAAACAAAAACACAAACAAACACACGCACACACACACAGTACCTTCATCTGGAGGAACTCTTCCTCCATCAGGGCAGGGACATCTGGAGCTGAGTCCAGCGAGAGGCATCGTTAGTGGGCCACACAGCAGGAGGGGAGCCCCTGGTCCTGGAGAAGCTCTGGAGATGCCGTCATGTTTTCCAGGCAGCTGGAGCAGGAATGGTGAGGCGGGCTACTAACCAGCAGGAAACAAACAGATGCCAAATGGAGAACGAAATGAAAAACGCACAAGTGCATGTGTGTGACTGTGTGTGAGGAAATGGGAAACATTTTACGAACCAGGTTGATTCCCAACTCCCATTGGCCTAATTCTGCTGAGGGAAAAGATGTAATCATGTTGGATATTTAAAAAAAATGCATATAGATAATTTATATCCAGAATCAACAGCAACATCAATAACCATTGATGACATTTAGGACAAGGACTCTTGAGCGAGAGCGCTTCAAGGGGATAAATAGCTGCAGCTGGGTTAAACAACACTTCTGGACATGAGACAAGTTCCCTTAGCTCTAACGGTCCTTGTATACATAAGAAAGGGCGATCCACTTTCATTTAAAGAAATACTGGAGTCAAACATTCTGGCAAATACACAAGTTCATATGCTTCTCAAGAGTTAGATAACAAGATTTATACCTGGAGGCTTAAGTATGGAGCCAGTCGGACGTTAAGCCAAATACGTCTCTCAGCATCTGTAAATATCACTAATGTACACAACGTATTCAGTTTGATCTACAGACAAACCTGGAATGTAAAAACAACAATGTGTGGGCTTGTTTGCCACAAAATATTGAAATGGATTATGTTATTCTCTGTTAAAGATAAGAATAAGTTCTAATTACATCCCTCTATGTTATTTGCTCTGTTGTAGTAAAAATATAAACAAAACAACAACAAGTTGATCACTTGAAGACAGAAATTCATTGGATCAGGGCTCTATTCCTCGTACGTGGTTGAACTAAGTCGATCAAATGTCCTATTATCCAGCTTAAATTAACTCGATGATTGACATCAGGCTATCTCGGTTCCTCAAAGGCTGATCCGCGCTCAAACAGTCTCGTTAATTCGAGCCAGATGTCAGACAACAGGATCGTTGCGCGTGTCCGTCCTACTTCAAAAGGGGGAAGCGTCGATCACCGAAACCATGATTTTCTAACAGTACAACAGCAAATCAACTCAAAGAAAGAGCCTCTTTTTACTCCGCTGACGAGCAGGAGATGATCATGAACGCATATGAGGAATTCAAGACCATAATCATGGCGAAATCTAACGCTGCGAGGGCTAGACGAGAAGCATGGCAAAATATCGCAGATGTCGTTAAATGCGCAAGTGTTGGGAAAATGTATCGGTTAATTTTAAGTGCCTCATCACCTCAATCAATCAGATGATATTTCTTTAAATGTGCCTGCTGGCAGTAGGCTTAATGGAATGCATCATCCAATGAGATCTATAGCGAAAATAATTATATCAACTCTTTCAGAATAAGTAGATAAAAACAAGCCCAAAGAGTATCTAATTGATACCAATTAATAGATACTTATGAGGATATATGTACTGTATGCACTTATGTATCATGTACTATATATATATGTGTGTATATACATGTATGTGTAGATTACCATATAGAATAGGAGTTTGAATATGTGTGTGTGAATCTGTGTATGGGCGGATCAGTGTGTATGTATTATTCATAATAAGCAGTAAAAATAAATTGTGTGTAATTCTCTCTATTCGTATCATGAGTCCACCTTAATCATGTTCTACAACAATGATATCTATGGTGTACTAATAATACTGTCATATCATTATGAGTGCTTTCAACCATCATGTAGTTCAACCAGCCATCAAGAGGACACGGGAGCAAGTAAACACTAAACACACAAACATGATTCAGAATGATGAGTCAATACAACATGTGCCATGGTGATGTAATGAACACATCCATAAGTTTCTTAAGCACCAAATAAACTTTATGAACAGCACGGCATGCAGCGTCTTTCCCGATGTTCTCCACGTCACCGACACTGTACAAACATGAACCACTCGCAAAACAGCGCGAGGCTGTGATACAGTCTGTGAGACAGTAGATGGCGTGTGGTGTTCAATGTAGGGCTCGAGAAGGTCTTTAAATAAATGATTCCTTGTCGGCAGAATCGATAGCGCTCGTACAGGAAGTCATCATGATGTGATAACGGATCTTGGCGATCTCGAAGAACTCTCTCCCTATAAAACGCTAATCTGACTGATATCGCTTCCTCATCGATGGATCTCTGAGGAAGGGAGCTGACACTTGTTTCCGGGGGAGTGGCAGCTTATCCAGCGGATCTAGCTCAAGCCTGCTCTGGAGCAGGTTCAGGCTTATGGATGTGTTGCTATGGTGATTTTTCCAAACTTGCTTCGAGGAACCGAAAAGCCTCACGTAATCTCATCCTGGAAATTATCCGGCTAACTCAGTTAGCCACGTACGAGGAATAGGGCCCAGATGTGATTTTGGTCTAGCTAAGCCCACCCATCATATAAACTACTATTAGAGGTGTTTGGATGTCAGTTGACAAAAACTTTACATTCCCAAAAGAGTGTGATTGTGCTGTGATTTATGTAACTTCTCCCTCCTTCTCTTCCTCCTGATCTAATAATGAAAGAGAGAGAGAGAGAGGTGTAAATAACCGGATTCGTGTGTGGCAAGCAATCTGTTGTTTTTCGTTGCATGTTTTGCCTGTTTTTCTGAGTTTATGTCTTTCTTGTTTTTAAAACGAAATGCTTTTATTTTGAAAGCAGCTCTGAGAGTAATAGACGGAAGTGGTATTGTGTGCGCGAGGAGAGAGAGTAACGGACGGAGAGAAAGACGGTTGGAAATGTATACTAACAGTACGGGATGAGTACCCCCCCGAAGAGGCACAAGCTCTTACGTTGTTTGTATGATTCATCAATAAATTACACAATCATCAGTTAAGTGTCGAACCATCATTCGGAGGGATATGTTACAGTAAGAGCTTCACCTTCATCTGCTACACCTCGCTACTTCTGGAACAAAGACGGAACGGCCACAGAGCAGCGAGTTGCAGCACCTAGCTTGATGGTCAACAGTAGCGGTAAGGAAAAATACATTCAAAATGGATTCCATAAAGGATCAGATATATAAGCTACAAACGGAAATCCAAGAAATTAGAGGCTTACTACATCTGGAGGATTATGAAGTAATGTCGAAGCAGGAATTAAAGGAGGAAATTGAATGTAAGGAAAAACAGCTAGCTGAGCTTCAACTTGAAATGAATGATGCTACATTACCACGTCGATCAGAACGTCATATTGTGCAAATGGAGAAAATGCTTGCCTACCAACAGGATGAACTGAGTAAAAAAGAAAAAAGACTTCTAAACTTGTATGATCAATGGAAAATTAAAATCCTGTTTTCCCCTGTCTGTTATTGTTATGTAGGGCCATGTGCTTGTGTTTTGTTTTCATGTCTGCCAGTTTTCACCCTTGTGTTCCGCCCACAACCACGCCCCTCGCCGCAGCTGTAACTCATTCCGGTGATCGTCAGCTGTGGTTAAATACCACGGCGAAAGGCGCGGCGTCAGTCTGTCCAGTTACCAGTCTGGTGTCACGTAAGTCGGAACTCCGTGTCCTTGCATTCCGTTAATCCTTTTGATCCTTTTGTTTGCTGTTTCCTCTGCCACTCAGAGCCGAAGCCCTGAGCCCCTACCTTCACCGTGTCGGACTGCCGTGGTCCCACACAATTGTGCCGTCCTGGCTGTGAGAGAGAGCGGTTGAGTTGCCCTCCCGTCTCCGAAGACTGCCCTTACTGGCGTCGGTCGAGTAGCCCTCCCGACTCCGGTGGAGAAGGAGAGACCTTTTTTCCACCGGACACTTAGCCGCGTTAGGTTGTTTATACTTTGTTTTCTGTTCTGCATCACGTAATAAAATCCTTTGCTGGATATAAACCTGCTGTGTGGCGTGCATTTGGGTCCACCTCGACATCATCCCGTAACAGAACGGACTGACCAGTTATGGACCCAGCCACCCCAGCAGCATCTCCTCTCTCGGATAATCTGCAGAGGGCGATTTCCAGCCAAGGCGCTCTTCTCGGGCAACACCATAATGTGCTGCAGGACTTACTAGCCTCCCAGCATGCGATCGGGACCCAGGTCGCCGAGATCGGAAACCTGATCCAGGGCCTCGCGCTACGCCGTTCTCCTCCCCCGGAGCCGGTTCCAGTGGACGTATCCGACACCCGTGAGTCTTTCGTTCCCTCACCTGTACCCTATGACGGAGCGTCCGATGAATGTAGAGGGTTCATGCTCCAGTGTGGATTCGTTTTCAGGCAGCAACCCCGCACATATGCCTCGGACAATGCGAGGGTAGCCTATACGGTGGGGTTACTGCGCGGCAAGGCCCTGGTCTAGGCTGAGGCATGGCTCAACAGACGCAGCTCAGACCGGGTTTCTTACGAGTTCTTTGTAGAAGAATTCAGGAGGGTATTCGACCGCCCGGTTTACACCAGGGACGTTGTTCAGCGCCTGCTCGGTCTTCGTCAGGGTTCCACCAGCGCAGCGGAGTACTCTGTGGATTTCCAGATTCTGGCCACGGAGTCCGGTTGGGACAAGGAGGTGCTGAAGGGGATTTATCGCAACAGTCTTTCGGATCGTCTTAAGGATGAGCTCGCGGTCCGGGACGAGCCGGAGTCTTTGGAGGAGCTCGTCACTCTCGCGATCAAGATGGATAACTGTATCCGGGAACGTCGTCGGGAGAGGACTTCCTATCCTGTGCGTCAGTTTGCTTCCGCCTTCAGCCCTCAGTCTCCTAGTCCGTCCCGACGCTATAGCCCTGCGCGCTCCCGCTCTCCTACCGCGCCACCTCCCCCGTTGGAGCCGGGGGAGCCGATGCAGCTCGGGCGGGCTCATCTCTCTCCAGAGGAGAGAGAGCGACGCATCCTCTCAGGAGGTTGTCTTTACTGTGGTGAGTCGGGACACCGCATGGCCGTTTGCTCTGTTCGGCCAAAAGAGAGAGCTCGCCGGTAGAAGTGGGGGTGCTGGCGGGCGATTCCAGGATAACTCCCCATTCCAAGCCTCGCTTACTGTTTCCCGTTACCCTATGTTTGTTATCTGGGCCCGTGCACCTGTCGGCACTCATTGATTCTGGGGCTGAAGATAACTTTTTGGACACTGAGTTTATTCTGAGTCAAGGGATCCCAGTGGAGGCGTTAGAGCGTGCTCAGCCGGTGAGCGCACTGGACGGCAGTTCACTGGTCGAGGTTACACACCAGACTCAGCCAATTTCCCTGCTCGTGTCCGGTAATCACAATCAGAAGACCCGGTTCTACGCTTTTCCGTCCCCTCAGACCCCCCTGGTCCTGGGACTTCCCTGGCTCAAGGAGCATAATCCACAGATCGATTGGGTTGGGGGTAGAATCACCGGCTGGAGTTCCGCCTGTCACTCCCGCTGCCTTAGATCTGCGGTTCCCCGTCAAGCTCTTCCCCTCAGCGGACCTGACAACGGTCCTAGCCTCTCCGGTGTTCCCCGGGAATATATGGATTTGGGAGAGGCATTCAACAAGGAGCGGGCCCTTTCACTTCCCCCTCATCGTCCCTACGACTGCGCTATCGACCTGCTCCCGGGAGCCCCTCTTCCCACGAGCCGGCTATATAACCTCTCCCGGCCAGAACGCGACTCCATGGAGAGATACATAACGGACTCCGTCGCCGCAGGAATCATACGTCCCTCTTCGTCACCCGTGGGAGCGGGATTCTTTTTCGTCTCCAAGAAGGACAAGAGCCTCCGTCCCTGCATCGATTACAGAGGTTTGAATCAAATTACTATCAAAAATAAATACCCGTTACCGCTTATCTCCTCTGTTTTCGAATCCCTAGCTGGAGCCAAGATATTCACAAAGCTGGACCTCCGCAACGCGTATCATCTGGTCCGAATTCGCGAAGGGGACGAATGGAAGACGGCTTTTAACACTCCCTTGGGACACTTCGAATACTTGGTGATGCCGTTTGGATTAACCAATGCACCGGCCGTTTTTCAAGCTCTGGTCAATGACGTTCTCCGCGATTTCCTCAACCGTTTTGTGTTTGTGTACATTGACGACATACTCATCTTCTCCCCGAATCCCCAGGAGCACACTATCCATGTCCGCCAGGTACTGCAACGTCTGTTGGAGAACCAGCTCTTCATTAAGGCTGAGAAGTGCGAATTCAACGTTACCTCTGTGCAGTTCCTGGGTGTCTTCATTGAGGAGGGTCAGGTGAGGAAGGACCCCGAGAAGGTTAAAGCAGTGACTGAATGGCCGGTACCCGCCTCACGAAAGAAGCTCCAGCAGTTTCTGGGGTTCGCGAATTTTTACCGACGGTTCATCCGGAACTACAGCCGAACGGCAGAACCGCTGACGCGACTCACCTCCTCCAAGGTGCTTTTTTCGTGGACCCCTGAGGCCGACCAGGCTTTTCGTGCCCTCAAGGAGCGGTTCGCCTCGGCTCCCATCCTCCTCCACCCTGACGAGACCCGCCAGTTTGTCGTCGAGGTGGACGCCTCGGACTCCGGAGTCGGAGCTGTACTTTCCCAGCGGTCAGCTTCCGACTCCAAGCTCCATCCTTGCGCTTTCTTCTCCCGTAGACTTTCCCCGGCGGAAAGGAACTACGACGTAGGCAACCGAGAACTGTTGGCTGTCAAGTTAGCCTTGGAGGAGTGGAGGCACTGGCTGGAGGGATCAGTGCTCCCCTTTATCGTATGGACCGACCACCGGAATCTGGAGTATATCCACACGGCTCGACGCCTCAATTCTCGCCAGGCCCGCTGGGCTTTGTTCTTCGCCCGTTTCAATTTCACCATCACCTACCGGCCGGGCCACAAGAACACCAAGCCGGACGCACTCTCCCGTCAGTTTGCCCCGGAAGAGGGAGACTCTATTCCCGACACCATCCTGCCCGCCTCGTTTGTGCTCGGTGCGGTCACCTGGGAGATCGAGCGGGTGGTACGTGAGGCCCAGCAAACCCAACCTGACCCCGGTGGGGGGCCCCCTAATCGTCTGTTTGTTCCTCCATCTGTCCGCTCCCGTGTCCTGCGGTGGGCCCACGACTCCCGTCTATCTGGTCACCCCGGCATCCGCCGAACTATAGACTGGCTCCGCCGCACCTTTTGGTGGCCGTCCCTCGAGGCGGAGACCCGTACGTATGTGCGGGCCTGCACTACGTGCGCTCGCAATAAGGCCTCGCACCGACCCCCCATGGGGTTGCTACGGCCACTTCCTGTTCCACAACGTCCGTGGTCCCACATCGCAGTGGATTTCGTAACTGGGTTCTCCCCGTCAGACGGCAACACCGTCATTCTGACTGTGGTGGACCGGTTCTCGAAGGCGGCTCGCTTCATTCCCCTGGCCAAGCTTCCATCGGCCCGTGAGACCGCCGACCTGCTAGTCCAACACGTCTTTAGGCCTCATGGCATTCCTGCGGACATTGTCTCGGACCGTGGCCCGCAGTTCTCTTCCCAAGTTTGGAAGGCATTCTGTCACACCCTCGGTGCCACTGCCAGTCTCCTCGGGATTCCACCCGCAAACTAACGGCCAGACAGAGAGGCTGAACCAGGAGCTCGAGGCCATCCTCAGGTGTGTGACCGCCACTAATCCCTCCTCTTGGAGCCATCACCTCCCGTGGGTTGAGTACGCCCACAATTCCCACACGTCCAGTGCCACCGGGTTGTCTCCTTTTGAGGCCTCCTTAGGCTACCAGCCTCCCCTGTTCCCTAGCCAGGAGGTCGAGGTGGCGGTTCCTTCGGTCCAGGGTAATGCCCGTCGGTGTAGGCGGGTGTGGTGAGAGACTCGGGCTGCTCTGCTTCGCACGGCAGAGCAGAATAGGAGAGTGGCTGATCGGCGTCGTGTTTCAGCGCCAGCCTACCGTGTCGGAGAGTCTGTCTGGCTTTCGTCCAAGGACATTCCCCTCCGCACCGAGTCTAGGAAGCTCTCCCCCAGATATATTGGACCCTTTCCTATCATCTCCATCATCAACCCTGTCTCGGTCAAACTGCTGTTGCCTCGCTCCATGAGGATTCACCCGGTATTTCATATCTCTCTCCTCAAACCCGTTGTCTCCAGTCCGTTAAATCCTCCGCCTGCACCCCCTCCGCCCCCCCGGCTCATCGAGGGGGGCCCTGTCTATACGGTCAATCGCCTCCTGGATGTCCGCCGTCGAGGCCGGGGGTTTCAGTACCTGGTGGACTGGGAGGGTTATGGACCGGAGGAGCGTTGCTGGGTGCCGCGGTCCCGGATCTTTGATCCGGGGCTCATACGGGATTTCCACCGCCGGAACCCCGGCAAACCGGGCGGTTCGCCGAGAGGCTCCCGTTGAGGGGGGGGTACTGTTAGGATTCCCGTCTGTGTGCTCCTCTGTTGTTTTCCCCTGTCTGTTATTGTTATGTAGGGCCATGTGCTTGTGTTTTGTTTTCATGTCTGCCAGTTTTCACCCTTGTGTTCCGCCCACAACCACGCCCCTCGCCGCAGCTGTAACTCATTCCGGTGATCGTCAGCTGTGGTTAAATACCACGGCGTTTCGCCGGCGCGGCGTCAGTCCGTCCAGTTACCAGTCTGGTGTCACGTAAGTCGGAACTCCGTGTCCTTGCATTCCGTTAATCCTTTTGATCCTTCCCTACCTTCACCGTGTCGGACTGCCGTGGTCCCACACAATTGTGCCGTCCTGGCTGTGAAAGAGAGCGGTTGAGTTGCCCTCCCGTCTCCGAAGACTGCCCTTACCGGCGTCGGTTGAGTAGCCCTCCCGACTCCGGTGGAGAAGGAGAGACCTTTTTTCCACCGGACACTTAGCCGCGTTAGGTTGTTTATACTTTGTTTTCTGTTCTGCATCACGTAATAAAGTCCTTTGCTGGATATAAACCTGCTGTGTGGCGTGCATTTGGGTCCACCTCGACATCATCCCGTAACAACGGTAATGTAATGAACACATCCATAAGTTTCTGAAGCGCCAAATAAACTTTATGAACAGCACGCCATGCAGCGTCTTTCCCGATGTTCTCCGCGTCACCGACACTGTACAAACATGAACCACTCGCAAAACAGCGCGAGGCTGTGATACAGTCTGTGAGACAGTAGATGGCGTGTGGTGTTCAATGTACGGCTCGAGAAGGTCTTTAAATAAATGATTCCTTGTCGGCAGAATCGATAGCGCTCGTACAGGAAGTCATCATGATGTGATAACGGATCTTGGCGATCTCGAAGAACTCTCCCTATAAAACGCTAATCTGACTGATATCGCTTCCTCATCGATGGATCTCTGAGGAAGGGAGCTGACACTTTTCCCCGGGGGAGTGGCAGCTTATCCAGCGGATCTAGCTCAAGCCTGCTCTGGAGCAGGTTCAGGCTTATGGATGTGTTGCTATGGTGATTTTTCCAAACTTGCTTCGAGGAACCGAAAAGCCTCACTTATGTAATCTCATCCTGGAAATTATCCGGCTAACTCAGTTAGCCACGTACGAGGAATAGGGCCCAGATGTGATTTTGGTCTAGCTAAGCCCACCCATCATATAAACTACTATTAGAGGTGTTTGGATGTCAGTTGACAAAAACTTTACATTCCCAAAAGAGTGTGATTGTGCTGTGATTTATGTAACTTCTCCCTCCTTCTCTTCCTCCTGATCTAATAATGAAAGAGAGAGAGAGAGAGGTGTAAATAACCGGATTCGTGTGTGGCAAGCAATCTGTTGTTTTTCGTTGCATGTTTTGCCTGTTTTTCTGAGTTTGTTATGTCTTTCTTGTTTTTAAAACGAAATGCTTTTATTTTGAAAGCAGCTGAGAGTAATAGACGGAAGTGGTATTGTGTGCGCGAGGAGAGAGAGTAACGGACGGAGAGAAAGACGGTTGGAAATGTATACTAACAGTACGGGATGAGTACCCCCCCGAAGAGGCACAAGCTCTTACGTTGTTTGTATGATTCATCAATAAATTACACAATCATCAGTTAAGTGTCGAACCATCATTCGGAGGGATATGTTACAGTAAGAGCTTCACCTTCATCTGCTACACCTCGCTACTTCTGGAACAAAGACGGAACGGCCACAGAGCAGCGAGTTGCAGCACCTAGCTTGATGGTCAACAGTAGCGGTAAGGAAAAATACATTCAAAATGGATTCCATAAAGGATCAGATATATAAGCTACAAACGGAAATCCAAGAAATTAGAGGCTTACTACATCTGGAGGATTATGAAGTAATGTCGAAGCAGGAATTAAAGGAGGAAATTGAATGTAAGGAAAAACAGCTAGCTGAGCTTCAACTTGAAATGAATGATGCTACATTACCACGTCGATCAGAACGTCATATTGTGCAAATGGAGAAAATGCTTGCCTACCAACAGGATGAAATGAGTAAAAAAGAAAAAAGACTTCTAAACTTGTATGATCAATGGAAAATTAAAATCAGAACATCCAAAGAAAATTTAAAGAAAGACATATCAGACACCGAATTGTCTACAATAGCAGACAACATTGAAGAAGGAATGGATGATGTCATGAGAGCGTACAGTGAACTAAGAGAGCGTGCCACACCATCCACTGACTTGAGACGCAAGATTGATGCATGTGAGGCTGTGACTAAAGACGTCATGAAGATAGTCAATGAACGCTTATCAGCAGTCGATGGTGATTATGATGCAGTATGTGAAAGGCATCGTCTCCGTCAGTTATATGCCCATGACTATGCGTACTCAGTATATGGCACAGCTTTTCAGTCAAGTGGCAGTCACCACTCTGAGTCAACGATCATAACTGCAAAAAGGGCTGAGGCAGCCGCAGAGCTCGCGGCAAAGGAGGCTCAGTATAAAATACTGCAAGAAGAAAGAAAGCAAAAGGAAAAAATAAGGATAATGGAGGAAAACCATAGGAAGGAATTAGAAAAGCAGACGTCTGAATTAGAGCGTCTACAAGTAGAAAGAGATATGGAAGTTGCTCGTGCTAGACTGGAGATCTACGACAGAGAAATCAGACAAGAAATTGATAGACAGTCCATTCAGCAGAACAACAGACCCCCCATCATTCCTTTCAACCCTGCTATATACCATCAAAATCCTCACGTTGTGACACCAGCGCCCACTAATGACATGTCCTGTCTAGCCCAAGCAATCCAAGACAGCATAGCCATAAACAGACTCCCAGTGCCAACGCCCACAGTGTTTAGTGGAGACCCAATCCAGTACATTGAATGGCGAGCGTCGTTCATGTCACTTGTTGACCGAAAGGGTATTTCTTCAGCTGATAAACTGTATTACCTAAAGAAATACGTCAGTGGCCCTGCTCATAAATGTCTCGAAGGCACATTTTATCGCAATGATGATGAGGCATATAGGGATGCATGGAATAAGCTCAACCATCGCTACGGACAGCCTTTTGTCATCCAAAGAGCTTTCAGGGACAAGCTATCAAAATGGCCAAAAATTCAGCCCAAGGATGCTGAAGGGTTAAGAACATTCTCGGACTTCCTAAGTGCTTGTCTGCAAGCCATGGCCCACGTGAAGGGTTTAGAAATATTAAGTGACTGCGAAGAAAACGTAAAGCTAATACAAAAGGTTCCTGACTGGTTAGCATCAAGTTGGAATCGTCGGGTTACAATAGCCCTAATGGAAGGAAAAGAGTTTCCCACCTTTGAGGATTTCACTAACTTTGTGTCTTTAGAAGCAGAGATAGCATGCAACCCAGTCACTTCCATATATGCTCTTCACTCAGCCAACTCATCTCATGACAAAGGATACATAAAGGAAACAAAGGGAAACAAAGCCAATGTTTTCAGCACTCAAACTGCCATGAACAGTGACAAGTCAACATTAAACAATGCAAAACCAAGGTCCCCCTGTTTGTGGTGCAACGATGACAAGCATCAACTTCCCAAGTGCCCTGACTTCAAAGAAAAGTCCCTTGAGGATCGACGAGCATACGTGAAGGATAACAAGCTGTGTTATGGATGTGTGAAACCAGGCCACGGTGCCAAGGAATGTCGTCACCGCCATTCTTGTGATATATGTAAGGGAAGGCACCCTACTTGTCTCCACGATGAGAACTACAGAAGATGTGATGGTAGAGAAAGGTCTGTACCCCTTGCCAACACAGCTCCAAACACTGTAAACGAAACCATTGCAGCCACAGCACTCAGTGTCACTGGAGGTAGTCAGTCAGGCAGCACTTCCATGATCGTTCCTGTATGGGTGTCCTCTGCTGAAAACCCAGCCAAAGAACAGCTTGTCTACGCATTACTAGACACTCAAAGTGACAGCACCTTCATCAACAAGGAGATAAGCAAGGAACTACAAGCAGACGCATACCCTGTGAAACTGAAACTTACCACTATGCTTGGAGAAAACATGATTGTGAAAAGTGAAAGGGTATCGGGACTACGTGTGAGAGGTTACAATTCAGGTGTTCACATCAACCTTCCTCCTTCTTACACCAAGGACTGCATTCCTGTGAATCGTGATCATATTCCCACTCACGAAACTGCAAAACAATGGCCTCACTTAACAGCGATCGCAGATAAGATGCCACCTCTTCTCAGCTGTGATGTAGGACTCCTGATTGGGTATAACTGTCCCAGAACACTAACACCCAGACAAGTAGTAGCAGGAAAAGACAACGAGCCCTATGCCATCCTTACGGACTTAGGATGGAGCATTGTAGGCTGCTCAACACAGTGCCTCGATGAAACAGAATCAAGGCTGTGTCACAGAGTCACTGTAAAGGAACTCCCAATAGTCACGCCTATGGATGTGATAAGCGCCCTGGAATCAGATTTTAAGGACACCAAAGGAGATGACAAGACTGTCTCACAAGAGGATATCATTTTCCTAAACAAACTCAAAGAAGGCATAAGGAAAAATGATCGGGGACATTACGAGATGCCTCTGCCCTTTAAGCAGCGGCCACACTTACCTGATAACAAAAAACTCGCTGAAATCAGGCTTAGTCATTTACGACAGAGGTTCCACAGGGACGAGAAATATAAGGACTACACAGCATACATGAAAGAAGTCATTGAGAGAGGTGATGTTGAGGAAGTAAACAAAGATGGAACTCCTGGTGAACGATGGTACATTCCCCATCATGGCATCTACCACCCTAAAAAGCCTGAAAAAATACGGGTTGTGTTCGACTGTTCTGCAAGGTACAGCGGCACAAACCTAAACGAACACCTTCTACCAGGTCCAGACATGATGAACAACCTAACAGGTGTCCTCATACGGTTCAGGCAACATCATATTGCGCTCATGTGCGACGTAGAGAAAATGTTTCACCAGTTCCATGTTCAGGAGGACAACCGCGACTACCTGCGCTTCCTGTGGTGGAAAGACGGAGATACAAGCACACAACCTCAGGAATATCGAATGAAGGTACATCTTTTTGGTGCAGTGTCATCTCCTGGCTGTGCAAACTATGGACTGAAATACTTAGCCAAGGAAAACAGTCAATCTCATCCAATAGGTTCCCAGTTTGTCGCAAGAGACTTTTATGTGGATGATGGAGTCACAAGTACAGACACTGTAGAAAGAGCCATTCAGTTGGCTCATGAGGCAAGAGAGTTATGTGCCAAAGGTGGTCTTCGTCTTCACAAATTTGTGTCAAACAACCAGGCTGTCCTACAGAGCATTCCCTCCTCAGAGTGTGCAATAGACGCCAAAACCAAGGATCTGACCTTCGATGATATGCCACTCGAGCGAGCGTTAGGGATTCACTGGAGCATAGAGAGGGATAGCTTCAGATTCAACAACACCTTGAAAGAGCAACCAATGACACGTAGAGGCATATTGTCTACTGTTGCCTCCATATACGACCCTCTTGGCTTCCTTGCACCATATATTCTCACTGGGAAGAAGATCCTACAGGAAATGTGTCGCCAAGGTACTGGCTGGGATGACCCCTGCCAGAGATACTGAAGCCACGGTGGAAGAGCTGGCATCAAGACTTTGCCAACTTAGAAAAGATAGACATAGCTCGATGTTACATACCTGACAATTTTGGAGAAGTTGTGGAAACAGAGCTACATCACTTTTCGGATGCGAGCACCAGCGGATACGGTCAATGCACTTATCTCAGAGTCAGGAACCAAAGAGGAGAGATTCACTGTTGTCTAGTAAGGGAAAGGCCCGTGTTTCTCCCACAAAGTTGTCTACAATACCAAGACTTGAATTAACCGCAGCCGTGGTTTCAGTCACCATCAGTAATATGCTCAGAGAGGAGCTTGGTTATGCAGATGGGAAAGAGTACTTCTGGACAGACTCAAAGGTAGTCCTAGGCTACATAAATAACGATGCAAGGCGCTTTCACACCTTTGTTGCCAACCGAGTCCAGAAGATCCGACATCACACAAGCCCCCAGCAATGGTTTTACGTCCCCACGAAGGAAAATCCAGCAGACGGCGCATCCAGGGGAAAAACTGTAAACGAGCTACTTACTTCCAACTGGTTCGTGGGCCCCACATTCCTCTGGGAAAATGAAATACCTACACCTAAAGATGTAGTACTGGATTCACCCATAGGAGATCCAGAAGTCAAAAAGGCACAGACACTGCAAACAAAGACCACAGAATCATTGAGTCTTGCCGACCGCTTGTCCAAGTTCTCATCGTGGTCCCAAGCCACCAAGGCTGTGGCTCGCCTTCTGCGACGAACTAAGAACATCAAGTCAGGCGCACCTTCTACAGTGAGTGAACAGGAAAGTGCAAAACATGTCATAATCCAAGATCTGCAAAGTCAAACATATGATAAAGAGATCAAGCTTTTAAAAAAGGAAGTCAACTACAGCGTTGCAACAAACTGCACCACCTCGATGTGTTTCTGAACACAGACGGTATCCTCAAGGTGGGAGGAAGACTCCGCCACTCATCACTCGCCGACTCATTCAAGCATCCAATTGTCATCCCCAAGGAGCACCATGTGACAAAGCTGATAATAGCTCACAACCATGAAAGGACAAAGCATCAGGGAAAAGGTTTCAACATTAACGAAATCAGATCCAATGGCTTTTGGATTCCTGAAATGAGCCGAGCAGTGGCGTCATATGTTCGCCAGTGTGTGACTTGTCGCAGACTCCGGAGACCTCCAGAAGGCCAAAAAATGAGTGACCTTCCTGTAGAACGTGTTGAGCCCTCCCCACCCTTCGCATATTGTGGTATGGACTGCTTCGGTCCTTTTGTCACTACAGAGGGAAGGAAACAGCATAAACGATACGGCCTACTCTTTACCTGTTTCTGCTCACGGGCAATTCACATCGAGATGTTGGAAGATTTGTCCACGGATGCTTTCATCAACGGCTTGCGATGTTTCATTGCAGTTCGCGGTGCAGTCCGTCAAATCCAGTGTGACCAAGGCACTAACTTTGTTGGTGCAAAGAATGAATTCAAGGCAGCTTTACGAGAGCTTAACACACAGAGACTCAGTACATTTCTGTCACAGAAGCAGTGTGATTTCGTCATGAACGCGCCCCACTCCAGTCATGCAGGTGGCGTATGGGAGCGACAAATAAAGACTGTCAGGAGTGTGCTGAATTCCACTCTAACACTTCCCCATAGCAGACTCAACGATGCTTCACTACGAACTCTACTCTCTGAAGCTATGGCCATAGTCAACAGTCGTCCCCTCACTGTGGATAACTTAAACAGTCCAGACAGCCTGGAACCACTCACCCCCAATCATCTGATCAACATGAAATCCGGAACAGCTCTTCCGCCACCCGGAACGTTCCCTAGAGAGGACTTGTATGGCGTAAAAAGATGGCGTCGCGTGCAGTATCTGGCCGAGCAGTTCTGGAGTCGGTGGAAACGTGAATATCTTCACAACATCATCGCAAGGCAGCGCTGGCATACACCGAGGAGAAATTTATGTGTCGGTGATATAGTGATGGACATTGATGAACTGTTGCCCAGAGGTGAATGGAGACTTGCAAGGGTCTTAGAGACTGTTAGTGGTAAGGATGGACTTGTAAGGAGAGTGAAAATCTCAGTGGGAGATAAGAGACTGAGGGTGAGCGCCTTAGAAATCTCTCCATAATGGAGCGCCCAGTGCAGAAGTTAGTTCTGATGTTAGAGGCTTCTTAAGCTCAAGACTACAAAGGGACATTGTCGCTCCTAATGTGAAATTATTCATAGTTCATATGATGTAATATGAAACATTCATAATTTGGTGGGAGTGTAAATAACCGGATTCGTGTGTGGCAAGCAATCTGTTGTTTTTCGTTGCATGTTTTGCCTGTTTTTCTGAGTTTATGTCTTTCTTGTTTTTAAAACGAAATGCTTTTATTTTGAAAGCAGCTCTGAGAGTAATAGACGGAAGTGGTATTGTGTGCGCAAGGAGAGAGAGTAACGGACGGAGAGAAAGACGGTTGGAAATGTATACTAACAGTACGGGATGAGTACCCCCCCGAAGAGGCACAAGCTCTTACGTTGTTTGTATGATTCATCAATAAATTACACAATCATCAGTTAAGTGTCGAACCATCATTCGGAGGGATATGTTACAAGAGGTGTCAGTGGAGGACAGAAGTCATGTACAACTCCAAAACTCGTTGCATTCGCTAAGTCACGGCCACTTTCCAAAATTCCATTCACGTATGAACATACACGGTTAGTGAAGCCTTAAGGTTCAAGGCTTCATTTATTATTGTTCAACAGGGTTGTGCAACAAAATGCAGGGTTTTTTTTCACATTTTGCTACATAAGAAAAACACACTAAACACAACAAAACTATATTTTATGGTGGAGGGTGAATTCAGGAGCCTCGCAGCCTGAAGAAAGCTGCTCTGAAGTCTGGTGGTGTGACAGACAGCAGCAGTGTGAACAGGTTGTGGCTGAGGTGGGTTTTGTCTTTTAACATCCTTTGAGCTCTTCGCAGGCACCTTTTGTCACTAATATCACTGACGCTCGGTGGATGGGTACCAATGATGTTCATCAGTATTTTTGGTTTCCTCTCTATATGAAGTCTCATCATTGTTTGTAATCCTGCCGATGACGGTATTGGCATCTCCAAACTTCACAACTCTTCATCTTTGGGGTAGCAGTCGTGGGTGTACAGCGTGAACAGGAGGGGGCTGAGCACACAACCCTGGGGGGCTCCGGTGTTCAACAACAGAGTGGAGGAACCAATCCGAACCGCCTGGAGTCTGTTTGTGAGGAAGTCTATAACCAGCTGCAGAGTGCAGGTACTCGAGCTCACAGCGTTGAGTTTGCTCATCACTTTCATGGGGGAGATTGAGTTGAATGTTGAGCTGAAATCAACAAACAACGTTCTGATATAGGTTTTGTTATTTTCAAGATGTGTGAGGGCCGAGTGGAGAGCAGAGGAGACAAGGTATGGGTGTTTTTTAGCTTTGGAGAGAGCCAGGCTAGATGTTTGTCCTGCCTCTTTATACTAACGTGATGAAATCACCTCCCGGCTCCAGCTCCGTACTTGAGGCCCAAACACAAGAGTGGTATCGAGCTTCTCATCTAACTCACGGCAAGAAAGCGAATGCCATTCTAGTCATTTTACATTTTGAATTCTATCTACTGCTTCACGGCACAAGGCAAGAGAGGATGAAGGCACAACACAGGAAGAAGTACTGCACTTTCAGCATAAATAGATCCAAGTACCAACATCCTGTTCTCAGACGCAATGGGTTTCAGAGGACGTGGTTCTATTTTGAGAAATATTAACATAAACAGTACTGCTTGCCATAACATAGTAATTGCTTGGAGTACATTCTCATTTGTTAATGCTGATGGAAGCAAGTTATCCAAATTAATTAGGGAATGCTACAGGTAAGTAAATATTGCAGCATTTCCATTGAAGCCTTCTTTAGTCTTTCACTTGTCATGTATCATCGTCATGCCTCTCCATCTCAGCTCCCATTCTCATCTTTTTTTTTTTGAATGGCAGAATCACTTCTCAGCTTGCTTCATCTCCCTCTATCGCTCCTGCTCATTCATCGCGCTGTCGAAGGCGAGTCTGTTCTGTCTTCGTTTTTCAGCTTCTCCGCCAGATCCCGCCGGGGGCCAGAAGGATTCCTGTGATAGCGCCCTCAAAGTTAAGATACGCCGGCACACTGACACACATGAAAGGGAGAGAAGGGGAGGCCGTGAGTCAGCGAGAGAGATGGTGAAGCATCTCCACCGAGAGAGACACTCGGAGCTCCCTGTTGGCAGTTCAGTTTCAATTGGCTTGATTTAAAGTGTGAAGACTAAAATGGCAAATTACGACACAGCCAAAAACTATATTATCTTTAAAGAATGTTTTTATTGACGTTAATGTAGTCTGCTTTTTGAATTTCCATTTCCTTGCTCTTAATTTGCTTGCCGAACCCTGCTTCAGAGATGTCCCTCACTGGTTTTGATGTCTGCAACTCATTTTCTCTATCGGTCTCCCCCGCCCCCGCCCTTCCCTCCGTTGGTCTAACAACTACTGCGCCTTTCTCTCATGTCTGTCTCACAATAAAGGATTCTTGTCTGGCTGACTCTCGCCCCTACATGCATTCCAACCTCCGTCTCATCTCGGCCCAGGGCAATGGCTTCGGTCTCCGTGCACTCCTGACTGGCTGAGTGGGCTGAGTAGATGCCTGCTTGTCCATCTGCAGTCTGACTGCATTACTTTTTAACAGGCTGACGGGGTTGATAACCGGCTTAGTGTGGGTGTCAGGGTGATTGGAGTTAGTTTTTGTGCTCGCTGAGTGTCTGACAGCCAGTGAGTTTTTACATGCAGTCCAGCCCAGAGTTCTGCTTCAGCAAGATGCTCACGTAAAGGTGACAAATAGAAAGACCTGTGGCGCTTCTCTCATTATATTCAGATTGGGACTTTAATAATGTGTCTGTCTTGCTTCTTGCTTCTGTCTAAACTTTTTTTTTGGGATGGAAATGAGTGACTTCATATGTGTTACCGTGGCAATGATACACCATATCAATTATCATGGAGCAAGGGTGTCTGTCTTGCTTGGTTTCCATCAGTTTCAACAGCAGAAAACAATTATATCTGTGAGTCTGAGAGCTTTAAACAACATTAGGCCCATATTTCAGATGTTCCTGAACACTATATTTCATTTTGAGCTGATTATTTCTGATAAATCACTGCTCTGGAAATCCCTCTTACCCCTCTCCATTACGAAGGTGTGACTTTCACTCCTTTGACAATGATTGGAAAGTAAAGTGAGAGTCTTAATAATTAGGGCTCATATTTAAATGAACATTACATAGAGTTGCTACAGATAGCTATCAGGATACATTTATGATTGGAAGGAAATACTGGAACCTCGATTGCAATCACCGAATGAATTAAGGTACAAGTAAAGGCATCATTTAATATCAACTCTTCAAATACCCCAAATTGTCATAGATGGCATACATACTTTGACCATTCTGAATCAGGCCCTTGCTGGCTGTTTGACCTGCTGGCTTCCGGTTGGTTGAATAGCAGCATTGTCCTCACAATGTGACCGATCCAACCGCCTTAAGATCGGCAGGCCACGTTGCCAGCAGGAGGACAGCTACGTGTACAGGGGAATACCGTTCTATAAGATGTGCTTTTGAAATGCCCGAGGCGGACCAGCTGGAACGTCAACACTAACAAGTCTGTCCAAACGCTATGAAACAGTCCGACGGCAATGTAATATAAGGCTCAGCTTTGAAAAAGAATACAGCTGTGTGTTTTAAACAGTTATATATGGAATTGTTATACTGTCCCCTTGTGTGTGATTTTTTGGGCTTACAATGAAGCTGCACCCATTGACCTGAGCTCCTATACTAATCATCAAGTATTACAAACACGTTTTACATTTGGGGGAATAAGCTTTATCGCTCTGTTGCCAAGCTTTCCGCATTTGTGGAAAATAAAGATTATTATTATGATTAGTTCAGCACAAAGACTTGAGGTAGAGAGAAACACTAAGTCTGACTTATGTCTAAAGTTAAAGATATCCGCCTACTGTACCTTGAACTGTCGCAACACCAAACCCTTTCACTGGTGTCTCTAGTTGTAGTGTAAAATGTAATGTGCTTTTAAAAATGACAGCTAATTAAAAGTCTTACATTTATTATGAGCCAGCCTAAAAGTGAAACATAGTGAAGTGCCTACTAGATGGATTCTTCAGAAACAAGAACAACTGTCGAAGTGAAAGATGTGACTGCTAAATACTGCAGCAATGAAAGTCCTTTTGCCACTGGCTATTTTGGCTTAAGAATAAGACATTTTAGCTGAAACACATTCAGCAACAACATTATGAACCTCTGCAGAAATACAATATCACCATCTATTCGATTTTAATATTATTTGGTAGAATGAGACTCTAACTTCCCCTAAAAAAACAAGCAATAATTTCATTGTTTTCCAATTCAAGGTTGTATATAGAGTTAGGATCAGATGTAGCGGAGAGACGACAAGTAAAAAAGGAGGGATGTATCAGCACCAGAGACATGACACAAATAATTAAAAAAATGAACATCTCTGCCACCCCCGGTTATTCTCTGCTGCATGGAATGTGTTTGTATGGTGTTGTCCTGTTATTTCATCTGGCTCAGGAATGTAGACAGATAGTAAGTTTGCAACCACCTCTGTTTTCACCACTAACTTACATCCCTTGGGTGATGCACACGCACATACACACACATACACACACACACACACACATACAGTAGGCAGCTCGGTAGATTTATAGGGCCATTTACTGTGCCAGTCGTCCGTCTGTCTTCTCCTCATCTATTCCTGTCATGCAGCTGCGTAGGTGTGGATTAAACCTCTTCCTGGATGGTGCACACCACTAGTACTTTTCACTTAATGGGAACAGATTCCATTTAAATGTTATGCGACTAGACCCGGCCGGATATACTGTATGATGAACCGAAGGTCGTGTTCTGCTTGGAGTAACCACTGCACACGCAGAAGCAACCGGAGACAATTCGTGGGAAATTGTGTTTCAGTTAGGCTCCCTGGGGGCACAGCGGGCTATAAGGGGCCCATCGCACTGTCTGGTGCATGACCTTTTTCTCTGTCTTGCGTAATTTCTGCTTTGTTTTCTCCATCTGCGTACGATCTAGTGCGGTGGAAGCAGTAATCCCCTGAAAGTAGTGTGTCTTCGAGCCCGGAGGCTCGCGCAAAAGGTGTGGCAATTTTGCAACAGAGGCTTCAAGAGGGATGCCACAGTAGAAAATGTCACGTTGTGTCGGAGAAACATCTTCATGCACTCTGTGTTTTTTTTTTTTTTCAGAACAAGAAGAAGTACAAAGGGAGAGGGCGAAGTCAAGAATGTCGAAAATGAGCCTGAGGATGGAATGAAGTGAGACCTCAACCTCTAACAGACGGGTGGGGGGACTTTTTTCTCATGAGTGGAATTACAATGAACCCCACATCCCTTAGGACATGGGTTGTTGTTGTGCATTGTACACAATGACTTGTGTTTGAGAGACTTTTTGTCTGCTTGTATTCGCTAAGAGCTCATGTGATGTTTTCCCTGCTGGCTACAAATTGTCTGACAGTGACTAATATAGATATATATATATATACATCTATAGTAATGTATGTGCCAGAAACTACTGGTACGACACGGTGTCTCTGACTTCACTGTGAAACGAGAAACTTGGACGTTTTTGAAAGACGATCTTGCCGGTATAGACGCCTCCATATGAATAATTCTGTCTAATTTTCCCTGCGTCTGTGTGAGGTGACTTGCACTGACGAATACGAGACAAAGAAAACGTAGTTCTGCAGCTTCTCTCTGTTTTCAGTGAGCCACCATAGAGGCCGCTCTCATGCCACACTGATTTGAATGTGCATTAAATGTTCCTGATAAATTTGAAATACTAGTTCAGCATCAGTTCTTCGTTTTGTCACTATTCAGACATCGATAAGAATCATAATTAGGGTGTCTCGAAGACGGGCTGAGAAGGGCAACATTCCTTAAATATATTTGCTTTTTAAGATCAGCTCAGGGATTTGTGCATGGAAGATTTTAGGCTTCACTTCAAAATTGCCCGAAGCTCAACGCAACCGTACCATAACTGTTAAAATAAGATAGTCCTTTATTAGTCTCACAGAGAGGACAATTACAGTGGTACAGTAGCAAAGGGGATAGTGCAATAACAAGAAGCATCAGTAAAGAAAAACAGCAGGATATTATCACCAAGTAAACAGTATAAAAATAAAAAGGTTGTTTTTGTTGCATCCAAAAATGACCCGTATGATCATTGCTGTGATCTAAGAATAGAGTATAGGTTCATATTCTGTCAAGACTATCACTGATTTCTAATAACAATACAATACTCACATGACCATATATATTTAAAGTCTGAATTTCAGCCAATGTGAGGCTTCAGCCAAATCCTGGCATCTTTAGTTACTAAATGCTACTCTAACTGGTCGCTAACTTTGTCGATTGCTCGGCTGTTGGGACTCCCTTAAAACTTGGTATTTCACCTGGATGGGCGTGGTTTTGCAGGAAGTAACAGTGCACGCTTTTGCCGAGCTTCAAAGAATATCTCCGCCCATGCTCTTAAGAGTGCACGTTCATGAATCACGTTCAATTTTGTACAAATAATGAAGGTATTTCCTCACGTGCAGATTGTTTGTCCCATGTAGCTATAAAGAAGGAATTCACCCTAAGCTATTGTAAATATTAAATTGGGTAACCCTAACGTTATGTTATATAAGCCTATCGTCAGCAGTTTGTCAGATAATTTAAAGTGAATTGCATCTTTTCGTTAACGTTAACTGTTCAATTTACTATCGGCGAGTGAGTGTATGAGAGCCAAGTGAAATGTGAGTAAAGGTTTTATAGATCTATCCGTCCTTTATCTTTATCACCAGTGTGATCAGTGTGTCATGATGGTCAGTTTGACAATTTGTCACAAGTCAGGTAGTCATTTGAAAATCTGCGGGGAGCTAAATAAATGTGAGGGTATCTTCGTGAATCGCTGATCACAAAAGAAAAGAAAGATCATCTATGAAGTTACAATTGGGGCTCTCCTGTAGGTTTCACCTTGGGGTTAAGGAAAAATCTGGTTAATGATCAACTTGGAACGAGCTGGATGAGAGCATAGTTTGCTGGCCAGAAAACTAAAAACAACGACACCTTTCAGAGCTTCACCCATTGTTCATATTATAGCTGCTGATTACTACGAGCCAAGCTGAGGTAGCATTAGCTTCAAGGCTGATAGCTTTAGGGTCTAACGTCGGGGGAGTCCACTTTTCTCTGGATGGACTGCAGCTCACTGCTGTTGAGGAGACAGTTTAAATGTATTTTCTTGTTGAGTCATCACTTTCCCTGAGCAATGAATGTTTCCCTGTGGTGCTCAAACAACACAATTTAATTTGAGCAAACAGAGAATTGATTTAGTTGGATTGGATGCTTTTCTGAATTTCCACCCTGCTTCCTGATTCAGGCAGACAACATGGTTGAATTTATGTATAAATCTCGTCTGGCCTTTTAGACCCATTAGCGCCATTTAAGATCTCTCTGTCTTCAGTTAGGTTCACTTATGGAAGAGCATATGCCAGTGGTAATATTTTCTACCATGCAATTGGATGTTCCATAAAGCTTTCTGGGTTAGACAGGTGGTTATGGGTGAGTCCACGCGGCTGCTTCAGCCAGATGCTCCACAGGTTGCATCAGGAGGAGAAGCAACATAACCAGTGAGGACCATTTGATCTGAACACCTTCTGTGGTCACAGACGGCCAGCTGCTGGACACTGTGGTCCATTTAAAAAACCCTCATAACTCCATTATACAGCCTCTGTGAATACCATTTCATGACCACACACACGCACACACACACACACACACACACACACACACACACACACACACACGCAAACACAATTATTTTCTCACTCCACTGTCAGTCAGCCTTCCTTTTCTCTTTCTCCAAATACTCCTTGAAATGGAGTTCCTGTATTTGTTTTTGCAGATTATACATATGAACAAATATGTATTTTGCCTCAGGTCTCTGCAGGTTATCAGTAGTTTTATATGAAGACATTTAAAATGTTTGCTGTGGCTGATGTTTGATTACAGGTGTTGTCTTGTTGATTCTGAGATCAGTGAAGGCAATCTGCTTCATATAATTCTTCATACAACTGACGGTCTATTTCACATGAACCTTAAAGCTAAAAAACCCACAGAGAATTATGACTTCACATCTTCGTCAGCTACACAAGCTTTTCAGTCAGTCTTTCCTGTTTTGGTTCAGTCTCAGTGCTCTCATCAACCCCGCCTCCAGGCACAGCAGGCAGTCGATTTCAGCACAAAAGCTCTGATACAACAATGTTAACCAACCTTTTCAGCACCAAACTGCAGAGGACGGAAAAAACCTAGCTGGTGAACATTGTGGAACATTTAGCAGATGACAGACAGACATTTCTCGCAGGAGACCAACAAAAAGCGAAAAGGAGAGTGAATATTATCGCTCTGGTTTGTCAGGTGGCCAGAAACACCACTTCAAATGAATGCTGTTGTGTGGTCCAGTACATTTGCCATACCAACTTTTTAAGATCAGGTGTCGATGTCAGTGTGGGTGTGCTTGTTGTGCTGCCCTCAAGTAGGAAAAAAAGCGATTCATCCAGCTTTAGAAGCCATGCACACGCCCATGGTAAAACTACACGTGAGATTTAAATTAGTTTGGCTGATTAGACCTCTACTACCACTACTGTGCTGAACTGACATTTCCCTTCCTCCAATGTTAGCTCTGTTGCATCTGTTAAGAGCGGGAAAATTGACACCTTTGTCATTGTCATTAGCCCACAAAGTCTGGTTGTGTTATATAATTCCAGCATAGCTTGGGGTGGGCTGACGAAATGTGTAATCCACTTGCTTGTCCTGTCTACTAAGATTCATTTTCACTTAGTTATTATTTTCTCTCTTTTACCTTGCATGTTTCCCCACAGAATACTGCAGACATGCCCCTCGTGCATGCACGACTGCCGTTCACAGTAACCTTCCCATTAGAAGGCTAACGAGCATTGCACATGGGATTCACAGTAGCATCGCTGCTGGCTGAGTTTGCCAGTTCATGTTTGAGTGTAAGAGAAAGAGAAAGTTAGCCAAGTCATGAGGTCAGCCAATCTACGGCCCCTCTCCCTTGGCACAGAGCATTGTGGGAGGTGAGCCAGGATTTCTTCCTTCATGGTAAAAAGGATAGGTATTTGTGCATTGAGCCTTGCTGCACTCCTTCCAGTAAAAACAAAAAGAAGTGTGGGGCATGATTTGTCGGGAAACTGGCCGCGTGATCTTGGACCTTGGATCTTCTCACTGGAGCGCTCTCTTTTCATGTCCAAACATCTGCTCTCACAAACAATACACTCCATTTTCAGCATTTACTCCACGTCTGTGAAAGTATGGTAATGTTGTCAGTGAAGGACTCTCAAAGCACCACAATATGTTTTTAAATGGTGCTATCAATCTTTTTGTTGTAGGCATCACTTTTGTACAAATGGTGGATATGTCATTTTGAAATGAAACTCTTCAATTATTTAGAGACCAATTAGTCAAACCACATAGCCTGGAGCAAATGCAGTTGTTTTGAAGTGAGCCGGTGTGATCCATGGGGGATAGAGGGGGAGTGGGTATGAATCTACACATGATTACTGTACACGTAGAATAACAAAAAGGTTTTTACATTGAAGGTAAAACCTCAATTATTTTATTTCAGAAGAAAAATGTGTGAAAAGTGGACAAAATGTATTTGTGCATCCGATGAGGATTCTGTGTTGTGAAGAGCGTGTGTGATCGGTGTTATTAACGGTCAACCCATTATTTTGAAATGTCAGCATGCGGTATTTGAATGGTGGAAAGGCGCGGAGGTAGAAATTGGTCACAACTACTCTGTCATGGAAAAGTGCTATTATGAAATAAAAGTGTCTTACAATTTCTGAAGGTCGATGCAAATCAACACCAACAACACTGTACAACATTCGCTTTTCCTAAGCAAAATCATTTAAAATAAATTACCAATTATTTTCTAAATTATTGGTTCATATTTTATGTGCATATTTACTTTATTACTCATGTATCAATAAATGATTAATTTCATAATGTGTTGGCTTTATTTATCTAATATCAGCCATTTCCTCATCCAGTAGACTTCCACTGTCTCCTCACTCCAATCGAGACAGAGTGCAAGACTGAGTTCATTATGAAGATCCCAAAGGGAGCATTGGTGGGCTCACATCATCCAATCACCCCAACCAGGAAATGACTCAGTGTTACCAAGGGGACCAGCAGTCAGGGTCACTAAAGACAAAGGCACAGAGGACTGCTCTGACACGCGCACATGCACACCCCGGCCCCGAGGCAATAACTTTAAACAATTGCAGACAAATGGTAGACAAATCGCTTAATACTGATTGCCAGCTCTATACACAAGATTGGTAGTGATACCTGCAAAGAGATTGAGTGGATTAGCTAGAGATGTCATGCAACCAAAACTGCTTCAATTATTAACACAAATGAGAGCAAAGACCCTTTACAATGTAAAACATTAACTTACATTTCTTGAAATACATAAAGCAACAAACGAATAGCACGTTACGTAAGTTAAGCTACGGACGTAAAGTCATGTGACTCAGTGATATAGCTTCCAATCTTAAAGGACTTCTTGCTCTTAATACTACGTTGGTCGTGTCTACATTTACATTGAAGTTAAGCCGAGGTTATACCATCAGTACGCAAGGGTCTGCTAGGGCCCGCATGACGTACATTTCGTCATCAGAGGATGTACTCTGTGCGGACGTCCACGCGCTGCCAATTGGTTGCGACAGCGCGGGTTTGTCTGGACTTCTCCGTGTGTGCATTGCAAACTATTGGGAATGTGTGAAACGCGTCCTCCAAGTGGACAGTATGAATAGATCTATATGCACTAAAGAGTGCCTGGTGCATTGCGATAAAGACATCGAGGGCCACTGATCAAGCGTCAGGAATTGCTGTCCTGGGAGTGAGACCAAGCTGGAATAAAATGTAATAAATTATAGCACATTTGTGAATTGAAAATAACACCAACAACACAACTTAAACAGGATGTCAGGATATCAAAATGATCAGTCAAAGTTTTATTTGCCAACTATGAAGTACTGCACAGCACATAATGTCAATGGCAGATTGTAAATTATTTTACATTTCTCAGTTTTTCCAAGTGAAACGTTATTGTCCATCTTATTTGTCCTCCTCTTTGTTCATACACCCCTCTCTCTTTGATCACTTATTCATCCATCCATCTCAATCTCTATATCTGTAGTGTAGGTTGGTGTTCCTGTAATTACTGCCTCCTACTCCATCCGTCACAAACACACTCAAACATGCACACACACACACGTGCAACTCCGATGATAAACACAAGGCGTTTTACATTTCATTTGTGTCTTTTATCCCTGTTTATGTAAATTACAGGGCTTCATCAGATTGAGTACCCGGTTCGACTGTGGCGATTCTCTTGTGTTTCCGAGGATTTCCATATAACTCGGGTAATTATGTCTAGCTCTGCGGCCCACGCATGGGGACATTGCACCATGGGTGGTGGACCGACTGCAGTTCACTGAAAGGTCAACAAATAAACAGGCGTATCTTGTTTCATGCAGCCCTGCTGCCTGCTCTGCTTCTGGGCGTGTCTCTTACTGTGTTCTGTGTTTGTGTGTCCGTGAAGAGTTGAGCCCCATATTAAGCCACGCTGAGCCTCTTTTAAGAGCATTGATCAATTCCCAGGAGTCGAGTGAAGAGTGAAAGTCTCCATCATTGTTAGTAACCTTACGGTTTAATTCAATGGCCTTTTTCCCTCCTGACGGATCAATGCCATGATTCAGTGGCTATTTAGCACTCAGCAAGTGGACTAGAGGCAGATAGGGCGGGGGAGGGGGGGCTTGGACCATGAGATTCAGATGAGGATGACTTGCTGGAGACTTATATAGAAATTCAATATTCACTTATTAGCTGCAGCTAATAAAAGTGGTAAATAAAGATGTGAGCTAACAGTGGGACCTCTGTTCAGCGATTTTAAGGCACACTGACAGTTTAGCCGAAAAGTCATTTTACATTTTATTTGAACCTTTTGCAGTAATGGGACATTTTACTAAACATTGGCGTTCCTATCTCTTACAGTTTCAATTTGTATAGGTTTTAGTGTCCTGAAAAGATAAAACGCTTCAGTATTTCAAAATTTGTGAAAATTTATAGCAGAAATATAATTGTTTCTCCTTTCTTATCTTATGGTATTACTTATGTACTGTAATGAAAAATTCCAGACCTTGTGTCATATTATCCTTTCTCTCTTACTCAACAGTCTCCAGTGTATAAAACACTGGCTTCTCCTCCGTCTTTTGCCTGTTTGCGCGTCTAATTTATTTGACTGTGCAGTGAGTCCGGCTGCAGACGCTTGAATTAAACTTAAAATGATGCTAGAGGGTACCTAGAGCATCGCAGTGATAAGCGCAGGGACACTGACAAAGCCTCGGTATTTAACGAGTTCGGAGTACCACTGATCAAATCAAATCCAACAAAACAACCCATGCAATAAATTTGGTCACTCATCGACCCTGTTTTAGAAAGCTCGTTGGTCATTTTCAGACAAATATCATGTTGTCCTAAAGTTGACAGAACTAACAACTCCAGTAACTGCAGCATTCTTTCTGCGTATGTTTTGCTGTCATTGCTAATGGGTATTGTTATTGGCATATTGCATATTGGTATTTCAGTGAGGAATACACAAGCATAGTCCACTCACCACGATGACCATTCTTTCCCGTCTGACAGCAGCCGGGGCAAAGAGCATAACCATGATGGATTGGAGGGTGAGAAAGAGGAGAAGATCCTTGAAGAGAAAAGGACGTTAAAAGGAGGCGAGGAAGGAAAGGAAACGGAAGGAGGGCGGATGGGGAAACAGTAGCTTATTATCTCACCACCACGGTTCCAGACCAGTAGCTTTAAAGTGGAGGTCCTTGAGTAATGGATTCAAGTCATTATAATGACCCCTATTAAGCAGTGTGCTCTGATGATGACCTTTGTCCCTGTCTTGATTCTGTTCTGGTCCTCATTTTTATCACCTTCCCTGTATTTCAGTGCAAATGACAACAGTTGTCCCCGTATCAGCCTAATCCGGATCTGGACTCCGATGTGTATCTAAATGAGTCCATGCCGTGAAAATGTTTGGGGTCAGTGCAGGTTCAGAAATAGATGTGATGAATTTAACTGCACTGCATGAAAATACATATATTGTGTGAAACATGTCACTTTCAGTGAGCAGGCTCTGACTGGACTTTATTGGCATTTTCTAAGCAGTATGATGGACTGAATATTTCCAACCAATAATAATGAGCTAGTTCTTTTGTGTTTTGCTGCATTAAAGGGGTCCTCCACCCACTTCACACATGACTATAAGGTCACTCATCAAGGAGCACTATTCAGACTGTGAAAGCAGTTGCATTCTGTCTTTGTCAAGTCTGAGAAAATAACCCTGATGATGTCATCGGGGTCATCCTGGACTGGACTTAAGACTTTGAGTTTTTTTTATCAGAAAGCCAGCTGTTGGCTTGATGGTGGCATGGAGTTTTAAAACATGTAGGTCAGGGTGAGGGAAAGTCCAAAGGAAAATTTGAGCTGAATTATGGGAAGTGTAGGATGCACTTTTGATGGATAGCAGTGACCGTGCGCCACAAGGGAATTACGCGATGGATGCTAAAATGTAGTGTAACAGTAGCAAAGTAGAGAGAAGTTATAAAGTCAACGATCTGACCCAGTTGTGTCAGTTATACAGCATATCTAATTTGTTAACATTAGCTAACATTAGCCATGATAAACTACTGGTAATACCAGACCAAATAAGGCTGGAGCAAAGAAACGCCTGAGTGTAATGAAATAAGCAAGAGGGTTTTTTTAATTCAACATTTTATTTCAGAGCAAGAATGTGTCATGTCATCTTTCAAAAGTTACATAGTCTCTCTTTAACCCCTACAAGGAACTAACAGCCAGGATTGATCTACTGTTTTCATTTTAACCATTGTTTTAATCTGTCCCTTCCAAGTCCACAACTTTGTGCAATACTAAATTGCTGAAATATCCTTTTACGGGTAAATAATGCTGAGTTGTCCGCTGACTCACCACACTGCAATGATGCATAAAATACTACATATCTGTATATTGGCATGATGGGCTTTAGTTGCATTTTACCAAGCAATGGTGTGCATGTTTCTGAACTGATATATATTTCGGACACTGTTCAAAGCCCAGAGCTGTATGCGGCTGAGTCAAATCCTTAAAAAGCTTTTTTTTTTCTTTTTTCCAGCACTGTGTAATCAAAGCCTTTTCCATGATGTTTTACCAGCACTCACTCTAGCTGAACGATTGAGCCAGCAGAGACACCCTCGAGCTTAACTCACCACCGGCTATTCTGATGGAGGGGTCACAGGTCATACCAATTCATCATAGTCATGTGGAGCGGAGTAAATGATGGATCAACACACATGCATGCAAAACACACAAATGCATTGACACACACACACACACACACACACACACAAAGTGGCAGTTCTTTAATGTCAGGCTCACTCGCTCAGTAAGGAACCTGAATAGCAAATGCTCTCTCATAATAATATGTGACCCACGTGTTCACACTGAGGTAGCTGCTAACGTAGCGTATAGAATAGCAGAACCTGGTTTTTATGTTATATCACAGTAGCTTTTTTTGCTTCTTGTCTTCTTAGTTTGCTCAACAAACTTCCTTCTTTTTTTCCCTTTGTCAAGGCACAAATGCTCCAAAGAGAGGTCGCTGTCTTATCTGCTATTACAAAGGTCTTTTTCAGTTATTTTTCTTTACACAGACGGTTTCGCTCGCAAGATGAAGAGAAGTGGTGGAACTGTGGAGGGGTGGAGCAGAGAAGAGGAGGAAGAGATGCAGGTGACATCACCTCCTTCCTTATACAAATGCGTTTGTGAATATGTACTACCGCTGCTGCTGCTGGGGGAAATGGTGCTTGTGTACCATCTGTGTGTGTGTGTGTGTGTGTGTGTGTGTGTGTGTGTGTGTGTGTGTGTGTGTTTGTGTGTCTTGAGGATGGGCTGTGGTGACACAGGACAATATGTAACAATGTTAGTCACCACACTGCCCTACATTTCTCACCCCTTGATGGTGTCGAATGATAGAAAACAATCAGACGTGACCACAATGTCCAGTAAAGATCTACTCTCATGAACCCAAGTTTACCAGGAAACCTTGTGGGGAAGAAAGACTGACTCATTCAGTCGTATCTGTGATGAGCCTAGCTTAGCATAAAGTATCAAAGCAGGGGGCCACTGTCTGGCTCGGTGCTGGGGTAAAAGAATCTGCCCACCAGCACCTTAAATGCCATCGCCCCCCCCCCCTCAAACCACTTTGTTTTTTGCCCAGATTGAATAACAAGTCAATCAGCGTTAATGATTGAGCTTTAGAGGAGGTAGGATGATTTTTTCACCCTTGTGCAGAGCCAGGCTAGCCGTTTCTTCTTGCTTACAGTCTTTATGCTAAGCTAACCTCGTCCTCTGATGGCTATAACTTCATACTTTTTAAACAGACATGAGAGTGTTATTGATCTTCTCTTCTATCTCTCGGCAAGAAAGTGAATCGGTGTATTTCCCAAAACATCAAACTATCCCTTTAAAATGTTTCAAAATGTCTATTGTCAGACATTTCAGTTGTTTAGTGGAAAACAAGCTCATAATACAACCTAGAAAACTCCAGATGGATATGAAACTATCAATAAAGCTTGATCCTGACTATATGCCAAATTGATACTAACACATTAATGCATTAACAATACCTTCAGCAAATTGATAAGGTTTTGCATACTGCACGAACCTTTACCAAACTGCATTCTGGAGATGATGACTTGATTTCAGTGTTTTAGTATCTGGACATTCTGGGATCTCACACTCACACTCTGCTGAATGGGTGTGCTTGATTAAGCTCATCTTCTGAGCAAAAGTTGACTTTGAAACATTTTATGTTCCCTCGTCATTTTTCTCTTCTTTAATTTCTCTTTCACCGGCTCATTGGCTTCTCCGTGTTCCTTCTGTTATTTGTGCTCGCTCAGTTAATACTGATTGTATAGTTAATAATGTTTTGACCTGTATTTTGTTCTTGAGGAGAGGCAGAGAGAGCGAGCAGCTACTTTTGTATGAAGCAGAGATCAATGACATGTGCCAGAGGGGGTGGGGGGGGGGGTGCCCATTGTTCCAATGGCCCATTATTCCAAAACCCCAGTACTTCGAACCCCAATAGTGATGAGGTAAAAATATGGTGATGGCGACATCAGCATGCATAATTATTTGTCATAATAATGGATAATAATTTATTACACAGCAATAAAAGTCCTTCTAACAGGAGCTACTGGGTGTGCGGAGCCATCTGCTAGATATTTGATACTCCACCCATCCTGTCTTTCTTATCGTTTCTTTCGGTCCAAAGGAAAAATTTTCGGACTCTCGGGGTGTCGGAATAATGGGCCATTTGAACAAAGGCATGGTACCTGCCAGAGAGTGTAATGAAGAGGCTTCCTCTGGACAGACAGTTTGGGCAGTCAAATACATCCTCTTTTAGAGGCCCTGCAAAGATAAACTTGTCATATTCATTTGATGGGTTTTGACCTCTTACCCCACAGACAGTGGATGGTAACACCGGCAGGCAGATGACTTGCAGACAGAAATCCTCATCATGTTAGAACTACATAACCCCAATATTCAGGAATCAGTGAGGAACATCCACCATCCTTGTTGTTGGTGATAAAAACCCTCTCAAAGCGTCTTGGAAAAACTCATGAATGTCTGTCCAGCAGGTTCAACTTGAAGCTGTTTTATCTTAGCTCCTGAGAAGCTCTTTAAGATTTTTACCCAACAGCTGTAGATCAAGGCAAGCATGTGTCCACATGTGTGCACGTGACCCAGAGCCCAAAAGACAGACACGGGTCTCATGTGTTTATAAGACTGATAGAAATCTCTCAGAAGACGACTTTGAAGGGCAGATAGCAAACATCAGACAGCTCAAACTCCTTTAGTTTAGGACCTGGAGCCTGTTTCTATTAGTCTCTGTGTGTTTGTGTGTGTGTGTGTGTGGCCCTTGCACGTTAAAATCCATTCCAGGAATCAGGAAACAGTTACTCTTTCTGCCTGCTACACCCAGTTTACAAAAGACTGGAAACAGCTAACCTGGCAATATGTACAACCCAGATCCACTCTTTCTGTTCTTACCATTCACAATAAAAGCCCTAGACGTATACACTGTTTACCAGAGGTCACTCAACAAAAAAAACTCAGTAATCCATCTAAATTATTCCTCTAATCAGGCTGAAAATGCTAGATAAACAACATCTGTACCATCATGGGACGCTGAAACAACCTCTGTCAATCATTGACAGTGCACCTGCTGTCATGATTAGGTTTTGCCTTCTGTGTGTCTGTGAGTACATCCCAATTCTCATTTCCTCGCTCCTCGATTGAACCGGAAGTTGTTCTGCGCCGCCATATTGACGGCCGTCCCAAAGCTCTTTATTTAGCTCGGAGGAGCGAGGATCGAGGAGAGAGGAGGGATCTCTGAGGAGCCATGAGCGAGGACCCACGAGAACAGACTTCCAGGAAGTGTTTTAACGGCCGACACGCCCCCTCATTGTTCATCAGTTATGTGATTGGACGCTGCAGCTGATCGGACTGATGAGATTTCTTTCAACATGTAAACAGTGAAGACGGATCGCAGATTAAACTCTAGTTTATATTTGATTAGTTTTCTGATCTGATTTAAATAGATGTTCATTGTAGTCTGAACAACAAAAGGACCAAAAACAACTTTCTTCATTTATTAGAAAGATTTGTGTTTTCATGATCTGATATTTCCCTCAATAACTATTATTATTAAACAATTAAAGTGAGAGAGAGCTTTTTACATCATTTATCATCATTTTATTCAGTCACGTGAATCATGTTTGATGAGTGTTTGATGATCATGTTTGATGAGTTTTATCATTTAAGAGAAACAATAATCACGTTCTGGGTTATTTAATAATGGCGTCACAATCTGAATTTCAAAACGTACAGACGCAAAAAATTCATAAATAATACGATTGCATTCTGCCGGTAGAAATTGATCCTGCACTTATAAACAGAACACAGACACAGTTTGATAACACTACAGAGAGAAACACCTCTACAGTCATGATTACTGTGTGTCTTTATTAGTTATTAGTTACTATTATCAAGTACAGTGATCATGTGAACAGACACAAACTTCTCAAAAGTCTCTCAAGCTGTTAAAGCCGACAGCTGATCCAGCTGTGATCAGCTGATCCTCCGTCATCAGAAACAGACGTCGCTTCACGTGACGCAACTGAGCAAAGGACGTCTCATGTCTCTTAAAATATATTTCCTTGTTTCCTCTCTCCTCGCATGGTTTCCTTGCATCTCTCCATGCATCCCTGGTGGGAGGGACTAAGACGCATGGGAAAGGAGCCAAGTGAGGGAAACGGGGATGCAATTAAGGGACTTTAGGATGTACCTTGTGTGTAGCTCTACATCCTCCTCACTCTACCTGTCAGCCGCTCCCTCATCATCAGCCTAACTCCCTTCACCTGCCTCTGATCACTAATCAAGCACTCCCTCCTCATCAGCACAACTCCCCTCACCTGTTCAAGCCACTATATATACTCCCCTGCTTTCCCTGTTCCAGATCATTGCCATGTCTACCTGCCCGTTTGGCTCATCCTGTTTCCCGTCCCTCGTCCCTGGATTCCCTGCAGTGTCGCTGTAAGATTCCTGTCGTGTTCCTGCTCCCAGTTTCCCAGTCGGCCTGCCCTGCCTTGTCCTGCCGGGGTCCCCCCCCTTCCTCGTCTCTCGTCTCGTGCTTGGATTCCCTGCTGTGTTCCGGTAAAGATTCCTGTCTTGTTCGTGACTCATTAAAAACCGTTTCACACTGCTTCTGACTGTCTGCTTTTGAGTCCTCCACCACACCCTGTGACACCTGCTTTGAATGTTCTCAGCAGATTAAATGGGCATGATGAGTTGTTAGCAGCCTGATAGATATGGGTTAGAAGGGCGCCGCTACACATACAAGGAGGTTCAGAGGGCTGTTATCGTCTATTCCAGTCATTTCCAAAGACTGGGTCAGGAGTCACCGGTGGATCACGGGAGCTGTTCTTTGGGTTCCCAAATAAATGTGCAGAATTTTCTTTCATCGCCTTTCATTTAACGTTTACGAGGCAGTCTGTTAAACCCCGCCTTAATGCATTAATTTGGTCTCATCTATAAAATATTTAATGTGTACATGTATTCAATAAAACATGCATAAAATGAAGTTGTGATTTATCAAACTTATTTCTTGGAAAAGGCTGGTTTACCTTTTCGAGATAATATAAGGTGATGAGGATCAGTGAAAATGGAATCGGGGATGTTCATTTGCACACAAATTCACTCTTCTCACGATTTATTGATGAGGCCTATTGTGAATTGAATCAAGAGTTTACTTTTTTTTTTTTTTTTTTTAATTTTTAGGAAAAACCCTGATCTATTCACATACTGCTCACCGATACAAATACAAGAAGACGACTTCAACCTCTAGAGACTGTAGTAAATCTGCCGGGAGCAAAAGAGGGAGTAATGAGCGACAAAGTGATGGATAGGTCAGTTTTGTTGCCGAAGCCTGACGTTGTTTTGTGTCTAACAATGTTAAGTTTCATGTTTGCAACATGGTAGGGGCAGTTTGGCTGTCTAAAGCATTAGAATAGTAGTTATAACCTTTGATAACACCCATTAAATAGGCTGCCAGCATTCATAATGGCTGCACTGTAAAGAGAAATGGAGGTGCACAACACTAGTAGGCAATCAAAATTGATAAATCGATATCTGATATTGCCTGAAGCTAGCTAATTCGTAAAGCCAATGCGGAGCCATCCTGCTCTTTTAGTAAAATAGAGTGATACCCCATGCAGCTTTTTTTCTGTCCCCATACTGTGAAGTCGCTCTCGGATAAACTAACTTTATTAACCACATTAAACCTATCCCCCCACCCTCCCACATGACCCCAGCTGTATTTACTGCCTGCTACTGTATTTGATTCCCAGGACTCAGACAGGAGATAAAAACACAAACATGCATGACATCTGGACAGATGGCTGACTGGAGGCCAGGACGAGAAGGCCAATCGATCAGAGCAGTAGTAATGATAAAGTATTTTCACTGGAGCTGTACTCTACATTATTTTGTAACATTTGAGGAACAACTTGTCCTCCCTCTGGGCATCAGAGCAATGGCAGCACAACCTCTTTTTTTTTAAAGCCAATATCTTTATAAAAGATAAGTCTGTTTGCTATAATCTGATTAAGAAAATGTCTCTGTGCAAATGAAAACAGAGAGCGGAGATCTTGTGACGGATGAATAGTGATTTATCTTCATCAAGGCTCTTTTTACTTGCATGTTAACCAGACATTTTGTTAATGCCGCCAAATCCCACACTGGTATCGTTTTACTGCTCAGCATCAATTTCATTAACTGTTTGGGGTGTAGAAACAAGTATCTTGGACAAAACAAACATTGCAGTTGGGATTAGATTAGTCATTAATAAGGAGAGATCAGTGCAGCAGAAATGTGACAGGGTGTCACGGGGCATGGTGGAGAACTCAAGTGCAGACCAGGCAGAGTAGCGTGTAGAAGGTGATTTAATGAACAATTTAAACCAACAGCAGACTTACAGGCACAATGGGGAATCCACGGATGAGACAAGGGGGGGGGGGGGGGGGATATCCAGCAGGACAGAAACAGGACAAGCCGAACAGGCGGGTAAACATTACAAGGATCTGGCAAGGAGTGACTGCGGGGCAGGAGCTTATGAAGAGGGAAGAACAGGTGAGAAGAGTTGTGCTGATGAGGGGGAAGTGCTGGATTACTGATCAGAGGCAGGTGAAGGGAATTAGGCCGAGGGAGTGACCGACAGGTAGAGTGAGGAGGGTAGAGAAACACAAAGACACACAGAGGCAAAGCCTAATCGTGATACAAGGTATTCATCAGGAATTAAAGATCAAATATAATTGCACAAACGGAAAAGAAAATGATTCGTTACAGGATGAAAAAATGCACGAGAGGACAAACTGCTGCCCTGAACATTAAAAATGAATGAATCACCTGAAGAAGTTTTTTTTCTGATTTACTTGTGTTTGATCTTTATTAGAATTGTTACACAGAAAAGAAAGTGACATTATTAGTGCTTAGTGGTATAAAATAGACTGTATCATGGAAGGTATATGTATCAGATAGTGGCACAGCAAAATTCATTCATGTGTCTCTGCTGAATAAACAGCACATGGGTCTTGGTGACGTAGTGACTGTTCACAGGGCTGGTTGATGAACTACAAAGCTGGTGAGCTAACACGCTAGCAAGCCTGGAACATGTTAGGGCTATGGACTCTCAGAGCTTTCTGTTTTGCAGCGTGTTTGGCACAGAGAGAGAGAGAGAGAGAGAGAGAGATTTAGTTTTGAGAAGGTGGAAGATGACGAAAATAAAGATTTGTTGAATGACGTCGGTGCCGTCTCGTCATCGTCTCGTCTTAGTCATGAAGATAAAAGGCTGTTGAGGAACATTGTTCGGCATAGTTTTAGTTAACGAAATCAACACTGCTATGACAAAGCTAATCAGTTTGCCTAAAGGTCAGCACTGTTGGGAAGGCTTGCTATAGGTCCCATTGACTTCAATGTGAAAATGTAATGCTGATGTATTGTTCCCCCAAGTGAATCCATTGATTCCGTTGGAAATAATTTGATTGTGATATTTTGCCATTTTTAAACGGCGGCGTGAACAGGCCTTACAGCCAAAACTGCTAACACAATGTGGCACGTTGAATCAAAACGGGCTTCGGCAGTAGGGGCAGAGTTTGGGGTCAGGGTCTGCTGCGTAAGGAAAGGCATTTTGAATTTAATAACGGGGACAACAATCAAAACCCGCTGACGAGGAGAAAAAAAGGTTGAAAAAAAAGACGAAGGCTCTTACTGTGAACAACAAAGACGGGACTTTAAGAGAACAGAGAAGAAAGAGAGCAGGTTAATTATTGGGAGAGATGACTCAAAATGGCACACATTAACCACACGGAGGGTTAACCAATAAGGTAAGCGGTGAGGTGACCTCTTTTAATTTAATCTCTGTGGTTGCAAGCAATTGTGTTTGCATGCTTGTATTCAGGGCACGTTTGTAGGGGGGCACTACTTTGTCATTGGACTATTTATTAGAAATAAAAAAAAATATATAAAAATATTTTTTTATGAACAGGTATTAAGACAAATAAGTTGTGACCGATGCTGCTTGACTTAGATGTGTGTGCAACTTGGCACTCAGCAGAACAGAGAAACCCTATCGCTGCCAGAATTGCATTAGGGATGTCTCCACATAGAGGCCGCGTGTCACCTTGGACAATTTAAGAGGTATGTTCCCTTACTCAGCCATATGCACGAGCACACGTAAACACAATAGGACCCAGTAGACGCCACCGGTGCATTAGTTTGTCTGTGACGGAAGGCGGTCATTATTAGAATAGATGCTGTTGATGCAGACCTTCATTTAAAACCTGGCTAATGGCTCACCGTCGCCTGCACACACCCACACACACACACTCCCATGCTTATAATTATACATTCCAGGGACAAATTGTCTCAGTATGGCGGGTCTCTATGCCAGCCTGTCTCCACGCATCCATCTCTCCTCTCTCTCGTCTCACTACGTCCCTTGTTAAGGTTCCGCTAAGTCGTTACTTCTAGGATCCCTGGGTGGCTGGTGGCGAACAATGTATCCTCATGATATCACTCAAAAAGATGCTCCTCACACTCCTTGTTCTCCTACAAAAGCCACTAACGTGTCAATTTAAATTTTCTCAAAACATGCTTTCAGCCCTTTCAAAATAAACTTCACAGGAATCAACTCAGTTAGGTTCAGGCAACTAAACGACTTAGTTAGGTTTAGGAAAAGATTGTGAAAAAAAGCTGAAAGATTGCTGTTTGTTGGACAGAGCCACCTCTCCTCCCACTACCCCTGGGTGGGCTTTTGTGGTCTTTACACGTGCTTATTGATGTTTATGTGGATAACATATGGAATGATTTCGGGGGACATATATACCTATTATGGTGCGTTGTTTTTTGGGCTGGATGAGACCGGCCTGTGGTGATCATGCACACTCACCTGCTTGTGCACAATACAGTACTTTCTAATGACCGACCCTGATTACATCCATTGCCTCAACCCTTACCCCGACCTGCGGGATAGACCACGTTAACGGGAGAATATTTTTCTGCTCACTCTCATGTTTTGTGATGAATCTCAAAGCGTTAATAATCTGTGATTCAAAGTGTTCACTGTTCTGTTTATAGTCCACTAGGTATAGTGTGTCAGCCCTGTTTTACTTGTGTCCAAGTGTGAATTTTGTTGTGGATGCAGATCATCCCGCAATGCATCAGTCCATAACTGAGCGCTACTGTTCTGATGTATTTCAGAAACAACAGATGATAACAACAGGCAGATTTAGGCGGCGACCAGATGAGAGGAACGGCATGAGTAGTGTCTGAGATTGGTCTTTGCCATCTGATGCATTTACAAGTGTATACAGCTATTGATCCATCTGGTACAAACACTACACACAGTCTCCTCATCTACATGTTAAGCATCCCCAACAGATAAACGTTTTTGAAAATAATTGTGCTTTTTTTTAGACCAATATGTCGCCATTTTTGGGAAATATGCTCATTTGCTTTCTTGCTGAGAGTGAGATAAGATTGATCCCACTCTCAAGTAAAGGGAAACATGCCACCTTTTATGGGGATGCCCAACTCAGGGTTGATGGTAAATGTAGTCTTCCTGCATCCAGCGTTGTCATATGACGTGACAGTAATGTAGTTGGATGCAAGGAAGAACAACAGGCTTGGGTTTCTTATCTCCACCTATGGGTAACCAGGGGGCGTTGGTTTCTAGATGCTGCACAAATAAGCAACTTTCTTGCCCTCCTTGTTTTTATGTACCTTTCAAACAGTGAAAAAATGACTTTACAGAATATGAGTGAAGGGATGTTATGGACGAGGATACATTTTAAAGTGGAATATCCAGCCGCATTCATTCGAGCCAGATCATACGGGCAAAGGAAGGAGGAGTCGGCAGCTGCTTTAGCCATTCAAGAGGACATGCAAGAGGGACACTCTGGGCGTTAGAAGCTCAAACGCAATGCATCCTGGTACAGGAAGGCACAACTCTGTGATATAGCACCCACTGATGGGACAAATCCCTTCTATTCCCTCCTAAAATAAACATTATATCTTCGTTAACTTTGATTTAAACAATAATTTGTGGTTTCACAGAGTTACGTGCTGCAACTGTTTCTTGCAGCATGACAGCCAGGTGCAGTGATTTCTCTGGATCTAGTCATCACCCTCAGGTTCTCAGGCTACCAGCAGACACGTGTGAAGAAACAGTTACAGCGTGCAAAACACAATTTGATGTCTTTACATTTCTGTATTGAAATGAAACAATTGAGATGTTAATTTGTGCTCTGTGTTTCCCCCTGCTGCCAGTCTTTATGCCAAGCTCAGATAATAACTCTCTGACTCTAGAGCTTAATAATTACTGAGCATGCAGACATGAGAGTTGAACTGATTTTCTCATCTAACTCCAGTTCTAATCAAACTCATATCCTTGATTAGCCCACTGTAGAAGTAAAAAACAATTATTGTCAATATTGTGCGTGTTGCGGACATCTTGTCTTTAGAATCACAGTCACACACACACACACACACACACACACACACACACACCGTCTCACCCACTCTCTGCTGCATTTTGTCACAAAGCAGCACTAAATAAAGGCCGCCGTGTCTGTCAGAGTTGTTGATCACCAATTTCATTTTGAAACATCCCTGACAACTGAAAAATTACACTCATCGCACCCACGATTCCATACATACCCAACATGCACACATGCTGTCATTCCACACACACATACGTACTGTAGATACACATCATCTGCCCGCCTTGCTGCTTTCTATTTGCAGGGGCTCGTCCTTCTTTCCCTGTCCCCTTTGAGATCATAACTCCACCCCTCCGTTGCCTCCACCCCTCACCGCCTGCAGAGCTTCCACAAATGAGATAAGAGCACTAATGTGATTGGGAGAGAGAGGGATGAGGGAGGGGGGGAGAGAGAGAGAGAGAGAGAGAGTTTCTAATTTAATAGAAACTCCATCAGGCTAATGGAACTGTGGACTGACTGCCCAGCTTCCTACACACACACACACACACACACACACACACACACACACACACACACACACACACACAGACATTTACTCTTCACTATATTGTACCTTGTGAGCGTGGGAACCTATTAGCATTCACCACAATACGCTGGGCCACAGAGTCAAATGAATGAATAAGAGGCAGAGAGGTTGGAAGAGAAGGACAACCCAGTGAGTGTGATAGATGGACTGGTGGAGGGTAAAAACAGATGAAATAATACTTTAAGATGAAAAACCTAAAAAAGTGCCCCCCTAATTAGAGGGAACAGAGCACAAAGCGAGGCGGACAGGCGACTGATGTCACGGCCGCCCGGTGCAGACAGTTCACCAATTATGGCTGTGCGAGTCCATGGTACTTGTTGAGGCCGGGACGACGTGAACGGAGACTGAGGAGGTGGAGTCAGGTTGGGTTGGGGGTTGGGTTGGGGGGTTGGTGGGTTGGGGGGTTGGTAGGTTGGGGGGGTGGGCGGGCAAGATGACGGATGATTTTTCACCAACAATCTGTCCGGCACAAGGGAAATAAATGAGAGTGTACCTCTACGCTAGCTATCTCGTGCACACAAACACCACTGATTCTCATTCACACAACAGGCTTGTCAGCTGATTTATTTCCACTTAAGAGTCTCGAGTGCAGACACTTAGACAAGCGACAAAGAGGACGAGTCCTTGAGCCGCACGGTCCTTACTATTCACGTTTTGTTCCCTCCCTTTTCTTCTTCCACTTCCTTTTGGTCGTAGCATGTTTTTTCTCTTTTCACCGCCATCAGAATCTCTTCTCTTCTGACTTCTTCATTTATAATAATACAGCTACGTATCATTGTTTGTCATGTGCTGTACATGCTTCCTTGCCTCCACCGACGGTGATGGTTGGACGGGCGGGATGTCATGGCGTTCCGAATTTTATGACCCCAATGAGACAAATTTAAAAATCGACACAAAATCTACATCAACACATTCTCACACCAATGCTTCAAATACTGACGTTTGCTCGGTGCTCCTATACGAACAGCAGTCTACTGAACGACAGTTCCATGTTTGTTCTACCCATTCACCTCCCCTCCTATTTTCTACTAATACTGTACACGCAATAGCTGCGTTGGTGTCAAACGCCAATGAGTACTCACCAAGCTGCTTAATTTGACGCGCTGGGAGTGAGAACGGGTCGTCTACATACGGTTTGTACTAAAGGACATCAGCTTGAGCAGCAAATATCTCAGACAGAATGAAACAAAATGCTTGGTTAATCTTTATTTTGTGTTACCTCTAATGAAGACTATCCAGATGACTAGATTAGAAAACTGGTACAAAAGCTAAAAAAAATAAATTCTCATTCCATTTACACAAGTTCCCCAACGTTTTTATGAACGAATGAATAGACATGGGGAAAATCGCATTAGGAGAGCTCATTTGGATATTTTTGGAACAGAAAACAACTTACAAGACTGGTTCACTTTGGGGGAAATACGCTTATTCGTATTCTCTCCAAGATAAATGAGAAGATCGATACCACAAGAGTGCTATCAATCTTCTTATTTAACTCTCAGCCAGAAAGCAAGTAAGTGTATCTCCCCAAAACTTGGAACAGGAGGAAAGGCAGTTGAAACCACAGGGAGGTGAGGCCGTTGAATTCAGACTTGGATTTGAGAGTCAAACTGAGAGACTTGACTGCTCTGAGACTTCAAATTAAAATCCTGGAACAATAAAAGGATAGATCTAGCATACTCACACAGCTTGGCATTTCATTTGGGTGTCATTTGTGTAGAATCCACAGTGGATGTAAGTGGGCGTTTTTAACATAAAAAAAACCCTCTCTTTGTGCAGCTCGACAGTATCCGGTGATCCCAGAATCCCAAAGGCGCAGGCTTCCTCCATTTGTCCGTTTTGTTGAACATTTAGTGTAATATCTGTCTGTTGGTAATACTGGTGCAAATACAGGCCAGCACGCTGACACTTAACACAGAAAAACATGTAAGGTAATATTAATGCAACGTAATCAACAGCTGTGGATGTGGACTTCAAGTATTGGTATGATTTAGTGCAGGATCAATATAGGCTGTCTTTATTTATCCAACGTTTTAGCTCAGACAGGCTGCAGCGTTAACGTCATGTGAGCAGGTTACAATGTGCTGTATGCCAGTATGTTCCCACAGGGCAGAGTGACATGGCACTGTGTGTGTGCGTGTGTGTGAACTGTTACAGTCTGCTCACCTTGCATTAGGTGAAAACAAAATAAATCAATCAAAAATCAAAGATGGCAAAAAATGTGTCCTTACATAGAAAGAAAATGGACTAAAGTTCTAGTTTTTGTTGTCAAAAATAACAAAAGTAAAATGACAAAATGTGACTTCAATTAATAATAAATGTTTTCATCCAAAGATTAGAACTACATCTAAATAAAATAAAAAGTTCCACAATTGTCACTGTACACAGATACGTGGTGTGATAACAGGTCACACAACATGACCTGGTAGTACATCTTACCTGTGCTCAATCAATTAAACAGCTGATAATTAAAGGTTTCAAACACATTTTAAATAGTGCAGTCAAATTGTTATTCAAATATATTCTGAATTTGGGTTTCGGCCCTTGATTGGCCTAATGGCAATGTCATTGTATTAAAGTTCACATCTTTAAACATGATTGTAATTTTAATTTTGATTAAACTTTGAATAAATATCCCTTTTCATTGGTTCATTTTTAACAGCACAATCTGTGCTTCAACAGATGCCGGGACTAAAACAAGTATGGCATCATAATTTCTAGTTCCAGTATAATTAGAGAGTTAAAAGGCATTAGGTGTATAGCACAGTAGGTACAGTTCATCATCTAGGTAGACAACATGGAGTTACACATCCTCAGTCCTGCTGAGTAATACAATTAAGCTGAAGTAAGGAAGCAAGGAAAGACTATCTCTGTCTGCTGTCTCTCATCTCTTTTTCCCTCAGTCACTGGTTTTTGGTCTGCAATCGCACATGAAGATGAGGAAGACGAGGAAGCGGAGGCTTTGATTAGCAGACTGATTACCGTCAACATCGTTGGTAATGAGATTACTGCGTATCATTGGATCACAAAGGGTCCACATTGTGTGTTACATTGATTTGTGTGTGTTTAGGCTGGTTACAAGATCCATAATGCATTATGCATCCCGTCTCTTCTTGACAGCCAAGATTTATGAAGGGATTCACACACGCACAGACACTGACAACCACTCATGCTAACACTAATAGTCACTGTGACTCAAATGCTATTGCTCTTAGTCTGGACAGATCTCTCTTCTGTCTCCACTAAACCATCTCACCAGATCACCTTGGCACGTATTAGGTGGTGTACTGGGCTGAAAAATAATACATATTCTTAATTTAATATTTAATATATATTTATGTATAAGTCACAGGTGAATTATAGCAGCTCCTGTCAGCTCATTTCTTTTAAAAAATAAAGCTGGGGATATTCTTAATTTGTCCACTTTCATGAAAAGACCAAAACCAACAATGAATCAATCGTACTAACAAGTGTTGCCTGTGTATTCAAAGCTGGATATAGCTCATGCCTCTGTGATTAGAAGCTCCATCGATGCAAAACCCTCTTAAATCCCATCGCTGGGCCACAGTGTTGCACTGGGTGACGTTTTGCTTCATCAACATGAACACGGGATCTGTAATTCTGGGTCCGTCCCTCATACACCGTCCTGCTGCTGTCTACTCACTAAAGTACGGTGGCCCTGGGAGCCCAATCCACTGCAACTTAAGAAAATAGGTCCAGGCATGTGCATTTAGCAAATGCTCCGAAGTGAGAAAACACAACCAAATACAGATAAATACGACCAAACACGTCTGGGACATGCTTGTTGTTGGTTTGTAACTCATGAAGTTCAATTAATTTCCATTTATTTTGTACAGCCCAAAGTGGTGTTGGAAAATGTGCTAAAATGTAAGTTTTCTATGTGGGATCTCCGAGGGTCTGCATCACTTTTCAGTGTCGCCGGAAACATTCTGTATTTACAAGTTAGCAAGTTATTCTTTGTGTTTTTACGAAGCAGCTTTGCGTGCATTATCACCAACCTCTGGAGCAGAGAGACATCCCTGTATTTCTATGTAGCCCAGGAAAAACCAAGATGAATTGCAATCAGATTTGGGATCAGGCTTAAGGAGACGCATGGAGTGTCTTACATCTGGTTTTCATCTGGACACGGGACACTGGAGATGACAAGTGTGAATGTGGCCCTCTAGCAGCTGAATGCACTGAGTCTTGTCCTTCAGGAGCCAAGGAGGAAGTATCGTGACGCTAAAGTCCACAGAGGGAGGAGGTGGGAGTGGATGGATGGGTCAACAAACAACTCGGGACTTTGATATTGGAGACAGGCGGTTTGCTTCCAGTCAATGGTAGTTTATTTTAAGCATGATCCCTAACCTTAACTAAGTGGTTATTTTAACCCATGATCATTCCTAACCCTAGTTAGTTAATGAAGTATTTTGTGCCTAAAGCTGCCTCGTTTTGAAAGAGTGTGTGTGTGTGTGTGTGTGTGCGTGTGCGTGTGCGTGTGCGTGTGGGTGTGTGACGTACTGTGACAGTGTGAATGGGGATGGAGCTGTAAAGGAACTGGGTGTGTGGAAAATGTGTCCCAAGGGACTGGTCCACAGGAAGACACACACACACTAGACACACTCACACACACACACACACACACACACACACACTAGACACACACACACACACACACACACACACACACACACACACACACACACCCACACAGGGAAGGCCTGTGGAAGAGCTGGGAACATAAATGGCAACCAGCACTCAGATGGGCATAGAGCCAGCTGGCTGAAACTTGTGTGTTTGTGTGTGTGTGTGTGTGTGTGTGTGTGTGTGTGTGTGTGTGTGTGTGTGTGTGTGTGTGTGTGTGTGTGTGTGTGTGTGTGTGTGTGTGTGTGTGTGTGTACGTGTGTGTGGGACACAAAGACTGAAAGGGACGTTAACGAGTGTCAAGACAATCACTGCACGCTGTCTATACTATTCTCTGTGCTCACTTTCTATTGTCTCAACCTTCACCTGCAGCACTTCCTGAATGGCACCGTCTAGATATTAACTACGAGGCCCCACTCAGCTATTCATGGCAGCAGCTGTTTTGGCATTAGTCACATAAATCCAGTGACATTCCCTCCGTCTAAAAACAGCTCGCCCACAAAGCCAGGCCTCTAGATCGCTGATGGGAATCAGCAGTGAGGCCCGTTTAGCCTGGCAAGACGACAGAGGAGACAGAAGTGTGTTCACGCATAACAAAACATACACGCATACTTGCATACAGAATCCCCCCCCCCCCCCCCCCGGTAGTTTTCATGTTTCAGTATTTTACAACGGTGAGTCTAGTTTGACATGGCTTTTTTCACATTGATCAACAAAAATAAGATCCTAGAGTGAAAAGAGACCTCTACAAAGTGACGTAAATGAATTAGAAATATGAAATACTTGCAAAGGTTTTCAGGGGGTTCAGCTGATTAACACACTTGTTTCTGGACGGTCCACCTTTTGTATTACTATCTTGGCAAAACCTCAACCATGAAGACAAAAGAACACTCCATATGCAAACGTATGATTGAAAAGCACAAGTCAGAGGATGGATACAAGAACATTTCCAAGTCACTGAGCATCCGTTGGAGTCCAGTTAAACCAGTCATTAAGAAATTGAAGGCGAATGACAGCTGTGGATCTGCCTGGAGCCAAAAGAAGGGAGCATGCATGAAGGATACTAGTGAGCGAGGGGCCACCAGGAGAGCCACAGTGCGTAGCCTGCAGCAGACTTTGCTTCATCAGTCGCAGCTTTATGGGAGAGTGGCAAAGACAAAGCCACTCACAGAAAAAACTCACATGACATCTCAACTACAGTTTGGTAGAAGTCAGAATGAAGAGAGTTCTAACGTCTGATGAGAGCAAAGTGGAGATTTTGCGGGAAGATTTGTTTTCCAGCAAGACATCAAGCCTTGACACAACGCAAAAGCTACACAAGATGGCTTCAAAACAACATGTTGATGTCCTGGAGTTGCTGTAATTGCTGCCAAAGATGCCGCTATAGTAAATACCGACTTGGAGGGGGTGAAACATTTGATTAATTGGTATTTTTCCTGTTGACTGTCAAAAAGAACAAATCTTCTGGAAAGGGCCGGTTTGTTGCATTTCATGGGACCTATTAGCAGAAATGGAATTTAGTATTCATCACTATATTTTCATCTCTGTATAATCACCTGAAACTAAGAACCGTTACAATGAGCCCTTCGTATCTACATACGTAGCGAGTCCTCTTCCACGGAATCCACCGTGTTGCAACGCCATGTTTCTAGGACAAACCAAACACTGGCTCGAGCAGAGCATTTGAACGCGACCTGAGGCGTTCTCTGACACTCTTGAAACAGAGGTAACGTGAGCCGCAGAGTGTTAAACTGACTTCCGTTGCTCCTTAAGTAGCATTGTTATGGTGAGGATGGCCTCTGAGGGAGGTGGACAGCGTTACCACGCTTTCACACTCGGCCACTCACGTTACCTCAGTCTTACAAATGGAGGAGTGAGTGGAGGGGTATTCAGTTGGTTGCAATCTGCAACAACACCGCTATATGCCACCAAATCCAACACTCTGTCCCTTTAACTTAATGTTGTATGACAATAAAACATGAACACTAGGGGGTGGAGCATGTTTCATAAAACACATAGTCATTATTGCAAAAACAGCTTGCTAAGCAGCAGTTCATAGAAATGTAAATATGTCTTAATTTCCTATTGCCTCTCCATCTGTTATCATCCTCTACCTGTACAAACATATACCTATGATAACATTATCTCATTAACACACACCCTCCCACATCCTGCACAGGCACACTGGAATATATGCATGCAGCTGTGCACTGTGGGACACTTCTCGAACCACACACATACCATTTGTATTCTCAGCATTTGACAGAGGAATAACCTAGCTTTGCATCGCCACTGGCCAGACAGGAAGTAGGAAGTGGAGAAAGGAAGCACAGAGTGGCTGATGACAATACCTTCCACATCCTACTGCTCTGCACAGCACAGCTAGGTCAGACTCTGCTGGATGTCCATTCATCCACAGCCACTGCTGGTCTGAAAGATTTAGAGACTAATGTTTTTACATCTAAGGACCACTGATGATATAACACTCAAAGGAACAAAATAGGCCGATTTAAATGGAGTACAAAAGCTCATTCCTGAAAACTCCAGTCTGAGGAAATGATTTATACACAATGTCTCTGTTTCCATTAAGTATTAACATGCAGACAGCAGCTTCACAATGTAATTAGACTGAGGTTAAAAGATATATTAAATTCACCCAAGATGAACAGAATATTTGATCTCCCACACAACCTCTGGAAGTAGTCTGTGATGAATTTGGCCACGTTGAAGCCAAATAGTCTGTAAAGCATCTAACTGCAGAAATGGAAATAAGTCTATCAGACAGCTTAGACAGTGATCAATGTAAAAAGGATTATTGTTGATGGGGACTCTGCTGGTTCAAAAGCGAGGTGCAGTAGCTTGTCAACCGCAGCTGGATCATTCAGAGCAGCAGATAATGTGATGAGGCTCCGGGCTCGTTGTATGTTTGACAATGATGAGGGTAAACAGTAGGAAATACTGCTCACGTTACAAAGTAATCATCCAGGAGTGTGTACTTGCACTTTGCTTTCATTCACATGATCTTTACCCCAAACATTTGCCCTGAACAACCCGAATATCAACATATAGTGGGAAACGAGCCATGAAATTTACTGCACGTTCATGATCTCCAGAGAATGAACCCTTCCCATGGTACGCCCTCCAGGTGCTTGATTTGACTGCCCACCTCAGGCCAGGTGTACCCTTGACCAAAACCTTTGTTGCATGGCATGGAATCTAAAAAACTGATGGCAAGATGTCCATAGTTGTCAATATTTAAGGTCCCAAGAGGCCCTGAGCACTCCTCTAGTGCCAACATCAGACCAAAAATACCACCTTCAAACCAGCTATAATAGTAATAACAGGTAGATCGCAATGAAATTAAATGAATGCTCCTAAGATCCGAAAACAGTAGCATGGATGCATGTTATCTTTACACATGAGCAGTGTTTTGCTGGCTCAGTGTGGACGTATAAGATCAGCTGGAGGTCTCCAGGGCTGCTGGTGAAGCTGGACTGTCTTCTTTACTTTGACGTTCCTCTCACACCAGCACACAGCTTGCTTATGTTTCCCCCCCTCGCTACTCTGTGATGCTTTCATCTAAGGAAATACTGAAAGGAGTAGATCTGTAAAGACATCTGAGGTCGTGAGTCCACCTTTCTCTCGACAGCATGCTGCTCCCTGCTGTGAAGGAGGCGGTTCGGACTTCCTGTTGGTAGTGATTTCATGCAAGTGTAATAACCAACACCAGAATTGTATCATCATGGCATCATCTTGCTTTGCTCGGTTGGATATTCACTTTGAGGTGGAATTATTATATATTTGTTTTACTTTTTGAATGCATTGATCAGCTTTAAATTACCATTTGTATATCAATTACTCACCTACCTTGAATTCTTAAAGTAAACCCTTTTTCTCCATGGAGAATCAAAAAACATAGAAAAGTCTTGATCAATTGAAGTAAAAGGGGACAGCATATAACACCAGCAAATCTAAATGAACAGTATAATCTAGTAAACAGTATAAGTCTCATTTATGCAGTCGTGGGAACACTATTTTCCAATGTATCCTGCTTAAGGCTTACTATTTAAAACACTTCTGACTCGTCTGGGCAAAGACTTTTTAGGTTTAGGCGAAGATCCATGTGTTTGGGAGGTAGTGAGCATGCAATTGTACTGCACCAGATGTATACAGATGTTTATATATACTGTACGTTAAATGTGGCCCCCATTTACTTCAATTTCATCAAGACTTTTCTCTGTTTCTGTGATCGTTTTGTGGGTGAAATAGTCCTTTAATATAGATAAATCACATGGATTCTGGATAAGCAACACATTTAATTCCAGGTGTAAATAAAGCCAGGATTGCAAAGGTAGTCGCAGAGCCAGTGGAGGGAATGCCTACAATTATTTTTGGGAGGGGGCTTTCAGAATGTCTGTAAAGCAACTGACAAAACCACAGATACGCACAGTGTTCACCGCTGGTGACTAATGACATCACAAGCTGCTGAGAAGGCAGAAATGAGCTGAGCAGCTTAAGAAAGGACACGACTCCTTTAACCACAAGTTGTCATTGAGGAGGAAAGGGGAGTGTAGGTGATCTGATGATGACTGAATGGAGGAATCATGATAGCAGTAACACAGGAGGAATCGTGGAGTGTGACAACACATCGGTCTCGGTAGATGGCGGGGAGGAGTGGGGGATCAAGGTCGATTTAAGGGTGTGGACGAGAGCATGTGTTTGGAGCTGTCACGCCGGATGAAGGTGGAGAAGGGAATGGGAATACGTGAGCTGTGAAGGGATGGGGGGGTGACACGCAGACAGACAGAGTTCATGATCTGGGAGAGCTGCAGGGTGTGGATGGGAATGGACTCTCTCTGTGAGTTTGTGGAGAGCCTCGCATGGTTTCACAGTCCCCACAGAGCCGTATTCATCTCTATAGAAGTATGTTCCACGGCCGGACTGTTCATAAAATGCAACATGTGTTCGCCCTTTATTTCTGGCTCGGGTTCTGGCAGAGTTTCTCTGGCTCGGCATCAGTGCTGGAACCCACATGCAAAGGTCAGAGCTAATAATGTGGCGAGGAAGAGCTGGGCTCAGCAACAAGATAGCTCGTACAGTAGACCGAGCACGGGGGGGGGGGGGGGGGGGGGGGGGGGGGGCGTGGTTAAGATGTGAAGCTCCACACCAGGCGTTGTGTAGAAAAACCTCTGGTTCTACTTCAGATGGGATTGGATTCCTTATGCATAATCTATGTAATGGTGTGCGAGTGTGATCGAAGGTAATGGAAAAGCGATTGACCATGGTGATTTATTAAAGAGAAAGCTATTAGTGGCCGTGTGAGGCGCTGCTGCCGCTTCAATTATCATCAGACCCGGTTCAGACCAGTCAGCTAATTGATAAAGGAGAAGTGCAAGGCTCGTTCAGCAGCTCTTCAACACACAGTAATCTGCTAAGAGAAGTCGGACGCTATAAGGATGCCATGACATTTTGACTTACTCATCTTATTTACTCGCAATGAAAACTGTCCCGGGACAGAGGTCAGGGACGGCTGCACCGCGGTGTCTTGTGTGTCACGTTGCCTCAACAACTATCACTGCTGTTTTGATCCCCTTCTTCCATAGAAATGGTTTTGTTTGTCTTGGTGGTTTCTCATTTAATCCACTTCACAAACACCGCTCCAAACTGATGAGCAATTTAAGAGGCTGACGTATGTTAATGATGGTGACTCTACAAAACAAGTAGCATACAAACAATTGAAATGTGCTGATGGGAAGCATGTACTCAAAATGGATGTTTCTTTGGTAACCGTAAGTCGGGGGCTGACATCGGTCGCTCTGTCCTGTTTTTTTCCTGGATTTGCGAAAGTTTAGACCGCAGCAACCCCAGCCACCTTCTGTGAAGTTAGTTTTAAAAACCCTTTTCTCTTTTGTTTTATCTGCTAAATGTGAATCATCTTCATCATATTAAGATGAATCAGCTCTATGTAAGTGCATAGTTTTCAACCAGCTCATGTTAGATTATTTGGCTATCTCTGATCAAATCTGACAGCCACAGTTGTATATCGATTGTCGCTAGCTAGAAATGAGAAGCTGCTGTTGTCTACTCTCTGTCAGAAATTAAAAATGAAAAATATTTAGAAGTGGTAAATTGCATTTTCAACCTGCATGTGTGTCATGGGAGAATGGAACGCAAAACACACGTTTGTATCTCTTTTTGTATTCCAGCAATTGTCTGAAATGACAAGACAAACTTTCGCTACTTTCTAAGCATGCTGTGTCCGAATTCCAATAGCAATTCCTTCGCAATAGCAAAAAGGCTTTGGAGTCTTGGATAACTGGGACCTCCATCCATCTGACTCCCAAGTTTCTGTCAGCGGCTGTCATTGCCACCGAATGCCAGGCCAGCTAATATCCTAAATTCTGGTGTAGGGCGAGGCCTGGCGAGGCTGGGCAAATCAAGTCAGAAGGAGGCCCTTGGTGTTGAGACTCTGCCCAGTTTGGCAGCTTCATCTCTGGAGTCCAATGCCAACTAATATCCCTTACCTTCCTCCCTACCCTCTGGACAACTGGCTGTCACCCGCGAGATTCCGCCACACACACCCTCACACCCACGGACGCATGTCTGCCCGTCCCCAAAGCAACCGCACGTGTCAAACTAAACCACTTGCACAGTTCATGGTGTGTGTATCTGTGAGTTCAGTGGAAGTAAATGACTCATTCTGGCCTCCGGTTGTGTTTTTAGGGGGTAAACCTAAATGCTGCTGATCTGTCAGCCTCATCTATAATCCTGTAAACAGTGCATAAGTGTAACTACAGCCACAGCGGCTCCCCTCTGTCAAGCTCAATTTGGCTCAGCGTTAGCAATGCGGGATTCAAGCTGCTCTCAAGTGGAGTCTGACTATCAACGCAGAGGAAGTAGAAGGAAGTCGGGCCCTCGACTTCCACACTCCAAACATGTAAAATATGAGCGATTTGGTGGCCGAGCTCCTGCTGGTGTGGCCGCTGATGTGTGAAGAGAGTGCCTCTACACCCCACTAGCCTTGTTAATATGAGATGTAGCATCTACAACCAATCATTTTTACCACATCAGCTATGGATTTGTGGCGCAGCCTGGGAATCCTTTTTAATCCCTCTAATTCTTTCCCTACTCCTAATCCCTTTTTAATTCAACTCTCTCTGTGACTTACAAGGAGTCGAGGCTAAAATGTAGGTGTGGGATTCTGTCAGCTTATTTTGGCGGACCCTTTTTCTCAATTTAAGACCTGTTTCAATGCGTCTGGAGGAGCACAATAGAGGGACGTTTTTTAAGAGTTTAGATGGGCCGTTTTGTCTAGTTTCAGGCTAAAGAAAGATGCTTTTCGTCTGGAGCCATGAAGTTTAAATTGCTGCTAAATTAAGGGTTAACAGATACTGTATTTCATCGTTTTGCGGTCTTTGCACTGTTAAAGCCAGTGCTAACCACACGCCCTGACCTTTAGCTTCAGACTAGCTGGGCTCTTTTTGTTTAGTCTGATGGTCATTCTGGATGTCTCATCCGTCCATTAGCTAACAGGACAGACCGGCCTTGAGGTCAGAGGTCAGAGGAGGAAAAAAAAGGAAGGAAGGAAGGCCAGTGGAAGAATACAGAAAAAAACAAAAGGGAGACTTGAGTGACTCCTTTTGTTGTCTGGCAGATATACAATGAGGGAAACAGAGATGTCAGCTGAAGTAGGAAGTAGAAGAATACAAGACTGAGCGCCTACTTTGATGCTTCACTTTGACACAGTGGTGCTTCAGCAATTTAACATACTCACGATGACAATGCCAGTGTTTAGTAGGCATAATGTTTGACACCATCTTAAATAGGCGTGTTTGCATGCTAACATTTTTTGAATTAGCTCTGAGCTGAAGCTGATGGGAATGAGATTAGTTTGGCAGAAATCTAGTTAACTATTAAACAGCAAGTAAATCCACTAATGATGGTGCTATATGAAAGGTTACCAAAGTTCTGAGAGTCACATGAAATGTCTTAGTAATCCATTCGTCCTTTTGTTTCAATACTGGCTCGAAACAAAAGGACAACGAGTGACTGCTTTTGTTGCTAGGCTGTTGACGTATAAGGAATGAAATGAAGACACACTCGCAATAAATGTAACCGTCAAACCCAAGCACAACAAACCAACATTATGGCGGCTAGAATTGCTCCTTCGCCACCAAAACCACGAGCAGCCGGTTTATCTCACCTCGCTCACCGCAAACGTGATTATCAGGGCCTGGAATGCTCTGTAGCGGTCTGCTGTACTTTATGGTACATGTGGATCGTCGGTGCCCGCAGTTTTGCTGACAAATCATGTACTCGCCTCCCTACTGAGGTGCCCCTTTCCTCCCGGTCTTACGACTCTCACCCACAAGTCTCTTAACCCCCCAAGCTTCCAATAAAAACTAATTTGGCCTCTCGGGAAATCAAGCCAACTGTAGCTGTGGAGTGGCACCAACTCCCAAATATCCCATTGTGCGTTCTGTATACTCCTCCACTCTCTCCTCGCCTCTCATTCTCTCGCTCAACTGACTCCCAACTTCGCTCGCGCTATTTCTTTCTCCCTGACCCACACCTGCCCCTCATTACAGATGAATGCGCAGCTGCAAAAAGGGGCCTTCCACAATATGGTTATTGTGCACACTGGACATTTATATGGAAGGGTGCATGATCCCCACTCATAAGCTCACAAATTCAATAGCCTAGCTTTCAGTGTCCTCGCAAAGTGATCATCTTTCTCTTCTGATTTCCACTTCTTTCAAAGGGAGCTATTTTTCAACTGGGTTATGAGTGAACCCGGCCGTCACACAGCAGAGCCCCTTCAATCTCAACCAACACTTCCTCGCCTTCAGGGATAATTTGGGAATCAATTCACTTGGGAATGGAATGATTGGTGATTTGGTTCCATGTAATGCAATGCAATGAACCTGGTGCATATTGCATTATGTTGAACAAAGGCAAGGGGAATCAATGAGTCTTCCATTATGATAACTGATTTACATCCATAACTTGTATCATTACAGTGATAGGGGAGCCGCTGATGGGGAGGTTCAGGGAGCAGGCCGGTGCGCACATGGTATAATGGGCCCACGGGTGTGATGGATTACTGAAAACACTTGAGCACAAGCTGTCAAATCATATATGGCGGCGTCTTTACCTACTCTGATCCACCTAAAAGGGTATTTTGGATTTTGTGATATTAACGTAGAATTTCAGACTTACAGATTTCTTGAACGCTTGGGTTCATCCCTGACCTCGGAAAGTTGAGAGAACTATCCCACACAAGTTCAATTTAGAAGCTGTTCTGGAGCTTTTGATCATATCACATGATCGTCATAAACCGAAATATATATTTTCTTTATAAATGTAGTGTATCCAACGGGTTCCTTTCCTTTTCTGGTGTACAAACATTCCTTCCGACGTCAAGTCTTAAACAAATTATTTTTTAAATTTATTTTTCAAACAACCTCCTCAAATCAGGAATCTCTGCGTGTACACTAATTGTACTAAGTGTTTCTACAAAAAAAAGAGCGCGCGAATTGACATAATAATGCAGTGGTTTAGGAAAAAAAGCTTTGAATGGTTCGTCAGCTGTTGGTTTCCTATTTAAAATGGGCTAACGATACATGACGATACTAACGATTATGCTTTTGTGTAAACCCACTCCAACTGTGGAGATATGAATACAAGTACAACTCTCTCTGTATACTGAGCTGAACCCTGGGATTAGCTGTCATCTGCTGCCCTCCAGTGTTGAACATTAGAAACATCAGTGTGTTGTCTTTCAAAACCCTTATATACTGTTGCTATATATATATACAATGCTGCTGTATGAGCTGCTTCAGCCTTCACATTCACAAATAGATGTACTTTTGTACATTATTTATATATACACAGGTGAATAGAAAAATCTCAAATTGAACCTTTTTCCCACTCTGACTGCATCAGTGAATATTTCGAAAGTTACGAATGTAACTACGGTTCTATGAATCCTGGATGACCGCCAGAGGCAGTGTTTAACACTGGATATCTTTTGTCTCGCGCCTGCGCAGGTCGATTATTTATATCAACAAAGTCACCTGTGACCTCGGATGACCCCCCGTCGTCTATAAATTCCGGTGTCATCCTGAGTTCAGTCCTTTTTCATCTTCTCGCTACGCAGGTTGGCTACCATGGTAGCATAAGCTTAAACAAAGATGTGTCTACGATCAAAACATATTGGAGCTTGTCGCTGTAGCCTTGTGACCACCGGTCGGAGTTGCGGATCTTTCGCCCTCCAAAGGCTGCGACAAGCTGTCCCTCTTAGGACGGAGTGGCGTTTTGTCGCCGTTCGGACCATTGAGCCCCGGACTGGTGGACGCCCCTATCATCGGTCATCACCAGTCTGATAAGGGCCACCGAAGTCGTGAAGACAGCAATCGGTGAGATCGATTAACATTGTTTTCTATAACAGTTGTTCGTTTTCCACGGTTGGCAGAGCGCTTCCGCTCTAGCTAATCGAGTGGCATACCGACGAGAGCGTAGAATATACGCCGTCATTCCGCCCTTCACAGATACGGCTATCACTGTTAGCAGTGTCCTCGCTCAGGCTAACTTGATGAGATGCTAGTTCGACTAGATCGACATTAGCATTGTGTACACTGATTTTGTAACATTACGGCTATCACAGTTAGCGAGTGGTTCCGCTCAGGCTAACATGATGAGATGCTGCTGCTGCTGCTGCTGCTGCCACATATGCTGGTGGAGGTGTGTGCGTGCGGATCGGGGAGGAGCTCCGCCGTGCGCGATTTAAAATTTTTTTTTTTTGCTGGCGGATTCGCGGGCCACATAAAATGACGTGACAGGCCGGATCCGGCCCGCGGGCCGTATGTTTGACACCCTTGGTGTAGTCACTCTGATTCTATATTGGCTGATATTTGGTCTTATTCAGAGAATCCAGTGATGCATCACCGTCCATCATAGAAAGTGCAGAACAAGCTGTGATCTGGATTTTAAGAAGTACGTTTTCCATTAACAACCTGCAGCTGCTTTCTGTCAACTTAGAGGGAAACAAAGGCCATCGAAAACACACGAGTCATGGAATCATACAGAAAAACACCAGAACCAATCGAATGCTCCTGTTTGAGCTTTTATTAACATCATGAAGAACAATCACTAGTTGGCTGCATCAGTATAAACGTATACGTCACAACATTTTAAATAAGACGGTTTAAAAACAAATGTTCCAGTCTGGATGTCTTTTATTTGAGTAACAATCCATTTATATCTTTATTAATAACATTATCTTGCCAATTTGGGATAAAAGTCAACATCCTCGAAGTCTAAAGAATTTTCAATGACGACCAATTTTATTTCTTTAAAGTGAAATCAGCTCACTGCCTCTTTATTGGAGCATCTTCTCATCCTTATGCCTTCACAGAACCATGAACCAGCAACACACACACACACACACAGTACAGAGACACACGACTCCTAAGGACGGCCACCAGAGACACTAACAGGGTTTAACTAGTTACATTTGCCCAGATGGTGAGAAAACAGCTGCACAGATTTAAAAGATGGTGATTTTCTTTATTGTTCTATTTGGCAACAAATCCCATAAAAAGCACACAACCAACGATGTATGGAGAGCGTTACTGACTCACTGCAGCACCACATGCGTCTTAATCCGCCGCTGAAAGTAGTCCCCGCTCAAATGAACCTTCACATTAGTTGAAGGTGTTTCTAAAGATTTACATCTCTGGTGACAAGTTAGGGATGTGAGAAAGACTTCAGAGGCGGATCAACACATTGTTTGTTTTGGTCTTTTCATGAAGATTCAATGAGCAAAATAAAACTGAACATCAGCAGCTTTAAGCTTTAAGACAAATCCAGTGAATTTACAGAATATGTAACTGAAACGAGGAATAATCCCAAAACACTGTAAAAATAAAGTATTGCGTTACTTAAGATATTCAGGTACAGAGAATGTTTCATCAGCAGCTGGTTAACAGCATCACTCCATCTGTGCACTGCATCAAATACAGCAACATGTTGGCTTTAAATACAAAGACCGGTTATTTATAGATAGACGACGACACGGATTTACACATTGTTAGTTTCTGTTAAGATGAAGGAGAACAGCTTCACCTCACTTCAAACGGTTTCTTAGTTTTTGTAGATAAAAATCACAATTTGACTTTTTATTGAGTTTGTAGAAAAAAAATCCAACTCTACAGAAGAACTTCGGCAGTAAAACATGATTATTTATAGTCGACTTCTAGAGCTGCAATGTTTACTGAATTTATTGATCCAAACACAATTATTGAATGAATATTGTTGAAGTTTAAGTGGCACGCTAAGGATTGCTCAACGGCAGAGTCACATCTCACTTGTGTGACGATTGAAGCTTCTCAGATGATCAATGAGTTAAACGATTAACACGAGCAATCTGACTTCATCTCCTCTCTTGAGCTGTGGGGAGATGTTTTCACTGTTACTGAAATACGAGTAATCTGACAGATCGTCAGATTATGAGAATAAAAGTTGCAGCTTTAGTGCCTTCAGCCAATTCCAATGCGCTCAATGTTTCCGTCTGTTTAGCCTGAAAGTGTTTCCCAACATGTCTCTGATTTGTAGTTCATCTTAAAACTCAAAAGTTAAATCATACAGTAAAAATAATCGATTTCATCCTTTGACTGACGGCAGTGTTTCAGTCCACAACACCATAAAACCTCACTTCAGGTTTGTCTTCCACGTTCTTTTAGAAACATGATGACACGTTATGTTATCACACGGTATGTTATCACACGGTATGTTATCACACGGTATGTTATCACACGGTATGTTATCACACGGTATGTTATCACACGGTATGTTACCACACGGTATGTTATCACACGGTATGTTATCACACGGTATGTTACCACACGTTATGTTATCACACGGTATGTTATCACACGGTATGTTATCACACGGTATGTTATCACACGGTATGTTACCACACGTTATGTTATCACACGGTATGTTATCACACGGTATGTTACCACACGTTATGTTATCACACGGTATGTTATCACACGGTATGTTATCACACGTTATGTTATTACACGTTATGTTATCAAGTTTAACCGTCTTTCTAAAGTAAAAAATAAAATCACAACGTTTTTATCGCGTTGTTTCCTGATCCCAAACGGATAAAGAGGAGACAAACGATGACCCAGTATCTCTGGCCTAAACATTTATTCTGCGAGGGGGGGAGGGAGGAGGAGGAGGAGGAGGAGGAGGAGGAGGAGGAGGAGAGTTTGTAAACACAATCATTCTCCATTTTGGTTCATCTGAAGATACTCCTTGTGTAGTTTCTCTTGGGCCTCGAAGAACTTTCTCAGCTTCTTGGTTTGTCCTTTGCTCAGCTCCTTCTGCTCCATATCATGAGTGGGGAAACCCTGTTTAACAACAACAACAACAACATCAACAACAACAACAACAACGTCAACTTCCTTCTGATGAGTTTTCTGTCTCAATGCTGCACAAAATTACACCCAAATTATAGAAAACGGCAAAAGAAAATGCAAATGAATGTGTTTCCATCAGATCTTTTACTTAAAAGTAGCAAAACAAACAACAAAGTAAAACAATAGAGTACTTTACTCTTTCACAAGTTAAAGTAAAACAATAGAGTACTTTACTCTTTCACAAGTTAAAGTAAAACAATAGAGTACTTTACTCTTTCACAAGTTAAAGTAAAACAATAGAGTACTTTACTCTTTCACAAGTGCAGTAAAAGTACAATATTTGCCTCTGAGGTGTAGCGGAGTATAATTATAAAGTATCGTAAAATAGAAATACGCAGGTAACTTACAAGTACCTCTAAATTGTACTTAAGGAGAGACGCTACAGGCATAAATAGTGTTGTACATGAACTGTGTTGAGATTTTGGTTTATTTTACTTCCATAACATGTTTTATTTCAGAATAAAGGAAAGAAAACACACGTATGTGTTTGACATGTTGTATTTTACTGCTGAATAAAGTATCTTTGTAAACACCTGAGCAGGTACGTCATACGTAGAGCTGACTGCTCTTTATATTACTATGATGAAAGTGGAAATGTGTAATTTCTCCTCAAATCAAACTACAAGAATTCTTCTCCTGTAAAAACAAGAGCTTTAAATACTTCTTATGAACTCAAGAGATTTACCGTTTCGTCGAACTTGGAATACTTGTCGGTTTCTGAGCGAAACATTTGACCCGGAGGCACCTTCATCTTTGCCAGTTTAGCGATCTGAAGCACAGAAGAAGACACGAGTGAGTGAACCTGTTTGTGGGTCAAGAGAAACCAAACGTGTGGAAGGTCTGAGCCACCTCCTGTTCTTGTTTCTTCTTGGCCGCTTCCTCCTTCTTCTTTTTCTTCTCCGCCTCCATCTGTGAGAGAAGAGAAACCAGCAAAGTTCACAAATCATTTTAATATTAACGTCCCAAATAAAAAAGATTCCCTTCTTGTGCAGCTGTCTGTCTTTTCAGCACAGGAGCTGCTGACTGGTGCAAAGAATGAGCAGCGTAACGGACGTGAAACTTATTATTGCATAATTATTTTAGGAATCATGCTTGACTGATGCTTTTTTTAATTGACATTTTTAAATAAATCTGATGTGCGTTTAGTTTCTCTTGTGATTAATTTGCATAAATACAGAAATACGACAAAATATTACGTGGCATCAAGCTGTGACGTTGTGCGGACACAAGATGACAAACTTTATTACTCCTTTCTAACTTTGACAAAGGCAGGGCTTTTCACAATAAAAGCCCAAGACATGTACACTGTAACTGTTAACCAGAGGGAACTCACAGTCACTCAGAGCGTTTCTCTAAACGGAAGCTCAATAAAAGCTTTCAGTAGCTTTAGTCTGTACAACAGTTTAGCCATTTACCCATGATGCTTTGTGTTGTGTGGTTGTGTCCTATGGGTTTAAAAACAAACTGTGTTGTTGTTTGTAATCATGTAGTAGTTAAAAACGTCTTCTTGACTCCTCCCTCACCTGCTTCTTCTCCTCTCGCTCCTTCAGTAATGTCTCCTTGTCCACCAGCTTCACCACTGTGGGCAGACCTGAGGACACAGGAAGTGATTCAACGAGGAGACATTCTCGCTGTGAAACACATTTATTATTCACCATCAGTATCGCGAGTCCATCCCAGGTCAGTCGCTTATCTGAACAAAATGATATTTGACTTTATAACACTGAGGTGACTCCATGAAAAGAGGAAGATTAAGAAGACAGAACATGAAAGTTCTGAGTTCTGTTACCTTCATGATCTTCAAGTCGGACTCCGAGCTCCGGCAACGTGTCGTCACGAACGACGTCACACAGCTGCAGCAACTCCGTCACTAGATTACATCAAATCAGAGCAAAATGAATAAAGGCCGTAACAATCAGACCCCGAAGACAAACTACGGCGGTAAAAAGTGCTGAAATATGATGAGAAATGTTTCTACTTTCTCTGATTCAACACCAACATGATATTCTAAGCAGACGTAAACATGATAACAGAACTTTTACATATTTTGGAGTCTTACATGTGAAATACAAGTTCTTACCTTTCTGATCACGGGCGATTTTTCGGACGCCCTCTCTGAAATCGGACAGCGCGGTGAGGTATGGCATCACGGTGCTCTCCAGCTGGAAACACAAACGCAGCGAGAGCAACATTAGACTGAAGGTTTCTTTAGTAGACGCAGCGTAAACCCATCCTGTAAACCTGAGCAGCAGCAGCTTCATGTACGCAATCATTCGTCTGTCTCACAGGAACCACAGAAACATTTTAACATCGTGCTTCATGTCAAGATGAAGTCATTAAGTTACTTTGAATTAGTATTTTATTTTGACAAAACAAATCACCCGGTAGAAGAAAAAGGAGATGATTTGGTTTGTTTGGTTTGTTTTACTCAGCGCTGAACAGGAAGTTGGTCACATGACGGATGTGATTCACACAAAATAAAGTGATCTCAAGATCGACTCCTGAGTAAAACATTAACAAGAGAGTCGTTTCAGATTTCTCATGATCATCACTCACTCATAATCAACGTTAACAGATTAATTTCCATCAACAACAGAAACAGATGAATCTCTTGACTTACGTCGATGCTCTGACTTTGTCCTCCCACTGGGAAACCGATGGGCTCCGATCCTTCAATGGCACCAAATATCTAGAAGACAAACGCCTCATTTCAGTGGGTTTAATGCACGAACTCCATAAAAAATATCAAGACCCGTAAAACAGCCTCAACAGCATAAAACAAAGGAGTCAAATGAAATGCAACACATCACACAGAAGCTAGATTAGCATTAGCATCACATGTTTCACCGCACTCACAATAATCAAAGGATTAATGGACACAAATCAAACAACAAAGCGTCTGAACATAAAGTGAACAGTGTTTATATGTGCTGTTGTAAATCTTTAAACTACATTACCCAGAATGCTTAGAATCACAGTGTTTGTTTACATTAAAGCAGGCACTTGAAATCAGTGAAAACATGTTTAAATAATCACATTTTTGTGTACACTCTGTTCTTTTGATTATTTTCTGTATTAATGAGGCCAAAAAGGTAAAAGTGAAGCTCACACTGCCACCTAGTGGTGGCTTCATGATCTGTTCCCTGTGTGAATACAGAAAGCAGGGTGAACAATAAAGTTATTTTATTCTGAAAGTCCAACAGCTCAAACATGTCCTGTTGGACTGAAAGCCGGATGTTCGACGGCCCGTTATCCCCCAAAAACAGCCTCACATTATGATTGATGTTGTGAGTTTACGTTGTCTGTTAAATTAAGCAAAATGTTCACAGAGTCTGTAAAGTATTAAAGTGGACAGTCACTGAACTCCGTCTCCACATTGTGTCAGAGCAGTGGGCTTTTATTTTGGTGATAAAAAGCTCATAGATGTTCAACAGTTAGCTGCGGCTCCTTCTGTCCACTCAGAACATCAAAATGTTCTGTTGAGCTGCTGAACGTGTGGACCGTGGTGAGCAGCAGACCTGCAGCAGTCAGAGTACAGCATGACATGGTGCTCACCTTCAGCATGGTGGTGAGGTACGCGGCGACGCTCTCCACCAGCATGCGGTTGGGCCTCAGCTTAGCGCTCTTCCTGCTGGCGATGTAGCTGTTGCTCAGGCTGACCAGCACCCTCATCTCCTCCACGGCGGTGCGAGTGTCCACGTTGTCGCACAGCGCCTCGTGGACGGCAGACTTCCTGTCGTAGAAACTGGAAAACACAAGTAGACCGCTTTAAGAAAAGAAGCATTTGAGGGACGTCAAGTGCTTCTGAAGCTTGTTGTTTCATCTGTTTGGGAAGATTTCAGGAGGTGAAACCCCATCTTTACTCTCTCACCTGTTGTTGAGCTCCGTCTCTGCCGCCTCCCACTTCTCAAACCGACCGGTGATGTCAGTAGGAGCTCGCATTATGTCCTTCACATTCAGGAAGAACTCCTGTCACATGAAAAGGGCACAAAAACAGCTGATTAATGAAATATATATATCACAATGTATACTCGTAAAACTTCCCTTTTGTCATATTGTCAACTTACATTCATGAACTTCTCGTACTGGACGGCCGACTCCATCGTGTTGGAGGAGTAGTCCAGGGTGTCTTTCCAGGAATGCATTAAGAAAGCCAGACGGAGCTGACGAGCTGCAGGAGGACGCAGAGAAAAACGGTCTCTGCTTCTGACACACAGCACTTACAGAGGCTCTCTGCTGGGACTCAAAGAGACAGTCGAGATGTTTGTGTGAGGTTCTTCTCCAGAGTTCTACTACAGTAGAGTTTATAGAAACACACAGGAGAACAATGTTCTGCTGTGGACGTATTCTAGACTCTAGAATCGATATCAGTTTAAGTTTGAAGCTTTATTTAGAATGTTTACCTTTCTGTTAGAGAACTGCTGTTTGCTCTCTTCATCAGACTTCATTCATAAAAACAGTGATTCTACCTCTCAGAACTCAGAACCTCACAGCAACACTTCACCTGAACTGTCCCTTTAAGCAACACAACACTAAATGTGCTTCACTTTAGTCTGCAGACAGATTTTCATGAAGAAGCAGATCTACAACATCGATGACACCCAGCTGGTGAGTCACCTGTGTTCTTCTCCAAGGCGTCTTTAATAGTGATGAAATTCTTCAGAGATTTCGACATCTTGCAGCCTGCGATCGTCAGGTGTCCGGTGTGCAGGAAGTATCGGACCCAGTAATCGTTCTCAAAGAACGCCTGTGAGGAAAACAAGCAAACTCTTTTACCTTCGGTTTGACTGGAAACAGCTTTTTAATACTTCAGTTGATCATCTTCCAAAAAAGACATTTAAATAACTCAAGAGCAACGTCTCTTTCTAGAAACGACCAGTTACCCATCAGACCTTGTCGTGAGACGTTTCATGGAGTTACTAAAGTCTCTTAAAGGAACAGTTCGACATTTAAAGAAATACACTTGAAGCTTTCTTCAGACGAGTCAGAGGAGAACATTACCTAGCAACTGGTTGTAGTGGTGTTTTTGTTCAGACTAAGAGAACAAGGTCCAGTTTCCAGTCTTTGTGCTAAGCTAAGCTAGCTGGCTGCTTGCGATAGCTTCAGATTTAGCGTAGAGACGTGATTCAATCAGTGAAAAGATGAGAATCACAAAGAGATGCTCTCCTCCTTCTACTATCTTCAGCTAGAGGGTCATGGTCTCTGGAAACAGACTTTGCTGTTGAGTTCAAATGTATTTTCAATAACCAATAAAGGTGAGATTTTTTGTACCTCAGACTGAGCCAACTCGTTGTCGTGATGGGGGAACCGGAGATCAACCCCCCCCCCGTGGATGTCCATGGACTCCCCCAAGACGGAGCCGGCCATCGCCGAACATTCAATGTGCCAGCCCGGCCTTCCCTGTGACAACAGAACAACATTCAAATAACAATCAATGTCAGGTGGAAAGCTTCCGTATCGTCTGCATGAAGGAGGAGCGCTCACCTTCCCCCACGGGGAGTCCCACGAGGGCTCTCCGGGCTTGGAGGCTTTCCACAGGGCAAAGTCATTGGGGGACTTTTTCTCACTCAGCCGGTCAGCGGAGATGCTCAGGTCACCTGCAGGGCCACAAGAGACACGTCAGGGACCAACATGACCACAGCAACAGACTCATAGAAGTAGAAATACGGTCACTAAAGAGAAATCCATCTTCAGCATTCATGTCTACAGAAGATTAGAACAGTTCTGACTCCTGGTGGTAGAAAGACATTCATCTACAAACCATCAGGCTGATATGAAAGCTGCTTCAATCACATAAAACACAGTCAGAAACCCACTTCTGGTACTTCAAACATGCAGGTTTATACCTTCTCCCTCTTGTAAAGCCTTCTGGTCTCCGACCGCCTCCGGCACCAGTTTGGCGTATGAGTGCTGCGGACTGGCGTCAAACTTCAAGGTGTTAAAATACACCGAGCCGTTTGACTCATAGCTGTGAACACGAGGACAACAGAACCATTACAAACTGCACCGTTGATAACGGACGTACGTGTGAACACGAGAAGCTTCTTCCTCACCCGTAACCATTTGACACGACCCTCTTCACAAACTCCACGATCTCCGGCACGTATTCACTGACTCGAGTGAGAACGTCTGGAGGAAGAACCTGGTTTATACACAATAAACACAATGTGGTCAGAAGTATCACGACACACTACAGTCTCAAACATGACCGTGTGCCGCTGCATTAAGCTTAGACAGCATGGTCCACATATTGTGACCATATTATGCAAATTCATAATTAAAGAGAATTTGTTTGATCTGTTCTCTATAACGCAGATTAAGTTCACTTTTTGACACATTCTCAGCGTAGATTAATTTTCTCAGTCTGAAGTAAATACTTTTCTCTTCTGCGTTTATGATTTACATTTTTTTTGTCGGGATCCTTGTTGTCACTGTTTGTTGACGTAATTCTCATTTTGTCCACAAGAGGCTGAAGTGGACATAACTGCCGACTCACAATATACAATATATGATCCGTGTGTTTGGAGCACATGGAGGACTTAAAACTCACCTGGAAGAAAACATGAATGCTTTTAGCTCTGATTAAAACATGGGGGAGAGGTGCACTTCAGCCTCTTGTGGACAAAATGAGAATTACAACAACAAACACTTAATAATGATACTAATGTAATCTCTCCTCTCTTTCTGAGGCTCCTCGTGTTATTTTGTCTGAAGATATAAAACAGTGCTTCTGCTCACGTTCAGGGCCTCCATGTCTTTGTGGTACTCTCCCTCCCAATAGTTAGGGAGAATGGAGAAGATGGAATTCTCCGTGACTTGGCTTCCTAACTGCTTGTCCAACCAATCAGACAGCAAGTCCTTTGAGTTCTCCAACAGCACCTGGAGACAACGAAGAATACATTAAAGCCAATCAAAGTTTAAGCAAACAAGAAACACTTTCCAGTCTTTGTGCTAAGCTAAGTTAGCTGCTTGCGATAGCTTCAGATTCAGCACACAGACGTGATTCCGTGTGTATTTTCCCAACATGTCGGACTTCTCACTATGAAGGGACAAACTGGTCACATGTGGAAGTGACCAAAGTGAAGGTGGCTCCGTCTCACCCGGGCCAGAGGCTGCACGACCGCATGGGCTGCTTTGCCCTCCATCGCTGCCTGCAGGGGCAGCAGAGCGGCTGTGACAGCAGCATCGAGCCGCTCCAGCATCTGCTTCTTATCCGGGTCGGTCGTCGAAGTCAAGACCACCTGAAAGGGCTGAAAATGAACACACGCATTAAATCTCTTTAAATTGTGTTATCCTTATTTGTATTATTTGTTTTACTGTTTAGTAGGTTAGTTGTTTATTTAGTATTTCAATAAACATTTGAATGATAAAGAAATACTACTTCTCTCTTGATTTATTACCTCAGTAAACATTGTAAACATGAGTTTATGGTCTCAATCTCTAGTTTCAAGTCGTCTTCATTACAGCATGATGTTCATTTAGTAAATGATGGTCCATTTAGAGTCAAACAGACCATAAAGCAGGGGATGCTTTAGGGCGGGGCTACTGTGATTGACAGGCGTCTCTAGAAGCTCTTTGTTATTGTATTAAAGGGTAATAAGAGAGGTTGTGTCTCACCTCTCTGGCGCTCAGGACGTCCTGCAGTATTTGAGCAGCTTGTGGCTGTTTCTCCTTGTACTGGTCCAGGAGGTGGTTCTGCCGGGCCCGCTTAATGATCTGAGAGGAGGAAACACCAACATTAAGCAACACAAAGAAAAAGGACACACGACCTGTAAGAAACCTTTAACATCAATACGTACTGCATCATTAATGACTACTTCATTATCATTTAGATGTTTCTCTGTTGATGTCTTATGTTTAATGATTGAATCCTTTTGATGTATAAACCTCTGAACTAGAACTCATTCTGTGTCTGTGCTGATCCAGATTCACTGAAGGTTATAAGGTTTTTATTTGTCATCGTACGACAGGGTTACACAACGAACTTCAGTTTGAAGTCCCAATTATCTGCATAGAAAAGAAAACAACAACAAAATCCTCCCCCCTCCTCTCCCCTCTTCCCCTCCTCCTCTCCTCTCCTGCCCTCTCTCCTCCTCTCTTCTCTCCTCTCTCCTCTCCTCCCCTCTCCTCTCCTCCTCTCCTCTCCTCTCTCCTCCCCCCTCCTCTCTTATCTTCTCTTCTCTCCTCTCCTCTCCTCTCCTCCCCTCTCCTCTCCTCTCCTCTCCTCTCCTCTCCTCTCTGTGTTCACTTCCTGAAGTTCAGTCAGAGTTTCTCCTCTCTTGTGGTCACATGACTGTTGGTCTCAGATGAATCAATCATGACTTCATAGTTTCACTGAGGAGCTAAACGCTCTATCAGTGGGGAGATATTAAATGAGAACATGAAGAATAAAATGTTTTTGGTTAAATATCACATTTTTAAGCTTCGGTTGCGTTTTGTGACGGAAGCGTTGTTCACACATGATGTGTTCAAGGACCGTCTGAAAGATTAAAATCTGATGATAATGACGGTTTTCACAGCTTCCTGCTCTGATAAACAGTGTAGTTCAGGTGACGGTTCGGAGGGTTAATCAAAGATAATAAAGTCACTAACAAATCTTTTCTTATACTCACTTTGTCATCTATGTCTGTGATGTTTATGCAGTAGAAGACATCGTACTTGAAGTAGTCCTTCAGGATCCTTCGCAGAATATCAAAAGATATGTAGGATCTGAACAAACAGACAGATTAGAAAATATTGTTTTCAATACAATTACAATTAATAGTTAATTGATTATTGGTCAATTATTAAAAACTATTCAGAATTCTCTGTTTCCAGCTTCTTAACAGTGATTTCTTTCTGGTTTCTTGACTCTTCTTTAACAGTAAATGAAATATCTTCGACTAAACAAGGCATTTCAGGACGTCGTCTTTGGGAGACACACTTTATTTTTTTTACCAATCTTCTGATTTTTATAGACAAAACAACTACTTGAGAAAAGAACCAACATATTAACGACAGCAATGGTCAGTCGTCCTGATATTGTCAGCATGAAGTTGAGGTGTGTAGTACTTTGTGCTGGCGTACCTGGCGTGTCCCATGTGAGAGGCGTCGTACACCGTCGGTCCACAGCAGTACCACGAGACTCTGTTCCCTTTCTGAGGAACGAACGGCTCCTGAAACACAAAGACCATCACGCAATACATCAAGCAACACAGAATACACTGTATGTGATCTCTGTACATGCGTAGCTGTCATTAATAAGAATTATTAATACGGATTTACAGCCTGTGATGGTTTAACAGTTTAAATCAGGACATGCGACATATTTGTCCAACATGATTTCAGCATTTTCTTCAGTTTTAGGCTCACAGAGATTTGATTTGATGAAGAAAACAACTACAAATGTGACTATTTCATTTATTCCTCATTAATAAGAACTACAAAAAACTCTGTGGAGTCACTTTCTATGTAATGTATCCATCCATTCATCTATATTTTATGACTAAATATTATTTCTGTAAAAACCTTTGACTCTAATATGTCAACAAAATGCAACAAGAATCATTTTGAACCTGGCTTTTTCCGCTTATTATGCAAGGTAGCACATATTTGATAAGATAACGCCTCAGTTCCCAATTCAAACTCGATATTTTAGAAAACTTGTTAAATGAGGGTTGTCACTTGAAGAGTCTCTGCCGTGTTACATGAATGTGTTTCTATTTCTATTCTATTTTATCTTTATACAACTAACGTGCAGTAACGTCTTTCCAAAGCTTCTTTTTATGCAAGAACACAAACAAGTTGCACAGCGGTTCAGACGTTTCCTACATTCATAGAGAGTCTTTGAAGAGTCTCTGCTCTTTGTCATCACCTTATAAGGAGCCTCATCTCCATCACAAGAGTCAACTGACTCCCTTCCTCTGCCCTGAATACAGATTACATTAGAACGGATAGTTTCACTTTGTGAATCCTCACCGCTCACAACAGAACATCAGAAAGTCTGCACAGGAAACAGAGAGCGGTTTTACTTCCTGACGCAGCATGTTCAAGAGTGTTGTTATCAACAAACCACCCACGAGCTCCCAACCTGAGAGGAACTTTACGTTCTTTATCGTTTTTACACAAAGACAAGGATCTGATATCTTCATCTTCACCTTCACCTCCTCCTCTCTTCCTCTCCCCTCTCCTCCCCCCCTCCTCCTCCTCCTCCTCCTCTCCCTCTCATCCTCCTCTCCTCTCCTCTCCTCCTCTCCTCCCCTCCTCCTCTCCCCCTCCTCCGCCTCCTCCTCCTCCTCCTCCTCCTCCTCCTCCTCCTCCTCCCCCCTACCTTTGCTCTGGTCAGGCTGTTGTAGAGGTGGAGTTGAGGAACATCTGTCCCTGCTGGTGGAGACCAGGCCGGCTGAACGCGCTTTCCTTTCACTGGAAGACACAACAAAGACAATTCAAACATTCCAGTTTTTATAAGTGTAACTGTAGCTTTAAAACGTCTTCTTCTGCAGATTAAACATCACTGAAGGAGAAACCCTCCTCAGGTGCACTAATCTGAATCTGTATAGTGCTCCAACAAGTTTTCTTTTATGCTTATTTACTAAGATTTCCAGTGAAACAACATGCGGCTCAAAGTTTGAGGATCTGCTCAGTGGTTCTGATGTTATTGTTAAAGCAAAGCAGTAGCCTGTGATCAGTTACTGGGTCTTCACTTTGAAAGAGGAGAAGAAGAAGAGAGGGGGGGGGGGGCATTATTTCCAGGTCGCCGTATTTAACGTCCTCTTAGTTCACAAAACCTCGTTGACCAGCAGACATCCCTGCTACAAGAACCAACTAGCTGAGTGGACGGATTGATGATGATGTATTCTAAATGTTTTTTAAATAAATGATACTTAACTTCCTGCAATTGTCAAACTTCTGTGTCTGCAGCCGTTTCAACACCAGGTTGTTGGTTCATGTCTACCGGTGAGGTTTTTCCAGCTGCTGACGTTTTGTTTGAACAGAGATAAACTAACTCTCTCCTGCGCTCAGCTACAAGCACCGCGCACGTACAGCATGCTGCCATGACGAGTCAAAGCGGAATCTCAATCAAATGCAAAATGATTTCAGGCTTCATGCAGGTCAGTGTGTAGCAGACGGGCAGGTTAGAGCTGCCTCTCAGTCTCCGGACCTCAGACAGGACCTCAACATCCAGGCCGTCTACTCACTGCTGCTCTCGGGGTGGAGGTCCTGCAGGGCTGCTATGTGCCTGTACCAGCGCAGAGCGTGGACCTGCCGCGGGTCTGGGGGTCTGCGGAGGAGCCTAAAGGCTTCCTGGTCGGCCTGGGAGGGGCTGAACCCTGCCAGGTAGCTGCGTGGGGTTAGGTAGTCATTCAGGGCCGCTGCCAGCGCGGACTCCTCATTTATCTGAAGCAAGAAGCCAAACTCAAAGGCTGCAGAAACAAGAGGGCAGATAGTCGCAGAGAGTTACCGCCCAGGCTGCAACACCGACAACAGCACCACGAGTTCACCAGAGACCAGGATCAGCACACCATGTAAACTAAATCCTACATGTTATATGTGACACAAACTCTCAGCGCTCCACCGGAGCAGACGGACACGTGGTCGGCCTTTGAGTTGAGATTGTTCTCCTCTCAGGATCATGTTTGAACTTTAGAGAAGAATAGATTATTACGTCAGGTGTTATTTTATTACACGAGTCTGACAACGTTCCAGATGTTTTAGAGACGTGTAACTGACACGACGTATCAGAGTTAACATGTTAACATGAAACAGACTCGACATGTGATTTAAAAGAGAAACTCACACACACACTAACATACTGATACAAAAGTAAATATCAATTTATCTCGATCTGCTGACCAGCTCAATAACAAAGCTGCTCTCTGTCTGTGAAGAAAACACGACCGACAACTAAGAGTGAAACTGAAACGAACTGTGTGAACCACAGAAGTCAGAAGGAAAGTGAAACGCGTCTCCTCTACCCGTCAGAGGACCTGAGAGAGAAACAAAATCAACGTGAAGCTGGAGGAGAAGTAGACACACAAACACACAATAGAACCAACATTGTTCTAAAGCAGCTTTTAAAGCAAAGGAGACACGAGATAAAGGACTCAAACAGGGACACGGAGGTCTACACAGACCACCAGGACTCTGTGAGGTTTCAATGGAGACAATCTGGTTATTGAGGTTATTCAGTCCTCAATGATTTAGACATTAAACCGTCAATACTAAGATGTACCAGTGAGTCACAGAGAGCTTTGAAAGGATGAGCTGAGTTTGTTTTGATTGGCTGTCTTATTATTATTATTATGGCTTTTAACAATAACAATAACGATAATAATCATCATACGATTAAGTATAATAAAACTACTTCCTATTAATAATAATGATAATAATAACAGATCAAACAAGATGATGCAACTGTGCAAAACTGAAAGTAAAAACCAAACACATACAAACGATTAAACGTATTTTATGAAATAATAGGACTTAAAGGAGGAGTAGAGCTATTTTATATTATAGTACAGATACTGCAACAACTACAATAATAATAATAACAATAGTTATTATCATAATAATAATAATACAACCGATTCCAAAAGGATCTCAGGACCTTTTGGTCCCTTAAATAAAATGTACATGACTTGTCAAACAGAAACTAAACGGATCAAACAGGATGATGTGAAAACAAGCATATTAAGAAGTAATATGATTTAACATAAACTTCATTCCACAAACAGATCACAGTCTCAATAATTCTTTATTTTATTGTTTTCTGGAAATATATCCGTCAAATAACATCTGGCCAGATGTGAAGTTATAAAAAGATGCTGAAAGCCTGTATTGTCTCATCACAGTTCACAGTTGTGTGGTTATGTTAAACATAAACTACTCTTGAATGTTTAGCTATAACTCTGTAATTAATTAATTAATTAATGTTTTTAATTTAAATTAATTAAATAGTTATTTTTAATTAATTACAGAGTTAATTAATTAAATAAATAGATTTTAATCAGTCTAAAGATTATTTTGTTTGTTTACATCACACTAGGACAGTTGTATATTTCAGGACAAAACAAACACCATTCAACACCTGAACCAACGATAACAGCAGTCAGTGCACTTAAATAAAATACTGTTATATAATATATATATATATATATATGCCGAACTAAAGAATGAGCTCCTTTACACTCAGAGAGGCTCTTGACGTTGTATTCGTTGACCTGCGTGTCTCTGCTGACGCATTGATGATTTAAAGGGTCAGATTTTTAAAGAAGGTTCGGTTTGTCGTTAACCGACCGGTGTTACCTTTAGCTACGGCTTTAGCTAACAAAGCTAACGTTAGCCTGTTGGCTGTGACAGCTCGTGAACACGCATTAAATCGTGCTAACCTGTCTTCTACGAGATAACAACAATCAAACGTTATTCACGGTACCTGGCTCTGCTGAGGTCGACATAGCTGCAGCCCTGGATGTTTGGATGATGCTGATGCAACAATAACGTGTCCGGAAGAAGAACCCGAGCACTAAACGCAAGCAGTAGGAACCGGACCTAAAGTGTTCCAACCAGAGTGCGGGTGCAGGGGGGGACGTTAATAACTGACGGACTATCAACACGGAAGTTATGTTTTTTTGGTGTCGGACGTACTCCTAAACTAACTTACTCCTCCATATATATCAACACAGCGGGTATATTTGTGAACACGGCGGGTAAATGAAGACTTTATGTGTTAGTGTGCAGTAATTAAAAGCTAAACATGTCAAACATTAAAGCGCACATCGATAAAGTGACTCGTGTTTATGAGCGCTACACGGAGTACGTGAGGAGGAACCCGGCCGCGACAGCGCAGCTGGAGAGCACGGTGCGGACGCTCTCCTACCTGATCGCAGGTACATTTTTACTTTAAGTATTGGTACTAGTATAGTGATGCAGTATCAAACATGTGGTATTGTGTGAAAACTCAAATTTAAATCAAAATTAAATCTTTGCACTACTGTTTAGTTTGTTAGTTTAATATTATTTTATTTCATTATATATATATAGTGCATTTTTATATTTAATATTTTAATATGTTTTACTCTTATTTTATTTATTTATAGTAACAATTTCCTCTTGCGGGATTAATAAAGTCTCTATCTGTCCATTAATAAAGTATCTATCTATCATCTGTCTTAATTCTAACTGCTGTTAACTGGACTGAACTTTGTCCCTGATTCCATAAATCATTAACTTTGAAAACATGAACTACTTGTCTGCTGCACAGAGTTTTAATGTTTTAATCTTGTCAGCACATAATGAATGACGACATGTTTAGAGACATTGGTGCTTTTTAAATGATATATGTATATATGCACATACTTGTGTACATAACAGTTCTGCACCTTGTTGTGTTCTTAGCTGTTGTGTTTATTCCTGTGTGTACATTGAGAGCATTACATTCCTGTGCACACATAAAGCTGATTATGAATCTTATGTTTCAGGGCGATTTGCAGATTCTCATGAAATATCTGAACTCGGTAAGTCAAGGGTCAATAAATCTGTTCTCTTTATTTCTCTCTGTTGAAATTGCATAGATAGATATATTGTGTTATTTACACAACATGAATGTATTATATATTATGAAATACAAAGATCGACACGTGTCCTGATGAACTCGTGTCTGTTTCTCAGTGTACTCTGCCTCCAATCTGCTGGTGCTCTTCAACGACAGTATTCTGCGTAAAGGGCTGCGATGTTCCTTCCCTGTGGTGAGCACTGCCGGGTACACAGAGACACACACACACACTGGCCTCACACACGCCGCTCTTTGTCTCTACTGTGGAGGAAGAAAAACATAAACAAGAATGAAAGTGGCATCAAGATTTGTACCTTTTTTTTTACTTGTGAAAGTGAGTGAAGGTGCAAAGGTGTGACCGGTGTGGCCGCCGTGTGCTCAGTCTCTGTCCCAGCAGAGGCTCCTCACCTGGCTGTCTGTGCTGGAGCACGTGGAGGTCTTCCTGGAGATGGGAGCCTGCAAGCTGTGGGGCGACGTCGGCCGCTGGCTGGTGATCGGACTCATCCACGTCTTTAAGTACGGAGCATTTCATGTTTCTAAAGAAAAGAAGAAGGAAACAAACAAAAAAATTACCCATAATCCTTTGCTTCTACTACTCAGTGCAGGTACACATTTACAACAGCAGGTGCCACAGTTTACCTGAACCCCAGAAGGCAGAAGAGTGCAGGCTGTTAGAGCAGCACAGTAATGCTAATTATTATATATGATCTAATGATGCATTGTTCAACTGTCACATATGGGTGTAATAATATTCTTTATTCTTTAGAGAGCACACCAGTTTAAAGTGTATGTAATAAGTTTTAAAAGGTGAATATTGATATAAACTCCATATGATGTTGTCTGTATATTACCGTGTTATAAACTTTATGATAGTTAGAATATTTAAAACTTCATTAGGCACGATGTCATCCTTCGTCTCTGACCAGATTTTCTTCTCTCGTTCATCTTCAGGGCCGTTTTTCGGCTCGTGCTTCTTCTGTGGTACAAATCCGGCATCCAGACTTCACCTCCCATAATGCCCCTGGACAGAGGTGCTGAGTTTGTTGGTGAAGGTCAGTTCTCCTCTTCCTCCCGCTCCTCCTTTCTGTTATTAACTCCTCTTTGCACAATCTTAAGATGCTCGTCCTTCATGTTTAATGAGAAAGAGCTTCTGTTGGTTTTAAAGAAAAGGAAAGTAGAGGATGTCACACATGGAGCGATTCAGACTCTTCACACATCAGGACGTTAGCATGACGTTAGCCTTTAGCTCAAAGCACAGAATAGTATTATTAGGAATGATTTACCAATCCTAAAATATGTCTCCTCACACAGACACACACTAATACAAATAACATTCATTTTATACAGAAGGTGAAAATATAAAACACTGACTTAATTTATACATATTTTTTATTTAGTCTGGTTTCCACAGTGTCTGCTGAGACACTGTGTATATATAATATGAAGTGAATGAGATTAACAGATTATTGTATATTTTTCTTTGCTCTTCTCAGATGACGGAAACACGGAGCAGCAAGAGGACACCTGCTTCGTGGGTCAGAGGTCAGGGCGAGTCATTCGGCCCCTAAGCACCGGTAAGACTCGTTAATATTTAAATCTTAAGTTTAATATCTTGATTAGGAGTCTGTGTGACTGAGTGGTGGTGTCAAGTCACGTGACTTGATGTGAAACAGGAAACGTCCGGTTCCCGTCAAAATAAAAGCCTGCTCACCGGAAAAAGATGAATTCTGTTTGAAAGGTTGTTATAAACACGGTTTCATGTTCGGGATCTGGTTCTCTGGGATCTGGTTCTCTGGGATCTGGTTCTCAGGGATCTGGTTCTCAGGGATCTGGTTCTCAGGGATCTGGTTATCTGGGATCTGGTTCTCAGGGATCTGGTTCTCAGGGATCTGGTTATCTGGGATCTGGTTCTCAGGGATCTGGTTTTCAGGGACCTGGTTCTCAGGGACCTGGTTCTCAGGCTTCTTCCTGATCAACGGAAATATGGGAATTTCTGCCGTGGATAAAGGCCTAAGAATGAATTTATTGACTTTTCACTGTCAAATTAAATAAAATTCAAAAATAGACTAAACCTAAAATGAAGATGCACCAGTATAAGACTTCCTGTCCCCTATCCCCGTGGTAAACCGTCTCCTCTCGTCTTCTTCATGTCTCAGCTCCCTCCCTGCAGGCCCGGCTGTGGGGAGCACCGAGTCAGCAGAAGAAGAGCAGCTCAAGTGGGGAGAAGCTCCACAGCAAGCCGACACCGCTGGGCCGTCGGGAGACTCTCGCCGAGTCTGTGTACATCGGGCGGCCACTCGTTCACCGTATCCTTCCCTCATCTGTCCACACGGTTACAGTACACAGTGTGTACAGTATATATATATATATATATATATATGGTGTATAAATAAAGTCTGTTGTTACTGTTATAATTGTATATATTTTAATGAGGACTGCTGTAGCACCTGCGGTGAAGCCAAAAACACACAAATATTTAACTTGGAGTGAAAGCCTCATCATAAGACCACGTAACCATTTCAACCCTTTAAAGCACAACCGTTCAAGTGTCCGTGGTTAGCTTCCTCCTCTTTGCTCTGAGGACCTTTTCACGAGCTTTTCCTTAAAGGGAACCCTCCTGCCTCAGTGCTCTGCCTCGGACTCTGTGGAAAACAGTCCTGGAAGCCGTGGCTCATCTCCGGAGTCCTTGAACTCTCCAGGTCTGCAAGCTCATCCTCCTTTACAATATTAATCCTTATTCATCTAATAATAATCATCAGATCTTTATCTAGTTCACAGGACAATTACATCTATGTTTTTTTTATATATACAGTTATGTTCATAATAATAGCAGTGTGTTGAAAAAGGTGAGTAAACCTTAAAATTCTTCAAATAAATTGTATTTTAATGAACACAAATGCATTGGGGACACTGCACATTCTATTTCAAAGCAAACTGTATAAACTAAGAAATGCTTGAAGATTCAACTTTCCTGAGAATCATAAACTAATATTTAGTTGCATAACCACGGTTTCTGTTAACTGCTTCACATCTGTGGTACATGGAGTCGACCAACTTCTGGCACCGGTCAACAGGTATTGCAGCCCAGGACAATTGTACTACGTTCCACAATTCCTCTGCATTTCTTGGTTTTGCCTCATGAACAGCATTTTTTTATGTCAGCCCACAAGTTTTCTATGGGATTAAGGTCCGGGGATTGTGCTAGTCCACTCCATTACTTGAATTCTGTTTGTCTGGAACCATGATTTTGCTCGCTTGCTGGTGTGTTTGGGGTCATTGTCTTGTTGAAACACCCATTTCAAGGGCATTTCCTCTTCAGCATACGGCAACATGACTTCTTCCAGTATTCTGATGTACTCAAACTGATCCATGATTCCTGGTATGCGATAAATAGGACCAACACCATAGTACGAGAAACATCCCCATATCATGATGCTTGCACCACCATGCTTCACCGTCTTCACTGTGTACTGTGGCTTGAATTCAGTGTTTGCAGGACGTCTGACAAACTGTCTGTGGCCCTTAGACCCAAAAAGAACAATCTTACTCTCATCAGTCCACAACATATTACTCCATTTCTTTTTAGGCCAGTCAATGTGTTCTTTGGCAAATTGTAACCACTTCAGCACATGTCTTTTTTTTAACAATGGGACTTTGCGGGGGCTTCTTGCTGGTAGCTTGGCTTCACATAGACGTCGTCTGATTGTTACAGTACTCACAGGCAATCTTACATCTTCTTTGATCCTCCTGGAGCTGATCATTGGCTGAGCCTTTGCCATTTTGGTTATTCTCCGATCCATTCGAATAGTCATTTTTCTTTTTCTTCCTCGTCTTTCTGGTTTTGGCTGCCATTTTAAAGCGTTTGATATCATTTTAGCTGAACAGCCTATCATTTTCTGCACTTCTTTATAGGTTTTCCCCTCTTTTATTAATTTCTTAATCAAAGAACGCTCTTCTTCTGAACAGTGTCTTGAACGACCCATTTTACTCTGTTTTTCAAGGACAAATGCACAGCCAGCATATGCAGCGTCAGTTGCCTTGATGCTTAAATAAGGGCCACCTGTTTAACACCTATTTTTTTCACATAATCAATGACCTCACTAATTGAACTCGGCACTGCTATTTTTTTGAACACGCCCCTTTCAGTAAATGATTCAGTTTCACAGAATCAGCAGCATGCATGTCATGCCTGTTGGGTCTGTTGGTTTTCTATACCTTTACTAAACTTTCTAGAAACTTACTTGCAGTGTAGAAGTTGAAATTCTTACAAAAACAGTGATTTATCTTGGTAGTGATGTGGGACTGCTATTATTTTGAACACAACTGTGTGTGTATATATATATATATATATATATATATATATATATAGTGGTCGATCGTGATATAACCTCACCTGATCCTCCAAACAAATGTAGATTTAATTTAAAGGTTTTCTCTAAAGTACAGAAATGCAGAGAGGAAGTGAGGGACACTCAGTCTGATCGAAGTAGTTTTCTGTCCGGTGTTTATGACTTCGGAACAGGTGAATAAAAAGGTTTCACCACAACAGTCTTTGTTTGTGGTTGTAATTCTCATTTCGGCCACAAGAGGCAGAAGTGCGTCGCTCCGTCATGTACTCAGTAACTCACTAACAGACAACATGTAACTTGTGTTTATGGTCCATGGGTGAATGAAGAAGAACACGCGTTTAGTCCTCTTTAGAGCACGAGGTCGTGGTGCACGGCAGCCTCGTGTGGCTGAAATAAGTATTACAACAACAAACACTGAAAACCGTTTCATGTGAAAATATATAAATGAGGAGTTTAGAAAGATTATTCTCGAATATTATTTTTACCTCCTATTCTCTGAAAGATCACATAAATAATTATACAATATTTATATATAAATGAGTGGCAATGAATAAGTATTTTATAATTTTTTTTAAATGTGATTTTGTAAGAAGTTAAATGATTTTAAAGTCTTTGTTTATGTTTTGTGTTTCCTCACAGATTAAAATAAATAAATCTAAAGCTCATAACTCACAGAGTGAATAAAAGCTGTAATTAGACTTCTGAAACACAAAGATTACATCACTATTCATTTATTTACAATAATCAGTGTTTTTGTGCTCCTCCCTTTAGTTTGGCGGTGCTCAGTGACGGGAAGTTCCTCAATCGATGGGAAAAGGCCGAGATGAGGAGGAGAACCTTTCTCCTGCTGTACTACCTCCTCCGCTCACCGTTCTACGACAAATACTCTGAGTAAGTAGTACTACTAGTACTACTCGTAGTAAGTGTGTCTGGAAGTCTGCTCACAAACCCGGAGGACAGAATCTTTACAATCTTACAATCATTCGTGCAACTATTCTAATCAACGATTTGATTATTCAATCAATGGATTCGTTGTTTAATCTATAAAAACTTCAGCCACGATATTTTAATTTATATAATAATATAATTATTATATAATATAGTATAGTGTATGTATATATATATGTGTATATATATATATATATATATATATATATATATATATATATATATATATATATATACAGGACTGTCTCAGAAAATTTGAATATTGTGATAAAGTTCTTTATTTTGTCTAATGCAATTAAAAAAACAAAAATGTCATGCATTCTGGATTCATTACAAATCAACTGAAATATTGCAAGCCTTTTATTCTTTTAATATTGCTGATTATGGCTTACAGCTTAAGAAAACTCAAATATCCTATCTCTAAATATTAGAATATCATGAAAAAGTATACTAGTAGGGTATTCAACTAATCACTTGAATCGTCTAATTAACTCGAAACACCTGCAAGGGTTTCCTGAGCCTTGAAAAACACTCAGCTTGGTTCAGTAAACTAAATCACACGTATGGGGATTATCACAATATTCTAATTTTCTGAGACAGTCCTGTATATATGTGTGTGTATATATATATATGTATATATATATATATATGTATATATATATATATATATATATGTATATATATATATATATATATATGTGTGTGTGTATATATATATATATATATATATATGTGTGTGTATATATATATATATGTATATATGTATATATATATGTGTACATATGTGTATATATATATATGTATATATATATGTGTACATATGTGTATATATATATATGTATATATACACATATATATATACATATATGTGTATATGTGTATATATATATATATATATATGTATATGTATATATATAAATTACACTGATATAAAAAAGAGAAGCAGTAAATCCTCACATTTTAGAAGCAGCTGTTCTGCCTTAAAAACTATTTATCATAATTGAATGGAATTAATGTTCTGACAACCGACCAATGAATGAGAAGTGTTTTAAATGTTGGTCACACAGAGTTCTTCTTCTTCTCTTCTTGTTTGTTGGTCTTCAGGGAGAAGATTCTCTTCCTGCTCAGACTTCTGGCCGATCACGTTCCAGGAATCGGCCTCGTGGCTCGTAAGTGATGATCAACATGAAACATTCACGACATCACTGAACAGTTATCCTTATTGATTATCAGGGGAAACACTTCAACTTAAATGATTTGTTTTAGAAAACTTAGCTTTGAATATAAATATTTTACTCAAACAGAATAATTCAATATTTCAATTCAATACAGACATTTAACATCCAGAACCTCCAACACGACGTTTAAAGGTGTAAAAGTAAAATAAATAAGTTTCTGATCAGCAAAGTTAGAGAGTCTTACTTTGAATGATCAATAGAACTGACTGGGAGCAACACGTGAGTATATTTAATAACACTAATGATGGAGATCTTGGTGTTCTCCTGACGTGTGTGTGTGTGTGCAGGCCCTCTGATGGATTACCTCCCCACCTGGCAGAAGATCTACTTCTACAACTGGGGATAAAGAACTGCTGGAGACGCTCCTCGTGGATCCCCTTAAAATCAGACGCCATTTGTAATGACTTGTATTTTATTTGAAAGAATTACTACCACCTAGTGGTACGTTATGGTATTACGTGTTTTCGTTCACACTGTTCAAATACTGCCGCCTAGTGTTAGGAGTAGATACTGCCGTGTTCACCTACTATGCGTGGCACATGTGACAGGAAGTAACGGATTCTTTTTCCTGGTTTGTTGACAACGTGACTCCGTTGTATTCAAGTGATTGTGCAATAGTATCCTCATTCATCCTGCATTTTCTGACCCTCTGAGTGGCAATGCCAGTGAGTATGATTTACTTATATAGCTTCAGGGATTTCTGAGGGTTTATTTTGTTAGTTGGTTCTAATCAGAAATAGTTTGATGACGTGTGCAACATGTAACTGATGAAGATATGTAGATGGCACAGCAATGTACGTTTCTAGTATTGTTATACACAGTATTTAAGTTTGATCAAAACTAATATGTGATTGTATGTTTGTTTTGTAGTTTCACACTTCTTCATATTAAACCTGTCCATATACAACACGCTGGTCTGTTCCTTGGAGGAAGAGTATGATGAAGAGTTTAGCTGACTGCAAAGCCCAATACACGACACAGAGTCAACATTGTGTTGGAGCAGAACAGTGAAATGGCAGCACTCTGCGAGGGAGCAGAAGTCAACAACGGATAGCAACAAGTTAAAGTAAAGTCACTCCATCTTCCCTCACGTCAGTTTATCCGACATCGCGGAAAGCATGGAGAGCACAGAGATTACAGAAAAAGACAGAGAGGAGACCAGGTCACTCGCTGCCCACTCTACAAATTCTTCAAGATCTTCAGGAAAGCTGAGTACTAGATCATCAGTGAGGTCATCAACCAGGGCTAGTATGGCAGCAGCCCAGGCAAGAGCAGAAGCACAAGCTGCGAAAACAAGAGCGTCATTTGCGCAGGAAGAAATGGAAATTAAATTAGAAAAGGCTCGCCTAGAAGCAACTCTTGATGCACTTCAACTACAGAGGGAAGCTGAAGCTGCTAATGCAAAAGCAGAGGTAATGGAATCTGCTGCTGCTAGGTTTGACACAGGAGAAAAAAGTGAAGGTTTCAATCTTTTACCTATGGAAACAAACTCAATGCAGAAGGTTAGTGAATATGTAACTCTGCACTCCAACATGGAGCCTGCTGAAAAAAGGACAGATATGCATGTGCTGCATGATGATGTCACAGCTTCACACCAGCATTGGAAGCCTACAAGGCAGTCCACATCAACTCACCCTAGTGCATTAGAGGGGCAGTTTGGCTTCCCACCAGCAGGGGATGTTGAAACAAGATTTAAGAGTGAAGATACAAGTAAACAGCAACAACGTTGTTCATCTTATGGTCCACATCCTCAACAGATAAACAACCCACAACTTACTGCCAATAACATCGCAACCACCGAGCTTGCAAGGTTTCTGGCAAAGAGCCAATTGGTAACAGAAGTACTTACTAAGTTTGATGACAAACCTGAAAACTATCTCAGCTGGAAGTCCACCTTTCAGAACGTCATAGCAGAACTGGGTCTCACAGCCAGTGAAGAAGTGAGTCTGCTTATTAAGTGGCTGGGCCCAGAGTCGGTGGAGTATGCTCGAAGAATTAAGGGAGTTAACAGTCGTCAGCCATCTGTTGGGTTAAAAATGATCTGGTCCAGACTAGAAGAATGCTTTGGTTCTCCCGAGGCGATAGAGAGGTCGCTGTTCACGAAACTAGAGAATTTCCCAAAACTAGGCACTAAAGACTACCTCAAGCTCCGGGAACTGGGAGATTTGCTGCTTGAAGTGGAGACTGCAAAGTTTGATGGGTACTTACCAGGTTTAAGTTACCTAGATACTTCCAGAGGAATAGGTCCAATTGTGGAAAAGCTTCCCTTTCCCCTGCAAGACAAGTGGACAATGGTTGGGTCAAAATTTAAAGAAGAACATAAAGTGACATTTCCACCATTCTGGTTCTTTTCTGAGTTTGTAAGGAAGGAAGCCAAAGCAAGGAATGATCCAAGCTTCATTACTGCTTCTCACTACTCCATCCCAAAGAAAGAAGGTCTCTCACGCTTTTCCAATACAAAGCAATTAGTCACTGTACACAAGACCGATGTCTCTGCAGAGGCAAAATCAAAGACCGAAAAGTCAGTGGAAGATTTGAACAAGATGTGCCCCATGCATCACAAGCCGCATCCACTGAAAAAGTGTAAGGGTTTCAGAAACATGCTTCTGGAGGACAGAAAGAAGTTTATTAAGGAAAATTACATCTGCTACCGCTGTCTTGCATCTTCTACTCACCAGGCGAAAAACTGTGAGGTCGCCATCAAGTGCCTTGAATGCGGAAGTGACAGGCACTTATCCGCTCTTCATCCAGGTCCACCATCACAGTCAGTCAACACCTTCGGCGCCCCTAGACAGTATGGTGGGGAGGAGGAAGACAAAGACAAGCCAGATGCGACAGCCATGTGCACAGAAGTCTGTGGAAGTAGCTTCTCAGGAAAATCATGCTCTAAGATTTGCCTTGTTCAAGTTTTCCCTCAGGATCAGCGACAGAACATCAAAAGGGTGTATGCAATCTTGGATGAACAAAGCAATGTTTCACTCGCAAAAGCTGAGTTTTTCGACATGTTCAATGTCAATAACACACCTGAACCATACACTCTGAAGACCTGTGCTGGGGTTGTGGAAACATCAGGCAGAAGAGCACACGGCTTCACTGTGGAAGCCATTGATAAGACAATTAGTCTCTCTCTTCCCACCCTCACCGAGTGCAGCGCTATTCCCAACAACCGAGATGAAATACCTACTCCTGAAGTGGCTTGGCATCACCAACATCTGAGGCCTATAGTTGAACACATACCAACCTTGGATCCAGATGCAGAAATCCTCCTGCTCATCGGGCGTGACCTACTGAGAGTTCACAAGGTGAGGAAGCAGTTAAATGGAAAACACAATGACCCATACGCACAGAAACTGGACCTGGGCTGGGTCATTGTAGGTGACGTGTGTCTTGGCAACACTCACAAGCCAGCAGAAGTTAGTGTCATGAAAACACACATCTTAAACAGCGGACGCCCCAGCCTCTGTCCCCCATGTTTGAGTCACATCAATGTGAAGGAGAAACTTGGCTTCAAGAACATTCCAAGAGCTATTCCCTCACAGCTGAATGTCTCAGCTCTTGCTTCAGAGTCAATTTTGGAAAAACTAGGAGAAACTGTCTTTTGCCAGACTGACAAGGACAACCAGTTAGCACCATCAGTTGAAGACATGATGTTCTTGCAGAAGATGGAGGAAGGCTTCATCAAAGACCACGCAAATAGCTGGGTTGCCCCATTGCCGTTTCGTGTACCCAGGCGTCTTCTTCCAAACAACAGAGACTACGCCCACAAACGGCTTCAGTCTCTTCGGCGCATGCTGGATAAGAAAGAAGACATGAGAGCTCAATTTCTTGAGTTTATGCTGAAGATGTTGCATAATAACCAGGCAGAGCTGGCACCACCAATAAAAGAAGGAAAAGAAAGATGGTACCTTCCGATGTTCGGAGTCTACCACCCACAGAAACCTGGACAGATACGTGTGGTATTTGACTCAAGTGCACAGTTCGAAGGAGTGTCGCTGAACGATGTGTTACTTGCAGGACCGGACCTTAATAACAGCCTCTTAGGGGTCCTCCTCCGTTTCCGAAAGGAACCAGTGGCCATCACAGCCGACATACAACAAATGTTTTACTGTTTTGTCGTCAAAGAGGAAGACAGAGACGTGTTGCGATTCCTCTGGTACAAAGACAACGACCTCAGCAAGGATGTAGTGGACTACCGCATGAGAGTACATGTCTTCGGTAACCGACCTTCTCCAGCTGTAGCAACCTTCGGACTGAGAAAGGCAGCAAGGGAAACAGAAGGGCAGTATGGTCGTGATGCAGTGCAGTTCATTGAAAGGGACTTCTATGTCGACGATGCTCTGAAGTCTTTTCCAACTGAAACCGAAGCTGTTGATGTTTTGCAAAGAGCTCAAAAAATGCTTGCTCAATCCAACATTCGCCTTCACAAAATCGCATCCAACAGACTGGAGGTGATGAATGCTTTCCCCGTTGAAGACCGGGCTAAGGACATTAAAGACTTGGATCTGTCGGAAGATGAGATTCCAGTTCAGCGTAGCTTGGGAGTCAGCTGGAATGTCAGTTCTGACATCTTCACATTCCAAGTTCCACAGAATCAGAAGCCTTTTACACGCCGTGGAGTGCTTTCAGCAATCAACAGCCTGTTTGACCCGTTAGGTTTCCTGGCCCCTGTGACAATCAAGGGAAGACTTCTTCTCAGGGAACTCAGCAGCAGTGCCCTTGAATGGGACAGCCCCTTGCCTCAGAACATGTACGATGAATGGAGAAGATGGCAAGATTCTCTGCAAGATCTTAGAGAGCAGTTTGTGCCTCGCACATATGTATCATTCTCCATTTCACAAGCCAAGTACAGCGAGCTCTGTGTGTTCGCAGATGCTTCTGTAAAAGCTATAGCTGCTGTAGCTTACCTGAAGGTCACCCACGAGACTGGTCAAAGTGAAGTTGGGTTTGTTTTAGGTAAGGCCAAGCTAGCTCCTGCACTAGAGCCTACTGTTCCCCGACTTGAACTCTGTGCTGCAGTACTTGCTGTAGAGATGTCTGAGATCATTGTGCGAGAACTTGACATGCATATCGACAGAGTTACCTTCTACACTGACAGCAAGGTTGTTCTCGGATACATTCATAATAAAAACAGACAATTCTACGTATACGTCAACAATCGTGTGCAAAGAATAAAACAGTCTTCTCAGCCAGAGCAGTGGAAGCATGTTCCCACCGAGCACAATCCAGCCGACCATGGCTCACGATCAGTGGCTGCATGTAACCTGCTTAAAACTAATTGGCTGTCTGGTCCAGCATTCCTGCTGAAAAATGAGAACTTTACAGATGAAGAAAGGGCCCAATTCAAGCTCATCAACCCAGAGTCGGACGTTGAAATACGCCCTAAAGTGACCACGCTCACTACCACAGTGTCAAAAGGAACTTTAGGAACACAACGCTTTCAGCACTTTTCCAAATGGGATTCTCTAGTGAAAGTGGTAGCTCACCTTCGTCACATTGCTCACAGCTATGCAAAGTCTAAGGATGACAGCAGCTGCACTGGATGGCACTTATGTAAGAAGGCGCTCACAGAGGAGGGTCTAGTCAAAGCGGAGCATGTTGTCATCAGATGTGTGCAACATGAGGAGTATGCAAAGGAAATCAAGTGTCTGCATGCAAAACAAGACTTACCATCCAATAGTTCTCTTCGAAAACTGAATCCAATCGTAGATTCTGATGGCTTGCTTCGAGTGGGAGGACGCCTCTCAAAGGCTAAGCTGCAGAGTCACGAGGCAAATCCACTGCTTATTCCGGGCAAACATCATGTGGCCTTGTTGCTCATTCGTCACCACCATGCATCAGTGAAGCATCAAGGAAGGCACATAACTGAGGGAGCTGTGAGATCAAGTGGTTTATGGATTGTAGGAGGCAAGAGAAGTATCAGTAGCGTTATACACAAATGTGTATTGTGCAGGAAATTACGGGGTCGGATGGAGCAGCAAAAGATGGCAGACCTACCCTCACAGCGCTTGCAGATGGATCCCCCATTCTCATATGTTGGGCTGGATGTTTTTGGTCCCTGGGAGGTAGCTGCACGTCGCACCAGAGGTGGACAAGCCTACAGTAAGAGATGGGCTGTTCTGTTCACTTGCCTGTCAACGAGAGCAGTTCACATTGAAGTGATAGAGAGTATGAATTCCTCCAGTTTCATCAACGCTCTCCGCAGATTCTTTGCTATTAGAGGACCTGCAAAACAACTGAAGTCGGACTGTGGAACAAACTTTGTCGGTGCATCCAAGGAGCTGAAGTTGGACCATCCGCACCCAGGAGAGGCTAGTGTTGAGGACTACCTGCTCAGCCAGCGATGTCAGTGGGTTTTCAACCCACCCCATTCATCCCACATGGGTGGGGTGTGGGAGCGAATGATTGGGATAGCTCGACGTATCCTAGATTCCATGCTCCTGCAAGCTGGAAATCCAAAGTTGACCCACGAAGTCCTTACAACTCTGATGGCAGAGGTTTCAGCTATCCTAAATGCAAGACCACTCGTGCCTGTCTCTTGCGACCCAGAAGCACCTTTTATTTTGACCCCTTCTACTCTTCTCACTCAGAAAAAAGGGGTCCCTGAAGTTCCTCCTGGAGATTTCACCAAGAGTGATATGTTCCAACACCAGTGGAAGAGAGTTCAGGTCTTGGCTGACATCTTTTGGGCTCGATGGCGGAAAGAGTACCTGAGCACACTTCAAAGCCGCCAGAAATGGTTTCACAACCGGCCAAACCTTAAAGAGGGAGATGTTGTTCTGCTGAAGGACAATCAAGCAAAAAGGAATGAATGGCCGATTGGTGTTATTGTGAAGGCTCTACCAAGTGAAGATGGACTTGTCCGAAAAGTAGAGATCAAAGTAGTCAGAAACAAAGTAATCAAAACCTTCTTCAGACCTATCACAGAGTGTATACTCCTTCTGTCCCCAGAAGACTAGATGATTGGTTGGCATCACCACTGATGCCAGGCGGGGAGTGTAATGACTTGTATTTTATTTGAAAGAATTACTACCACCTAGTGGTACGTTATGGTATTACGTGTTTTCGTTCACACTGTTCAAATACTGCCGCCTAGTGTTAGGAGTAGATACTGCCGTGTTCACCTACTATGCGTGGCACATGTGACAGGAAGTAACGGATTCTTTTTCCTGGTTTGTTGACAACGTGACTCCGTTGTATTCAAGTGATTGTGCAATAGTATCCTCATTCATCCTGCATTTTCTGACCCTCTGAGTGGCAATGCCAGTGAGTATGATTTACTTATATAGCTTCAGGGATTTCTGAGGGTTTATTTTGTTAGTTGGTTCTAATCAGAAATAGTTTGATGACGTGTGCAACATGTAACTGATGAAGATATGTAGATGGCACAGCAATGTACGTTTCTAGTATTGTTATACACAGTATTTAAGTTTGATCAAAACTAATATGTGATTGTATGTTTGTTTTGTAGTTTCACACTTCTTCATATTAAACCTGTCCATATACAACACGCTGGTCTGTTCCTTGGAGGAAGAGTATGATGAAGAGTTTAGCTGACTGCAAAGCCCAATACACGACACAGAGTCAACATTGTGTTGGAGCAGAACACCATTGATGTGGAGCTGATTACCACTTCTGACGGACAGAGCAGCTTTTAGGCCATTTCAGAAATAGAAGCAAACATGTTTTCCTCCAGTTTGTGACACACAGAAGCTGTGACTAATGTTAAAACATCCTGTTTAAAACAGCATGTCTGCTTCGTGCGTCAGATGTCGGTGACTCTTTAGAGGTCATCATTCTGTAGTCTGACCTACTTGCATTGATTTGTGACCTATTTTTGTGAGCGACGTCATCATTCTATTCTTCTCGGAGACCCCCCCTTACCCCCCCTTCCCGAGGGCATCGCTGTCGGTCCAGAAGGAGGCGTCGGCAGCTCGCTGCAGGGAGGAATCCTTCGAGAGCACTTAAAAACTTGAACTTTAGCGGCTTCATCCCCGCCGGCCGACTCTGAATTTCCACTTTCTCGTTGGCAGAGTTTCTCACGCAGAAACAGATCAAACATGTGGAGTCAATGACGACGAACAAGCCACAGCTTTTCTTAAATCTTTATTATCATACTGAACATCCTGTTTGTAGCCTACAAATAAATAGTTGAATGTTTTCAGTTTGTGGGTGTTACTTTTGTTTTTAATCACAGGGTGGAACACACATGGCCACGCCAGGAACAACAGATCTATGAAAGAACATAAACCGGTCGGTCCGGTCGGTAACTCTGTGAAGGTGGAGGTGAGGATGCTGCAGCATCGACCAGAGAGAATAACTTCTAACCTAACTTACATGCTGCCCGGCTCTGAAATGACTTTTTTTATCTTAAACTATCTTTAGAAATGTAAACTGAAGACTTCCAACCTTTCAAAATAAAAGGTTAAACTGCTGAGAGAAGGCAGAGTGGAGACTTCAGATTCAACCAGTGAGAAGTGCAGGTTTAGTTTGAGTCTGAACGACGTGTCCTTTAACAGCTCCTGTGTGTCTTGGGTGTCGGGTCACAGGAGGTTCTGGTCTCTGCTGGGTTTAACTAGTTTTTTAAAAACATAAATAAATAACCAGAGCAGCTCGCGATGCTCCGATGTTTTTACAATATATACTCTCACTCAGACAGAAATGCATATTTCCAAACACAAACGTTAGCCGTCTGTGTTTTGTGTCAATGGAAATAAAAGTGAATCTGAATGTCAGTGAATCAAACACCAAATGCAAAAATTCTGTATTCTTGTTCAAATTAACATTGAAAATATATACTGCACTTTTCTTTCAATATCACAATGAAACATAAGACATTTGATAATATGAATCAAAAACAACACTTTGATTTATGTATAAGGAATAAAATGTAGAATTAACTCTGGCGTCCTTTTTGAAAACTAAGACCAACATAACTGGGTTTTAGGAGAAAAACAACAACTACACCCTGTGAGGCAACGTTTCCTTTGTGAAAATAAAACTCGCTCTCACTCCTGTAGCATTGTCTCTGGAGGAGGACGGTTTTATTTTCCCCATGCAACCCTTCCTGCTGCCCGTCTCTCTCTCTCGTCCAAACGCAGTCCGTCAGGAGGCCGGGCGGCTCTTCACAGGCGTCAGTCAGCGTTTCCTCCCAGAGGTGATCAGTACGAGCCGTAACGATCCTGAGAACACATTAAAGAAATCCAGAGAAATCAGCAAACATTGTTGAATCACTTCCCCGGTGACAACTCAACAACAACTCAGTTTAAAGAGACGGTAGAGATGTTTGTGAGAGGTTCTTCTCATCAGTCAGAGTTCTACTACAGTAGAGTTCATTGAAACACAGGAGAACCATGTTCTGCTGTGGACGTATTCTAGACTCTAGAATCTATATCAGTAAGTTTGAAGCTTTATTTAGAATGTTTTCACCTCTTTACCTTTCTGAGGCTGTTATCTAGGATCTCGACAAACACACCAGACTACATTCAGGCAGCAGTAGACCAACAGCTCCTGTGGTGTGAGGTGGAATCAGTGTTTCATGAATGTAGTCTGGTGTGTTTGAGGAGATCAAAGATAACAGCTTCAGAAAGGTACTGAGGTGAAAACATCCTAAATAAAGCTTCAAACTTAAACTGCTCTAGATTCTGTTAGGAGTCTAGAATACGTCCTCAGCAGAACATTGATTTGTGTCTTTCTATGAACTCTACAGTAGTAGAACTCTGACTGATGAGAAGAACCTCACACACGCACTTCTGAACATCACTACTGTCTCTTTGAGGTGACGTTGACCCGGCTGACGTCTCACCTGGATTGTATTCATGACCCCGTTGGCCAGGACGGCCATCTTTCCCGCTACAGTCTTCACTCCCTGTTTGAACTGTGCGATGTCGGGGCCGGAGGGGAGCACGCCATCGAAGCCCGGGCCCCTGCCTGAGAGGAGGGGACATTCAATCATTCATTTGGGGAGTAAGTTGGATGATAAGGGTGCAGATATATTTTCCTTCACGCACTAGTTTATTTTGACTCACTAGAGCACCAAATGTGGATTAATCCGCCGCTGAAAATAGTCCCCAACAAATGCACTATTTCCAGCTGTTTTAGGGAATTACGAACCCTTTTGAAAATATGAATCTGCAGCTCTTTTCTACACAAACACTCAAACAAACAGGAGTTACCCTTTTGGTCACTTCCGTCCCCAAACAGGTCAGCTGAGCTGATGGAGGTGCTTCCTGACATGGTCTCCAGTCGGGTCTTTGCATCGTACTGAGAGGACCAAAGACAAGTCATCATGACAGAGTTACTGCTTTCATTCTCATATATATATATATATATATATATATATATATATATATATATATATATATATATATATATATATATATATATATATATATATATATATATATATATATGTACAATCTAAGTGGCACTAGAGTTCAGTTATCATTCTAAACTGAAATGCAGAGATAAATAATATCACAGAGCAGGAAGAGGCAGAAAGCACACCAGGCTTATCTGAAGCCTCCACCTAAATAATGTTACAAGATAAGATGTGACTACGTAATATGGTTAACACGGTATTTTAATGAGATATAGGAGCTATAATAACGTGTGTGTGTGTTCGGGGATAGTGGTTTATACAGCCGCATTAACTCCTAAAAGATAGTGATGCTACTGAACGAAACAACCATAAATATAATATAAAATATGAAACATGGACAATAATACATGATGTTTGTATAGAGGAAAAAAGCTCCATAATTTGCTCCTAAATCTGATAGAAAGTTGACGTCTGAGTGATTTCTGAGCATGGCGATGTGAATATTGAGGAGTTGAGTAGTTTGCTCACCTCTGCAGTGATCTCCCGACCAAAGAACATGTCTGAAGAAATGGCCTTTGCGTTGGCAAACTTCTGCCGGGCCTCGCTGGACTCGGACACCGGAGCAGACACCTCTTTTCTTCTGCTGGGGAGTCTGGATTAAACACAGAGAGCAGATCAGAGCTGCACACCGTCCAGAGGAAACAGCGGCTTCATTGGTCTCATTACAACACAGAGGGCAGCAGATACCTCTCTCCAATGGGCTGAATGCTAGAGATGGTGACCTCCTCTTTGGGGTCGTCTTTCTCCAGAGCCCAGGAGGTGGTGAAGGAGGCGGTTCCTCCCTCGGTGTCCCACCGGGACCCAAAAGTGTCTCCCACTGTGAACGGGTTGTCCTTATACCTGGAACATCAAACACAGCGGAGCTTTAACGGGGTTCTGTTCAGCTCTTTGTGCTCTCATCTTTCTGTGGTCAAAGCACACAATCAGAGATTCAAACGCACAATATATAATGTTCTCTCTATTCAAACAACAACTGAATAAAACGCTGAATGGAGCAGCTTCACGTAAAAAAATAAATCTGTGTTTCTCCGACGCTGAGAGACGAGCTAATGACGCTAACGTTAGCTCAGCTGGTTCCTCTGATGACTTAAGATCCTGACGTCCCACGACTAAAACCTTCATCCAGTTAAAAAACCTCCAAGATCTGACAAGTGTATCTTAAAAAGTGTCTTAAAACTGAATAAAGTCAGTTTATAACAACACAAAGAGGATATCACGCCATCGACTGAAATCACATTTCTCTCAAAGAAATGCATTCATTATTTGACTTTAATGTATATCTTTACTAGGGACAGTGCACATGAATCAGTTTCAGTTTCCACCTCAATGTAAATGTTCCAGAGAGCTCACTACCGTCTGTGGTCCCTCAGACTAATATCAATACAATGCTACAACAACAGCTTCAAACTGTGGTAGATAAATAAGCACAGGTCCTTCGAGGTGTCTTACGTACTTCGGGGGTCCGGAGGTGAAACCCGGCTCTTCGAACAAGTCCAGTTTGGAGCGAGAGGAGGACTTGGCTCCCACGGGGGTCTCCTGCTCAATCACCTGCATCTCCGACATCACCGAGTGAGACACGGCGCTGAAACAGGAACAGCAACACATTCAGAGCAGAACGAGAGCCGATCGTGTGCAGCGGAACCTTCCGGTTCGCCGACCCTCAGACGTTACCTCCTGTTGCCGAAGCCCATCCCCAGTCTCTCGGCCTGCTCCCTCTTCTTGCCCTCCAGGGTCTGGATCTTCTTCTCCTCCATCTTCCGGTCGATCTCCAGCTCTTTGTAGGCCAAACGCATGGAGGCCACGCTGCAAGAGCCACAACGAGTCACGTCGGAGCACAAAGTGTTTTATCTCTTATTTTGAAAAAATGGATGGAAGAACGAAAATTACGAAGAAAAGAAACTGGAATTATTGTGATGATGTGAGACGAGCTCAGGTGAGAATGAGAGAGTAACGTGATCTCCTCACATGGACTCCTCGGCTTGCTTCTTGGCCTCAGAGGCATGCTCCTCTCGCATCTTCTCGGCCACCTGCGCCTGCTTCTCCACCTCAGAGAAGCTCTTGCTGCTCACCTTCTGGGCTCCGAGACCTTTCTTTGCACCGAGCTGCACCGAGGCAACGTTGCATATTCATAAGTATTTATGAAAGTTAAAGCGGATCCTCAAACACGAGGCTTGTGGTTTAGTGGAAATGTGACTCACCCCTTTCTTGGCAGACATGGGCTTCTTTCTACCGATGATGGAGGGCTTCACGTCTGTAACACAGAGTTGAATTGGTTTAAAGACGAGGTTCATTCAGTAGGTTGATTGGAATCAAAGCATGAAAGATCACCACGGCTCACAACATGAAGCACCGAGAGGCTGGTTGGTTTCTAGAGATCATGTTCCTCTGATATACGTTTCTAACTTAGACAGGATGACAGGATAATAAACCCAGCAGTCACCAGCCAGCAGTGACCCACGTTCACATCTGAAGGAGTGTCGGTAAGTCGTGAGCATGTGTGTTCACAGCATGATTCAAACTCTCATCTCTAAACTACCAACTGAACGTTACTATGATCCAGAATGATCCAGAAAAAGTCGTACTTTCAGACGGAAATGTTTCCGTTTCCAGCGCTCTGGCAGACGGAGAGTTTGTTCTCAGCTTGAGAATGTTGTTACAATGTTTCAGGACATTTGACTTTCTCTCTCGTCTTCGTCGTGTTTAAATGACTTAAAACTGTTCTCCATGTTTTCCAGAGATCTTTGGTCGGGAGATCAGTGCAGAGGTGAGCAAACTACTCAACTCCTCAATATTCACATCGCCATGCTCAGAAATCACTCAGACGTCAACTTTCTATCAGATTATGGAGCTTCTTTCCTCTATACAATGTTTAAAAGGACGCTTTAAGACGATTGAATTGCTCTTTTGTAATTGCGCTCCCTGTGTATTTATTAATAGTATTCCATGTTTCATATTTGATACTATATGTATAGTTTACTATTGTTTAGGAGTTAATGCAGCTGTATAAACCAATATCAATATATGTTGATGATGTATTGTTATTATTATTATTATTATTATTATATCTCCTACATCTCTAGATCAGCATTCAAACACCAGCTTATCACCAACCAGCAGCACAAAAGCGCCGTTAGTCAGTCTGTTACCCGCACGCTGAGAGAAGGAACTTAAATTACAGACACTTCAGGAAACTATGCATTCAGAGACAGCAGCCTATTGTGACAACTTCTATTTTTAGAATCCTTTGAACCTTTCAATGAAGAGTTATGACACAACTCTTGTCATCTGAAATGTTAGCAGCATCACACGGACTACCTGCAGCTACTTAAGCTCTGTCTACACCAGGGGTGTCAAACTCATTTTTCGCTCTGGGGCCGCATCAGCATCATGGTTGCCCCCAAAGGGCCGGTTGTCGGCGGGGGGGGGGCCTGCTTCTTCGTCGTCATCGGCGGGGAGGGCTGCTGCTGCTGCTGCTGCCACATACGCAGTGGTGTATAGTAACGAAGTAGAAATACTTCGTTACTGTACTTAAGTCGTTTTTTTGGATATCTGTACTTTACTTTACTATTTATATTTCTGTTGACTTTTACTTTTACTTCACTACATTTTGCAAAGAAAACTGATACTTTGACTCCGATACATTTCCCCTGAAACCTTCGTTACTCGCTACAAAATAAAATCTATCTTTAGAAAAAAAATTAATCATGAGACCAACGTCGGGGACTGTGGTGGAACACAGGCTGCAAACAAGCAGGTTTGGTGAATCAGTGGACCTAGCTTGCAAGTTAAATCATTGGTTAATCACGTTAATGCGCAACTGCAAACAAGTGCTCTCAAAGCCGCGTTTTTTGATCCCAGTGATGCCCAGGATGCTCGCTAGCGAGCGACTACATGAGTAGAATTCCACTCTACGATGACTGATTTCATGATGGAAGCAGAAATGGAAGCACCTGCTGCTCCCGCAACAAACGACGGTGGTGACGAAGACCAACACCGTGGCCATATTTGCGAGAAATGTTTTCTTATGTTGGAGTGAAAGATTCTTCGTACCGGATGAAGTGCCTCTTATGCTTTCCCGGAGCTACTGAAATATTGGCATTCAAAAACTCCCCATCCAACCACAGGAAACACATTGGGGTAAATTAAGATGAATCACATGAGCCGCAACGTTAATGTTTAGTTTCCCACAGGATTGGAGTATATCTTTGGGGGGAGGGGGGTAGACAGGTATCTGATCTCCTCATGTAGCTATACATGGTGTATGTTAGGCTAACGTTCGCTAGCTATCGTAAATCAAATGAGACAATTAGTGTAGTAGACAGATCGCTAGCGAGTTAGTGAGCTGAGGAAGTGTTGACAGTTGTGAGATGTTGTTGATTTGAGTCATCATAGCTATAATCACTGCAGCACTAGTTAGCTAACGAGAGCGCCGCATTACGTTTTGTAATACTTTAGTATTGATCATGTTTTGATATTTGAGTCATTTGGTGGATGATCAGATGGAGTTATGATGGTAGCAGTCGACCAATTGCAGATTCAGCTTGAGCAAACCTTTGCCTGTTGTGTTCAAATCAGGCCCATAGTTCATAGTAGATGAAAAAGTATACTTATGTACAATATATGATGTTGAACATTGTTGCTCCTGGATGGATCACAGCCAACCCAATTATTTTCAACACAACTCCTTGTCCTTGGTCATGGTGGCCACAGCACTTAAAAGAATGAACTTCCTAATTCTCAAAATTCTGACCCTTTGCTTTTTTATTAACAGCATGTACTTGTACTTTTACTTTCAATACTTAAGTACATTTAATATCAGAAAACTACTTTTGATACTTAAGTACAGTAAATATCAGATACTTTAAGACTTTTACTCAAGTAGTATTTTAATAGGTGACTTTCACTGGAGTCGTTTTCCAGTAAGGTATCTTTACTTTTACTCAAGTATGGCTTTTGAGTACTTTATACACCACTGCACATACGCTGGTGGAGGTGTGCGCGCGCGGATCGGGGAGGAGCTCCGCCGTGCGCGATACAACGGATATTTGTAAGTTGTCCGACTTTTAAATTTTTTTTTTTGCTGGCGGATTCGCGGGCCACATAAAATGACGTGGCCGTATGTTTGACACCCCTGGTCTACACGATGCAGTGGGAACTTGGTTAACTCGTCGTGACAGGAGGCTCTGCGTCGACAACGAGCAGAAATAGCCGAAAGCGTTTCTCCTGAGCGAGTCCTTTTCTGCGGTGAGATCAGCAGAAAGCTGAAGAGTCAAATCAAGCCATACAGCCATGCGTAACCGCCGGCATCAACCGGCCGGCACCAACAGCGGCTAGTCACCTTCAGGCGTGCGTCCGTCCTGCGAGGACAGACGCATGGAGTCGTCTACGCGTCATCATCCAAAACACAGAAGGAGCCGATTTAACATCAACATCAAGCTTTGAGCCAAAGTTACACTGTTACACACAAAATATCGATCAATGAATCAGTCGATAGAAAAGTAAAGATAACTGAGCGGTTCACTTATTTAAAGACTTTCCTTTAGCTCAATGGTTTGTGTTATAAATGCCTTTTATTCTGACGTGTCAGCATAAAGTCACCTACAGACGAACACAATGTGTGCTGTTAATTATATTAAAAACTATTCTGATCATCAATGAATCAGTCTCTTTGATTTATATCCTCTCTGTTGGTTTGAACCGTTCAGTGAAGCACATTCTGCTGCATCTGTTTCTATGACATACGCTAAATAATTGAATATGAATCAGTATAATGAATCAGGGAAACACTGCGGATTCATGTCGGTACCGACATGCACACTCAGATAATGAATGGAGCTCCAGTGACCCAGTGACAGGGAGAGCATCTCTGAGAATAAGCACACGTCAACCATGAGGGGGGGAGCTGCAGACGACAGCGCTGAGGTTATGAAAGAGCCGAGTGGAGCTCACAGACTCACCCAAGCAGGCTTTGGGTGACGTGCTCAGACCGTCGATGCTGGGTCCTTCCTCCAGCTCTGTGAACAGCACCACAAATACAGAGTCACCTCCAGCTGATGCATCTGTTTTAAAGAACCGTTAACATGTGTAAAGTTCTACTAACGGGTGTCCTCCTGGCCTTTGGCTGGCGTGTCCATCAGCTGTGAGGTCACAGCGGCTCCATTCTGCTCCGGCGCCATGCACCAGTCTTCAGCATTCTGAGGACGGAGACCAAGAAACACAAAGTATTTATGTTTCCTTTCAAAGAAGAGAAAACATTTCATATTGTAGGTCCAGCAGCAAACCACTGAGCTTATCACCGATGTATCAATTACAACGTGTTTCAGCTGATACTGCATCACAGTAATGTCAACAATATCTTATTAATACAGATTTGCCAACAACACAAACTCTACTTCCTTTACTGGTGATTATGCTCCTGTTTTCATTTGCTGTAGTTCTGATTTTCAAAAGTTTTTACACATTTTAGACCCATTTGTCTCAACTTGACTATGTTTTGTTGTATTAATGCTGTTTATATTTACTGATATTACTAATACGTTTAGTTTCAGATGTACTGTTGTGTTTCACTTAACTGTTTAATTATCATTTTAAAGAGAACTTTTGTGTGTTTATATTTTAAAAAAAGGGTCTCAAATGAAAAACACAGAGCTCTCCTGATATGTGGCTAAATACGTATTTATTGAAGATGGCTGCCGGGGTTTTGTTAGAAATAAATAAAGCGCGCGCACACACACGCGCACACGCACACGCACGCACACACACACCTGTGTGAGTTCTGCAAAAAAGTCGGCCTCTTTCTTCTGAGGAGCTGAAGGAGTTCCTCCTGCAGAAGATTCGATCCAGAGCTGCGACAAAGACAAGAAGAGTAATAACAGACCCGTTATGTTTACACAGCAGTGCTACAAGTCTCTCATGCTCCTATCATCAGGTAGCGTGATCAGTGCACCGTGTGGACTCTGAACCAGACCTGCCAGCACGGCTCAGACTCTGAGAATCACTGTGATGTAACACGTCAATGATCGACAGGACGCCGGCTCAGTTCTGTTCATTTCTGACTGAAACAAAACCGCCTCGTCGGGTTGTTGTGTGCAGCTATCAGCTGTCAGACCACAAGAGGTCAGATCAGTGTTCACAAACGTATCACAGAAATATTTCACATGATTATAAAAAACATCCTAGATCAGAAAAGCTGCGATAGTGTAAACTTCTAATGCTCCTTGTGTGTGTGTGTGTGTTTGTATTTCTTTAAGATTATGTTTGACAGTCACACTGAGGATGAGAGGGGGTGTGTGTGTGTGTGTGTGTGTGTGTGTGTGTGTGTGTGTGTGTGTGTGTGTGTGTGTGTGTGTGTGTGTGTGTGTGTGTGTGTGTGTGTGCGTGCGTGCGTGCGTGCGTGTGTGTGTGCAATACAAATACAGACACTTTAGTTAATTGTGCAGCCCTACAACACGAGACTCATCCCCCTTTAAACGGTTTCCACTTGAGTGATACTCACGTCTGAGCCATATTTGGACAACGCGGCGTTAGCTTGGTGCCGGATCTTCTCCCGGTACAGCTGAGCTGCACGGCTGTTGTACTTGGCGTTGGTGTCGTTTGTGGAGCAGCCGTGCTGACGGAAATAGGCCGTCTTCAAACAGAAGGAGGAGTTATTGATGTCGAGCTAATTACACTACCTTGAACATGGGTCATGAACCTAAACATCTTGTATCTCATTCTTTAAATTTGATTCACGCCTGACCTCAAGCTGGACTCACCGCATTGGCATTGCCTCCAACCTGCATGCATCTGAGCTGGAACCAGTTCCAGTTGGAGTCTAACTCAGTGGACCTGAAGTAAAGCGGGAAGAACATGGAGAAGAAATCAGCTTTCATCCTGGTTATATACTTCTAACGCATAAAGTAGACCTTTCCGTCTGTCTTTTCTGTTAGATAACACATGTTCAGGGAGTGTAGTTAGTGACAGTGTGGGCTTCACGGTGACGTGGATCTCACGCTAAAGATTGCGGTGTGAACGTAGCCAATGCATCTGTGAATTCTGAGTATTTCACAATCTGTGGTCACAGAACTATCCTCTACACACAACACACTGTAATTAAAGTCTTAACTTCAAACAGCTCAACTCCTCTCAGACGTAGGCGCCATGATGCGGACTGTTTACAGCTGCACACCGAGGCTTACCTGATGAAGCTGAGATGCACTCCCAGGGAACGGTGGATGCCGGAGCAGTCGATGCACAAGAACACGCCGTAGGAGATACTCGCCCAGCTCGGGTTTTTGGCTGAGCAGTCAAAACATCCCTGTGCAGAAACAACACGCACATTCAATGAGCTATTGTTAGCATCAACATCTCAAAGATAATTACACTGCAGAGAGCCGGTTCATTCAACTTCAACACGTAAAGGAACACTTCATCCTTCAATATGTACCTCTGAGATGTAGTACAATAGAAAGTACAATATGTACCTCTGACATATAGTACAGTAGAAAGTACAATATGTACCTCTGAGATGTAGTACAGTAGAAAGTACAATATGTACCTCTGACATGTAGTACAGTAGAAAGTACTATATTTACCTCTGAGATGTAGCACAGTAGAAGTATAAAGTTACATAAAATGTAAACACTCAAGTAAAGTACCTCAAGATTTGATTGGACTCAATAAAGTTCTCATTAAATCTCCTTCGTTTGATATCAAAACAATTTGATTTACACTCTCGTTGAATAAAACTATCAAACCAGATACAATACACCTCAAATGAACATTAAACTGATCCCAAGCCAGCCTGCAATATGTCCTGGAGCTAAAGGTAGTTATTACGTTGGGCACTGCTAGCATTGGATAGCATATGGTTCAATACTGTCAATCCTTCACGTAAATATCTTTGCAAAACAGTGTCTTATTTTGTATGTATCTAAAGTTTTAGACTATCTAGTTGTCTTGTTAATACTTAACTACTTAAGTGGTTAGCTTCCCCCTCCTCAGCATACACAACCCGTATACGTGGCCTTTATGTTTGAGGCTAGCAGTCCTTAGCTACCATGTAGCCGGGCCTAGCTACATGCTACATAGCTACATGCTAGGACCAGCTACATGGGAGCTAACTACATGGGATACATATGTATATATATGTATATATATATAAAAAACATGCACACATAACGGCAGCGGGCGTCTTATTCGGTTACCTTGTTTGTGGCAATGGATCTAAGTCTTTTAAAAATGGTGAGGATCTCAGTCTTATTTGGTTCCGTAGCCATCTTGCCACTGTTAGACAAATTTCCATAAGATGACGTCACTACGGATAGCCGTTTGGTCACACACCCAATAAAAGCGAAAAGCTGGTTTACGCACACACAAATGTAAAGTGTTCTACGTAAAATCTGTTGATTGGTGCGTAGCTTGCGAATAATTTTTCACGTGTAGAAATGCAATGTTCCTACATGTTCACTCTTGTACAATCAAATATATGTTAAATGCTGCAGCCAACTCTTATTGGCTAAACCAATCAGCATTAAGCCCTTGGCATAATGGGATCAAAGAGAGAGATTAGTTAGGTCTATATGGTCAATATGAATTACTTTGAAGATGGTGGGTTACATCTTCTTAACTCCTCTGAATGACACATTTAAAATAATTTACATTGGGTAAGAATATTGTTAAAACAATCTATTTTTCTTTCTATCATACTGGTGGAACAATTAGTCAACAGTGATGGCAGCTTCATCATGTGTCTATAACACTGAATATTCTATAATATTTCTAAATAAGCTTGAAGAGGTCAAAACTCCATAATACTGATACTATAAATAGTGATACTAAAAAACAAATAATATTAACATACACAGTGCCTCTCAAAGCTTTACACGGAATAAAATCAGACAATAACAGCAATACAAGTACAAATACAATACCTAAAAGTGATATTAAAAATAAAAAACAAAACATCAATAAGGTTAGACTTGTTGAAAAGATAAGGTTTGACAGAAACGATGTTACTGATTGTAAAAGTCTCAGAATTCTTAATAAATGTTCATATATTTTGTTTTTGTCTCCTCTTCACAACCAGTGGTGGTATAAAGTCATTTACTCAAGCACTCGAATACTTTTACAAGTTAGTTGGATCATTTGCTTTGTGTTGAACCAACATGTTGAGTAGATCATGCCGTGTCTAAGTTCTATGCTGATAGAAATGCCCAACCATCATGTCTGTTAGTATTTCCTATAGCAATAAAGTTAAAAAAAAATGTTTTTGTTCTGACTGTTTTTTTCTATTTACACGCAATGCGACTTCTTTTAGTTACATTACATTATATTACAGTCATTTAGCAGACGCTTTTATCCAAAGCGACTTACAATAAGTGTATTCAACATCTGTATTCAAGAGAACTACTAGTCACCAGAAGTCATAAGTGCATATCCTTTGCTAAACAAGCATCTAAGAGAATAAACCAGGGCAAACGTACAGTGCAACATACAATAAGTGCAACGAGTTAACACGCAATACAATAAGTGCAACGAACTAATACGATTACAATAAGTGCAATAAGCTAATACGAATAAAATAAGTGCTAGGTGGAAGGCTCAGGGTAGTACTTCTTGAAGAGGTGAGTTTTCAGCCTGACTAAAGATGGGCAGCGACTCTGCTGTCCTGACGTCAGTGGGGAGTTCATTCCACCACTGTGGGGCCAGGACAGAAAACAGCCGTGACCGGGTCGATCGGCCGCAGGGACCTCTGAGCGACGGGGGAATCAGTTCTGAAATGTTTTTAATTTATGACAGTTTAACGACTTATTAAATTGTTGTTATTATTGTTCTTCTTATTATTATATTATAATTCGTATTATTATTACCCTCCTCCTCCTCATAATGATAATAATAGTATTACTGTATTGTTATTATTTTATTCTTAGTCCATAAGTAGGACCTTTGACCTCATATTCTCAGCCAATCAGGAGCGTCCTGCCAAAGCTTTATCCAATCAGATGTGACGAAGCGCTCTTTAAACAGCTGCTCGTTTCTGTTGGTTTAACTTGCAGAAAGCTTTGTTGAGTCACAGTTTGGTCTTAATGTTGAACATGTCGTCTGTGGACGTTCTGCTGTGAGTTATTGACGTTATTTCTCTGTTTTACTGCGTTTAACAAACTCGTCAAGAAGGCCAGCAGTGTGCGTAAAGGTGCGTAAAGGTGCGTTCACACGTGTGACTGCTTACGACGAGGCCTGAAGCCCATCGTGCAGCCCGTGGTGATGGTGAATGAGGGGAAGACGAAGTTCCAGGTGAGTTGACTGATGAAACTCAGATCATTTTCTTTTTCCTCTGCAGACCGTCAAGAACAAGTGCTGGAGCAGGAAGCTGGAGATCAGCCTCCTGCCTCGGCTGAGGCCGCTCTGCTCTGCGATATCTGAGGCGAACTTGAACTTTTACTGTTGCATGAGAGGACCTTTCATGAGCACTTTAATTCTGTGGAGGCACTTAAATAAACATGTTTTTATGAGATATGATCCAAGCTTTTTATTGTATTTTCTTTTGTTTTTGTGGCCACCAGTGAGATTTTAAATGTGACTTTACTCTGTGATGTTTTGTAACTTGACCTGCAGCGTCAATCAAAGCTGGAGTTGAGAAATTGCGCAGCTTCCAATCAGAAGTTGTTTGCAACCAACTTCCACTTTCTGTAGTGTTGTTGTTGTTGTTGTTGTTGTTGTTGTTGTTGTTGTTGTTTCATTTCTTACTAACTGGTTTATTTGAGCTTTAGTCTACCTCGATGAACTATGAGCCTTATTGTGTTTTACTTTAAACATTTGAAAACCCACATAATGCTTTAGTTGTGTCTCTTGTTCTCATATCGTTCATTTTAATGTGTTCATATATATATATTGTGCATAATCGCGTTTTCTGTCATCTCTTTGACATTGTTGTATGTGTGTGTATATATATATACATACTTTGTTCACGGCACTAAAATTGTTCTTGTAATTTGGCAGCTGTGTTTGATTCTTAGTAGAACTTTGGATTGAGTTGCAGCAGCTGTTTGTAAATCCATCACAGGTTTGATATTTGGTAAGAACCTGTTTGTGTGATACTCTGTTTACAGTGAATCTCCACTTATTAACTTATTAACATTTATAACTGTTTTAAACGTTTTAAAAAGCTGGCGCCACCAGTTCAGAAAATATTTAACATTTTGCTGAAAGACTGAAATTAAAAAGAATCAAAACTCTAAACAAGTTGTTTCTTTTGTAAACAGTTTATTACTAAAATAAGTTTTGTAGTTTGTAAAGCTGAAGGTTGCTGGTGAGGTCAGGAGGAGTCCTGCTGTCGGTGGTTAGTTGAAGCGGACTCGGCGCATTGAGCCCACGGTGCTGTTCTGGCTGCCCCAGTCCGAGAAGTTGTTGAAATCGCGCTTCTCCAGGATGTAATGAGGCCCTCTGTAGTTTGGCTCCTGGTACACGGCCCACCTGCACACACACACACACACACACACACACACACACACACACACATTAGTGTTTACTGTGAACACATTCTAAAAACATGGACATGTCACAGTGGGTGTGCTCTGATTAAACATCTGGTTCAACATACGGTTGAACTAAAGGTTTGTTTATTTGTTTTTACTGCTGAGACAAAAGTCGACCTTAAATAGTTTTGAAGCGATGTTCTCTTGATGGCCACCGGACTCCTTTGACAAAACACTGATCCTACCTCTCAGAACACAGGAGCTGCTGGTCTGCTGCTGCCTCCGTCTGTTAGATTACTGTGTGACTTTGAGTCCAAACTAACCTTTCAAAACACTAAAGTCTCACAATAAGTCAAACACACTAACAGATGGAGGCAGCAGTAGAGCAGCAGCTCCTGTGATATGAGAGGTAGAATCAGTGTTTTATGAATGGAGTCTGGTGTCTTTGTAGAGATCATAGATAACAGCTTCAGTTCCCCTCAGCAAGGTAAAGAGGTGAAGATATTCTAAATAAAGCTTAAAACTTAAACTGATATGGATTCTTTAAAGAGTCTAAAATACGTCCACAGCAGTACAGTGAGTTTCTCCTGTCAGTGTTCTGCTACAGTAGACTCTCTACTGTAGCAGAACACTGACTCTCACAGAAATGTGGACATGGACTTCTATTGACCAATCGTTTGAGTCCTTTCCCTCTTGGATCAGCTGACTGGCTGTTGAAGAGAGCAGGCAGGATGTTTGACTTACGCTCCTCCGAGCACGCGGATGGAGGCGACTCGGTTGAGGCTGTAGCGGCTCATCAGGTTGGGGATGTCGTCCTGGATCTCCATCTTCTTACCAGAGAAGCCGGCTCGCTCAAACAGCTGAGCTCTGCCCGGGTTGTTGTCCTGGAAGAAGAAAAGCGAAAAGTGAGTGTGAGTCGGTGGGTGAATATGTTCACTCTGCGTTTTTAATTATTCCTCCACAGTCTGAAATCTTTAGGACATTTAGTCTAATTTCTAATGATTAGGACTTTATTATTTTGCCTCAGTGATCGACTCTTTTAACTGGAACAGCCTGCAAACTACAGTCTGAACATTTTACACATGTACAAACTGTTTACATCTAAAGGCACGATGAAAGAAGTACAGTTTTTATTTTATTTATTTAGTAAATAAATCCTACTTTTAAAATGACGTAATCTTGAAACCATTGCACAGGTCTTCAGTAATTTAAAATGATTTATTTCCATTTATACTGCAGGTAACCAACTCATTTAATAAAGAACTCTGGTTGTAATTTAAATGTAAAACATTACATTTGTGGGAAAAACCTGACACAGAAAATACTTTTTTATTTCCTGTAAAATGTCAGATTCAACAATTATTTCTGTCTAATTTCTTTTTTATTTGACAGGCTTTGATGAATTCATGAGAGAGAAACAGCTGTTGCAGATGCAGCAGCTGTGATGTCACCACACTGAATCCAGGTGTGCGCTTCGTGTGTCTCACCTGTTTGACAGCGCGGACAGAGGAGACGTGGTCCACCTGAGCGCACCACTTGTCGTAGCAGTTGTACTCTCCCCGGTCGGACATGTCCCACAGGTACTGGCGGCCCCGGAAGTTCTCATGCTCGTAACCGACCCATCTGTGAGAAAGAGAGGAGACTCAAACAGCAGCAGGGAAAATCTGAGGTTTTGTTGATCCGTCTTAAATATGAACGGATTTCCATTAAGTTTGTAACTGAAGAAATCTTAGACTTGAATTTTCCACAATTATACAATCATACATGTCTAAAATATGTATAGAAACCAGGTGAACCAGGTGAACCAGGTCCTAAATTCATGTTGAAACAAAGTCACATTTATACTTATCCAAGACATTTAAAAAAGAAAAGTAAACTCAAATTTAGTGTGGTTATTTCAGTTCATGTCGGTGTTTGCAAGTGTGCATTTTCTATATTATATGTAATTTTGTTGTGTTGTTTCTACCTGTAGATTTAGCTTCACCTGCATATTACCAAACTAAATTCAGCTTTTTCATTTTCTTGGCTCAAGGCTCATCTTTCCGCTAATTCTGCTCAAAGGCAGATGAACAGGACTCATATCTGCACCACCGGGTTCTGGGTGCATTCATTATGTTTTACATTTATACATTATGAGTTCCCCCTCTTTAGATGAAAGCATCTGTCTTGTTGTCCTCTAGTATACTATGATGTTACTCTGCTCGTTCTCTTTCGGGGTCTCTCGGGGACCCTCCAGTGCTGCAGGTGTGTGTGTTGTGGACTTACGCTCCGCTCTCCACCTGCACAGAGTTGCATCTCTCTGGGAAGTTCTTGTCACTGATCCGGGCGCAGTCTGAGCTCAGGTCCAGCCGCCTGCCAGCGAAGTTCCGCTGCTCGAAAAGGGTCACCTGAGGTCAAGAGACAGCAACGTGGAAAAAGAATGACATCACAGAGCCTGCTGGGATTTGGAAGGTTAGTAACTGATGACAAAGCTCCCCAAAGGTAAATCTAAATCAACAAAAATGAACTGTAATATTTATATTGTATTTTCGGGGAGTAACATGCAGTAAATATTTATTTGTGAACAGTGTTTTCCTGTAAACGTGGGCTAGTCACTGAGATATAATTACGCTGCATGACGACTCTGTGTATAGATTAAACTATCGAGGTAATAGTTAGTGAACTTAAAGTAGCAGCATGTGGGATTTGGCGCCATCTAGCGATGACGTTGCAGATTGCAAACCAACTGAAACTTCTCCAGTGTGCCAAGCATGCAGCACGTGAAAACCTGAATGTCCCTCTCTAGAGCCTGTTGGAATTTGTCCGTTCTGGGCTACTGTAGGAACATGAATGCATTTAATTTGTGTCCACCACGAATAAAGCTCCTAGTTGACTCTCCATTAGTGTTATTTTTGTCCTGAGCGACATTTCGTGTCCCTGTATAGAAAAACGATAGATTTTTATTTTGTGACTGTTTCACAACCTGCTTTGATACGGGCTGCATGTTCAGCTGATCATACACTAAAGAAAAACATACTTATTAATATTATATTCCATCTCTGCCAATAGATCCCGCTGAATACAACACACTGTACCTTTAAGAGGTGTCGGTGGGTGTATTTTTATAACTAACTGGACAGAGCTAGGCTAGCTGTTTCCCCCTGCCTCCAGTCTTTATGCTAAGCTACATAGCTTTGAATAAAACAATTAAGTAATTAGAAATGAGTATTATAATAAAAAGAAAACAGGGAACAAGTATGTTAATATAGACCCACGAGTCAGCACCATTCAAACATCCTGACTCATAATGTTGGACTCACCCTCCCACTGGACCCGTAGAAGGCACGTTGGAGCACAGACCCCAGCTTGCTGCAGATACAGAAACATTTTCAATGAATAATTGCACCACAAACACACCACTCCATAACTAATACAGAAGATGGACCAGCCACAGAGAAACTTCAGAAACAAATGACGGCGTTTTTGAGGTGAAACTGAAGACCCGAGCCGCTGAAAAAAAGGTCATAACTCGTGTCACGACTGATTATAATATATATTTTAAAGTGTCGTCATGCTCCAGTCTTTCAAAATAAAACCATCAACTTGCACCTAAACTGTACAGTTTGTGCATGTTTAGGGAAACTGGTGTTGGAGGCGTCCCAGAGAGCGGGGCAGAGAACCTCCACACCTCTGACCTGGAGGGGGGGGCGGGGTTTGGGTTTGGGTTGGTGGGGGTCTGACTCTGGAGCATGGCGCTCTCAACATACCTTGTTTGTTGGGCAAATCCTGGGACTTTAGTAAAGATGTTCATGTCCGCTCTGCGAGGCAACAAGGAGGCCCCTTAAATACAGCGAGGGGAGGAGAGGCCTCGCTGCTAGAAAGCTCACAGAGCTTCTGCAACAGTCGCCATTGATATGCTAAACACACACACAGGACCACGCTCATGTTGTCCTCTGTGTTATCACACACACACAAACCCTGCAAGTGCATGCAGAGCACAAAAAAATACATACGAACACACACACACACACACACACACACACACACACATCAATAGAAAGAGAAGAGAGTGTCTGTTCACACTAACATGTAGATGTGAGAGTGCAGAGCCAACAGTTTTTGGCTTTGAACAATTCAGCGTTTTTGCACAACAATGCTCCTCACGATAATGTTTGTGTTCACGCTTTGTGCAGGGCAAAGCCCCAGCATGCTGTATTCACTGCAAAGAGGTCGTGACCCTGTGGGGGGGGGTTCCTCTATGAACCTGAATGTACAGATTAGACTGCTGCAGGGTTCACCTGGTATGAGTTTAACATGATTCACATGTCTGATGTATTGTTTAGTGAAATGTTTTTCACAAAGTTGTCTCTGAGGCTTTTCTACAATCTGTACAATATGATACAACAACAAAGGCTCAGCTCCATCAAGTGTCTCAGTAAACCAGGAGACCAGGACCCTGTCGCTCACCTCCTTTGAGCTTCTCCTGCTAAAGTGGAAATCTCACTATCACTATGAGCAGATGATTATCTGTTTTGTTTCTCTTGCAGATTGTTTTTGTTTTAGTTTATAATAAATGTATTATTATTATTTTTTAGTTTACCTGATTATTATGAGCTAATTATTAAAACAGCATTTCTATTTGAGTCATCAGCGTTTTTCCTACTGTATGACATGTCTGTATGTAATTATATACCGTTTTAAATTCCATACAATCATAGTTATTGGTCTCTAATTGGAGACGAGAGAAGCAATTATCAAAGACAACACGCCATCATTTCCTCTATTGTATTATATTATATTATATTATTGAACTGTATATTATTGAATGGCACTGACTCCAAGCCACACATATGGAGACAACATTTTATTTTCATAAGAGATGTAGTCTGACTAAATCTTAAAATTGTGTCCGCTCTTAAATAATATCATCCGGTGCAGCATCACGACAAACTGCAGCACGGCATCAAAACTCCTCTCTGACATGTAAACTTGAAGTCTACAACAAGTCTACTACATTTAATGACTGATGCACTTCTTTCTAGAGTGGTTCATCTTTTTTATTTATTTCTACTTTATTGCGTCTTCAGAGATAATATTTTTAGTTCCGTTTCACAGGATGAATCTCGTAACGAGACCGAGCTGCAAACTTTGCTTACAGTGTCAGAATCCCGTCTTTTTCCAAAAGATCTGTTTGCCACAGCAAATTTACTGTCACACATCACTGCCTTCAAATGGAGTGGCATTCAGTGTGTGTGTGTGTGTGTGTGTGTGTGTGTGTGTGTGTGTGTGTGTGTGTGTGTGTGTGTGTGTGTGTGGCTGATGAATGGCAGAAAGTGTCCCTGGATGCTTCACTGTGTTTGTTGTAACATTGGCTCTGAACTTGACGGGTGGGAGCCATTAACCAGGTCCAGAAGCTTGGGGACATTTCTTGCACTTTGGAGCAGTTTCCAGCAGAGACAAAGGCAGGAGGTGCAGCAGGTCAGACATCTATATGTGGTTCTGAGGAGACAGGCTGGGCGAGGGGGGTCAGAAGTAGGGAGAGACACGGCACAGGCTTTGGCAAGGACACGACTCAACCCCACTTTTTATCTTCTAATCTTATCCCGGTGGGAGATTTACAGCAGCTTGAAAATGTCGCTCATCCTGACTGTGCTGGACAAGCTGGCTTACTTTCTGTCTCTGGTGGCATTTTGTGTCAGTGTGTCCTACAGCTGGCTGAAATAAGACTACATTCTTCCTTTGAATCCACAAGCTCTGATACTGACTGGGTGTGTTTTGTCTGTGGATATTTTAACAAATGATGTTTTGAGTTAGGATGGTTTTACTCAAAACCTGTGGACACCTGACACCTCTGTGTGAGTTCCTCAATCTTTGATTTTACTTCAAGACATCTGGGCTCAGGGATTGAACAGATGATGTAACCTATGTAGCTGTTTTTCACAGGTTTGCCTTGATATCTGTGAGATTAGTGTTGAAACTGGGTGATTATGGTCCTTCAGGTGTAACTGAAGACCAGGACCATGATGCTGCAGCGGTGCATCCTGAGGCCGTACCACGTGCTCACACTGGTGCTGTGTGTGTCGGCCAGGGAGGACTTTGACTGGACGAAGAACGAGAGGACATCTTTCTACTACGGCACCTTCCCGACTGGTACGTCACGCGTTCAAACACAAGATAGTCAAACTTTTATAATAACCTGCAAAGAGCATCAGCAACGTTTACTGGTTCACTGTGCAGGTTTCTCCTGGGGAGCCGGCAGCTCTGCCTATCAGACGGAAGGAGCTTGGAACATAGATGGCAAAGGAATGAGCATCTGGGATGCATTCGCCCACAAGAAGGGGAAAATATTCTCCAATGACACGGGAGACGCCTCGTGTGAGGGCTACTACAAATTCAAGGTGACATGCTGAAGAAAATGTTGCACAATTTCAGAAAAAAAAAAAGCTGATAAAATCTTAGAATAGCAGTATGACTGTTTGCCTAGTACAAAAGAAAATAGCAACTATTTGTTATAATAAAGTGTTGTCGCAGCTCGCCGGGAAGACAGCAGAAGCAGCTCTTTAGACGGATGAATGGAACGCTGCTGCTGTTCGGCTCATTTTCTGCCACCAATGTAGCATTAAAGCATGGTGGAATTAGCAAACTAGCTAACAAGCCAGTTGTCCGCTAGTTTTAGTAGCTAGCATGCTAATTACACCATGCTTTAATGCTACAGGAAAGGAGCCGAACAAAGTTGTCACTCATCAGTTTATAACAATGTTCTTTCCTACGCTGTGACAAGAAAGCATTACGTTGTTACTCAAATTTTATTCATTTATTTCCTAAAATAAAGTTCTGTGGGTTTGAACAATGCTTGATTTCTTTGTTTGTTTTTCAGGATGACGTCACCTTGATGAAGGACATGAAGCTGAACCATTATCGTTTCTCCATTTCCTGGCCGAGGATTTTACCAAGCGGACTGAAAAGTAACCATGACCGATTTTTTTACATTATTATTTTTCAGTTTTTCACTGTGTGGAACGCCATTCTTTACCATTTTAATTTATTTTTTTCATTGGCTGGTGATTGAAAAGTCAATAACCAGAAGTTGTTTCTAAATTGTTTTACTTCAAATACGTCACCTTGGGCTCTAAAAATGATATTAGTCATTTTTCATTATTCTTTGACATTTAAAAAGATAAACAAATAGTCAATAAATATATATTTTTTTAAACTCCAATCATTAGAGGCAACCCTAATTGTAATGATGTTTTATTTCATGATAGTGAATATTGATATTAATTATTTAATGGTAACTCTTTCAGGTGAACACATCAACGAGAGAGGAATCAAATACTACGACGACCTGATTAACATGCTGCTGGACAATAAGATCACACCCGTCGTTACTTTGTACCACTGGGATTTACCTCAGGTGAGCACCAAACACTTTATTTATTTTATTTCCACTTACAGACTGGGACACTAACACGTTTTTACTCCACAGGTCTTACAGGAGAAGTACGGCGGCTGGCAGAACGCCACCATGGTGAACTACTTCAACGACTTCGCCAACTTGTGCTTTGAACGATTTGGAAACAAAGTGAAGAACTGGATCACTTTCAACAATCCGTGGGTATGTCGGGTTTTAAAAGGGAAACGATGCGTTCACTGTCCCAGTGAACAGACGTGGTGTTTGACTCGTGGCGTCTTGTGTTTTCAGTCCATCGCTGTGGAGGGATATGAAACAGGGGAACATGCACCTGGACTGAAGCTGAAGGGAACGGGAGCTTACAAAGCTGCTCATCACATCATCAAGGTACAAAGACTCCAGACACAGAGTTCTGTGTCCACCTCAGTGGGGGTCTGTAGACTCCAGACATGGTGGTCTGTGTCCACTTCAGTGGGGGTCTGTAGACTCCAGACACGGTGGTCTGTGTCCACTTCAGTGGGGGTCTGTAGACTCCAGACATGGTGGTCTGTGTCCACTTCAGTGGGGGTCTGTAGACTCCAGACACAGTGGTCTGTGTCCACCTCAGTGGGGGTCTGTAGACTCCAGACATGGTGGTCTGTGTCCACTTCAGTGGGGGTCTGTAGACTCCAGACACGGTGGTCTGTGTCCACTTCAGTGGGGGTCTGTAGACTCCAGACATGGTGGTCTGTGTCCACTTCAGTGGGGGTCTGTAGACTCCAGACACGGTGGTCTGTGTCCACCTCAGTGGGGGTCTGTAGACTCCAGACATGGTGGTCTGTGTCCACTTCAGTGGGGGTCTGTAGACTCCAGACACGGTGGTCTGTGTCCACTTCAGTGGGGGTCTGTAGACTCTAGACACAGTGGTCTGTGTCCACTTCAGTGGGGGTCTGTAGACTCCAGACACAGAGTTCTGTGTCCACTTCAGTGGGGGTCTGTAGACTCCAGACACAGAGTTCTGTGTCCACCTCAGTGGGGGTCTGTAGACTCCAGACATGGTGGTCTGTGTCCACTTCAGTGGGGGTCTGTAGACTCCAGACACGGTGGTCTGTGTCCACTTCAGTGGGGGTCTGTAGACTCCAGACATGGTGGTCTGTGTCCACTTCAGTGGGGGTCTGTAGACTCTAGACACAGTGGTCTGTGTCCACCTCAGTGGGGGTCTGTAGACTCCAGACATGGTGGTCTGTGTCCACTTCAGTGGGGGTCTGTAGACTCCAGACACGGTGGTCTGTGTCCACTTCAGTGGGGGTCTGTAGACTCCAGACATGGTGGTCTGTGTCCACTTCAGTGGGGGTCTGTAGACTCTAGACACAGTGGTCTGTGTCCACTTCAGTGGGGGTCTGTAGACTCCAGACACAGAGTTCTGTGTCCACCTCAGTGGGGGTCTGTAGACTCCAGACATGGTGGTCTGTGTCCACTTCAGTAGGGGTCTGTAGACTCCAGACACGGTGGTCTGTGTCCACTTCAGTGGGAGTGTGTAGACTCCAGACACAGAGTTCTGTGTCCACCTCAGTGGGAGTCTGTAGACTCTAGACACGGTGGTCTGTGTCCACTTCAGTGGGAGTCTGTAGACTCTAGACACGGTGGTCTGTGTCCACTTCAGTGGGAGTGTGTAGACTCTAGACACGGTGGTCTGTGTCCACTTCAGTGGGGGTCTGTAGACTCCAGACACGGTGGTCTGTGTCCACCTCAGTGGGAGTCTGTAGACTCTAGACACAGTGGTCTGTGTCCACTTCAGTGGGAGTGTGTAGACTCTAGACACGGTGGTCTGTGTCCACCTCAGTGGGGGTCTGTAGACTCCAGACACGGTGGTCTGTGTCCACTTCAGTGGGGGTCTGTAGACTCCAGACACGGTGGTCTGTGTCCACCTCAGTGGGAGTCTGTAGACTCTAGACACGGTGGTCTGTGTCCACTTCAGTGGGAGTGTGTAGACTCTAGACACGGTGGTCTGTGTCCACCTCAGTGGGGGTCTGTAGACTCCAGACACGGTGGTCTGTGTCCACCTCAGTGAGGGTCTGTAGACTCCAGACACGGTGGTCTGTGTCCACCTCAGTGGGGGTCTGTAGACTCCAGACACGGTGGTCTGTGTCCACTTCAGTGGGAGTCTGTAGACTCTAGACACAGTGGTCTGTGTCCACTTCAGTGGGAGTCTGTAGACTCTAGACACAGTGGTCTGTGTCCACTTCAGTGGGGGTCTGTAGACTCCAGACACGGTGGTCTGTGTCCACCTCAGTGGGAGTCTGTAGACTCTAGACACAGTGGTCTGTGTCCACTTCAGTGGGAGTGTGTAGACTCTAGACACGGTGGTCTGTGTCCACCTCAGTGGGGGTCTGTAGACTCCAGACACGGTGGTCTGTGTCCACTTCAGTGGGGTTCTGTAGACTCCAGACACGGTGGTCTGTGTCCACCTCAGTGGGAGTCTGTAGACTCTAGACACGGTGGTCTGTGTCCACTTCAGTGGGAGTGTGTAGACTCTAGACACGGTGGTCTGTGTCCACCTCAGTGGGGGTCTGTAGACTCCAGACACGGTGGTCTGTGTCCACCTCAGTGGGGGTCTGTAGACTCCAGACACGGTGGTCTGTGTCCACCTCAGTGGGGGTCTGTAGACTCTAGACATGTGTGGCTCTGTCTGTTTCACTGCATGTCCATTTGTCTCAGTAATGATATGATTAGTGTGTCAAATATATATTTATTATTATATTAACTTAACAGTATTAACTTATGAAGGACTTTACGCTCAAACCTAGAAATGTTTTCATGAAGGAACTCCTGCAGCTTTGCTTTCTTTACACCAATGAAGACGATGGAAATAAGTCTTATACTTTTGTAGCTGTGTGTGAAATAATGTCAAACAAACTAAACTAAAACAGACACTAAAGCGACAATTTCTGTCTTTGAAACAGGCCCACGCTCAAGTTTGGCACACGTATGACATGAAGTGGCGAAGCAAACAAAAAGGTAAAAAAAAAGAAAAAGCTTTCATTTATTTTATTTACTTTTTATTTATTTTTTGTGACTGAAGTCAAAGATAAATCACTGCCATGCTGTATGTGTGTGTGTGTGTGTGTGTGTGTGTGTGTGTGTGTGTGTGTGTGTGTGTGCAGGCCTGGTTGGGATCTCGCTCACGGCCGACTGGGGGGAACCAGTGGACATCACCAACCAGAGGGACATCGAAGCAGCAGAGAGATACATCCAGTTCTACATGGGATGGTTTGCTACTCCCATCTTCAATGGAGACTACCCGCAGGTTATGAAAGACTACATCGGTACGTCACAGTGTCAGAATAATGTCCGCCGACAGAGGCTGACTTTATTCTGTTGTTTGTTTGACGCTATTATTATTACTATTAGACACATCAAATCACACACAGCTACAAAAGTCCAAAACTTATTTCCAATTGTCATCATTGGTGTAAAGAAAGCAAAGCTGCAGGAGTTCCTTCATGAATACGTTTCTAGGTTTGAGCGTAAAGTCCTTCATAAGTTCTCAGTCAATAGTTTAAAACTAGAGATTTACCAAACAAAGCTGCACTATTATAAACATAAGAAAAGTCTCAGCCGGTAAAGACTTCAGTGGTGTGTAAATCGGTTACTAGGAAACATCGTTAGCTATGTCCAATCAAGAGCAAGCAGCCACGTAAACAGGAAGTCACGGAAGCATCACAAAGTAAAGTTTCAGAATTGCAAAATAAAACACTTTTGTAAACGTAGTTATTATGTTTTATTTCTGTCTGCATACACAGAGACATCTGTATTCATACTGTTTATAATGAGAAGGAAATATGTGATTATGCTAAGCTAACTGATGGGTTTTGGATTTTTATATAAAAACACAAAGATTCTTTTTTGCGTATATTGTTTAACTATTGCACAATATGAACGGTGATGTGATCTAAAAGGGTTAAGAGGGCATTTTTTCATTTCATCTAAACTATAACTTAGCGATGCGTAAAACTCCACCAAGTAAACACTTTGAGTCAGAACGAAGTTTATGAACAGCTGGTGAAACCGTCTTTAAGTGGTGTTTAAAAAGAAAAGGTTTGTCTAAAAGAAACAGTGCTTGTTGTGTGTTGCTGTATAAATAATATATAATCCCTGAACTCTGACCTTCAGGCAGAAAGAGCGGCCAGCAGGGCCTGGGCGCCTCGCGGCTGCCCGTCTTCTCGCCTCAGGAGAAGAGCTACATCAAGGGGACCTGTGACTTCCTGGGTCTCGGACATTTCACCACTCGCTACGTGACCCTGAAGAATTACCCATCAGGCCTCGGGGACAGCTACTTTGCGGATCGTGACCTCGCCGAGCTGGTTGACCCACGGTGGCCCGACCCCGGCTCTGAGTGGCTCTATTCGGTTCCCTGGGGCTTCCGACGCCTGTTGAACTTTGTCAAGGTGGGAAACAGGAATGTGAAAGAAGTTGTTAGTGAAAGAGGACACAGACAAGACTGTACTCAAAATATTTAAAATCAAACAAAGTGTTTATTCTTAACAGGAGTATTCTGACGCAGCAGATCGATACGAGCTCGGACCCAGTTCAAACTATCAGTAACAGAAAGAAAAAGGCGCTTCCCAAGGGGGGGCTCAATATTTTATATGTCCTTAAGGGCATTTTGTGATTGGTTGACTATTGGTGGAGGCGGCTCCTGGTTTAAAACTTTCTGAGAGCCCCATTGGTGCACAGGGACGTCCGTCCCTCCAGGCACACGGATTGCTGCTCCAGCGATGAGTCTGGTCAGTGTGTGTGTGTGTGTGCTTAGAGAGTTCATTCTAAAGCCAAGGTCGCTTACTGCTTTTTTGTAGAAACTTGTTATTCTGTACCAGGCAGTTACAGTACGGGGAGTACCTGGTTTCTGCTATTGGTCAGTTAACGATGGGCCTCTGCTTAGATGGAATACACTGCAGCCTCACTCTGTGACTTTACTTAAAGACATATTATGATTACTGCACATAGCATATGGTTTAAGCTTCACTAAATGTGTTACTAATATATAGAAGTGTTTTCAAATATATAGCAGTGTTTACAAATATATAGCATATTTGTTTAAGCTTATTCTTAATGTGTTTACAAAGTCCAGATATCATTTATCAGCTCATTTACGCTTCACAGGAACAAAAACAACAACACGATCCGTACATTTCTAACTGACCACTACTGCACATGTGCAAACTAGTACTGCACACCTGTGGTGAAACACTCTCATGCTCCCTAGTCTTTTCCTTGTGAACAACAAATTTGTGGTGAAGAGCTAAAATGAGCTTGCTCCTAAAATACATTTATTTTGATAAATTCAACTCTGTCATCCCAGATTTCAAAGAGTTTAATAAGCTGTATATGTTATTATTATTATTATTATTATTATAGCACAATCGTAATGTCATGTTAATGTTGTATTTATATTCATATTAATATCATTGTATACTTTTTTATTTTAATGCTTTCATGCCAATAAAAGTACATTAAATTGAAATAGTTACCGTTAGCTGTTAGCAGTCAGCTAACGTTAACGGAGGATTAATTGAATTTCATTATGACTTGTTCACGTTTTTTGCGATAAACTTGAATAAATACAGTTGTTCCAGGGAGATGTTTTAACATATAGATATTAGAGAAATATAACCTATATAACTTCATAACACAAACTCTCAGCAGTTTATAAATACATCATTAAAACTACTAATGCCTAGATTTTATTTAATCAAAGCAAAACATTGTAATAAAAATACAATCTTTCATTTCCTAATCATTTTAATTGTGTGTTTTTATGCACAATAGAAGACTATAACAAAGTAAACAGATTTATTTCGAGTTTTTGCCCCTTTACACTGACTTCAGGATGGTTTTAATTATTAAAAACATGCACAAATTACAATAAAAATGGCAAATAATTTAGAGTCAAGTGCTTTAAAGATTTATATCTTAAAATCAATTGATGCTCTTAAAGAACTGTAATTTTACCTGAAGAAACAGTTCTATATTTTTGGAAATAAGCTTATTTACTTCAAAGTTAATCATAAGAGAAGATCGATACCACACTGATGTCCTGAAGTTTGGAGCTAGAGCCAGGAGGGGATTAGCTTAGCTTAGCATAAAGACTGGAAGTGAGAGAAAACAGCTAGCCTGGCTCTACCCATAGCTCAAAAATACACCTACCAGCAACTTTAAAGCTCAATAATGAATTTAAATCTTTGTTTAATCAGAGACAAATGTATAAATTACAATTTTTAGACGGAGTTTTGTAGTGAAATTATTTATCGACAAACAACATTTATACATCTGCACAGCACTTCTCTGCATACATATGGTTTTGAACGTTAAAGAGAGCGAGGCTAACTATTTCCCTCTGCTTCCAGTCTTTATGCTAAGCTAAGCTAATCACCTAGCTCCAGCTCTGTTCACACACATGAGAGTGATATCCATCTTCTTCAACAAATGTTGCATAAATACAAGTGATACCATGTATCACGCCAACACAAAGATATGAGTTATGAAATCTACTGTAGAAGTATGTAAGGACACACATCAGTATGTGACACGATGTCTCTCCTTCAGACTCAGTATGGGAACCCGATGATATACGTGACAGAAAATGGCGTGTCGGAGAAGATGCTCTGCACCGACCTCTGTGACGACTGGAGGATGCAGTACTTCAAAGATTACATCAACGAAATGCTCAAAGGTGAGACAGCAGCTCAACGTCACGCGAAGATAAAACAGAAAGATTTCCACAGTCTGGATCATCTGAGATGAATCTAGCTGTGTTACATTCTTATTGTTTGCTTGTTTGTTTGTTTCCAGCGATGAAGGACGGGGTGAACGTGAAGGGCTACACAGCCTGGTCTCTCCTGGATAACTTTGAGTGGGATGAAGGGTTCTCTGAGCGGTTTGGACTCTACTACGTGGACTTCAGGAGCAAAAACAAGCCTCGCTACCCGAAGGCCTCGGTCCAGTTCTACAAACGCATCATCAGCTCCAACGGCTTCCCCAATCAGAGAGAGGTAAACCGTCCCGCCGCGCTACACGTGGAGCACATTGTGTGAACCACTGCTGAGAGGTGTTTGGATCTTTACAGGTGGAGAGCTGGAAGAGGAAAGCCGTGGAGACGTGCTCCTCCAGTAACCAGCTCCTGGCTGCAGGTCAGTACGATGAAGCTGAAAAGAGGAAGCTCGGTGGGGGCCAAACAAAGAAGGAATTCTGTATCAAGCTTGTTCTTTCGCTCTCTAACGGGGTTTTTCTTTGTTTTGCCCCCTCCAGCTAGAAGACAGTCCCAGAGAGATCAGGAACAGGCTTGGCCAGTGCATGATGAAGTTTAGGTACAACAGTTGTTTCTGAGTGAGATCAACGGGATGTTTCTTTAATGCAATGCTACTTCATTCTTTATTTCAGCGGCAAATACTGCAAGTTTTGTTCTCTGAGTTCAAAAAGCTTCTTAAGAATGAGAAAGCCTGACAAAAAAAAACAAGAAAAACGTAATTAATTATATCAAAAGACAAGGTAAATAAATGAAGAAATAGTAAAAATGTAAATAAATAAATTCATGACTTTTACTGAATGTTTTCAAGGTGCAGCCATTTAAATATAAATATATATATATATAAAATATGTATATTTATACACTTGACACTTACACTTACCTTACTCTTAATTTTCACATTATTTTATTATTAAATTATGTATTTTACTTCTGCACTGTGTTTATTGTTATGCACCAATCACTGAGCCACATTCCTTGTACTGTATGTGCAGTAAACCGATTCTGATGTCCAGTTATTTGAAGCTGGGGCTGTTAATGGAGACTTTTCCTCACAGTTCCTTGTTGTGTGTCTCAGATCCGTTGATAGGCCACATGGAGATGGTGACAGAGATCGTGGTTCCCACCGTGTGCACGCTCTGCATCCTGCTCAGTGCAGTCTTCCTCATGTTCCTGCTGCGTGGACGCATCTGAAGACACAGACACACACACACACACACACACACACACACACACACACACACACACACACAGATCTGAGAGTGACTTCAAAGCTGTGAAACTTTATCCTGTTGAGAGCATTTTGTTCATTTAACTGTCCTGCTGTTCTGTTTTGAATAAACACTTTTCCAGGTTGTCACCATTGAGTCAAAAAAGCCAGTACTTGTCACAAATCTAAAAGAATGAATTCAGGCTTGGTATATTACTATTATTATTATTTTTATTAATTTTTTAACAAACTGTTCTTGAGTGGTAGTTTGACTCAAACTAACTGCAGAGGAAAGATGGTTTATTGTCAAAAGGTTTGTAAAATAAATAAATAAGAGTGATGGAGATAAGTGTTTTACTCTCTGTGGATCATACACTTCAATTAAATACATGTTAAGACTTAAATGGAGCTGGTTATTGATTGAACTGATCAGATAAATCACAGAAACACCTTTTCCTGCACAGCGTTTTATCCTTCAAATTAAAAGCCCTTATCTGGATATAGATAATGAGAGAGGGAAACCAACATACTAAACATGTAATTATAGTTTATAATATTGAATCTGTTTCTTTTTTAGTGAAACTATTTTTGATCACTGAACTATATTCACACAAATTAAATACACATTAAAACAACTCAAACAAACTGAAACGCAAAGTCATAGCCAGGATTTTTAGAATTCCTGGGATGATTAATCCAACCACCCTAATACATGTTTGACCTGCTACCAAAAACATCTGTACATTAGTAACTTTTTAATTTACTTTTTTTATATATTAATTTCCCCGTTAAAGTATGAAGTAATCTGCGGGACTTTATTTTGAAAAAAGAAAACATTTGTACCCGAAGTGGGGGTGTCTAGCTTGATATTTGTTGCTTCGCTCAACAGACAGCTCGTGAGTGGTAAGTCAATATTGTAAAGTTATAAAGTATTCAGTTTGAACTACAACGTCGTATTTTTTATAAGCTACAGTTATTTTTGTGACTTGTGGTTGACTCGTGTTTTGCTATTGCGCTGACAGCAGCTTATCTTGCATGTTAGCTAACGTAAGCTAGCCAAAGTAACGTTATCTCAGCAGCTCGAAGTTAGCTTAACGTTAGCATAGTGTTAGCATAGCGGTATTTATTTTTACCGCCGTCTTTTTCTTCTTCTTCGTCTTCTTTTCAGTTTATTTGGCGGACTACAAACCAACGTTTAAGGCGCATGCCGCCACCTACTGGACCGGAGTGTGTAACATCATGACTTTATGACAACTGTCATTTAAACACAATAATAATGTTATTTATAAATAAAATAAAAAATAAATACATTTATAAATAAAACCAAAAATACTTTATTATTTATAAATTAAATAAAAACGTTATTAAATGAAAAATAATACTTTATTATTTATAAATTAAATAAAAAAATAATTTATTTATCAATAAAAAAATACTTCATATAAAATGTATATTACCCGTTCCATTCATAAATGTACATGAAGCTCTTTTAAGCTGAACTTGTTTGTCCCCTGTTTCTAACAGTCCTTTGATATGATATATATATATATATATATATATATATATATATATATATATATATATATATATATATATATATATATATATATATATATATATACTTTATCCTATAGCTAGCTTGAAGTGAGAGTCTCTCTCTCACACTGAACTTCCTCCTCTCTATCAGCACATGTTCAACACTTTATCATTATTAATCAAATTTATTTATAAGGGACCATGTACAGTTTAAACATAAATGTCTCCATTCGATGCACTGTACCAGATTGTAGCTCAAGCTAATTTGCATCTGCAGTCCCTTGGCAGGTCAAACAAGGACAAGACAATAACACTGTAAAAGGAAAAGACATAATACAAAGATATACCATAAAAAACATACAAGACACTCAATACAACACTACACACAAATAGCATATCAAAAATGTATGTTTGTCAATAAAATCAAGTCAGAAAGACTACAAGAATTGAGGTCAGTGTTGTGCAGCTTTTAAAATACCTTTTAATTTGGATTTAAAAGTGTTAATAGAGCTGCAGCTCCTCACACCTTCAGGCAGGGTGTTCCACTGATGTGTTGCTTTTACAGAGAAGGCAGATTGTCCAAAAGTAGTGTGGCGAAATGGTATTTTACAGTCTCGTGTAGAGGATATTCTTGATGATCGAATGGAACTTACTGAGCGAGTGTATACAAAGTCACGGTGTGGAGGAGGGGCCAAACCATTTAAAAGTCTATAGACCAGGCACAAATTTGAGAACAATCTAAAATTGTCAAAGCTCAGTAGATTGTGCTTCTCCAATACCCTACAATGGTGAAAGTTCAACGGCCTTTTGTCCAGGATTTTTATTGTTTGCTTATATAATGACTCAAGAGGTCTTATGGCTGTTTCACCAGCCTGCCCCCAACATGTAATGCAGTAGGACATATGGGAAAGGATCATGGCATGCATAAATATCTTGGCTACAGTTAGAGAGAGACAGTTTCTGATGTGTCTAAAATTTGCTAGGTTGTATTTTATGGTTTTAACCATTTTCTTTACATGTTTCTTAAATGTCAAATTTTGATCTAGTATCACACCAAGATATTTAAAATCAGTGACTATATCAAGCCTTTCTCCGTTGATGAGAATCTCAACATCAGGAGGTTGTCTGATGGTTTTGGAAAAAAACATTCCTTTTGTCTTCTTTACATTTAGAGTCAGACATGATTGATCGAGCCAGTGTGTGATCCTTTCCAACGCAATTGTTAGCTTGGCAGCTGCTAACTCAGCTGTTTTTGCATGTGTATATACAACAGTGTCATCCGCATACATTTGCAGTTCAACGTCATGACACTGTTGCGGGAGATCATTAATATATACGCTAAATAATAGGGGAGCTAACACTGGCCCTTGTGGAACACCCATTGTGCATTTCATGTTGCTGGACAGTGCGTCACCAATTTTAACACATTGCTTCCCATTTGATAGATATGAGGACATCCATGCCAGTGCTCTAGGTGAAAAGTTGAATGTAGAGAGTTTTGATATTAACACATCGTGACTGACTGTATCAAAAGCTTTGCGTAGATCTAAAAATACAGCACCAACTACTCCTCCTTTATCAAGCATTGATTTAATTTGCTCTATTAAGTGCAAGGTAGCCGTTTCGGGGGAATGATTTGTTCTAAAGCCAAACTGCATGAGATGTAGACCAGTTGCAGTTGCATATCTCACATTTATCCCACTCTGTCTTCTTCATGGTGTTGATAACGTGTCATTGAGTCCCGTATGTCTTAACCTTAATCTACAGAACGTAACATCTTCTTTTCTACATTTAATCACTTCTCACTCTGACTGACGTCTGACTGTTGTTATCATTTCTACCATTATTGTTATATAATATATATATATATATATATATATATATATATATATATATATTATCATTTAACATGTTCTATAAGACATTCATGTGAGATCAGAATCACCTTTATTGCCAAATATGTGAACACGTACGAGGAATTTGAGTCTTTGTTGCTCTCAATGTATTTACAAAGAAATAGATATAACTGCTAAGAACAAGAACAACATTCTGAACAATAAAGATGAAGAACAGCAGGAACTATAATGTGCGTATTATAAACTGCACCAGAGACCAACAATTGAAGATACAACACCGACATAGAGTACATTTAGTCTGGTGTTCTGTACGTTGTAAACAGTGCAAATAAATAAATACTTCATGTGTACTGATGGTTTGGATACACGTCTAAATATAGTTATCATGATTTATATTGACAGTGACGGATGTTATGTACAGATTGGAGCTTTAAAAAGTGTAAACTTATAATCAGTAAGAGAAGCAGTGGATGTTTGGGTGTTACAGGATTATTGACCTTCCTGGAAGTAAAAACTCTTATAGGTCTGTACAGTATGAATATTGTTATACAGCATCATATATTTATATGTACAATATGAATCTGTGAAGTAACTACAGATACTTCAGTAAGCACAATATTTACTGATTACGGCTGATATTTGTACTGTTCCTCCAGCAGTTGCTCGCCATGGAGAACGGCCGGTTTGACATTCCGGACTTAGAACACCTAGAGGACGAGACCTTCCCTCCCCTCCCCCCTCCCCACTCCCCGGGTCAGGCAGGACGAGAGGCCGGACAGCCTTCTGATGACGGTGAGAAGAAGAAGAAGATATTCAGCGTTTGAAGCAGCTCGTTTCTAGAGAGTGATAGAGTGATAGAGTGATGGTAGATCCAGATGGTAACTGAGCTGCTGTCGTGTGTTGATGCAGCGGAGGAAGACGGAGATGAGTCCACGCTGGTGGACGTTCCTGCTGCGAAGAGGAAAGGAGTGAAGAGGCCTCAACCCAAGCTGGACTCTCAGAGGTACCTCACACACTGACATGAGACGTAGTGCGAGGAGACACCACAGCTCAGTGTTTATTATTTCTTAGAATACTTTTGAAAAACACTTTCATTTATCTTTACTTCACCAATTTTGATAAAAAAATACATTAAATACAGTTTTTAATGCAACATAACAGGAAAAACAGTAAGCAGGGTGATGAGTTTTGTAAAGCGCGAGAGACACAGAGAGAGAGAGAGAGAGAGAAACTCAGAGAGAGAGAGACACAAAGATAGACATACATTAATTACCATAACATCCTCTTTTTAATACCAACAGTGGATCATATGACGGAGTTTTTATATTTCCTTCTTCAGGCTGATCTCAGAAAGAGGACTTCCAGCTCTACGAACTCTGTTCGATAACGTCCGTTTCAAAGGCAAAGGGCACGAGGTGAGAGCAGACGGCAGGCGACCGTGGAGTCGTTCATAAAGTATTGGATCATATCTCAGAACATTCAGCCTCACTGTGTCTCACGATGACTTTTGGCTCCACCAGGCTGAGGACCTGCGGCTGCTGATGCAGAAGATGGAGAACTGGGCTCACAGGTTGTACCCAAAACTGCAGTTTGAAGATTTTATCGACAAAGTGGAGAAGCTCGGCAACAAGAAGGACGTGCAGGTGGGAGGAAGGTCACTTCAATGAAATGTACTTATCGTAGAATTAGAGTAATTATTAATTTTCTTTGTTTCCTGCAGACGTGTCTCAAGCGGATTCGACTGGACATGCCGCTGACCCACGAAGACTTCATGGGAGGTAAGAGATTAATTGGCTGAGATCTGGAGAGTGAAAGCTACAGAGCAGCGTTTATATAATCAGAAACATCCAGAAGAGTAAAAAAAGCATTTATCAGCTCCTTTGCTCTGTGAGACCGACCCGAGCACGAGGCCACACAAACAACGAGACTTATATGAGGATGAGTAATGTTGAAATGTATTCTCTGAATCCACTTTTCTGTCCCATGTGTCTCGGTTTAGGTGACGAAGCAGCTCCTGAATCTCATGTTTTTGGGGATCCGGATCCGTTCAACAGCTCGATCTTTAACGACCTGCCGGCTCCGGTCCACTCCACTCCGGCTGCTCCGGCTTCCCCCCCGGCTCCCTCCCTGACGGAGGAGCAGCGTAGTCGCATGGAGCTGAACCGACAGCGAGCCCTGGAGAGGAGGCTGGCCCGCCAGCAGCCAACGGGTGAGAGGACCTTCTGCCAAGAGTTGATCTCGTTCAGTAGTTGTCTATTAATGATGCAGACAAACCTCAGACAGTCACCAACAAGATGCACAGCTGCATCCTCATCAGGCTGTACATGTTGTAATATTGACCTGATTAAGTGACTTCTGAAGGTGTTTGGTGGCATTAGATCTTAGCTGCGTTCCAGGTACTTTCAGTACGAGCTGCAGCTGCCCCTAAAAAGCCCTTTGAACTCTCTTGCTCATATGTATATATACTCACATCATATATCTGCTGTGCAAAGGATTGTGGGTCAGAATGTGTTGAGACGTAGTAATAAATATTCTGGTTTTATGAGCTTATGAATACAGCTTATTTAAGGGCGTCATAGCAACATTTGCACGCACACACACACACTTTTAAGTGGTGTGTGTGTGTGTGTGTGTGTGTGTGTGTGTGTGTGTGTGTGTGTGTGTGTGTGTGTTTGTGTGTGTGTCCTCTCAAATAGTAGGGATTCAAACATATATATATATATATATATATATATATATAATATAATATAATATATGTAAACATTGACTGACATCAGATCCTTCAGACTCTCAGACCGTCGACTCGTCAGCAGATGAACCCACAAACGTCCTCAACAATTCTAAAGACCGGGATGAGGAGCTGGAGGCTTTAGAGGCGGAGCCAGCCAGCAGCACACAACAACAACAACAGGAACCCAGCCAGCTTCCACACACAGACTCTGAGCCTCCTGCTGAATCACCTCGCAGTGAGAGATATGAAGAACCCGGTCTCAGCAACGCGTGTGAGGACGGAGATTAGAATTTATTTTTGTTTTGTCAATGAATTAAATTTGTGCATAAATTGTCTTCTTGTAATTTGCAACTTTGTTAAAATTCAGAATTCCTGTTTCCATCTGAAATACACAAATACACATACATATATCTACACATAAATACACACATGTATACAAATACACACTAATTACACATCTGTTGTGTTTTATTGTCGTGTCAGCAGCTTTAAATGAAACTGATATTTCTTCACATTTTATTGGCAGGATGTAGTTGGTAATAAATGTCGGTGTTCCTGAGCTCCACTAGATGTTACTTGCACATCTCTTTGTTGTTCGTGTCATCAGTGCAGCACAAGACCTTCTCATTTGTGTTATTGATCAATCGAGGCTGAGTTTCCATCTTTTGCTTTTTTAATGCCAAACAAAAAACTTTATGAAGAAAAGTCTGATCTCATCTTCTCTTTCAGAGAGTTTCTCATCTTTTCATGAATAATGAACAAATATTGGCCCAAACTGTATATTATATATAAAAATATTGGCATCAGGCTCACACACTGATACACATTAGTTATTAATAGTTTTGAAATTCTATTAATCAGATTCATCATTTTGGTGTTTCATTAGTTCTTCATTTTAAATATTAGTTTGTTTTAATAAATGATGTTTCATGTTTTATGCTCATTTGTATCAGTAGTCATTTCTTTTTAAATGTCATTAAAAGTCTGATATTTTACTATTATCACAGTTAACCTGCAGTTCTTCTCTATTTACGTAATAATCAGTCTGTGCACCAACATAATGAAAACTCATTTAATGTCATCAAATAACAAATTCACACTTTGCATTATCGAACATTTGTCTAAATCAGGGGTGTCAAACATACGGCCCGCGAAATGTAAAAGTCGGACTTGATACAATTTACAAATATCCTCTGCTCTCTGTATCGCGCACGGCGGAGCTCCTCCCCGATCCGCGCGCGCACACCTCCACCAGCGTATGTGGCAGCTGTATGTGGCAACGCCCCCCCCCCCCCTGGTCTAAATGATAAAAAGAAGCGGATGATAAAAATCTTCCGTCGTGATTCACTCAACGCTGAAGAAACGTTGAGACCGTTAAGTTACGTGACGTTGGTAACGGACAAGCTAACTGGCGTTAGCCGCTGCGCTATTACCGGCTGCCTGCATCCGACCGTAGTTAAGCCTTAAAGTAACTTTTAATAACTTCACTTTCAAACCTCAGAGGTTGAATAATATCTTACTGAGATTGTGATGATTTTACAGATGATTCATACTTCATATCATGAACATAAACGGACCAACGTGAGCTCAGGTAGACAGGTAGTGAATATCCTCATGTGTTCATGCTGCTGTCACAGAGATGACAGTTGTGACGTCACCTTTTTCTTTTATTAATTGAAATTGAAATAAGACATCTATGTAAATGATTTCTGTGTGAATGTGTGTATATTTTGCTGTGTAAATTATAAAAAATATGTTACTGCAAGTTAATAAACACATTTGCTGACATTTGTTTTGCTGCTGTTAATGTTAACTGTCTTGATTTCTTCTGCCTTAGGATTGCAATATATATATATATGTGAATGAAATAAAGTAATAGATAAATACATTTAATTACAAGAACTATAACTGATTGAAAATGAGTTATTTAACATAGTAACTGATTTAATTAACTGATTAATTTAGAAAAACAATATTATGAAAAAGATCTATGAATTAATTATTGAATATATGATAAAAACACTAAACTAAAACCTTTCCAGTATATATACTGAAAAGGTTTTAGTTTAATGTATTTATATGTATATATATTTATAATCCTGCTGAGCAGGGATTATATATATATATGTACACTATAAATGTATATATATATATATACTATAAATATATATATATATATATATACTATAAATATATATATATATATATATATATATATATATATATATATATATATACATACAATCCTGTTGAGCAGGGAGTTTAGGCGATGGGAGCAGCAAGAGGGGGCGGGGCGGGAACAGCTGTTGACGCAAACAGGAAGTGCTCTGTAGGTAGGCCGTCTCATTTCGTAGACCGCACCATCCAGCCTACGCGGTCCTCAAAGGACGCAGCCCACATGCGAAGGCTGGGTCCTCCGAAGGATGCAGCCCCTGAGGCGGGGCTTATGCGGCTCATCTAGTTCAGATCAGAGACGCTCAGTAACTACTTCTGTCGACTGACAGCTCAGGCAGGATGCTGGCGTTATTTCTAACGGTATATGTATTACATTTAACAGCGGCGACATCGCCGCTGTTACCGAGGATGACGTTCACAGAGAAAGGTATGAAATATTTCGCTTTTTTTTTTTTTTTTTACGACTTTAAAACACGAGACAGTTTTGACATCGCTGTGGCGATGTTAACCTTTACTCTGGACAAATGAAAATGTGATATAATCTTCCCCAGTTTGATTTTATACACACAAAATTGACTATTCTTCTTTTCCAAGCATTATTTTTTATTGTGATAGGAACCTGCAGGACATATTGATAGAAGTACATTAACTTCTATTCAATGACTTCCCGTGTCACAAATACACTAAAGTATTTAATAGAAGATGTATTATATGATCAGAATATAAAACATAAAAAAGCAAAAAATGTGTTTGTAAACATATTGATTGATTTGCACAAATATTAGGGTGGTATAAAATTACCACACAGTATTTAAAAAGTGTGTACTGAAGAATTACAGTACACTCTTGGATGGTTTCAGTAATTAAAAAGTTGTGACTTCATCATGAACAACAGGCATTTTTAACAGACATTTAAGAAATACACTGTTTTAAATAATAAAGTTAATGATGGCTGAATTCCATTTAGCTGCACCAGTTTGTGCTCTCTGGCCCACTGGAACACTCGGAGAGAACAGAAGAATCGTTAGTGTCATTAACAACACCTCTAGTTGAAGTGTCGAGCGTTGTGGCTTTCACGTTGACACTTTGGGGAACAACACACATTCTCCCACGTTCAAACGCACACCGACTCTGCAGATCTTGAATAAACCTCAATCTGACGGCCCTTGCATTTCACCGCAAGTTCTCATCCCTGTGCGCTTTTAAAATGCTTTCATTCGCACAATCCGGTATGACGACGTGAGGGTAGCGGTGAGAGACTTGGAGCACCAGTAAGAGGAACATCCATTCGAATGAAGGATGAATTAATGAGATTAATGAATAAACACTATCAGCCCAAACTAAGGTACATTCTTTAAAACTCCGCCAGAGGCTGATGAGGCAAGATGTGTGTGTGCTCCAAATGGTTCATCAAATTCCAAGTCAAAGAGGAGCGTCTCTCTCAAAGATTGGAAACACATAGGCTACTCCTCTGTGGGATATGAAGCAAGCAAAGCAGATATTTCTGCATTGGCCACACAAAGCCTCTGGCTAATAACAGGGCAGCTATAATTGCAAGGTTCAACACACAGATGACAACTTTGACCTCATGATGGTGTTAGATGAAAAGTTGAATCATCACCAAAAACCACGATTCATCCGTAAACCTGAATACATCAACCTCATGGCGCTGCTACTGGAAAACTCAGGAGATCACTGAAGGTTCTTCATCTTGGAAACACGCAAAAAAAAATTGTGCCAATCCATCAACTTGATGTTGAGATATTTCACTGTTCGAAATGAAAACGTTGGCCTGCTGCTGGCACTAGAGGAAAAGTCAGAGGCATTAAGATATGTCATTTGAGGATTATCAATATTTGTACCACACAGATAGGGGACCTCCTCTGAGGGACATGAATGTCTCTACTTAATTAAATGGCAATCCATGCAATAGCTGATTAGATAATTCAATCTGGATAGAGCCACGCCGCTGGCTCGACTAATAACAGGTTAAACTCTCACTGTGTACAATGACAATTTGACCTTATCCATTGCACACACAAATATTAGATTTTTCTCCACTGTAGAGACAGCAATGAAAAGGTTACCCCTACCCGGACACCACGCACCCGTACAGATTGTTCTGCAAGGAGATCCAGACACCGTCATAGCCGCTGGACAAAAACACCTGAACTCATTCAACTTCCAAAACCCTGAGAAGGTAGTGAACATCTCTCACAGTGTTTGCTTACACAAGTAAATATCAGGAGTTTGCATTTAAACAGATGGCATTCATTTACAGTGACGTGGAGATAATGATAACAAGGCATCCCTTCTCTTCACAGACTCCGGTGGAAATAGACGTGTTGTGGACAGAGTGCATCGACAACGGGCCTCCACAAAAACTGAGCGCGAATAGAGTAAAAGAACAGAACGTAATAGCAAACAGCAGAACACGCCGATATGTTGGTCAGATGTGATTGTAACATCATAAAAATTCTTGCTCTTGTCGCTTAGGATTGCAACTATAACATCACCGTGGTCCACAAGAGGGAAGATGACAACCGGGTGTTTGTGTGCGGGACCAATGGCAAGGAGACCCTGTGCTGTGACATGGTAGGACACTGAGGCAGAGATGCACAGGATGTGTTACTGAGAGCGGAAGGAGCGTCTCTGTTTCGCTGTCACAACGTCGGGGCACATTGGGAATAATCACCGGTGGTGCTCTTTTCTGTCTAGTCGCAGTCGCTATCAGCGCTCAGTGCGACTAGAGACACTTCTTCTGTGTATTTGAAACTATCCAAATTGTGCTGCCAGATGGAGAATAGCTGGGGTAGTTTGAGATCTTTTGTGTTTTCTTGTAGAATTTATCAGAGCAGACACCCAGGTGCCTTCCCTCTGAAAAACTGGAGAAGATAAAATTCAGCATAAGGGAATTTGTCATAAAGGAAGGTGAACCGTTTGCCCTTGTGGGTAAGTTTCTGAACACACAGGATTTTTCTTAAGCGGCTGATTAATCTGCTTTCTGATTTAGATGCTCTTTTCAGCACTACTAACCATGCTTTAATCAGCTCAGCACTTTCTAATGATTTCGTCTCCTTCTTTGCCACCATTGCTCATAAGGAGAATGCGCTGGGGCTTCCTGCCTGTGCCTACTATTCACTCCAGACTCCAGTTTTCTCCCACTGGCATCACAGCCAGCACGGACATATTTTGTCTTTCCCCCAGGTTTGGCACATCAGTAAGCAGTTTTTTCATAAAGGACAAACTGGCGTCTGGAATATGAAACGGTGAACTGATGCTCGCTGCAAACCACAAGCACAGCGATGCTGCTGTGATACCCTGACTATTTGTAACCATTTGTTCCTTTTTTGGCAGATTCTCTAGATAGTGATCTCTACATCACATACTCTGGTTCTCAAGAGTATGTTGGCATCCACAAGTTTGGGAAAAACCGAGTTGCCCCGGCAAGACACAATAAAGGTATTTGCATGGAGATAGATTGTTTTTTTTTTTGTGAGGACTTAGGATAAGTCTCATCAGTTAAATGATGTTCCTTTAAAAATGTTCTACGGCGATAGAGAGAAACAACGACTTTGGTTTTTCTCCCTTTAGAGCAGCACTATGTGGGTTTGGTGCTCAGCAGACAGAGAGACCCAGAGAACAGCAAAGTCTATGCCTTCTACAGGGAGAAAGCAAGAGACAGAGGCTTGAACAGTGAAACGTGGCTCCCGTTTGTGACCCGCGTTTGCACGGTAAGACCTGCACAATAAAGACATTTTCAGCTAAATTTCATGAATAAAAAAACAGTTTTAGCGTCAGATATGTGCATGTATGAGTTACATATACTTTACTAATCATTACATATGCATTATGAAAGCGTGATTGATCCTTTGGCTGCGTTATTGTTGCTAGGTGGATCTCGGCGGTCCCAAGAACTTCCTGCAGTTTAGCTGGACGTCCCAGATGAATGCCAGGCTCTTCTGTGGAGACGCTGACAGCAGGCAGCATTTCTCTGAGCTGATAGACGTGGCTACTGTGCACGCAGACAAGTGGCAGGACACCAGGGTTTATGCGCTCTTCAGAAATGAATGGTAAGACCCCGTTATCTTTCATGCATTCATGAAAGGGTGAAAGTTTGAATCATGTTGGGGTAAGCTAAATTTAAGTACAGTATAAAACTTAAGTACAGTCATAACTTAAGCATTATCATGTAATGCTGCGCTTTTACAACAATGCCAACAAGTAACTTAAGTCGAAACACAAAAAGCTTAAATGCAATCCAAACTTGACTTGTGACCCTTTTTGGCAAAACTGGTTGAACTCTTTCCAGCTCGACATTAAAGTCAGACCCAACGACGAGGTGGAAACAACAATGAGTTTGCTGTTGTTGTGTCTTTACATAAAACAGCAGATTCACATGTCGTGTCAGCCAATTCAACCATAACCACAACCACCATGAGATGGGAATAAAGGCTCTACAAATAATTGTTTATTCAGTAAAGTACCTTTTTTTCTGAGTAAACAACTATCTTTAGACAAAATGGGCAAACTGTTGTAGAGCATTTTCTCTGTGTCTCCAAGAGTACGTTGATTAGACAGAACTGCTTGAACGTCTTGCTTGTGCTTCCTCTTTTCATGCGAGTTGAGTTCCTCCTTTCTAAATGTGGCCCCGTCTGATCAGCTGTGTTTCACATCTTCTGATCAGCATGACTAAAGTCTCGACTGACTTCGCAACAGTTTCTTGTTGTTGCAGATGTCTCTGTATTTACCCGCTGACCTCTGTGTCTCTCCACAGGGGTATGAGTGCTGTGTGTGTCTACGCCATACAAGATATTGAACACCTCTTCACAACCTCCACATTTAAAGGTGCGGACGGGCAAAGCGGCAGGCCTAGAGAGGTATGTGTCCAGCAGCTTTATCCGAGGTGTAAAATAACGACCGTATCAACTTGACTCGTCACCAAATGATTCCTGACGTCATTATGGCCGCTGTCTTTCAACCTATATGCTTCAAGTTACAAAGTGATGATGTAATCAATTCTGAGTAACATACATTACTTTTTATTGATAAATCTACATGTCAGCACATCTAGAACTATAACGACATTTTCTCAAATTTGACCAGTATTTTCAAACAACCTTTTTGACCTTTTGTGTATATTATAGGTTTAAGTCATCACTGGCTGCTAGTATACCCCAAAAACTGCATTATTATTGTTTGTAGTCTTCTTTGAAAACAAAGTCAACTTGAAACATTCAAAAGTGAACCAGAAAGGTTTTTCCATCAACTCATGGAGCTAACGATAGCTTCATTAGCTTGGCAGGTGATTGGAGGAACCGAAGCCGGTCGAAAGAAGAGTGCAAACGTTTGTTCCGTGGAGAAAAGCCTTCAGTGCCGTTCTTTGTTCTTCTCTCGAAGATAAATACTCTGCAGTTCAAATATAATTGATGTCGCAGCATCTATGCCGCCATTGTTGTCTAGAACAAAAAGTTGCTTCTGTGTGTGTTCTCACACACACCCACGATTCTCTCGTGACATTGTGAGAATCCAGTTGCCGTGCAAGGCGACATGTGTGCCACGCAGGAACGGGAAAGCTTGACAGGACAAACGTTAACTGAACCGCCACAACACAAACCTAAACCCACATGCCTTGTTTTCCCTTCAGTGTGTTGTAGACAGCACAAAGATTCAACAGGACATCCTGAGGATGATCGAGACGAATTCGGAGATGGAGCAGTGGGTCCGGCCTGTGAACAACTCTGGCCCGCTCCTCTCTAATCACCACAGCTACACTCACATCCACGTCCACGGTTCCCAGGACAACAGCGACAGTCACCACACCGTCCTGTTCCTGTCTCTAAGTGAGTGATATGAATCAGGGAAGTTGGTACTAAGAAAAGGGTAGTTTCCTGTATATAGTGTACATTTGAGGGTCATTACACACACAGGTTCCTCTAATTAGTTCTATTTGAACGACCTATTGTTTGACATTTTAAATCAACAAGAGATGTTCAGTTTAACATAGTAGCTGAGACAGAAACCAGTGTTGCAGCTCTAAATACTAGAATGAAATGCTGGAGAAAGGATGCGCTGACAGTCTGATTCAGCAGAGGCCTACCCAGCTGTGACTGAATTGGACTGAGTCATAGAGAGCAAGGAGGGACTAGGACTGAGACCTTAGACTGGAAGATTGGCCTGGCCAAAGTTGAGTGTGCACAGTAGTAAAGGGAAGTATAACTTCTTCTTAACTCTGACTGATCTCTATATGGTGGTTTTGTTTTTGTGTGTCATTTCCTATGATACATCATGGGGAGTATCACATGTGAAATAGTGTCACGTTATTTTTTATTTTACCGTTTTATGACATAATATGATGTGTCGTTGTAATGTTTTTGTACTTTGGCCCACATGCCCAAAAGACCATGAGAGGAGGAAACATCACATTCACAACGAATTTGAATGAAACCCACTTTTTCTTTATGGTAATATGAACTATATGATGCCTCTGCCATTGAACATACCTTTAAAACGTTTTGAAAGAGTATAGAAATCATGTTTGGACGTATTATAATAAATGGCGTCCAAGCCTCAACGCTCTTCTTTGACTGACATGGAAGCGAGTTTGCTGATCTGCCTTGATTACGTCAGCACTGCTCAATACAGAGAACTGCTAACCCCCTGTTGGCTTGTTGAAAATGAAATATTGCAACAGTCAAGTTACAGCATTGTTCAAGCAGCTACCAGTTACAGTACCAATGTAGTGTAACTTTCTCTTTAAAAGCTTTGCTGGATTAGTCATAAAGAGGTGATGAAACATGAGATTTGAGTGGGTTGCTTCGTGGTGGTGGGGTGTGTTTGTACAGGATCGAGTCAACTTCCTGTCTTCCCGATACAGATAATGGAGGGATTCATAAGGTGCTGCAGAATAAAAGTCAGACATTTGTCATCGCTGAGTATCAACCTTTCAACCACAGGACCCACGTCATCAGCATCAGCCTCCACGCCTCCTCTGTGAGTAACACCACCTACACGGCTATTCCCCTAAACCAAGACACAAGGGGAGCTTTTTACTCCTGTACACCAATAATGGTGTCAGTGAATTAAAGCACAATGGTAGTCTAAACGTTTCAGAGGATGTTGGTGTTCTAATAGGTTTTAAAAAACGAATAATGTGCTGTGTATCGTTGCAGAGGAAGCTGTATGTGAGCTCCAGAAATGAACTGGTCCAACTGAATGTGGCAAACTGTGCCCAGTATGGGGACAGCTGTGAGCTGTGTGTCTTGGCCAGAGATCCCTACTGCGGCTGGAACGGCACCCACTGCACCCCTGAGACAGAGTAAGACCGCCGCTTCTTGATGTACCAGGAGACATTTCATCTAAATATCCCAGCATACCCTTTCATCCACAGTGTGTTCCCGGTGTCTCAACACCTGCCTTATTAGATGGTATAAATCACGTTATTGAAAATATGTCAACCCCTCCAGCGATACTGCCAAGTACAATCTGCCAAAACTGCCAATCATTTTCCTCCTATCTGTATTTAAACCCGCAACCCCCGTTTAAACCTGCAACAAATGATCCTTTCAGAGCTGTGAGTTATAGTTGGACAGTGCAAGCATAATGGGTGCAGATTGAAGTGCAAAGGTTTTAGCGTGTTGTTATTTAGCTACAGGCCTAAGCATACAGCAGTGACCTCACCTGACTCACTGTCACATGTTATTGTTTATGCATCGCAACTCAAAGCTGCCAATATTAGAATAAAAGGTTATTACCACTCATTTTATTATGAGGATTTGTCATGAGAGAAGTTTCCCCATTATAATGAATTATAATTTATTTTTTTAAATTGCAACAACTTTTATCTATCAGGAAATACAAGTTAAAAAGTGTACTCACTTGAGGATATAAAGATGTCTTGCATCCTTTCCAGCCACTTATGGTTTTGAGCCACAGTCTGATAAAATCTGAAGATAAAAGGGTGTAACGAGAAAACGTGGTTTATCATTTTCCTATTAAATCAGAATCAGAATCAGCTTTATCGGCCATGTATGCATATGCATAAAAGGAATTTGACTTCGTTTTTTACGTTGCTCTCAACGTACATACACAGAATATACAAATAAACAAACTAAAAAATGCCACTGTCAAAGACTAAGCTGATTTTTGCCTTGTGTCACTCGTACAAATGTGGCCGCTGGAGTATTTCTGTCGAGTATTTTGCAACCTGAGAGCATTAGCCCTTAACAGTCAATGGGAGTACTCCTCCCCTCCATAGATACCACTTAGTGCCAACTTGGTTTGTTGTGAAGTACAACCTTAGAACTTACCATGTAGTCCTATGGCTGAGCCCTCCTGGCTCTGGCCCTGTACAGTACTGACGTGGAGTCGTAGAGCTCCCGGCGCCCACAGACGCCCACGATAAGTTTGTCCTCCATTTCTGATTCTCTGTGACGTCAGGAGAATCTCAACTCTCAAAGGCTTTTGCAACAAAGCGCCACATTAATTATTCGTTTTCAACTCGCCCGGCACACATTTGAGGTTCCTTGCATTGACTTTGTATTGTCTGAACACACCTGGCCTCATTATCACATTCTCACTTTACAGAGACAAGTTAACTTGAAATGGACTTCACCTCTAAACCGGACAGCTTGCTTTCTCTGTAAACAGGAAGAAAGATTTTCATGAAATAATTATAATTAGATTTCTCAGTATGTGGTACCTACACACATGAACACAGCCCCTACCCCCCACCAGCACATCTGCATACACACTTCCTGTGATGTAGTTGATGACTTCGATCACTAATATCAAAGAGATTGGCTCAAAGAGGAGGAAATGATAGTGATATGAAGAGAGGGGAAAGGCTGACTAGCATTGGTAACTGGAGATGAGGTGTTGTATTCTTGCTCTGAGCAATAGTCTGGCTGGCAGTGTATCTATTGTGGTGAGATGCAGCAGCCCCCATGAGCCCCCCTTACCACGAGATGACGGAAGTGACTAACTGTAGCCGTTACCTGATTTCTTTTTAATACTGGTGTGGATCTATGTGGAATCTAGTGAAAAACCCCCAAACCTCAGATTTGACTTGGTAATCTAGTTTACAGTGCATGACTGTGATCACTGAATCATTTCACTTTCATTGATTAAATTTCCTTTTGTTTCATAAAATAATAAGGCAGTCACAAAGTAATGGGATAATACTTGTTATGGTGTTTCATATATATATATATATATATATACAGGACTGTCTCAGAAAATTAGAATATTGTGATAAAGTTCTTTATTTTGTGTAATGCAATTAAAAAAACAAAAATGTCATGCATTCTGGATTCATTACAAATCAACTGAAATATTGCAAGCCTTTTATTCTTTTAATATTGCTGATTATGGCTTACAGCTTAAGAAAACTCAAATATCTCTAAATATTAGAATATCATGAAAAAGTATACTAGTAGGGTATTCAACTAATCACTTGAATCGTCTAATTAACTCGAAACACCTGCAAGGGTTTCCTGAGCCTTGAAAAACACTCAGCTTGGTTCAGTAAACTAAATCACACGTATGGGGATTATCACAATATTCAAATTTTCTGAGACAGTCCTGTATATATATCCACATACATATTTATACATTAAATAATATCATGTTTTCTAATTACATGTTTTAAGTTGAAGGTAACCAGAGAAACTTGAGGGCGTTGAGATCACCGGCAGCTGTTCAGAAACAATTGAGTCGGAAAACAAACCTGAAATAGATTTTGTCGTTCATAACTTCCTCTTATGGGCTTCAGAAACGTCCCGTCACAGCCAACATTTAACTCACATGACTGATCAGCCCTTTCCACTTCTTCTGGCATATCTCTATAATACATGAATGCTTGTCTTTGTCTCCGGACAGCATTTAATTTAATTTAATTAAACAATTTAAACTTGCCCGACTGAAACCAACTCTTGAAGACCTCTCTCCAAGTCAACCTGTTTTGTTTCCAGTTCTAAACCTCTATTTCTGCTTCTTCTACTCTGTTTACTGGCAGATTACAGCCACGCGTAGCTTTAAGCTTTAAGCTTCTAACCGAACTACGCTGTAGCCGAGTTTATTCGCTCCAAACAAGTCGATGGAAACTCGCTTAATTCACATTTCTCTTTCTGCAGAATCTGGCATATTTCTCTAACTCAGATACCCTTTACTTTCACAGTGGCACTCTGCAAGATCTGACCCAAGGGAACCATGCCATCTGCATGTCTTCATCCAAGGCTCAGCCCCCTGGAACAGGTACGACGATGTTCACGACTTTACTGCAATCAGGTCTAGCTAGGCCAGGCTAACTGGCTACTGGCTATAGCCTTATATTTAACAGACAAACATGAGAGTGGAATTGATCTCCTCATCTACCTTTCGGCAGAAAAAGCATGCAAGCCTATTTTCCAAAATGTCTAAAGCTACTTTAACATCAATAATCTGTGCCTTTGTAGCCTCAGAGGCCCCCTTCATTTCTCAATACATCCATTTTGTATTCATACAACGTTCAAAACCCTACATCTTCAAAATTGCATATAACAACAGAAGGAAGAGTCATAACAAAAAACACATGGCAAGCTACTGCTAGCAAGAGCCCTTGAGCAAAGCACTACATTTACATCACGGGTTCTGCCCTGTGAGATAACATGCTTCCAAAAAGATCAGAATGCGCCTGTGGCATGATCATAAAAGGCAGATATACAGTATATATATATATATATATATATATATATATATATATAATCAAATACATGCAAAACGTTTTATAATGAATAACTTTATTAGCTTCCAGTGAGTGCAGTGAGGCAGTACTGCTGGCAGGCTGCCAGTGGTGAATGTGTGCTCTCATGATATTTGTCAAGGCTGCCGAACAAATACTGCCGTTGAATTCAGGACACTGCAAGGACATCACTTCACCTCACCCAATCCATGCACATCTTCAAACACATAGCTGTGCTTTTTAAACTATACAAAGTCAAGTTCAACTACCCAAACTGTCCACCGCAGATCTGTTACATTCTGTAATGTATCTACATAGCTCGTCACTGAGTCAAAGACAATCAAGTTGATTAACATCATCTTCTTGGTTTTTGTCTGAACCCTTGTGTTGTCCCGGGGTCATTTCTTGACCCCATTAGACGTTTGACGTCTCTAAATAAATGACATCATTTCTTTTGCTTAACATTGAATGACTTTTTCTAATTTAATGGGGACAACTGGGTAAACATAAACTCAACATGTTGATATGTAAAGACATTAAAACACCCAAAAAATATCTCTTTCCAATTTGAGGTCACTCAGTGAGATTGTATGGTGATCTGCATATTTCTCCTCAGTCCCGTAACAGGGATTCTGGGGGGGGGGGGGGGGGGGGGTTGTTTTATTTAAAGGGCTATTTAGGTAGTCAACAAAAAACAAAGTACCTGACACATAAACTTGGGTAGCAATTTTAATTATAATAATTTTCTGGAGGTTGAAATTGCTGAAACGACCCCAGGAGAACAAGTGTTAGTACATGTGAAGGTAACAGGAGGGTTAAAATGAATGTTGACGTGTTTTATGTGTCCGGTAAACACAGAGGCGGGTGATCATTTATACTGTATGCTTTACAAACAGTCAAACCAGACGGGGTCATTCCTGACAACAGGTGTGATTATGTGCTGCCATTAGAACAATTCAAAAACAGCATCCTCACTAAACTTTGATGTATACCCCTGTGAGAAGTCAAATAGTCAAAAATAATATAAAGTCTAAATAATTCATTGTACTTTCACTCAAAAACAGGGTGTACTGGTGTACTTTTATGTAAACAAGGTCTATTGGCCCTACATTCCAAAACGAAGGGAAACATTTGTGGTAATGTGTTGGACTGAAGACAGACTAAAGGTGTAAAACAGAATACTATATGCTTTAAATAACAGTCAAACCAGGCGGGGTCATTTCTGATGACATTACAGCCACTAGTCACACCTTTTTAATTAGACATATTAAATATTGCCCATCTTCAGGAGCCTCTTCAGTAACGGGGGAATTTAGGCTGATTTGAAGCCATGTGCGTCACGTGATATGGGAATCTTGCAAACGACGGACTTGGCCCCTTGCTAGACTTCCTGTCAACAATGAATGTTGCCCCTGACATTTGACTTACGGTACCATGTTGTGCTACAGTTCTCTATTCTCCTAGTCCCGTTTCAGATTCTGCCCCGCCCCCCGCCCACCAGACAAACTTCCTCATTACCCAAAATGTCTACTTGTTTGCACCACTAATTTCAGATCATGTGCCAAAGACAACGTAAAGAACTCCACATCTGCTTTATAGACGAACCCTTCATAAACTACATCTTCAAGTATCATACAAATATGTTGTCAGAGTACTTTTACTATTTATATTACACTAACTAATCCAAGCCTGACTATAGTACAAAGGAGTATCCTGCCCTTGCTGTTCTACTCTGTCAGTAGATATTTTCCTTAAACATTTAAATCCCCCTCGGCTTGTTGCGCTTGTGACTTGACCCATTGCATGCTGGAAGAGTATCCAGGGACATTTCTCAAAAGGCTTGCCATGCTCCAACGTAAATAACTTGCCGGTTGAAATAAAGGTTAAACAAACAGCTTAAAGTTGAACAGACATGGTGTTTCTTTGCAGACGAGGCCGAGGGCAGCGTCACACTTCCCCCTGAGACCAAGTACTTCCTCCAGTGCCCGGTGTCGTCCCATCACGCCCAGTATACCTGGCGTCACCTTGGAAGCAACACATCATGCAGCTCGAGGGAGCAGCGGTGCCTTCTTCTGATCGACAGCATGGGTCCCGAGCAGGAGGGAACTTACACGTGTGTGTCGGAGGAGATGGGCTACAGTCGAGTCTTGGCGCAGTTCCAACTACGGCTGGAGAGCGAGGCGGCGGGCCGTTCATCGAGCCCACTGGTCTGGCTTTGTCTAATGGCAGTAATGATCAAGAGTTTGTGCTGAGTAGATAACACGATAGGATAACAATGGCAATATATGACACCTACGATCTCCAAGTGTCTGCAATCGTAACATAGCTAAGGCTTACGTTTAACCCATAATGATGTGAATTAGTTTTTGTCAGCCCAGTTTAAGCTTAATGGCTTGATTCCATTTGAAGATCAATCTCAATGCAAAACCACACGACTGGGTGGAGGTGGTGTTATGAGGACAAATATAAACGATGAGAAGATAACCTCCTCGCTTGTTTTAGACACCAGAAATACTAAATAGTAGAAAATAGTAATAACTGATGTATCCGTTAATTCAACATTTCAGCACTGTGCCGTTCAAAATGCAGCAAGACGATGAGTCTCTTCCGCTATCATCTTTGGATTAAGAAATACATATAGAGATGCTACTGGTTAAAGGGTGATAAAAGGTTATTGTTCAGATAACCAGATGCTGAGCAAGAATGTGATACTTCATAACCTGGGGCAAGGGGGTGGCATGTAGGAAACCTTTGCTGGTTTAGGAGACAGAAATATGTTGAAACCAGAATCATGCAGGTAAAGGAGTCATGAGTCTTGCAATTGCATCATTATTAAATTACATTTCAGTTCTTTTGAAATACTACCCGTTTCCTTTACTGAGAGATTCCATCCACAGGAGGGACATCCTGTCCTTGCTGTAACTTCCTATCTTGCGTACTACCTCAGACTTGTGTAACAGGTTGCTTAACTGCGAGACACCGTCAGCACTTTATTTATCGTAATAAATAAATGTATTTAATACTTGTGTTTGATACGACAGTGTGCGGGAATACAATGTTTGCTGCACGATCTGGGATGTTTGACTTGATCTTACAATGGATTTACTTTTGTAAGAGAACATGTTTGCTTTTCTGCATTGCTTTTCCTTTTCATAAAAATGCAAATCTGTTTTCGTTCCACAGTTTACGGTCATTGATTGTTACATTCAACCAGTTCAGTTCTTCAAACCTGATAAACAGCTGTGGCTTAGTAGCAGCAGTCTACATGCTGTACTACACAAAGGCGGCACTTCTTGGCTTCCTCACACATTTCCACTGTCAATTAAGCCGTCAAATGAAAAAAGGGCCATTTTTTTTAATGCAGGTTCCTTCCCAAAACTGAAAAGAGAAACCTACTGGCCCTTGATTGGACACTGTGCTCTAAATTTGACAGAACCACCACAAATGTCACAACTTGCATTGTGACATTTCCCCGAGCGTGATGATGTGAACACATTGGTGTGATTGGGGAGGGAAGCTGCCACACCAAGCTCACTCGATGCACGTTATTGATCGTGTACAAGTATCCGCACTTCCCACACAAGGCCAGAAGGACTCATAGAAAGCCTGGAAGGATGTGCTCGTGGAAAATGTAACAAATGTCAGTGATCGACACTCTGGTGTTTTGTTTTGTTTGTTGGGGAACTTGCTGAACCTGTGAGAAGGAACCCTGCTGTTTGCAAAAAGTGGAAGTGAAGTTTCACACTACTGGAAGTGAACTGGATGTGAAAACGCTTCTAAATCACCAAGCTTCCAAAACGTGAACCGGTGTGAATCACACCTTTACAAGCAGCGGATCCGGTGGCGTCAGAGGCCCACCGATACCTTCAAAAGAAATAAATGAATAAAACAAACACATGGATAAGATATAAAGTAAAACTTTATCATGACATACAAGTTTAAAGCCCTGAGAACCATATCTTTATATTACTAATATGAACAAAACTGAATGTGTGAAAACCACTTTGGAAAAGTGCTCCTCTTAAATACAATCAGCACAAACCAGTTTTTACAAGCATTCATGTGTTTTGTCCTATTTTTTTTTTGTTTGCTTTAATCAAAGAGAAAACTATAATATCAGTAATATCATTATTACCATGTCCATAATAATAATAATAATAATAATAATAATAATAACAGTACAAAAATATGCACAAACCCCACAGTTGAATTAATATACGGAGCATTGTACAAGCCAAAAACAACAAATTGATAAATGAGGTATTCGATAACCACTTGCATATGCGCCTGTTTTTACACAGATCAGGTTAGTTTTTAAACAATTTTAAAACTGAATTAACTCCAAAATCATCTGAGAGACAAAAGGTTCTGCAGACTTCCAACTTCACAGCTTCCTGAGTGACGAGACCTCGCCTACAGTTACTGACGACGCAAATCCAAAAATAAATGCAAAACCAAAAAAACACGACGTTGCATTCAGTGAAGTGACCGCAGCATCCGTCAGAACTCGTCCCCCAACGCAGCTTCAATATCGAACGCAACAGTGACTGCAGCCCACTGACCTGAGGTATTGTGGTATGACGAGGTAGGGGGCGGTCTCACACACACACACACACACACACACACACACACACACACACACACACACACACACACACACACACACACACACACACACACACACACACACACACACACACACACACACACACACACACACACACACACACACACCTAATCAGGTGAAACAAGCTTTGAGGTTTGTGACTGGAGAGGAGAAGTGGATGATGACCAACTCTCAATACTTTCCACTTTTCTAAAGCGACGAACAGCAAAGTGCCATTCAACAGCAGAAGACGACTGTGGGTGTGATGGGAAGTCCCCAGTGAACCATATGGAACACTTGCATGGATGTAAAGGAGGCCACTGTGGGAGAAAACTTCACCCATTTAAGTCAAAGATCATCAAAACTTATGTTTGAGCAATCGCCCTCTCCTGTGATAAATGTGACCGTGGCACCACCTATAGTACACCCGATGCTATTACAATTGTATGCATGGTAGAACTGAGACCACGTACTGTATATACTGAACCTGCTTTCACACACTCACACAAAGGCAGTGAAGCTACACTAACAAACAGTCATTGCTTAGACTAAGCAGATGAAACAGAAAGCCTGGACTTAGAAACAATAAAAGGTTTCAGTAACACGGCCTAAAGGATTAAGCTGAACTGTCACTGAAAACAAGGTCCACCAGGACGAAAACAAAACACACACACACACACACACACACACACACACACACACACACACACACACACACACACACACACACACACACACACACACACACACACACACACACACACACACACACACACACACACACACACACACACACACACACACACACACACACACACACAAATAAATAGCCAAACCCAGTTGTTACTAACAGCAATGAATGGCAACTGGTGTCTTAACGTCTGATTGAAGTGTTCGCCAAAATGAAAAAGTGATTACTCTCCAAAGGATTAAACTCGGAGAGAAAGTCATTTTCCGGCCAGTTGAGTAAACTGCACCGGGATCTCACCAGCAACTACTTTAAGGCAGAGTCTACAAATCTCACCTTTTTAAAAATAAAATAAAATACAGTTATGTGTCATGCAGGGTTCTGAAGGGTTCACCAAAAAAGGACTTCCTGCACCGTCCTCGAAGTCCCAAAACTGAGATCGGCACTGCAAAACATCTGCAAAAGCTGACACGTAATGGCTAAAATACAGTCTAGTAAAAGCAACAAGGCTGCCCACCTCGCTTCACACTGGGCTTAAAGAGGTTTCTGAACAGATAAAATGCCTCACATCAAAGCTAGAAAATGTCATTGTCATCCTTTGTGGTATTTCAAAATGCTTACAAATGTACTTGAAAAGGGAGAAAAATGCCGTACAATTGGAGGGATAATTCAACTGTCACTGGATTATTAGAAAGTGTCTGTTTTATTAAAGGGGCCAGACTCGTGGGCCTCTGTGGGCACTGGCTGAGAGGGCATGCGTCCACTCCGGGTGTTGTGTTACAAAAGAAAACAGCCCCTAGAAGCCCATAAACGTAAAGGATTAAATTAGGGAGACCGCGCAGGAAAGCCACAGCATCTGGTCCTTAATATCTGCTCACAATGTCTGTACATGTCATGTGATCAGATTTTGAGTCTTTGATTCTAGTTATAAATGTACTTATTTCCACTGTTGAGTCATGCCGTAAAACATGGGGATTTACCTCACCTAAAGATATTTTCACTTGCTTTTTCGGGAAAAAACCCTCAACATCCGCTGAAATGAGATTAGATGTTTTTGCAGCCCCAAACAGACCTTAAGCTGCCTTGCTGTGCGCCACAGCAGGCAAGATTGTACGAGGTATCAATCAAGAGGAGCGACCTGGCTAGTCTTTGGTATCTAGCTGTGCAATAACCAGAGGCTTCCCTGAACCACAAGATTAGGGTGTTAAAACGCTGGTCACATGATTGTACACATGCATATCATTTCGCCGCTGTCGTGGGGAAAAAAAAGACGCGTTGACTGCGATTCAGGAGTTCGCAGGCAAGTTTAAGGTTAACGTGGTCGATTGTTTGTTTCTGCATTGACCCACCGCGACCTCGAAACCTGTCGACAATCCTACAAACCTACATGTGACCGCGAGGAAATAACTATTCTTTTCCTCTTCCCTGAAAAAACAAAATGCAGATATATATCACTCTTCTCAGACAACTTGAAGAACCAAAAAAAAACAAAACAAAGAAGAAAGAAACGGAAGCAAGCATAAAACAAGTTATACAAGTGAACACAGGAGGAGAGCGAGATAGCAAGCCCCATCCCAGTTCCGTTTGTCCCCAAAAACCACCAGCAGTGTGTCAGTATGTTCACGTCAGTTTCAGGTCTGGTATGATTTCCATCACGGGAGGTTGTGGCGTCAAGTCTTGATGGCTTTGCAGCCGTATGAGGTATGTAGTGTAGCTCTCCTTTGGGAGAGTCTGATGAGGTATTCTCGAACAGTCGTGTAGACTTGTGCATTCTTCAGGTTTCCAATCCCTTCTTCTTCTTCTGTATAATCTACAGCGATTCCTTGCAGTTGTCACGTTGCTTCCTGAGAGAGACGCCCTCCAGAGCAGAGAGGCCACCGTGACGCCTGAGAAACGATGCATTGACTCCGCCGACGTCGGATCGACATTCAGCTCCGTGGCTGGAGGAAGGATGCACAAAAATGGTGGTGGTGGGGGGGGGGGGGGGGGGGGGCAACAAGCTCACACCTGATTCTGAACTACCTCTCAGTAACAGACAGGAGCCCGGTGGAGAATCAAGCTCAGCGTCTGCTCGGCCTGCTGTGGCTGGATTAGAGCTGCTGTTCCCCCCTAACTTTGTGGATGGACACCAAATTCCTGTGCATTGCTAGTGAGAGAGTTTACAGTCCACACTGGGAGGTTTGTGTACACAATGAACCTTCCAACCTATATAATGGACTCCACATGGTCTGAACTGAGGGCGGAGTTCTGAAATTAGGTACGTTACATGCTGATCCACAGCATCCGATCGTTCACCAGTTTGAGCCGAGCCTACAGTGTGTTGGAGGAACCCGAGCGGCCCGGGTTGGGAGGCCTGCCACTGTGAGAGGGGGGGGGGGGGGGGGGCTCTGTACGCGAGGTTCCACTGGTGAGAGTTACCCGACTTCCCCTGATTGCAACTTTGTCAAAAAAAAAAGAATATAAAAATAAAGTTGATTCAGGTTAAATATACTACAGCTCCTGAGGTAAAGACACCACTGCAGGTTACTTGATTTGAGGTATGTAAAAAGAGAAAAACAAAAAATCATCCTAAAAACACAAAATCAAAAAAAAAAAAGAAAAAAGACAAAAATGGCAACAAACAAACAAAATGTCCTAAGATAAAACTTTTCAAGTTCAGTTGTGACTACACCTGTCAGTGGGTTTTTGGCTGAGCTGATTGTGTTTAGCATGTACATTAGGATTAACACGTGTGTGTGTGTGTAGATTGTGTGTGTGTGTGTGTGTGTGTGTAGAATCGTGTGTGTTTGTAGTGTAGTGCGTGTATGTGTGTCGCGTAAAATGCATAGCTGTGCGTTTGGGCACGTGCTGTCATAGAAGATTCTTGACAGCCAAGAGGTTGACAGGGTTGATGAGGTATTTGTTGTGCAACAGTTTGTTATTCTTATTCTCATTGTACTGTATATTTCTTGCTGGGCCTCCCGGTGGAAGAGAGGCCTGGGGGAGCAGGTACAAAGGGCGGCCCCCGAGTTAGGGTGACCCGCTGGGGGCTGGCTCGGCAGAGCCGGGGCCCTTGGAGGAGGAGGAGGACGTGGGGCTGAGGGTCTGAGCCAGGGGTGCAGAGAAGCCATAGCTAGTGCTGGCTCCAGCAGGGGAGGCTGAAGCAGCAGCCGACCCAGCAGGCCCCGGGACCCCACCAGACTTCTGGGCAAACAGGGTTCCTGTAGGAAAACGGGAGACATCATAACATAAACATGGTAGCTTTAGCACTAAAAAGGGGGAAGTAAAGGATGTACCACATTATTACTTTTGATAATCTGTAATATTTAATAAATCCTAAACAAACCTGAGTAGATGGTGCCATTGACTTCCACTGAGACAGTGATGCTGGCATTTCCATTGGTTGAGATGCTCAGAGACATGTCCTGCTGCTTCTCATCTGAAAAGACAGAAATAGTTTCACGGGACAAATTTGAAATCAACTAAAAGCTGATTTCCACAAGCTGAATACTCATAAAATCAATTATTTAATAATAATAACGTCTTTTTATTGTCATGTACATATACACATACACAAATGTTGACCTCGGCATTTAACCCATCCCTAGCTTATGGGAGCAGTGGGCAGCTGAGAAGGGCCCGGGGAGCAGTTTTGCATTTTATATCCGTATAGAATGGACTTTGACATAGTTGGAACAAAATCATGAAGTGCTACGTGCTGAATAATAAGTTCCTCTTTTGGCTCAATGGAAACGCACTGACAGACTTGCATCATTTCTGGGTTCTTTTAACAATATTTCTGACAGACTTAGCAGCACTGACCTCGGGTGGTGATGGTGGGGACTCCCAGGCGCATGTTCATGGGCATTTGGGAAGCCATGGCCAGCAGGTTGTGTTGGAAAGCCTGCTGCATCAGGCGCTGCTGCTCCTCCGCCAGACGGGCCATCTTCCTCTCTGGCCCCTCTCCTCCTCCTCCACCGCCGGTCTCCAGCTTTTCTCTGAGCTGCTCCAGAGTGGCGGCCCTTGCAAAGCCCGCGACCTGATGGTGGCCCAGGGCCAGCGCCATGGAGGGTCTCGCCGCCATGATGGAGGGGGTCAGGTCTTCTGGGACAGGAAAAAAGGGGGAGGGTTAGTTTTATGTATCATAATGGATCCGTTAGTCCAACTAGTTGAATGTGAATGGCTGTCATAAGTAAATCCCAATTTCAACTCGACAGAAATTTGCAATGTGAGAAATCACGCAGACCTCAGGTGGGTTTCTTGCAGAAGAAAGGTTGCATATCAATGAAGACTCAGAACTTGTTTTCCAATTTTGACCCCATAAAGCGATTTGACGGGTAAAATGCAGTGCATTACACAAGTCAAACCACGGATACCGGCTGGGTCCACCGCAGAGTCACATTCCAGCCAAGTCAAAGTGACATCAGATAAGACGGCGGGGTAATGACAGTTATCAACAGGATCCCACTGATGTGGACTGAAGGCTTCAAAGTTCATAAAATGTCCCCCCCAGCGTGGGAACCGTGTTATTAATCAGTAGTAAAGGTGAGGGCTCTCAGCAGCCTGAAGCAAAGCTGGTTCACACATGGACTGGTATAATTTCCCATACGATATGAATTTTCCACATACCATCATACCGTGCATAGCCAGAACATTGCTGACATTCTTCAACAGGCTGCTAAAGATGATGTTCGCCACCGAAAACAATAGCTGTGGAGCTAGTTATCTTATCTGTATTGAGACGGATCCCTAGTCATGGTCATAACTTTATAACAATTAACAACCCACAACTAACGCTCTTTAACAGAGCAAAACACTACAACACAACAGTCTGTGACACATAAACAATTTGTAACACTAATAATTGTACATTTATAAACTTTCACCGCCGAACTGCATGCTGGGTACAGCCCCCTCGCCTGCTAGCACAACAGTCTGCTAACAGCTGGGAGAGGCTCCGTCCTCCAGTAACGTTACATTACAGAACAGCGATGCAGGATAAACATAGACAGACCGGAGATGCACCGATAGAGTTTGACACATATGCAACGCTGATTACGTGTAACATGTGTGGTATTTGTTATAAATGTACGTTGGTACGTAGAGGGTGATACGAAGCTGTACTTGGAGGGGCTTAGGACCCAGGGGAATGTAGGTGAAGGAAACCGAAAGAGACGGAAGACACGCCACACAAACAGCTGTTCACCGCTCGTCACGATCCTGTAGAACAGATTCTCAACTGGTGGGTAGTCGCGGACCCGTTTTCAGTGGGTCGCGGGCCTTTGCCTTAAAGCAGCGGAGTTATTCACGCTCCTTTCCAGCATTTACGGCACTTGTTCAGCGGCGCAGGAAAAACACAGGCCAATGTGTTGTAAATCACGTCACGTGATGCAGTTTAGCCAATCAGATAAGGGTATTTTGATACGTTTCCTTACTCCAGTGAGATGTACCCACACCGTGACACAGGGAGGAGAGACAATGAAAGACATCATAGGGCAGGTCTCATGAGAATCTATATGAGAAAGTTAAATATCTGTGGTCAATTTTACCAATTTAAATTGCTAAAAAGACTGCATTCCCAAAACCAGTACTGTGAAAACGTTGAGATCAAAGTATTTCCATTCCACACACTTAAACTCATGGTGAGGTGTACGAGTTCGAAAAGAATACCGTGGTACCGCCAAAGTTAGGCAAAATACCGTGATATACATTTTTGGTCAGCACTAACGTGGACTCTTAAAAACACCTGGATGGACTACACAAGCACACGCGCATGCACACGCACACGGCGAGATACAGCAGATGGAAGGAACATTACATGTTGCGGGAATGTAATACGCAAATGTAACAGCACACTTGCATGCCAACATTTTTGCATGCGCACACACCGTCATACCACTGCACACATGTACGCACACATTCACACACATTTGACATAAAAGGAGCAGGTGCTCGGATGAAAACTATTTTGGTCTAGTGTCAGGACCTATATACATACATATACATATATATATAAATAATGTATTTGATACGTTTTGCTGATACTGAAAAATAAGCCTCCTTAAATCATTAAAACCCTGATCTGTGAGTTTCATTGGGGTGTCGATGGCCAGTTGTAGTACTTCCAAAGTGCGACAGAGGGCAGTATTTCCCAAAGAATACTTTAAAGTCTAAGCACATCTGTAACTGGAACTCTCCAGTTGAATCCAACCAGTTCTCTGTGGTAAACACTTACCCATTTATTATAACCTTCATAAAACATTAATGCTTGTTTTTTCCAACACCACCCTTCTTTACCCTTCATAGCTACACGCGGGTATATCTCCGAGCTGCTTGTTTAGGCGCAGGCAAGCTTGTGTTAAGGTGTGTTCACACCAAACGCGATGAATGCGATGAACGCGGCGCGATTACATACAAAGTCTATGTACAGACGCGATGAACGCGATGGCGCGTCGCGTTTGCCGCATCAAAACGCCTTCTGCGAAAAAATCGCGTGACGCTCCAGCGCGATAGCCAATCAGCGTTAAGTTGCTCTCCCCGTCATCAGTGAAGTCCTGCTGTTGTTGAATCAGGAAATAAATGCTGTAGCCGCCATGTTCACCCAGAGCTCTACGATACCTCATATCAGTAGAGACCGGACCAAACTATGTGTAGACATGTGTGTGTGTAAACCATATGGTACAAACAATGAATAGACGCTGCCGTATTTACGTCTCTATGACGTTATCGTGAGTGTTGATGGAGCTGCTATAATGTTAGCATAGCCTAGCACCGATCGATCCGAGCTTCATTGATAAAACAAGTACAAATCGGCATCATTACGTAGTTATTTCGGAGTCCCTTTTTGTCGGTTTATTGCCGTTAAATCACAGCCAAGTCAGTTTATAGTGTGTTCATACAGCTGTAGTAAACAGCCGACGTGTGGCTCGCTAGACACAGTGAGCTCGATGAAATCCACGGAGCTCCTCCGGACTATGTTATGAACCAGACATGACGGCGTTTAGTTCCCCGTGATATCTGGGACTTCCACAACACGTACTGAGCAGAAATAGAGGCTATTTTTCTACGGTTGATGGCGGACAGTTGAACAGCTTTCAGGCCGATAAGCCACGCCCCCTTTTCGGCGCGTCCAGCGCGATGGACGCGATGCACGCGAATGAACACAAATAGTCCCCGGCGATGCCGGCGGCGCGATGGACGCGATGAACGCGATTCGCGCCGCGTTCATCGCGTTTGGTGTGAACGCATCATTAGAAGGCAATTCCCACATACCGCCAACTTATTTTTACTACATTTATATTTGTGGAATAAAGATTAGCCTCCTCCTTATGCTGCCATGAAGCTCTGTGATTATTTTCAAAATATGTGTTGTACTTAATAGTGTAAAACCCGTGTAAATAATGGAGGTTAAGGCCTCTGGTTGTATTCCCGCCATCAGAAGTCTCTGTGTCTGGACTGTATGGTTCCTACCTTTTTTCAGAGAGTATCCCGGTGAGCCCTGCAGGCCGTTGAGGATCCCCGAGGCCCCAGCCCCGAGAGCTGAAAGGTGCATCTTGGGAGAAGAGAGGATGTGGGGAGCCGTGCTGGGAGAGGGAGAGAAGCGGAAGAGGCTGCTGCTGTAGCTCGGACGGCGGCCCTCGCGCCGGTTACTGTCGATGGCGGCCTGGAGCTCACCGGGGGAGCTGAGGCCTTTCCTCTCGCACTCAAACGGGTACAGGTATTTCATGTACCTTGAGAGGAGAACACACACGGACACAACGCATCAGATCACCACAGCACATGGCAAGTATTAGCATTACTAGACTTACTGGCTTAATCCAGCTCAGAAACCTAACCACAACCAGAACTAACGGAGTCAAAATCAAAACGTACTTGATCATGATTTGGCGTAAAAACTGTAAAATCTTTAACGATTATATACTTCAAGGGGACATATGAGGAAGAACTCCTTCAGTGCTTGTGTGCATATCTTTGGGTATCTGGAGTGTCTACCAACCCACAAACAAAAAAAGAAAAAAGACAATCCAGTCTGTTTGTGAGCTGTTTGGATCAGAAAACATGTGATTCAACAAACCATTCAGATTCGGGCTCATTACTATATACCGGCCCCCAGTATGACAACAAATAATGGTTATTTTTTTGCATTAAAGCATGTAAATATGTTCTAGTTGAAACCCAAAAATACAACTATGAACCTGAAGAAAAGCATGATCTGTGACCCTTTAATATACCACATAATACGGGCTGTCAGCAGATGTCAAGGACGGTAATCTCGGCCTTTTAAATGGGTTTTCTTTTTCAGCTGAACAGTGACTAAATTAACATGCAGACAGGGAATCAGGAACATGGACGAAATAAAGGCAGGAAACCAGAAAGCGTGTTTTGTACTTCGATGACATCACAGGGGCTCCACAAGTATGCGCAGTCACAGCTCTGGTATTTTTCTGCATCCTATAAGAGCATTAGGTAAAATGAACATACAGTGTTGTGTGTGCTGCCTGCATAATGGTGGAAAAGCAGATCAATAAGAAGCTATGAGCAGCGTCCATTAGACCGAGCCAACGGAGCAACGCTGCACACAACGGCATTAAAAATACATAAAGGGTCATTAGGGCCCCCTGCCAGTGGACAGGATAGAGAGGTGTTACAGCTACCGGAGGACTTCAGTCGAGATAGCAGGAGCGTTTTAGTCGCCGCACAATCTGTCAGTCAAACCCCACCTTAGTCATTGTGAACTCTGACCCAAATCCTGTCAATAAATCTATGGGAATCAATGGGGGCTATGTGTGATGTGATGGACGGAGGGATTGAATGTGAAGAGGGAAAGGCGGCCTGGTGGGGGAAACAAACCCGCATGTGTACAAACACTACATCACGGGTTAATATTGACATCCAAACTCATACCAGCACACACAGAAAACCACATATTCATGGAATAAGGAAGATGATTGTTTCCAGGTGGGAAGTCTCACACACACACACACACACACACACACACACACACACACACACACACACACACACACACACACACACACACACACACACACACACACACACACACACACACACACACACCTTTATTTAGTTCCCGCAAATTAAATTAGAGCTTATATAAGATTAAAATAAGTCAGACTGGGACAATTTATAGCTACTGCAGCCAATTAAATAACTTTTTTTGCAACACGGATGCAAAGACTTACTGTGTGCGCAGGGTGAAAGCAGCGCTGGTGATGGAGGTAGGCAGGTTGAGTCCCTTTGTAATTTCTCTCCAGATCTTCTTGTTGATAACCTCCACAAGGCCTCCCTTCTCTGTCACCAGCTTGTACAGCATGTACAGATCCAGGACCTGCTTGGCCATGATGGGGATTCGATTGACTGGGGTTCCTGTGGAGGAGAGGAAAACCATAAAATAAAATCAATACGGTATAAATCATACATCTGAATGGCAACAGCTTAGTGACGCACAATGAATGCTTTATGGTGGATGAAGTGCATTTGTGTATCACGTGTGCATGCATTTTTAACATGGGCGATCCCGACGGGAATCGAAAGCATAATGCTGACAATTCCTCTTGTGTGTGCGTCTCTGCTCAGACATATTGGCACCTAACACAGAAAATACATTTAAAGCTGCTGCAGTGTAAATGACGAAGCAGGGCGAATTCTAAATTATGCATTCATTCTTCAACCAATCAATGCTGAAACACCCGGAATCATTTTAGCCCTGTAGATACTGATATTAAGTGCTGTCAGGAGGTAATAGGAGGGTGTCCGGCCTGCTGCCTGCACGGCTGTTAAATTTGGCTTGAAAACATATTAGCCCAGTTAAGGCAATCTGGCTTGACCTGGAAAAGGGGATTCGCAAACACAAAGCAAAGCGGCTCTAGACTTTTGATACAGATGCATTCATCTTGTCAACAGCTTATCTGCAGTGAGGCTTGCAGGGAGCGTGGTGGTGGGGGGGGGGGGGGATTCGCAACAGAATCAAAAAGTGCAATGTGCAACAGTGTAAGCATGAAGCGGGAGGAGGGGACTGTGGATTGTGACGACCTGCTAATCCATGGGCAGCGGTGGGTGGGGTGGGGGCTCTTAGATAGTCCAGTATAATGAAGCTCATTTAGAGGATTGTACCGAGTAAATCCACACCCCTCTGCTGTTAGCGCCGCCGGGCCCTGGTGCAGGGGGTGTCGCACAGATTTGCCCTTGCAGCTAATGCCAGCCAATCCTTCAGCCCCTCCACAGGCTGCTCTCAATCAGACTCATTAATGGGCTGTGTAAAATAGCAGTGTGATCAGGCCTGAAGATTAGCTCCGATTCATTTTCTTAAGTTAGCAACAGGTCTTTAAGCCATGTGCAAGGGGCCGGGGTGAACACATGGACCTACATAAGTGTGGTAGCTCTGTCAGGGGCACTACAGCTGTGACAGTGGACTACGTAATATTAAAAGGAGTCAAAACTAAAGTGTTCTCTGCTGTTGTGTTCACTGAGAATCACTCTTGAAGTTTGTCTAGATAGACTGCTAGAAGACAACGGTGGGACCTGTGTTTGGGTGAGAGAGGCCGATGACCCGTTATACAAATGTCATTATGGAGCAGTGGTTCCCGACATGGGGGGGGGGGGGGAGAATCCGATGAGGCTGCGATATTGAATTATCGTTGTTCGGCACCACAGTTTCCTCATTCGGCAGCTTAATACGGTAACAATGGGATGCACGAGTAATTACAGGCCGCCAAGATAACGCATTAAGAGCAGAAATGCATGTACATATATACACATACACACATACATACATGCATACGATGGAACCAGTGTATTTGGTACATCCAATCCAATATCCCTGCAAAAAAAATCCTTCCTTTGTCAAGTTGATAATGTCCACCTTCATTCACGTCAATTAAGATTTTAAGATGGTATTAGCTTGCATTAGATGGTATTGATGTATAAGAAATAAACATATAAACCCAAAACATACTTGTAAGACCTTCTCTCTCTCTCTCTCCGTAAAATGAATGTAGTAAACAGCAAAACAGCAAATGTGTGTATGCGGTTGGTATTGTTCAGCTGCAGAAAATGCTGTTCTGGGAAATTAGCCATCTTATCTCCAGAGCCAATTAACAATTATCAAAACAAGAGGGCCTTTGCCAAGATGCCAGCTTACTCTACAGATCATTTGGATTAGATACGCACAGAGCAAGAGGAGTATTCCGTATTAAACGGCTGTTAAACATTGGATCTGTATAAAAAAAGGGAAATTATTTGAAATCCCTCCAATCAAATAGAAATAGTTTGTTGTACTTTTAACAGTGGGTGGTAGCTATTTTCAACTTTTTTAAATTTCAGAATGAAATCCAAACATGAATGGATATACCTTTTCAAAATCAGTTGCGACCAAGTTAACAACGTCAACAGTTGCATATAAATGTGAAGCCTGCTTCTGTTACAGCCAGCGATGCACAACAGGCAACTGCACAGCACATTTGAATTAGCTGACATTCTCCAGTGGATCTCAAATGTGGTTACCAGATTCCTAAAAGACCTAAAAGAAGCAGAGCTTTATTCTGAGGCGGGGTAGTAAACTAAATGTTCCACTGAACATCTATGGGCAGTTGTCACATTTCCAGAACACGCAGCGGGTCACAGCACCAGGAATGCTTTGCTGCCGACGCCTCGTCAGTTATTTAATGCAGCGCTGGACATCAATCCAGCATCAAACAATTAGTACAACCAGAGGGGTCAGAGATCAGCTGGGGTTATTGATGTGTGAATTAAACTGCAGGTCAGCAGGAAGCCATGTTTTCATCCTGGCCCGGACATGAACAATGAGAGCACAACAAATGAGACACAACGGCACTGGCCCCATAGTGACAGGCCAGCAGTTAGTTAGGCTTTAATTCACGCCTATGCTTTTATTCACCCCTTTATCAGCGGCTGCTGTCAAATCAGATGGGATTTGTTTCTATTTACAAGGAACTACTTTCAGAGCATGCCAAAAGAAAAACAGCTGAGCGTGTGAGAGAGTAAACCAAATAGCCATCTATATATTTGAATTGTACCAGAGGCACTTTCGAAACCTAGAACAGCATTATTAGTCAACGCTCACGTCAGCCAGGTTTCACATTTCAACGTGGCCCGAGCACATGGGAAAGCCCCTTTGATAATATCATAATTGACCAAAAATCACATTAGCAACACGTGGGCAGTTAGCCGGAGAGTTCCCTAATTTGAGAGCCAGCCTTTGGTGTCCAACATCTGCTCCGTGTCCGACCCTGGAGACATTTAGCTCCAACAGGCTTAATTAGACCGGTCCAAAACATTTCTTTTGATCGCAGCAGCACAACTCCCCTGCCTCACAGTCCCTTTAATGTGCACTCTATTCCGCCGTTGTAGTTGTTCCCATTTCAGCATCATTGCTCACTTTTCTGCAGCGAGGACTAGATACACCGTGATCAGCGGTGTCACGAGACCACTTCATGCCGTTAGACCACGCAGGCCTCAAGTAGGCAACTATTGGGTATTTCATCTCCCTGCAAAGCCCTGATTTGTCCACTCGGCTGTTCTGAGCCAATCTGTAATTGGCTGCAGGCTTCACCTCCCATCATCCTTTGCCCCGGACTGATTTTCCCCCAGGGACAGGGCCATCAGGAGCCTAGTGATTAATGGCACCCGGGGTCAGAGGTCGCTCTGGTGGGAAGTGCCGCGGCTGAGGGCCCCCAAACCACTCCCTAAGTCCTTCCTCCGACTTCCACAGTGAACACAAGAGCCACACGGCTTGTCTTCAAACGGCTAGACTTCAAATGATAAGAGATATAGAGAGTCTGACAGAGGAGAAAGAAAGGTTTGACAAATACAGATCTCTCGGGGATAAACCGTTTGGACAGAGTTTCACATTAGGCGACGTATGCTTTGATATTTTGTGCAGATAATCAACATCTTTTTATGTGCTTAATTGTGTGCCTGTGGTGATTTCCCAGCAGAGAAACCATTTACAGCATTTACATTATGGGGAAATAAATCTCTCCATTAACACACAACCGAATGATAATAAAACCCGTTCATGCTAACTCAATTATACAGTAAAACATTATGTAATCCAGTAAAAAGCCTTTTAGCTATCCCTTCAGAGGCTGGATATATTGATCAGCTGAATCAAACATTCACATTTCCCGCCTCACACCCAGCTCTCTATCTCAGTAGGAGGAAGAAAAAATAAATAAAAATGGAACAAGGTCATTTTATCTGACCCCTGACCTATTTTTAGTAGGAAACAGCTGTTCACATTAAAAGAGGCTTCTATAATAAATCAATTGGGTGCCCCTGGCACCAGTTGTAGTAAATTGCATATCGCTGACTTCACATGATGGGCATTTTTTAAATAATTAAGTGACAGAGCGACAGCCATCCAGCGGACAAGACGCAGGAAATGCATTTTTAGCGAATGAGCATTGGCTGGTGTGAGGTTTCAGTAACATCTACGGATGATCTGGGACATGGAGAAGGAGAGGGACAGCAGGGAACTCCAGATCATCTCACGGGCTTTGGTTGCTTTAATGCCGGTGTTTCTTTCGTTGGATCATTCTGCTTTTTTGGGGGTGGAATATTTGACATGAATAACGATGTTAAGAGCGCATAGGACGGGAAAACAGAGATGGAGCAGGGTGAAAAAAAAGAAGAAAAAAAAAAGAATAGAGGTAAACGGAGATAGATTAAAAAGTGTCACAAAAAAAAGGCAAACAAAGAAAGCCAATTTTTAGAGCTTTCAGGAGGGAAAGGAGGGAGGCTGGGAGGAAGGGGAAAAAGAGGAAGGGGGGAGGTGTAGTAACTTGCCAGCTGGAGAAAGACTGGATTACTGCTGTAAGGAAGGTGTCAGCCAACACAAACAGCCCCTGGCCTCGTGGCAGCGTCTGAGTCCCACACCTTCCTCCTCCCTTCCTCAACCACCACATCCACACACCAGATAACACCCAACCCGGGATCTCCCTCTCTGCGCTTCACTTCCTCAGTTCAGTTGAAGTAAACTCACTTAGCGTACTACACCGACGGTTAGTAAGACACTGTAATGCCAGAGCAGCAAGCGTGTACACTCTCTGGTCTCAAATAAGAAGACGATGAATCATTTGGAGGCATAAACTGCTCCAGAGGGTATTACTATTGTTGGTGTTTCAAACGGCCTTTGAGCGCTGCAATTCCTGCTTTTCGCCGACACCTCCAATTTATGAATTCTGTCATTACAGAACAGCGCAAACCCTTCGTTAATGCGGGACAGAGATACACTTGACAGGTGAGACAAATATCTGGTCTGCACATGCTAAGTGTTTACTTTACGTCGGGCAGCCTCCTGGCTGTTTAGTTTACGCGTTCGTACCTCGGGGGCAGCACATTGTCAGGACCCTGCTCTGCTGGGGCATGTTTGTTTTATTTTTAATGCACGGCCAGGGACATAAATGGTAAAAAAAGCCTTCAGTGTATGGAACTTGCTATCTTTAGTCCAGGCAGAGCCACCGCTCGTATGGCGGACCAATTCATATCAAGTGTTGAGATATGCACCCTCCACATTCGGGGAAGTGAAATGCAACGTTACACTATAGATACATCGCTATTCTAAGCGCGACGCTTAAGCCACAGCTGATAGAGACAGAGAGATAGAAGGAGAGGGTCGGTCCTCTAATAAAGTCTACAATACAGCATTGTGGGTTTCATTCCTGTTGTGTCAATAAAGTGCAATTCATGTGAATTGGCAGAGGCAGAAACAGACAAAGGGGGACAGGCAAGGCAGGGAAGAGAAAGAAATATTATCTTCTGCCAACCGCACACAACTGCAAAGATAAGGAACACAAAGAGCAAAGAAAACAAGAGTCTTTCCCGAGGCCTGAGAGTTTCCACTCAGAAATAAAAAGACACTCTGAAGAACAAATAACATCGGGTCCCGTGAAGTCACATGCATCCATCTGCAGAGACATTAAGACAATGTTGCTCCATCAATGCTACGACATTAGCGAGTCACGCCATGGCATGATGCGACTGTACCAACAACAGTGCAAAAAAAAAAAGGGATCAACACAAAGCAAAGTACTGTGTAGGCTCCACGCGAAGAAGTGGCAAAGCTGTCACCGATGTCATCTCAAACACACATTAAGGGCTTCTTATAATATACATTATATATACAACCTGCAACTATCAAGTAAATTAATACCATCATATGAGCCCATTTTGTTGCGCCACCTAGACTCTTGTCTCTTCCTCAGTGTCTCAACAAAGAGAAGAAATACAGCAGGGGAAAAAAAAAGCTAACCGTCAATGATGGATAAGTCACTTGAAGCTACATTTACTCAGGAAGCAGCGAGAGTAGCGTCTTAGTATACGAATCATTACAGCGAGCAGACAGACAGTGTTTTTAAAAGGAGCTGTCTCCTGTGCACTGTCAACTGCTTCGGCATGTGGTGTAAAACATCGCAAAACTGCAGAGGCTCCAAACAGCCAGAAGCCAGAAGCTCACTCGCTGGGGAGGCTCGCCGACTACGAAGACACTATTAGAACTTGAATTACACGATTAAGAGGTCGGCCCAGTACTCTTCGGCGATGAATCTCTGCACTGACAAGTCTGCTACAGTTAACATGGTGTTTAAAGCACTGTTCGCTGGTTTGTCTCCCGCCTCGATCGTTTGACAGAGAGGCGTCTTTGAACTGAATTAGAGCGATGAACAGAGAGAAAGAGAGTGAGTGGAAGAAAGAAAAAAGGGAAACATGACACCTACTCCATGTGTCACGAAGATGGGTCACCCGGTGAAATAGAGGGGGGGGGAATGAAAAGGTTGGATGGCGCGAAAAGTGAGATGGCCTCTCCGACTGTAACCTAAGTCCCCTCGATCCCCAGAGACCCAGCAGATCAACTGACCGGACCCCAATCAACGCCGGCTGACATGGAGCCGACAGAGAGACGGGTGAATGGCCGGTGACTCTTATGCTGCGTGGATGTTCGCGGTGACCACCAATTCATGAAGGTTCTCAGAAATAGAGGAAATCTGACAAGTGAATTTCAAATGTGGAAAATTTAATTTGGGTTCTAGATTTTTTTTATTTATATTTATATATAAATCTATCTCTATATAAATAATATATATATATATATCTCTATATAAATATAAATTAAAAAACAAAAAATATATATATATATATATATATATATATATATATATAAATATAAATTAAAAAACAAAATATATATATATATATAGATAGTTGCATAAGATAATTTCATCTGGTGTGGATTTCACTGAAACTCCAGGCTTGTGGAAAAATAAACAAAAAACTATTTTATAAAAAGAAATGTGAAATTCTGTAATAAAAAAAAAAATGTAATAATGCAAGCAATACAAGTTTAAGGACATGAAATGTTGCAATTTTAAAGAAAGGTTATGGATATAATATGGATATAATTAAAGAAATGCATACCCCCCCCCCCCCCCCCCCTCCATTTTGCACCTAACAAAAAGGAAAGAAATGCCTGACTCAGTGTTCACTAGTATCTGTTTATACATCCATCACTGCACCAGGCCGAGTCCAGTTCCTCCACCCAGCAGCCATATTTGAAGGTAACCGACCACTATCTGGGAATGTTTGTCTTCCATTAACATCTAGTTGACCAGTGAAATTGTGCAAGTGGCTGATGAATTTGCAAAGTACTAGCCAGAGGCCAGCGCTTTGAGTGTGCTACTGGGATGCCAGCATTCTGTACACTCACTTCATGATTAATGAATCAGATAATGCAACCTCTATTGCATTGCACGGACCTGCTGCGAGGGATTGATTTGACAATGCTCGACCTTAGCAGAGTGGGTTTTTCTTAATGTCTTCAGCGCTGCAGGCTGTACGCCTCCGCACAAAATGCAGAAACCACCTAAACCTGTTGCACGGCTCATGCAGGATACATGCATTTAGTGCGTGAACATTTCTCCACCCCCCGTTGCACAACTCTGTTAATGCCGGGATTTGTTGACAATTTTGCATCGCTAGAGCTGATGTAAGATCTGAGTTTTCCGAACACCAACCGCTATATCGCAAATATGCTGAAATGGTGTGTTAAGTTAAGAAAGTGGTAAAGTGCTTAGGTCGGTACTCAGAAAGTATTAATGTTGGACATCCAGTTCTGCTGTGAGTGTTTGAAAACGTCCTTCATTATCTCAGCCCTCCATCCCAAGAACATCCAACACTCTTGTTTGAATTGGTTGTAAAAGGCTCAAGCTGTAATGTGATTGGACTGAAAATATCTTTTGGCGAAATCAAATCTATGAGCCAGCTTGTTGATAGAAGGGCGACCACAGCAGACGACAGCGAGGACATTTAGAGAGGAGGGCGGGGGAGGTTCAAATCTTTGTTGACACGTGCAGTGGTTATAAACACGGATGATACAGGCCTGTATTGTGAGTTACAGTCCGGTCAATAAAAGTTGTTTTCTATCCACAAGATGAACTACTTAAGAACACGCATAAACAAGTATCAAAACCTGTTTGCTGTGCAAACACACGTAATCCATCTAGTTTTTAAACCGTGATGCATCAGAAATCAAACACACTCGATAAGACAACATGTGCTAGAGTCTATATCAGCCAAAGGCTTTTTTGCGTCACAATTTAAAACTTAACAGCTTGGTGAAAACGTAGTGGACGACCTGCTCTATATTTACATCGGACTGGAAGAAAAAGTAACCCAATAGCTTGGCCTTGTAAACCGCCATCTCTGCTCTTTGCAGAAATGTCAAGAATGTATATGTCACAGCAACATGACAAAGGTATGTTGTACGCATAATAGAGGGAGGGGG